>NC_064920.1:888607194-889223791 GCF_023897955.1 Schistocerca gregaria
AGACAGAGATATCTTAGAAAGACAGTCTAATGGCTTTGTAATTCCTTTTCTCCGAAGTATGAACCTAATATCTTGAACACTGTTTTAAAAAAGGGTGAACTTCAGAAATTATTCTTATGCAAGCAATGCTAAATTGCTAAATTTTTACTCCCAATCTCCATTGCTGCACCGGTTCATACTGAAGGGTGAATGAGCCATCTCTGCTTGGTACTTTGAATACATTCGCACTGATCTTCGAAGTATAGTCAAAAAACTTAATCTGGTCTTTTGTAGTGTTGGCGTTGCATTTTCGTGAACAGAGCTTAACCACAGGCGGTTTCTCGGACTGTGGAAACGATTCCGAATCTGTTCCTCCATCTGTCACAGAGCTGAGTACCTATTACGCAGTTTCGAGACTTTTGAGAAAGTGAAGATCCGTACGCGAAATCCCTGTTTGTAGAAGATGGATGTGGGTAAAGTTGGGAAATGAAAGTGGCAATTGGTGAGCAAATACGGGGGCGTGCTGAAAAGTAATGCCACTGAATGTTTTATTCTGTTCTCAGTATCGGTTGACATATTACACGTCATGCATATTACTCGGTCGACTTTTCCACTACGCTGACGCAAGTTGCATCCTTCTGCAACGTAGCTACGTTGACAAAATGAAACATTCTACGATATCAACAAATTGGTCTCCCGTTGGGAGAAATGTGTCCGTTGCCATGGTGACAATGTTGAGAAATAAATACGTAGACTTGAAGGATAACGATGTGGAATGTTAACAAAATTCGTTTTATTTAAAAAGCTTTAAGAGTTTTCACTAAAAAATTGGATGCATTACTTTTCAGCAGGGCCTCGTACTTCAGCTCTTTGTTAAAATTAGACTATCTTCATGAATAGGAAAGCAAGAGATTAGATTATGAAATAAATATAGTTGCTTTTGTAAATGGTATTACACACACTAAACTTTATGTTATGATTATTCTCATGTTGGAAACACGTGATGGTAGTGGAAGTAACGAATAAATAATTAACTTACATCAAGGCGCTTGGGACATTTATCTGTAAGTTACGGCAAGTGACACCTGTGGCTAGAATAATAAAACGAGACAAAGTTGCCATTATTTGATTGTGTCTGAACATGGGGATGCTCATAACGCTGCCTTCTGGGTTTGTCTATGTAACCTTGATCTAGTGAACAATCATTTAACGACCAAGAAAGAGAGTATTTTGAATCATCGCTCTGCATTCTACTGTTTTTTTAAAAAAGTGTTGAATAGTTTCAGGAATGTCATCATATTCGAGAATCTTTCACTGGTAGAACTCCATAATATTCAGCAGAATGTTTAATTGCAAAAACTGAAATTAATAAATACGACTTTGTTGAGCCACAGTACGGAGAATTTTGGACTACGGGGTTGCTAAAATTCGCTATATACTATTTAATGTCGTTGTAACAATACTGCTGTCAGCATCAATGCACTGGACAACAGCTGTGTTTCCTATGTAAGTGGACGGCCACTCTGAAGGTACTGGAGTCTATATCAAAGCAGTTCAAGGTAAAATGTAACCGATAGCACCTCTCTCTGCTGAGAATATATTTAACATAGACGTTTGACTTTAAGCCATTAGTATCTAACAACATAATTCTGTATCCGTAGATACTACGGTAAAGTTAATTCTATAGTCGGAAGGATAAAGGTAGGTAATTTACGATAGGGTCACACTTTCCTGTCACAAGTTTGGACGGCTTTCTTTCTTTCAGCATTTAAATGCTTCCCTCGGAATTTCTTTCATTTCTTTCTCTCCATGCGTATTTCACAATAAATAATCTGGAAGTGATTTCATTTTTATTTTTACTTCCTCTACAATCTGACTGCCAATAAACATTCGTGATCCATATGTGTGCTTCTAGATTTTTCAAGTTTAGTGTATAAATAGAAGATTCAGCTGTTAATATAACTTATTACAGACTGTCGCTTGTCTAGATGACAACGACAGATTACGTAAATAAGAATGGTGATTCAGAGGAATCGTGATATCGTGGGTGAGAGTGGTGATCTTATAATTTTATGATGTAATCACGTTTTATTACTTGTAATGGCCAAGTTGTAACGACATGCTGCAGCTAATACCAGTTGCACCTGACGTATTTCAGTGTTTTAGATCCGAAGATGGCTTAATTCGGCTGAAATTGGTAATTAAACTTGAAAAAGATGATATAATTGCATTATGTTCATGAGATTAGCTGGGATAGGCTATTTACTATGCATGGTTGTAAGCAACTAAAATAAAATAACAAACTGAAATTAATCTTGCGGTTTGCCTCTGAAAGGATTTTCTGCGGCAAGCTGCAAACAGCGTAGATGAAAATAGTCATACAAACATTTTATGAGCATTACTTTTATGTCTCAATTAATTATAGAAGTTATCAAGTTTCTTGCGTGATGTAAAAACAAGAATTCCCTCTAATTTATGCATAACGTTTCGAGGTAATCCAAGCTAATAAGATTTCTTTGCAGTTCATTTATCACGAAACGATTTTCATGGGATTTTGTACACCAAATCAGCTATGTTCCAATATGCATATCGCGCATACACTAACTTCACTACTGCTCTCAGCGATGACAAAGGTCTTGATTATTGACACTATTTGTGCCACTATATAAATGACACTCTTACGGGTAACAGATGTGATAATACACACTTTATGATAAACATCTAACTAGATGATTTCAAAACTTCCAATTTATTCCTCATTTTTCGGGAAAACAATACAGTTGCCGTTTCAAATGGTTCAAAAGGCCCTGAGCACTATGGGACTTAACTTCTGAGGTCATTAGTCCCCTAGAACTTAGAACGACTTAAACCTAACTAACCTAAGGACATCACACACGTCCATGCCCGAGGCAGGATTCGAACCTGCGACCGTAGCGGTCGCGCGGTTCCACACTGTAGCGCCTAGAACCGCTCGGCCACCACGGCCGGCAGTTGCTGTTTCACAAGGTATTATTGAAAACTCATTCTCTACGTAACATTTATCCATCGCTGCAATTCTGCGGGAATTTAAATCTTTATGACTACAAATTCAAGTGTTTTAACAATGTTCGTCATCTATAAAGTACGCCTCAATAGCTTGTCAGTGTCGATAGCTCGAGCCTTTAAGGGTTGATTGCGCTGGTTTCGGTAATATGTCAGTCTACTACACTATTCCTCTATGCAAGACAGAATGGCTTGCATTACTTAAAATAACACTGTAGCGACGAGTGGAAAATCTAGTGGAAGCCGATCTCTGGGAAAATCAATTTGGTTTCCGGAGAAATGTAGGAACACATGAGGCAATACTGACGATGCGGCGTCTCTGAGGAGACAGCTTCAAATCTACTTGTGTAGCATTTTTACACTTAGAGCAAGCTGTTGACAGTTTCGAATCGAGTAAGTTCTTTGATATTCTGGAAGTAACTGGGGTGAAATATAGGGAGCGAAAGGGTCATTACAACTTGTAAAGAAACCAGACTGTAGTTACAAGCGTCGGCAGGGTTATAGACTATCCCCAGTGTTAGTCAATATTTTAAGAGAGCATACAATAAAGGAAATCAAAGAAAAATTTTCAGAAAGAATTAATATTCAGGGAGAAGAAATAAAAATTTTCGCATTTGCTGGCGACATGGTAATTTTGTCAGAGACAGCAAACGACATGGAAGAGCAGATTAATCGCATGGACTGTGTCCTGAAACGAGGATGTAAAGTGAACATCGACAAAGGCAAAACAGGGGTAATGGAATCCAGTCGAATTCAGTCAGGCAATCGTAAAGGAATTAGATTAGAAAACGAGACACTAAAAGAAGTAGAGAAGTTTTGCCATTTCGGCAGTAAAAATACTGGCAATTCCCGTAGTGGAAAGACTGGCAATGGAAAGAAAAGCGTTTCAGAAGAAGAGAAATTAGTTAACATCCAGGGTAGCTTTAATCTGTTTGAAAGTCTTTTTCTGAAGGTATTGGTCTGGAATATAGCCATGTGTGGAGTGAAACACGGATGATGAACAGTTCCCATTAGAAGAGAACAGAAAGTTTTGAAATGTGGCGCTACAGAAAAATGCTGAAGTTATTTTGGTAGGTCATATAAATAATGAGTAGGTACTGAAGAGGACTGGGGACAAAGGAAATTTGTGGTTCAGTTTGTCTAAGAGAAGGGATACCTTGATAGAACACGTCCTCAGGCATCAAGGGAGCACCAATTTAATGTTTGAGGGATTATTGAAGGGTCAAAATTGTAGGGGAGACCAGGATATAAGCATAGTAATCAGGTTCAAAAGGATGTACGTTTCAGCAGTTGTTCGGAAATGAAGAGGATAGGGTAGAGTAGCAGGCAGAGGGGTATCGGTCTCAAACCAGTCTTCGGAATTAAGACCACGACAACAACCACCAAATTGCACAACACGTGTTTTCCCACCTCTGAAATTGGTATCGTTCCGACCCCTTACGCTTATTGCTTTGCAAGTGACATCATAGTGATGTGGCATTGAAGTTTCCCTTGTTGATTGTTCGATACCAAGACTGGAATATTATCGGGAAGATGATAAGGCTCTACAAAACAAAGGAGTCTAAAGTACTACCCTCTGGCTGAGAAAGTGGTTTCTCATCATACCTATCGCTGGGAGAGCCAAATCTTATTACAAGTAACGCCACTAAGTGGTAGGAGACAAACTATCGCCTTGATTGACGGGCACTATTTCCTTAACAGTTCGTTTTATTGGAAAGCTGTGATCCGTTTCTGGATACGACGTACTCTTGTTTGTACTGAATAGTTTATGTGTATTCAGTCGCACCAGACAGCTGAAGAAGAACGTTAAAACTCTCGTGTTGCTTCAAAACGACATTTGTACGATCTCTGACTGAGCACTATAGGACTTAACATCTGTGGTCATCAGTCCCCTAGAGCTTAGAACTACTTAAACCTAACTAACCTAAGGACATCGCACACATCCATGCCTGAGGCAGGATTCGAACCTGCGACCGTAGTGGTCACACGGTTCCAGACTGAAGCGCCTAGAACCGCAAGCCACACCGGCCGGCTAAAACGACATTTGTTCTCATAGTACATGATGATTTGGTATTGTTGTGAAGAGTTGCTGCTGAGAAAGTTGGAACACGTCTCTGGGAAACGAACAGGAATACGTATATTGAAAAAAATCTAAAGCAGTGTAATTGCCAAGTGCAGATTGTATTGATCTCAAAAGTGAGAACCAGAGACAAAGAAAACTATTTTCATTAACATAGAATTTGCTTTTCTCACAGCGAAACTAGGTTTACATCGATAAACTCCTGAACTCGAGATCCCTAAAAAATTAAAAATAAGTTATTTGTAGCTATCAGTATTCTACTTAAACTTCATGGAAAAGTAACGTGCACGCATTACAGAGAGTCTCCTATCCTGACTCAAACGTACCCTCCGCTAGTAGATGTGGGGTTGAGTATTGAGCTGTAATTGGATAGATGAGTATCTAAGCACTTCGTTTGTAGTAGGGAAGAATCTCTATTCAGTTGCTGGTTCGGTATAATGTTTCAGTATGTTTGGATGTTTCATTAGATGCTTATTTAAATAATTCAATAATTCCCCAAATTCTTTCTTCTAGTGATGCAACTCATGGAAGATATGCAAGAGAATATCTGCAGCCGGGCGAGGTGGCTCAGTCGTTGGCATACTGGTCTTGTACGAGGGAGATCGACGGTTAAAACCCTCGCCCGACCATCCTGACTTAGGTTTTCCGTGATTTCCCTAAATCGCTTCAGAGAAATTCCGGGGTGGTTCCTTTGAACGATGGGACCGATGACCTCGCTGCTTTGTCACTTCCCACAAATCAAACAACCATCCAAGAACATCTGTAGGATTTGAAAAGGAGCACATAAGTATTGGCGTAGTGCATCTATGAATCTAATTGTAATTGACGGGAATTTCAGACGGTAAGACCGCTAGCTACAACTCGTAAACCTCGGGGTTTGAGGCCTTTAGAAGCACTCGATTTTAAAATACACAGTAGCGCAGCTTCTGAATCTCCCGATGGATTGCCAGTACTTCTTGTATAAAGGTCGCACCCGGTTTCTTTACCAAGTTCTGTTATAATTAAGCTAAAGCTCTCCTTACATAACCTGCAGGTTTCTGACACCTTCCCATTACTCTCAATTACGCTTTATTTTCTCTTGTTCTGTTGCTGCAGGTTTTACTTCGCTATGCGTGTTTCTGATGATTTACTTTGTATAGAACTTATGCACACGTAACACCGCCTTAGTGACAAACAGAGTAGATTTTAATACCTCTTATACCGGCTATGCATATTTCCTTTGAGTGCAGATGAAACTTTTGTAGGACATGCCACTCAAAATTTCAACAACAAAATGAAGAATCCAAATTTTACAAAGCAGTTTAACGAATTACTTGTCAGACATATGAAATAGTTACATGACTAAAGATGGTATGTACAGATATGTTTCTGGGGATCATAAATATAGCAACTCCATTTAAAAAACAAAGTTGACTATCATGTCTGCACCTACTCACAGGTTCCTAACACTTCCTTTTGTTCTACTTCACTTCCACTTAGGTGGTAAAGCAAGTCTGTCTATACTTCCGTAGGGACTTTATAAAATAAGTTACATGGGGCGTACCACACTAACACCATTCTGCAACAAGTGTGGCGCGTTTCTCAGGAGAGAATACATGTTCCAGGTTTCCCTTGAACACAGCTCTGTAAGGGGACTTATAATAAAAAGTGCATCACAAATGCCTCTGCAGCTGGAAAAGTGTTCCAGAGTAGAGGCACACGAGACACTGTGACCCTTGCGGGAAAAATGTCTAAATTTCACAGAGATTCATCGCAAAATTCTAGCTATATATGGAGTAAATTCAAAGTCGCGTACTACCGTCGTGAAATTAGCTTGCAATTCGACCTAGTGATGTTGATCGGGAAGTCCAGTTCTTGAACAGTGCGATTTAAATACTTTCCGGCATCTGGGGTGAAAGAGATTTTCCAGCTATGAGAACGTTCGTGCAGTGAATATCGAATGGCTCTGTGACCAACGAGCGCATCTTTATGGTCAAGTAGTTGACCAATGCTAGAACAATCCGACCATTACCACAGATGTTTAATATCTGCCACACGGAGTGATTGGATTGTGCCTTGTTGATACTCATAGCGAACGCAAGCCGCATGGGAAAATCCAATTATTTTAAATCGAAGAGCGTATTTGAATCATCGGGTATCAACGAAATGTGATGAATGAATACGTCTTTACCTATACGAAAAATTAATAGTTGTACCATTTGTTGTTACATTTTGCGATAAGTATCTGATTGCGTTTTTGGGGAATCAGTCTTCCAACGTTTCATCGCAGTTTTCACTACTTCAAGTAGGGCTGTGTTCCGCATGACTGAAACTGTTGGAACAGTTTACGTTACAGTTCGGAAAATCTTGGGTTCTGTTCGATATTTTGGTCGGTCAGCGGTCTAGTGACTTTTGTTGGTACCATATCGACGACTTGCCTTAGCGATTGTGTGGCATTGTTGATTTGAATAATGAAAATAAGTTTGAAACACGAAAAAAACAATCTTGTACGACTTAAGTCATATATAGCAAAGGCAACTAATCAATACATAAGATTTCATAACCATGTCTCTGTCCAGTTCTCGAGATTTTGCTCGCTAGTTACTTTTGATGGCACTTTTCTCCAAGACGGGTATTACCACCATAATTTATTCTCTCGATAGGAATTACAGTCAGCTTACCACTACATATTTGGTTCTTTAGGAATTTTATTTTTAAATAAATTTCTTCATTGTTTGTTTCATTGGAATGTAGAAATTTGAAGTGAATTGGCCAAGAGCTTTAAAGTGACTCGGTCAAGTATTTTACGAGATTTATGGGAACAACGTTTTTCTTTTATACATTTATGTTGTTGTTGTTGTGGTCTTCAGTCCTGAGACTGGTTTGATACAGCTCTCCATGCTACTCTATCCTGTGGAAGCTTCTTCATCTCCCAGTACTTACTGCAACCTACATCCTTCTGAATCTGCTTAGTGCATTCATTTCTTGGTCCCCCTCTACAATTTTTACCCTCCACGCTGCTCTCCATTGCCAAATTTGTGATCCCTTGATCTCTCAGAACATGTCCTACCAATCGGTCCCTTCTTCTTGTCAAGTTGTACCACAAACTCCTCTTCTCCCCAGTTCTGTTTAATACCTCCTCATTAGTTATGTGATCTACTCATCTAATATTCAACGTTCTTCTGGAACACCACATTTCGAAAGCTTCTATTCTCCTCTTGTCCAAATTGTTTATCGTCCTTGTTTCACTTCCATACATGATGGCTACATTCCACACAAATACTTTCAGATACGACATCCTGACACTTAAATCTATACTCGAAGTTAACAAATTTCTCTTCTTCAGAAACGCTTTCCTTGTCATTGCCAGTCTACATTTTATATCCTCTCTACTTTGACCATCATCATTTATTTGGCTCCTCAAATAGGAAAACTCCTTTACTACTTTAAGTGTATCATTTCCTAATCTAATTCCCGCATCATCACCCGATTTATTTCGACTACATTCCATTACCTTCGTTTTGCTTTTGTTGATGTTGATCTTATATCCTCCTTTCAAGACACTGTCCATTCCGTTCAACTGCTCTTGCAGGTCCTTTGCTGTCTCTGACAGAATTACAATGCCATCGGCGAACCTCAAAGTTTTTATTTCTGCTCCATGGATTTTAGTACCTACTCCGAATTTTTCTTTTGTTTCCTTTGCTGCTTGCTCAATATACAGATTGAATAACATCGGGGAGAGGCTACAACCCTGTCTCGCTCACTTCCCAACCAATGCATCTACATCTACATCTACATCCGTACTCCGCAAGCCACCTGACGGTGTGCTCCTCGACATTTATAAATTGCGTATATTAAAAAATGTATATATAGCCTTTGTCCACCCGAATGCTCATTAGGCGATTGTGTAGAAATTTCAAGTAAACCGACCAAAAACTGTTATTGATTTTGGTAAAAACACATCCCCTTTATATATTACGTACATATATGTATATATTACATGCACATATGTATATATTACCTACATATATTCTATACATATAACGAAATCTCATGTAAACAGTGATCTTTCTGTTGTCTTGAAGGTAAGGTGCTCATAATTTCATCAAGGTCGGAATAAAATTGCAGATTTATTTGAATTATAAACAAACAAACAAAAGGACACTTTTCTTTATATAGATGAATAGACAGTTAACATAGATATTCAGAGTGACGGAAAAAAAAGAAAGAAAGAAAAAAAATCAGCGAAGCGATACTGGGACCAGCAATCGAGTGATTACCAGTCACGAGCACTATCGGTTTTTTTTCATCTTTATGCCTTTTACGCTTTATCCGAATGATTGTAGAATGTACATGTTTGTTTAAAAATTAGCATCGGCTGGTAATCGAATTCAGGCCGACCAAGTGCAGTGTGGAAGCAGCGTCACACTGCCTGTCGGAAAGTTCGACCATACCTTGCGGTATTAAGGTAGTTGGGACACACCGCAGTCGATTTTTCAGAGAATGTTGGAGATTTGTATAGAATTGCTTGATGCAACTGATACTTGAGTTCCGAACTTCACGTACCATAAATATGAAAAATTACAGAAATCCTCCTGAGCGTGTGACAGTGATGGCTCAAAAGTAGATTTACAATAGATGTTTCAGTTTTGTCAAGAACGTATTTCGAGCTTCATTCGTAAGCAGAGTTGTTTACAAGGAAGCCGCGGAAACAGTTGAGATAGTCCTCTGTACACGGCTACAACCTTACGGCAGTCTGTCAGCTTCAGAGGGAGAACCCAGCTGTCCCGCCACTCGTACCGTGTCCTGCTCTTTCCGAGAAGCATGTCAAACGGCGCTTACCGTTACCTCAGTTGTGTGTTACCGAGCCTTACAGGGCCATAGCCCCTATTTCATGTAGATAAGGCAACACATTGACGGCCATCAGTTGCGCCAGTTGCCTAACCGCCCTTCTGTAGGCGACGGCCACTCGCTTGCCCAAAGGCTGGCAAGTTTTACACACTGCACCATGCAGATACCTTTATCATACAAATCCTTGTGGACTGTTCATGTTCTGGTAACGTTCTTCGGCGGAAAATTACTTAGTTACATGTTACATGAATGATTTGAACGATTCTTTTGTAGAAATAACGTAGAACGAATCAGTTTACAGGATATGTATACGTGATTAGTGTTAAAATTAATGAACGTATTATTATTATAAATCCTACTTCGGCAACTACACTCTTTTTCACTATCTACCAGTTTTTAAGTTGAAATTCATCAATGAAATAGAAGGAATTGACCAGGGGAAATTATTTTTAAATTAGATTTACAACTTGTTCTGCTTCGTTTAAGACATTTTATGTTATTGGAGAAATGAGCACAACATTTTGTTATTGTATATTGAACTCCTTTCCGAGCCACCGACAACTTAAACAATGAGTAATAAAGGTCATATTCCGTCTAGTCCTGTAGGTAGGTACATAATTGTTCTTCTCAAATTGTGAAGGAATATTTTTTTTACGAACTTAACTCGCAGATGGACTTAAAGTGATGGCGCAATTAAAACGCCTAGCCCCTAGAAGAGATACCTAAGTGCCGTCTGTATCTGAAAACCACGTATCATTCTTATTGCTCCCTTTTATGCAATTAGACATTCTTTCTAAGCGATGTATCACCCTAGAAAATTATTCCACAGACATTATTAAGTGGAAAGATGCAGAATAAGGCAGGAGGGTGATACTCTTGTTTCCAAGATTACCAATTTTACGAAGAGTGAAAGTAGTTGAATTTATCTGTCCGGGAAACTCAGTAATGTGCTTCTTCCTGGTCAAGTGTGCATCAATATTACACTCAACAACTGAAGCATTCGACCCTATTTATCGACTCCTGCTCATGTGCTACATCAGTTGTTTGTGTGACTCTATTTGTTATACAGAACTGTGTACTGTGATTCAAACCAGCTAAGTGCAAAGACATCAGATCCATAAAACTTGAGTTTTTCTAAGATAGCGCTTCAGTCTGGAACCGCACGACCGCTACTGTCGCCGGTTCGAATCCCGCCTCGGGCATGGATGTGTATGATGTCCTTAGGTTAGTTAGGTTAAAGTAGCTCAAGTTCTAGGGGACTGATGGCCTCAGTCCCATAGTGTTCAGAGACATTTGAACCATTTTTCTAAGGTAGTAACATGATGTACGCAGTCAAACGCTTTGGAAAGATCACAAAAGTACCAACTGGAGATATGTTGTTATTTAAGCCTTGCACTATTTGATGAGTGAATGCACAAATTGCATTTTCATTCCAGCAATCCTTCTGGAATCCACACTGTAATTGTTAAGTAAATCGTTTCCACTTAGGTACTACTTTTGAGTAGATTAATTTTTCAAATATTTTGGAAAGAAGTTCAAAAATGGTTCAAATGGCTCTGAGCACTATGGGACTCAACTGCTGTGGTTATTAGTCCCCTAGAACTTAGAACTACTTAAACCTAACTAACCTAAGGACATCACACACATCCATGCCCGAGGCAGGATTGGAACCTGCGACCGTAGCAGTCTCACGGTTCCGGACTGCGCGCCTAGAACCGCGAGACCACCGCGGCCGGCTGGAAAGAAGTAAACTAGTCAATATTTAAACTATTCAGAAAGCAATAGTTCTTCAATATTTTTTTTATTAGTGCCACTGATCATCCTGATCATTCCGACGATTACCCTATCATGCAAGTGAGTACCATTTGAGCCTGAGCGGACATTACTTGATACGAAATGTACGAAGACGAGGGGCCGGAGAGGTCATTCAGTCAGCTCCATGATAGGAGAATGGGCGAGAGTACTGACTGAATCTAATCTGACTGTTGGCACAATGCGACAGCCCAATAGCTCCGAACTAGCGTATAAAAACGGTTAATCTCATCGAATGCTCACAGTCTTGGATTTGGGTGAATGACGAAAAACTAGCTCAATGAAGATATCTACATCTACCACTACATCTATACTCTGCATACCACCGTGAGGTGCATGGCAGACGGTACTCCAATTGTACTAGGGTTTCTTCCTCTTCCATTCACTTAAGGACAGCTGGAAGAATGCCTATGTGCGTGCAGTAATTATTCTGACCTTATGCTCATGACCCCTGAATGAGAAATATGTAGAGGTTCGTAGTATGTCCCCGGAGTAATCATTTAAAGCCGTTTCTTGAAACATTGCTAATAAACTTTCTCCGGGTAGACTAAGTCTGTCTTCATGAGACTTCCATTTCAGTTCCTTCAGTATCCCTGTGACACTCTCTCATGGATTAGCAAATCTGTGACCATTCGTGCTGCCCTTCTCTGTGTACATTAAATATCCCCTGTTAGTCCTATCTCGTACGGGTCTGAGACACTTGAGCAGTATTTTAGGATGGGTCACACAAGTCTTTGTTAGCAATCTCTTTAGGTGACTGATTGCACTTCCCCAGTATTCTACCAATAAACCGAAGTCTACCACCTGCTTTACCCACGACTGAACCTGTGTGATCGTTCAATTTCATATCCCTACAAAGTTTTACACCCATATATTTGTATCAAATGGTTCAAATGCCTCTGAGCACTATGCGACTTAACTTCTGAGGTCATCAGTCGCCTAGAACTTAGAAATAATTACACCTAACTACCCTAAGGAAACAACACACATCCATGCCCGAGGCAGGATTCGAACCTGCGACCGCAGCGGTCGCTCGACTCCAGACTGTAGCGCCCAGAACCGCATGGTATTTGTATCAGCTGACCGATTCCAACAGTGGGTAATTGAGATTATTGTCAGAGGATACTACAGTTTTTCGTTTTGTGAAGCCTCAGTTTTACATTTCCGAGCGTTTAGAGCAAGTTTCCAATCTCTGCATCATGTTGAAATCGTATCGAGGTCTGACTGAATATTTATGCAGCTCCTCTCAGGTAAAACTTCATTACAGATAACTACGCCATCTGAAAAAACGTGACGCTACTATTAATATTGTCTACAAGGTCATTAATATACCATATGACCAGCAAGGGTTCCAACACACTTCCCTGGGGCACACGAGAAATTGATTCTGTATCTGACAATGACTCTCCATCCAAGACAGAATTCTGTGTTCTCCCTACCAAAAAGTTCTCAATCCAGTCACAGAAATCACTTGATATCAGATTTGATCACAATTTTTGACAATAAGCGTAGGTGCGGTACTGAGTCAAATGCATTTCAGAAATCAAGAAACACTGCGTCTACCTTGTTGCCTTGTTCCATAAGCTTTCAGTATACCATGTGAGAAAAGTGCGAGTTATGTTTCACATGATCGATGTTTTAGCAAACCATGCTGGTTGGCACTGAGGAGGTCATTTTGTTCAAGATACCTCATTATGTTTGAGCTCAGAATATATTCTATGATGGTACAACAAATCGATCTCAAGGATATTGGGCGGTAGTTTTGTGGATCACTTCTACTACCTTTCTTGTAGATGGGAGCCACATGTTACTTTTTCCTAGAACTGGACACAGTTTTTTGTTCGAGGTATCTACGATAGGTTATGGTGAAAAGAGGGGTGCCAGACGTTACTGGCTAATTACAGAGCGTTGACGACAAAGAAGTTTTTGCTCTGTAAAGCGTAATAAGCGACAATCTGTGAAATAGGTGGAAAGGCCTACAGTAATGAAGAAGCTACACTCCATATTGCTACATATCGTCTAACGCTGTATTGCAGATGATTCGTGAGGGTGTCGTTTTTGATACGTGACATCGTTGCTTGTTATTTCAGTTGGAAATAAAATAATTGTAATTGGGGCATAGAACAATGGAAATGAATGACGATCTGAGCTGCATGACACAAACATTAGTTTTACGATGCAAAGCCTCCTTGGACAGTGTATGTGAGAAGTTTCCTTTGCAAGGCTACAGCTGCTAATTTTTTGCTTTATGAAAGTGTGGTAAAGACAATTTTCCAAACAACTGATTTTATTGTATCATTTGTTAGAGGTGGGTGTTTGGATAGTAGTGTTTACCAAGTATCAAAGTTGACACTCTCATGGACCAGTGTTACTTTTATCAAGACGAAAAATAAAACTAAAACCTCTTTCTTATTTTGTATTAAATACTAACAGTTTTTAAGTTTACAAAACTCAATGTAAACCGTTCTGTAATTTTAATTCATATCTGCTAATAAATAAGACGAGTTTTCAGGTTAACAAAACACGATGTGGGAGCCGGTAAATTTTTCTGTGCTTTTTTTATTCGCTAGTGGCTTTACAAGGGAAACGTAAATTGTGTAAGATACATATTTTGTGTGAGAAAAGCTCTAGAGCTGATTATATTACAGGTTTGTGTTGAGCTACACATGTTTCAGAATGCAAGCTACATCTTCACTGCACGCAAGTTTATCTGACGATCTTTATTATGGCCTTGTTAAGACATAGTATCAGAGGGGGATTATTTGGTTATACACACATGGGAAAGACACATTCAGAGCTTGACGAAGCAATGAAGAGAAAATTCGATGTGGACAAATAAAGAAGCAAAGTTCCAGAAAATTCTGGTTTTTAGTAGTATCGCAGTCTCTTTTCCATTAAGGGTCATCCCGTTTTCAAGTGTAAGGTGACAGGGTATTTTATCGCTTAACATGTGATTTTCCACGATACGCCAGTTCGATTGATAAGGTCGTTATTATCTTAATTTGCGTAACGAGGGATGCAATAAGCAATGGGCACGTACGTGACTTTAGTAGCTCCTTCCTAATTTGCAAGCAGATAAATGAGTACATTTTTATAGTAAAGTGGAACTAAGGTGAAAGGGGCCAGTCGTTGAAGTTAGGATGCAGAAGCGCGACATGGAAATCCACTTCAGGAAACATTAGCAAGGCACAACAAACCGACCGTCACCGCAGGGAGCCAATTTAAGATCACAAGTAAAGACACCTGGCCTGGCAAATCTTAAACGCAATAACAAAAACCTCTGTCGCTGATTGAAGGAAAAGAAGACAAGGAGGGAGAAGGCAATGTTATTGGGACGCAGAAGTTTACTAAGAAAATTCTGACTGGCGCCAAAAAATCAAGTACGGAATTTACTGAGCGCTCCCATTGGCCGATATCGGTGTTGGTGCCAGGCAGTGCCGCGGTAAAGTGGAGGAAATTCACCACAGTACTGTCAATTGCTGGTGGTTTATTGAGACTCTCTTTTGTAGAGAAATGTCACGTGCTGCATGGGCACTTAAGCCCTTGTGGTGAATCATAAAGTGGTTTTTCTGTGAACATTTTCGGTTCAGTAGGGTCTTTCACAGCCCTTAATTTTGCTGAATCCCTTGTAGATCTCCAAAGCACAGAAAACGAGACGAGACGTTTAACGTTCTTGCGACAATTTTGAGGGGAATTCTGTGCACGTCGCCCAGCCTTGGCGAGTGTACAGAGCCATTTTCTCCTGATCTAGGGACACATGCAGTCTTCCACTTCACAAAAACTTAGGGAAGTTTTCGACTGGTTAAATCCTGTCAGAGGCCACCGGTTACTACCACCACTGTCGCTGCACACTTCGAAAGGTAAATGACGCACTGCTGAGACACTAAATGTTGAAGTCAGTAGCGTGCTTTCACTTCAGAACTGCGTAAGCTTGCAATAATAGCTAGAATTCTCTCGTGTTCGTGACAGCCACGTCATTCTGAGTTTAAATTCGGATAAGTCACACAGGTGACGGGAAACATTGCCCAGCTTCGGTAGCATAGCTTATGTTGCCAGTGTTAATATCTGTGATGGATGTTTCATTTGAGATTTCAGCTTGCACTTTTGTCATACTTTTTCGCATTACGTTTGTTAAATTTCATGAATATATTTTGGGGGCGTGTCTGGGATCTCCCTGCCCAACAGGGGCAGGGTTCAAAGCCTTAATATTTTCTTTTTCAGAGCACTCGTTGCACGCTAAGTAGTAGGTAGATTGTACAAAAATCAGACAATCCGCACGTTAGAAAAGAAGTGTCGCAGGATAAATGCATGTACTTATAGACATGCATTACTGATGTCTGTCGGTCGTAGAAAGTTGGAATATATTTTATGCTCACTTATTGTGACGTCTTTGGAGGGCAAAAATATCCTCTATAATAATCAACGTGGATTCCGCGAACAGAAGTCTTGTGAAACATAACTCACTCTGTTCGTCAATGAGATCCACAGCACCGTAAACATTGGTGCACAGGTTCATGCTGTGTACCTTGTCTTGAGCAAAACATTCCAAACAGTTCACCACAGTTGTTTAATGAACGAAATACGAGCTCACCGACCATCAGAACAGATCTGTCACGGGATTCAGTATTTTCTAGCAGATAGAGCTCAACACGCCTCCGTTGACGGAACAAAATGGAGAAACACTGGAATAAGGGCAATGTCTGGAGCACTCCAGAGAAGTGTAATAGGACCATTACTGCTACTATGTTACGTTAACAACTAGATATGCCATCAATCTGTTTATGATATTACAAAAAACATGTGAAAGCACGATTTATAGAGAATTACGCGCAAATTGAAACTATTTTGTATAGATATATGTACAACATGTCATATATTCAGAAGTACCTGCACCATTCTCTTTCTTTTACGTATATTAGAAACTTATTAAAATACAAGTGATACAAGTTTGAGTTGTTGGACCTTGTATCAATTTCTCAATAAGAAAACGTTGGAGACGTAATTCACCGAGAAGAAGAAGACCTGCAAGAAATGGCTACAACACAGGAGGACATCCATAAGACCATTCTGTTCAAGAATAAACTCTAAGCACACCATGGTTTCCAAGAAAAGAAAAGTATAAACTGGGAAAACAGGTTCTAAAGCAAGGAAGGACCAGCACAAGAACGAATTTGGGAACACGCTGCTGCAGCAAGAGCTCTGGTTGAAGGGAAAGAAAAGTGAGGTTGAAATAGCATGGTCCGGAGAAGAAAAATATAAGTGAGATAATTTGTGTGAATTTAATAAATATTTCACACTGCCATTTATTACGTAAGGAAGTGAGCACTTCACGTCGCAGTATAACATCTTCGCAAACATGACAACTAATAACAGTGTGTTTGTTAAAGAAGCACCATATTCCCAATATACGTAATATCTAAAAAGTCTATGACTGTTACGGAATTTTGTCACTTCCCTTATAAATACACACTAATAAATTCGTAATGAAAGTGTACACGAAGATCATGAATTTTTATTAATGTATATAAACTGTTTTTTAGGTAAATAAATGTCATTTATTCATTGATAACAAAGTTTGTTTTTCCCAGGAGTTCAGTTCAGTTCACTTCGAGAAAAACTACCATTCACACAGGTCGTTTCGTTCAGATTATCGTAAAGACAGCATAATCTGGTTATAAATGTACTAAAATATGTAAAATCTAGACTATCAAGCAGGCTTCAGATTTAATAAATTTACAGGTAAGTTTCTATTACTGGGACATGAAAGTCTTAACGCAAAATTTGTGAGTACTTATTGAGAGAATGAAGTTCCGTTTTAATAAACTTGCAGAAAGCACAATACTTGTGCAATTGGTACAAGGAATCTTCATATTCATGAGTGTACCTGATATCCGCATATTATTTTTTCACGTTGTCCTCTTTTAGATTCAACTTTTATTTCTTCTATTCCGTTTATTTAGTTCTGGGACAAGTATTGCTGCTATTACAAAGCGTTTTAACTTTTGGTGGTATTTCTGTCAATTGAGTGTGGTCACAGGAATCTTGGTGTTTCCACTTGCAACTTTGGTGACGCCAATCGAGCGGTGGCCTGACGCCATCACTTTAGTTACGTATGGGAACGCAGCTTAAGAATCTTTAGGATATTGTAAATACCATCCAACACATCACACAAGAACACTGAAATAATGGTTCTGAGGACGATATAAATATTGGAGGGATGGCAGGTAGTCGCCATCTGTCAAATATCAAGTTTCACTCGAGCTCTTACGGCATTTCTAGTGTGAATGTGTAAGGACCGTTCTTTTTTTTTTTTTTTTTTTTTTTAATAGACCTCGATACGCAGATCATCTGTTAGTCGAAATTTCTTTTGATGTAAGAAAGAGGTTCAAGACTGGATTTTCTTTTACGAGTACTAATTCGTTTTTAACTACAGTAGCCGCGTACCCAGCGTTGCCCAGATTCATATTTTCTCCTTCCCCTTCTCTCTATCCATCTAATCCTTCACCCCCTGTCTGTCCATGTTCTCCTACCCCTTCTACCCCTTCTCACTGACCGTCTCCTCCCCTCCTCTCCCTGTCCACTTCCGTCTCCCCCTCTCACTGTCGGTCTCCTCGGCCCCCCCCCCCTCCATCCCTGTTCATAAAGTCCACTTTCCTTTCTCTGTCCATCTCCTCTTCTCTCTGTCCACTTGTCCCTCTCCTCCCCTCTGCCGATCTCGTCCTACCTCTATCTTTGTCCATCTCCTGCTTCCCTCTTGCTGTCTGTCCATCTCCTTCCCCCCCCCCCCCCCTCTCTCCCCATTTCATCTCCACATTATCCCGCTCACCCCAACAACACAGTCGTGGTTCTTACCCACACGACATTTCTTTCCAGATCGTAACTAACATGTCTACCAAAGCTGATTAAAGTCATTCCAGGGGTTTAGGATGAGGTTTTTACCCTTGGCTTTCTCCATGTATGAACATGTCAAACATATTTAACAAATATTTTATATTTTCCACACATATTTGTACATATATTTCACCAGTACCTCTCGTGAATTTCGCCCTGCAGTTTCATTTTCATGCAGCTTAACGTTTATGACTTCATGTCACCTGAACTATGTACTGTAGAACGATGTGATGTGAAAGTGATGTGATGTGATGTGAATAGAGCCAATAATGAAAGAGTAATAAATCAAAATGCCATACATGATGCGGCAGCTTTTCATGCATGTCAGACGTCGTGCTCTCCTGACGTTCATTGCTTACATATTCCACCCTCACAATCATATACCGCACATCAAGACGCTTCACTCGAATCCAAACTTAATAAGATAAAGTCAATGTCGTATGAATTCATGTAAACGATACGCAAATAACAAGTGCGCACCGGGGTTGAGATACTCGAAGCTGGTGTACACACACACATTCAAGACCCGACGGTCACAAGAACTTTTAGTTCGGGAGAGGTGGACCGCACGCTGAGAGGCCGGTCCCTTGAGGGGACGATTCAACTTATCTACGTCAGACGGCGACCGTCCGTGGAGCGGAGAGCATTTGCCCGAGTGAAAGGGGAGAACGACCCCGTGATCGGCTTGAAAGTAAATTCCGCTACATTGTGTGGGCGCGCCCAGCCTACGCATTCTTTACAACATAGCACGCAGTTTCAGAAGTTTTCACAGGGAGACAGCAAATGTCAAACACCGATGCTACAGATTTCCGGATTGGTCGCCTTAAACGAAACGCCATTCTCGTGTTTTAGAAGAGCATTGCTGATTGGCAGACGACATTCCTGACGCCTTGAGCTGAAGGAGTAATAGAAGAGACCGAAAGATATACCACTTCACGTCTGGCGTGGAGAGGGGCCGTTCCGTTGTCGCTCTTGGAGCGAGAACACGTAACGAGAGCGTGTGTGCTCGTACGTGTACTCAAAGAGCGAGGAACAAGTCTCTCCTCAGTACTTCAGTGGGAGAGCACCTCTGTCGAGAGCGAATTGGAGTGTGACTCTATATTGAGTCCTTGCAATTAAGCGTTGTTCACTGTGTTGGTTGACACCCTTATTGTGCGGTGTGAATGGACAGAGTTATAATTAAACGCCTGCGAGCGAATTTTTGAGTGGCATCGCGTTGGACTGGTTATCTGACCGGTGTACCACGCCAATAGTTAAACTAGGGGCGAATAGGAGTCCTTGGCTTCATCAAGGCATAGGGAGAGTTTGATTGGCAAAGGTCAATCCAGATAGAATGAATCTTATTTGTCAGCAGCGAGCGGCACAGACAGCAGTCATCGCAGCTTACGGTATTGTGCGCTACAGCTCTTGCGAGCCCCATATTTCCTCCACAACAGTACGAGGTGCATTCAAGTTCTAAGGCCTCCGTTTTTTTTCTAATTAACTACTCACCCGAAATCGATGAAACTGGCGTTACTACTCGACGTAATCGCCCTGCAGAAGTACACATTTTTCACAACGCTGACGCCATGATTCCATGGCAACGGCGAAGGCTTCTTTAGGAGTATGTTTTGATCACTGGAAAATCGCTGAGGCAATAGCAGCACGGCTGGTGAATGTGCGGCCACGGAGAGTGTCTTTCATTGTTGGAAAAAGCGAAATGTCACTAGGAGCCAGGTCAGGTGAGTAGGGAGCATGAGGAATAACTTCAAAGTTGTTATCACGAAGAAACTGTCCGTAACGTTAGCTCGATGTGCGGGTGCGTTGTCTTGCTGAAACAGCACACGCGCAGCCCTTCCCGGACGTTTTTGTTGCAGTGCAGGAAGGAATTTGTTCTTCAAAACATTTTCGTAGGATGCACCTGTTACCGTAGTGCCCTTTGGAACGCAATGGGTAAGGATTACGCCCTCGCTGTCCCAGAACATGGACACCATCATTTTTTCAGCACTGGCGGTTACTCGAAAATTTTTTGGTGGCGCTGAATCTGTGTGCTTCCATTGAGCTGACTGGCGCTTTGTTTCTGGATTGAAAAATGGCATCCACGTCTCATCCATTGTCACAACCGACGAAAAGAAAGTCCCATTCATGCTGTCGTTGCGCGTGAACATGGCTTGGCAACATGCCACACGGGCAGCCATGTGGTCGGCCGTCAGCATTCGTTGCTCCCACCTGGATGACACATTTCGCATTTTCAGGTCGTCATGCAGGATTGTGTGCACAGAGGCCACAGAAATGCCAATTCTGGAGGCGTTCTGTTCAACAGTCATTCGGCGATCCCTAAAACAATTCTCTCCACTTTCTCGATCATGTCGTCATAACGGCTTGTGCGAGCCCGAGGTTGTTTCGGTTTGTTGTCACACGATCTTCTGCCTTCATTAAACAGTCGCACCCACGAACGCACTTTCGACACATCCATAACTCCATCACCACATGCCTCCTTCAACTGTCGATGAATTTCAATTGGTTTCACACCACGCAAATTCAGAAAACGAATGATTGCACGCTGTTCAAATAAGGGAAACGTTGCCATTTTAAGTATTTAAAACAGTTATCATTCTCGCCGCTGGCGGTGAAATTCCATCTGCCGTACGGTGCTGTCATCTCTGGGACGTATTGAAAATGAACGCGGCCTCATTTTAAAACAATGCGCATGTTTCTATCTCTTTTCAGTCTGGAGAAAAAAAACCGGAGGCCTTAGAACTTGAATGCACCTCGTACACTTCCCTGTATTTCACACGCAACAGCCTCGACCGTACCTAGCAACATTCTAACGGATAATTATTCACGCTGAGTAGATGCGGCTCTCAGCCGTTCTGCCAAGTCAATAACAATCTTAAACTTTGTATAGAAATTTCATTAGCGAATCCTATCCTTGAGAGGTAACTTCACATTCCGAAAATAACCAAGAAATAACTTGTTCAGTTCATAACTAAAAGTGTCATTGTGATATCTCAGAATTTTTGCAAAATAAATAATAATTTTCTTTAGTTTCATGTTTTTCTTACACTAACTAGCACTACTCCAGTACCCAAGTATCCCACTAGCTACGTAAGAAATTTTGTGAATTTTTGTGTCATTTCCTTACGACTCCAGAAGATATTTATTGCTGAAAGTGTTTCAGGCATTTCTCTTTAGAACGTTAGGAGCGTCTGTCTGACTTCTGTAGTAGTGTCGGGTGGAAACTGCATCTTGCAGGAGCCACAGGCTAAAGGGTACATCTCAGATTAATCCGTTGCGCAGAATGACAGAATAGCACCCACACGTTCAACACAGACAGTGTTTATGATGTCAGATCTCCTGAACTATGTGTCGTATAAGGTCATAATTTTGCTGGTACGTTCAGTGGTATATTTAGTTACAGTCTGAACATGTGTCGCAAATACATTTCATCTACATCTACATCACAACCCGCAAGCCACCTTATGGTGTGTGGTGGAGGGTACTTTCGGTACCACTATCTGATCCCTCCAACCCTGTTCCACTCGCGCATAGTGCGTGGGAAGAATGAGTGTCGATAAACCTCTGTATTGGCTCCATTTTTTTTAATTTTCTCCCTGTGGTCAATACGCGAGATGTATGTGGTGGGAAGTAATATGTTGTCTGACTCCTCCTGTTCCGAAATTTCAGTAGCAAATCTCTCTGTAATGCACAGAGCCTCTCTTGTAAAGTTTGCCAGAAGAGTTTGTTTAGCATCTCCCTAAGGCTTTCTCGCCAGCTAAACGAGCTTGTGACGAAACGCGCTGCTCTTCGTTGGATCTTCTCTATCTCGTCTATAAGTCCTACCTGATAGGGATCCTAGACAAATGAACAGCACTCAAGAATCGGGCGAACAAGCGCCTTATAAGCCACTTCTTTCGTGGAAGAGTAACATTTCCTCAAGATTCTTCCTGAGTCTGGCGTCTGCTTTTACCACTATCTGTTTTACATGGTCATTCCACTTAAGGTCGCTCTGGATAGTTACGCCTAGGTATTTTATGACAGACGCTGTTTCCAGCTGTTTGTCATCAGTAGTGTAGCTGTACAGTAGTGGATTTCTTTTCCTGTGTATGTGCAATATGTTACATTTACTTACGTTCAGGGTCAACTGCCAGAGCCTGCACTATTCAGGCCGTTCAGGAAAATTTTACTATCTTCTGGCGTTGTTGCTATTTTGGTATAAACAACTGCATCATCTGCGAATAGCCTTAAAGAGCATTCGAAGCTTTCTTCTAGATGATTTATATGTATCGTAAATGGCAACACTTCCCTGTGGTACTCCGGATATTACCTTTACATCTGCCGATTTAGGTTCGTTAAGAGCGACGTCTTGAGTGCTGTCTGCAAGAAAGCAAGTCTTGAATCCAATCGCAGGTCTGCTCGGATGCTCCGTAAGCTCGCACTTTTTTCATTAAACGGCAATGCGGGGCCGGCCACTGGTGGCCGAGCGGTTCTAGGCGCTTCAGTCTGGAACCGCGCGACCGCTACGGTCGTAGGTTCGAATCCTGCCTCGGGCATGGATGCGTGTGATGTCCTTAGGTTAGTTAGGTTTAAGTAGTTCTAAGTTCTAGGGGACTGATGACCTACGAGGTTAAGTCCCATAGTGCTCGGAACCATTTGAACCGGCAATGCGGGACGGTGCCAAATGCCTTACAGAAATCAAGGAACACGGCGTCAACCTGTTCGCCGTTGTCCACTGCGCTGTGGATTTCATGGAGGAACAGAGTGAGCTGAGTTACGCAGTATCTCTGTTTGCGGAATCAATGTTGATTTTTATAGAGGAGATGTTCATTTTCCAAGAACGCCACAATTCTTGAGCATAAAATATGTTCCATAATTCTACAAAAGATTGACGTCAACGATATAGGTCCATAATTGTGTGGATCTGTCTTACCGCCGCACTTGAAAACGGGAATAACATGCGCTTTTTTCCTGTCGTTAGGTACCTTTCGTTGATCAAGTGATCTACAAGACATTACTGCTAGGAGGGGAGCAAGTTCTTTCGCATAATCGTTATAGAATCTTGTAGGTATATCATCTGGTCCTGAAGTCTTTCAACCTACTAAGCGATTGTAGCTGCTTTTCGATTCCGCGATCAGTTATCTCAATATCTGCCATTACGTCGTTCACACGACGATTGAAAGGAGGGAGAGTTTTACACTCTTCTGCGGTGAAGTAGTAAAGAAGTAATAAATTAAAACCTCATGAGTCATGTGGCAGTTATACTGCATGGACAGGGAAAATGTAATAAGTAATTTTTTTTCCTTCCTGGCGTGGTCTACAATGTTTCTTCACTTTCAACCCCACCCAATTCATAGGTAGTTGGTTCTTACCCCCATAGTGATGGTTTCCATATGGAAAGTGATATGTGTATCAATTTGGTTGAGTTGTGGCTGACTTCAACGTACTTCAAATGGTAAGCAAAATACTGCGAGCAGACAGACGGCGTAGCAATGGGGTCTCCCCTATCTCCGCTGGCTGCCGACATATTCATGGAAGCCTTTGAAGCAACGGCCCTCAGTTCAGCTCCTTTACGCCCAAGTTGCTGGTTCAGATACGTGGACGACATGTCTGCTATATGGCCTCATGGTGAAAAGGAGCTACACAAATTTCACAAATATTTGAACAATATGCACGGGAAGGTACAGTTCACGCTCGCAGTAGAAAAGAATGGTGCAATTCCATTTCTAGACGTCGAAGTATACACAAGAACGGAGGGCACCTTGAGGCACAGAGTATATAAGAAGCCTATACATACAGACAGGTATCTGCACGCCCACCCAGCGCAGAACTGTCATCCGTTCTTTGTCAATCGGTGCGCAGCGCCTAAGTGATGCTCAAAACATCACACCTCAGCTTAAAAGGCTACGCACAACGTTTCTCGCCAATGGCTACAGCCATAAGTCGATCCGCACAGCCTTGTCGACGAACACCAGTAAGAAAGATAAGCAAGAAATAAACAAACTGCAGCCAACAGCGCGCTTACCTTATGTGAAAATGGTACTGACCGAATAGACAAACACCTTCGTCGCGTCGGGGTGCAGCCTGTCTTTTATAGTGGTCGTAGGATCCAGGAAGTGCTAGGCTCCACTAAGGACAAGGTGGATGCATTACACACTGCAGACATTTACAAGGTGGAATGCGAATGTGGAGAGGCATACATTGTCGAGACTGGTAGGCCAATAGCAATGGGCATTCGGGATCACGAGCGCTATATTCGTCTAGGGCGATACAACAAATCCGCAGTGGCAGAACATCAGCAAGACTGCGGAAAAGAAGTAAAATTCATCGAAGCCTGTGTGTTGGCTAAGCAGCCAGTTACGACGAAACGCAAAATCAGAGAGGCCATCGAAATACTTAAACACCCTAATAACATGAACAGGGAGGATGGACTCAGGCCTGCCCCATCTTGGCTGCCAGCAATCAGAGCCCAACAGACCGCACTGCCAACACGAGGCGAGTAGCTGCCGCCGCGCGGCCGACGTCCACCAGTTGGTAAACAGCAGCCAACTTCTCATTCGACGGTAACCACCAATCATGGCACAAACCAAAAGAGCCAATAAACAACAGAGGTTAGGTTCTCGCTCCTCCGCAATAACCTATTAAAATAAAGTTCCCTCTCCTTCTTCCTTAACTGACCAATGAAACTAGATACCTTTTTAAAATTATGATGTAATGGCATGCGCCGGCCGATGTGGCCGAGCGGTTGTAGGCGCTTCAGTCTGGAACCGCGCTACCTCTACGGTCGCAGGTTCGAATCCTGCCTCGGGCATGGATGTGTGTGACGTCCTTAGGTTAGTTAGGTTTAAGTAGTTCTAAGTTCTAGGGGACTGATGACCTCAGCTCTTAAGTCCCATGCCGCTCAGAGCCATTTGAACCATTTTTAATGGCATGCGCAGTGAACAGTAATAACAAAATATAAGGGATACTGCACACCTAGAAAGCACAATTAGATCCAGGAGAAAGCCGTTGCAACCGTGGCCGAAACGTTGGTTTTTCTCCAGCAGCAGTAGTTTTTACAATATGACGAAGTACCATACCCAGAAAACTTTTATGTCGGCTGAGAGTGGCCGCGGAAGCCTACGCAATTATATGTATCAATTTTTGTTGAAATCGGTCCACAGGTTTAGGGGGAGATGTGATACATACATACATTCATACATTCGTGCATCCATTTTTATAATGTGTTTGGACCTGTTGCACCTGTGTTATTTCCGCGAAAAACCCACGTCCTGATCCCACATCTACGCTTCTTCTTCTTTTTATTCATTTCTTGGGTCGACTGCAATGCCATAACCTGAACGACAAGAACCAGTATCTATTCGAATAATCCCAATAGCCGCCATATTGAAAGCCGTGCAGCTGTAATCTTGTCAGGATCGTGTGGGAACAGCAACATATGGCTCCACTGCCGTATTAGTCGTCATGTGGCTTGCTGTGATTTCATATTAGTAGCACTTGGAAACTCGGGTTAAGAGGTCGCTAGTTTTCAGATAAAGCACTTTATAAAAAATTTCACTTGATTCTTTGTCCGTGCCACTCGTTATGAACGTTTGAGTCTCCCAGTCTATATCCAGCAAATTAAAATCTCCACCCAGAACTATAACATGGTGGAGAAATCTACGCGAAATATTTTCCAAATAATCCTTCAGGTGCTCAGCCACAACAGCTGCTGAACCAGTGACCCTATAGAGACACCCAATTACCATGTCTGAGGCTGCTTTAACCGTGACCTTCACCCAAATTATTTCACAATTCGGATCTCCGTCAATTTCCTTCGATACTATTTCACTTCTAATCGCTATAAAAACGTCTCCCCCTTCACTGTCCAGCCTGTCTCTGCGGTATACATTCCAATCTGAGTTTAGGATTTCATTACTGTTTACATCTGGTTTCAGCCAACTTTATAACCTAGTACTATGTGGGCATTGTGACCGTTTATTAATGAGAGCAGTTCTGGGACCTTTCTATAGACGCTCCTACAGTTTACTATTAGCACAATAATATTGTTATTCCCTGTTGCATTTTGCCTACTCCTACCTTGCCGCGTGGGATCTATGGTAGTAATGCAAACCACCGTGACAGCTGTGGATTACGTCAGTATCACTGCGGGATACCTGCATCTCTTCATGGTTGATATCTTCCCTGGTGGCGTTGGCCTCTCCCAGCAGAGTAACCAATAATGCCATAATCAAGCAACTATACTTTGGGTAGGGTGAAGTGAACTCGGGTCGGTAAGAAAATGCGCCCACCTCATCTGGACCCTACGGCACATGTACGCGACGGTACTGGGTGTCGACAGTATGCCCACAAGTCACTTGCTAGCAATTTCAGGAAGTGCATGACGTACAGTTCGACAGACCCACCAGCGAGATACGACAGAGAGCCGTGCGCCTTTGTGCTCCAGTCGGCCCGCGGACGGCTGCGGGCTCTCCGTCGGCTTACCCCAGGGGCGCCACCGCACGGAACTCTGGACGCGCGGACCCCCGCGGCCGCCATTATTGGATTTGCCTAATGCGGCCGGCATTGTCCGTCGTCGTCCCGGCACCCCCGTCTGGACGCCGATGGACACCAGGCGTCGGCCAGTAACGGTATTACGGCCGCTTCCGCTCCCCTCGTAAAGTCCCCAAAATGGGGGAGACTGCAGGGGCAATTTGCACGTCGATAAGGCGGAATGTGGCTTCGTGGCGCATGTACTTGGTCAGCAACATTCTGCTTCCTGGCGGGATCCATTTACATTGCTGGTAAGCCTGTTTTAGATTACCGGAGTACGCGTAGTTGAGAGAGACGAGCCGGCCAGAGTGGCCGAGCGGTCCCAGGCGCTTCAGTCTGGAGCCCCGCGACCGCTACGGTCGCAGGCTCGAATCCTGCCTCGGGCATGGATTTGTGTCACGTCCTTAGGTTCGTTAGGTTTAAGTAGTTCTAAGTTCTAGGGCACGGATGCCTCAGATTTTAAGTCCCATAGTACTCAGAGCCACTTTGAAAGAGACGACTTTGACGTCGCAAGAGGCAGGAAAAGTCTGACATTACCGCCATTCCTCAGCACTACTGTCGCACTACATGATACTCGTAACGTTTCTCCAAAATTGTCTTAATCATCTTGATGCATGACACGGGGCGTTTCCACTGTGGAAAGATAGTGTTTTATGGTCAAAGTAAGGTTTAAATTCTTATTAATCTTTGTCGTACTTTTATTACGCCACTAAAGCTCAACTCTAGCCAACGATTTAAAAGCATTGCTTAAGAGTTAACTTCGAAATGTAACCTAATTTAGAAAAAAATACTCATCAATGATGTTCTATTCCTTGTTAACGGCACCAAGCTCCTGAAATGGCTGAAACATTTTTAGGTAGTTGATAAACAAACTATTATTAACGATTTTAGTTTTTTTTCCTTTATTTTCACTGTCTCACTACATTCAAATTCGTCATTACCTCCCACCGGCAGTATACCCGCTCTCTGTTCAGTCCAGGTGCTCAGTCCGGAACCGCGCGACTGCTACAGTCGCAGGTTCGAATCCTGCCTCGGGCATGGATGTGTGTGATGTCCTTAGGTTAGTTAGGTTTAAGTAGTTCTAAGTTCTAGGGGACTGATGACCTCAGATGTTAAGTCCCATAGTGCTCAGAGCCATTTTTTTGTTCAGTCCAGATAACTATAGCTGTAGGCGACTCAGAAATAGCAATGTAAGAACCAGAGAAGTGTCCCTCACAAGCAAAAGTATAAAAATCCTACTGCTTAACTGCCGAAGTGCACCTAACTGCAGAGTTTGAAGCATTCATAGAAAGCAGTGGAGCACACAAAACACAAGATACAGAAAGTCGATTAAAGCCCAAAATTGGAAGCAGTGAGATTCCTGGGGAAAAATTAAGTGTATATCGAAAGGATAGGCTAAAGGGAAATAGAGGTGGTATATTTATTGCAATAGACAAGAAAATCAAATCCACCGTGATAGAAGGTGAATGCGAGATTGTTTGGCAAGTTTCAGTACCAGTGGAGGGGGGGGGGGGGGGGGCATAAAGGCAATGGGGACCCTCTACCGATCATCAGACTCACTTCCTGATGTAACCAAAACATCACAGCAAGTGCATAAGTTTACCAATGAACTGTAATGATCAGAGTAGATTAATCACTCAACAATCAATTGGCTTAGGTACAGTTTTATTAGTGGTGAGCCTGACAAGATGTCTTTTGAAACAGTACTACTAATTGCATTCTCCAAGAACTTCCTAGAAAAAGGAGACCTTAACTCTTTGAGGAAGTTCATATTGAGACGAGTATCAGTAACCATGAGGTATCTGTAACAACAGTGATTGCCAAAGTACAATGGGCAACTAAAAACAAGTAGAAAGATTTACACGTTCAGTAAACTAGATAAAGAGGCAGTAGTGTCATATCTCAGTGAGGAACTTGAAACTTTTAGCTCACGACAAAGCATGTACAGGAACTGTAGCTCAAGTATAAACAAATAGTTGACGATGCACTGGCTAGATGTGTACCTAGAAGAATAGTTTGCGTTGTGAGGGACCCTCCATGGTACACATGTACTACTGCGCAGAATATTATCGAAAGATCTTTCGTAATGCTCGAAGGAATTCTGATCAGTATAGAGTCCGTTAGTAACAACAACGTTAGTACACAGACTCTCAAGTGCTCGACAGGAACTGAAATTCCGTTACAGAGGAAGACCCAAGAGAAACACCTCAATATAATTCTCGTACCTCTACAAAGATAACTTCGACAGATGCTAGTTCCAGTCGCGTTGAGAAACAGCTGAAGTCTTTAAAATGGAACAAAGCTCCAGGGCCTGATGAAATGCTAGTCAGAGTCTATGTCAAATTTTTGGATGAGTTAGCACCTCTTTCAACGATAATATACCGAAAATTTCTCGAAGAAAATACTCTGTTCAGTGATCTGAAGAAAGAACACGACACATTCAGCTACAAGAAGGATACTTAAAGCGATCCACAAAACTACCGTCCAGTATCTTTCACATACATTTATTGTTGAGTCTCGGAACATATTCTGAGCTCAAACATCATGAGATACCTCGATCAGAATTATATTCTCCATGCAAACTTGCATGGATTCTAAAAATGTAAATCATGTGATTCTCAATTCGCGTTTTTGTTACATGACACCCTGAAAGTTATAGTAGGGGACTGAAATCAGTCTATAAAGGAGACTATATACAAAACGGTCGTGTGACCAATTTTAGAATCGCGCTCAAGTTCATGGGACCTGTACCAAATAGCACCAACAGGAAATATTTAACTTATACAGGGAAGGGCAGCACGAACGGTCGGTCACAGATTTGTTAGACCCATGGTAGTAATCACGAAGGTGGAGAACGAACTGAACTGCGATGCGCTTGAAGACAGACGTAAACTATCTCGTGAAAGGCTACTTAGAAAGTTTCTAGAACCAATTTTAAGCATAGAATCTGGAATACGCTACAGCTCCCTGATTATCGCTCTCATAGTGATCGCCACGACAGTATTATACTAACTGCAGCACTCACAGAGGCGTTCAAACAATTATTATTCCGGCGCTCCATGTGTGAGTGGAACGCAAAAAAGCCCTAATAATGGTTATAGTGGGACATACTTTCTACCATGAACTTGACAGGTATTTGCAGAGCGTGGATGTAGACGTTGATGTCTCTTAATGGTGCTGTTTTGCTGTGAGTGTGTGTGTGACCGCAGCGGAGTGATCCGTTGCGTTCACAGTGTTTGCTGGACGCTAAGACAGCAGCGGGTGAGGACACGTCTTCGCCAATAGTCCGTGAACTTGCGTTTGTCAATGCTTTGTCGTAGTCTGCTTTGAACTCTGCTGGAAGTATTCACGCCTCTATTGTGACTTCCTGTCAAAAATGTTCAAATGTATGGGACCAAACTGCCGAGGTCATCTGTCCCTACACTTACACACTACTTAAATTAATTTATGCTAAGAACAATACACACACCCATGCCCGAGGGAGGACTCGAACCTCCGGCGGGAGAGGCCGCGCAATAAGTGACATGGATCCTCTAACCGCTCTGCCACTCTGCGCGGCACTTCGCAGCACTCTGTCCGGGATTCACGTCTCTCAGCCGGTAATGATAACGTGAGCGCCATTACAGCTTGTGACCTACAGTGATGGCCGCCCGACAGTTCTCTTGTAGGAATCAGATGGATTCGGCATCTTTCTGCACAAAAACGGTGCCCCAAGATAGCGACTCGCTGTAGCCAGTCAATCATCCGCTGGACTAGCACAGACAGTCTTTCCGTACAATTGTTCTTCCACAGGCATCTTGAGTATAACGTTCCAAAATAGTAATATTGGTTGTCACGTGACAAGCGAAACAGGACGAAGTATATGGTTCACCATCGAAAGAATCCACCACAGAAGAAGGTTGCGGCAAAGGCGGTCGAAACATTGCCTTTCTATTTGTGATTCAGAATGATGCAGCCTAATGCGGAAACACTTTTTACTGACACTAGCAGCAGAGGCCTACGCACGTACGACGACAGTTTTAGAAGAAGTGCAGAAATGATGCTATCTAGGAAGCATATAATATAAGGTGACAAAAGTAAAGTATTCGTCAGCGGGGGCTTCATCAGTCTTTTTTAAGTCGCATGTTGTCATCAAGCTGCCTGTTATCATTAAACACTGCCACGCAACTAGCGATGAAGTGCTACGTTTTGAGAACAGCAGTGTACGGCAATGAAATAGTAAACTGGGAACAGAAGACGAAGAAAGTCGAAACACTTGGGTGTGATGTTAAAGAAAAGTTTTAACTGCTAATTCTATAAGTAATCCGATAAATGGTTAGAAGAAGAGTGCCAGAGGAAAGTTGTCTACCAGAAGGACGAGCCAATTAAAGAGGCATGTTCGGTCACAGTAGGTAATTCATTTTTGGAAAAGCAACGTAGGTGAATCATTGCGAGGCAAACACAAGAATTAAATATCTAACGAAAAATATTGACTTTCACTTTAGCTGATACGCTCGAGTGAAAAGATTTCGCATCGAGCGGAAAGAGACTGTGGACGGCGGAAGATCAATCCGAAGGTAATTTATTTTATAAAGAAAGTAACGTTCAAGCTATAACTTAGGGCACATATTGCGGTTAAATGAAATTAATAGCTGATATACATTCTGGAAAGTACTGCATAAATTTTATGCGTCTTTTAACCGTTGAGCGTATACATGGTGTCTTCAAGTTAATAGCTGTCGGCACGTTACGGGTATTGGTAATTTCAAGTTAATAGCTGTTGGTACGTTACGGGTATTGGTAATCTATTTTCGACTAAACGGATAGGCACAACGGGTTAACAAAAGGTAGAAAATTTATTTATAATTCTCTTTTCGGCCAGCTGGTTTCTTTTCGTTTTGTATTTTTCGCCGTTACAACTGTAGCTAATCCCGTTACGGGTTAAAATTACTTTGTTTTTATGTTTGAGACCAAAGTTTCGTTCTTACTGCGTCTGGAAGAACGTCACTATCGTCGTCTGAAAAGAACATCTCAGAACAAACAAAATGTTTTCTATAAAATGATTTACTACTGGACCATCCAGTGATAATATTCCAAAAGATGATCAAAATGATAGTCATGTAGATCTCATGTACTAAGATGAAGAATAATATCTGTTATTCTTCTTAGAATCCGTGTATGACCACTTTGACCGATACCAAGCTCTTTTAGCATTGTTGCCACAATTGCTAGAAATGGTTCTGTTGCTGCTACGCGGAGTATATGAAGGGCTTATTTCAATAGTGGTACAATTCCATTTTTGTTCATTCTGAGATACAGAGTCCTAAAGTTAAATGAGTGGTGAAAAATCTGCATTTGAGATACGAGAAATATTCACTTATATTTACTTGAATATTTATGGTAGCTCAACTGCAGGTTTTTCAGCGCTCATTCAACTTTACGACTCTGTATCTAAGACTGAACAAAAATGCTCTTGTACCACTATTCAAATAAGCACTTCATATTACAATTTAAGATAGGTTTCATGTGCATTGTCCTGTAGCATTTTGACTATACTGATGAAATTGTATGCTGTATAATAGGCAACCATGCTATGTTTAGTTCTGACGCTGTTTAATAACTTTTTCATAGATTAAGATAATAGTAAAGTACCTTTCATGTCGTTTTAATAATGAATGTATGAACGTTATTTACAGATTATGAACGACTACAGAATGTAAAAATTTTGGTAAGTACGTGCTATAGAAGATCATAAATACATCCCATAAGAAACCTGATCAACGTCGGCGGTCTGAAACAGTGGTACTCCGTTCAGAACCTCCCAAGCACAATACACACATCTAATCAATAATGTTTCAATACTCTTCGTTGGTCGCAGAGTAACGTTGCAGCCTTGTACACTGAATGCGTCAAGTTCGAACCCCGTCTACGGCAGTGATTGAAAGTTACTGAGCACGCCCCGTGTAGTGTCAAACATTTGGGAGCCGTAACTATGCTTGTATGTGCCGCTTTAGCATAAGATATTTATTGCAATATTAATGTGGCGTGCTTAAACACAATATGGTTCCGACTTCTAATTTTATCATCTAGCTTTATAATCTACTGGCCAAATGCCATATTCGTTTTTAAAGAAGTGTTTTCTATCACTGTGATGAATAATACCGTTACGAGAGAATTTCCATTTGGTAAGCAATCGACGCCTTCTACAGACTAACGAAAATCTCGAGTTTCAAATACTTTTTGTTCCCCAGTTTCTTGTAACACTTACGAAATTGTTGTGTCATTGGCTTCGTATTTCCGAGAATTGCTATACTATTACCGGTACTGCTTAGTTACATTTTGAAGAAATATGTTGATATTTTAAGTGATTGCTGAGGTAACGAAAACACATTGGTCACTACATGTACTACTGTATGGATACTCCCCAAATCACACTTAAATGCCTGGCAGAGGGTTCACCGAATCAGCAGTATCGAACAGCGTGCTGAGAAGACGAAAACTTATATCTCTCGGAGCGAGCTCTGATTTCACTTATTATATTATGATGACCGTTACTCATCATGCAGGTTAGAGCGAAAAAATAATTTTCACATTCGGAGGAGAAATTTCGTGATTGAAATATCATGAGAAGGTTCTGCTGCAACGAAAAACGCCTTTGTTTTAATGATGTCCACCCAAAATCCTGTGTAATGTTACTACAATCTCCAATCTCCCCCCTCACCCATATTATGCGATAATACATAACGCGCTACTCTCTACTCTTCTTTGAACTTTCTCGATGTACTCTGTTAATCCCATCAGGTAAATATCCTACAAAGCGTAGCATTGCTCCAAAAGAGGACGGACAAGGGTAGTGTAGGTAGACTCTTTAGTAGATCTGTTATATTTTCAAAGTATTCTGCCAATGAAATGCAGTCGTTGATTTGCCTTCCCACAACATTTTCTGCGTGTTTGTAATTGTGATTCCTAAGTTGAATTTACGGCCTTTACATCTGAATGATTTATCGCGAAACCGAAGTTTAACGGATTCCGTTGAGCACTCATGTGGATGACATCAAACTTTTCACCATTTAGGACCAATTGCCAATTTTCGCACCATTCAGATATCTTTTGTAAATCATTTGATCTTTACTAGAAAATAAAAGGCAGCATCGTCTGCAAACAACTTAAGACGGCTGATCAGATTGTCTCCTAAGTCATTTATATACATAAGGAAAAGCAGATGGCCTATAACACTACCTTGAGGAACGCTAGGGAATCAGCCCTACTTTACTCGATGACTTACCATCAGTTACTACGAACTGTGACCCCTCTGACAGGAAATCGCAAAGTCAGGCATATAACTGAGACGACACTCCATAACAAGCAATTTCACTACAAGATACTGTGTCAAAAGCCTTCTGGATATCTGGAAACACGGGATCAATTTGAAATCCCTTGTCAGTGGCACTCAACAATTTGTGTGTGTAAAGAGCTAGCTGTGTTTCACAAGAACGAGGTTTTTTAAATCCGTGTTGACTGTGTGTCAATGGACCGATCTCTTGGAGGTAATTGATAATGTTCGAACACAGTGTACGTTTCAAAATCTTGCTTCATTTCGACGTTAATTATATGGGCCTGTAATTTAGTGGATTACTCCTACTACATTTCTTGAATATTGGCGTGACTTATGCAACTTTTCAGTCTTTGGGTACGGATCTTTCACTGAGCGAGCCATTGTATATGACTGCTAAGTATGGAGCTATTTCATAAGCTTACTCTGAAAGGAACCTAACAGGTATTACTGTCTGGACCGGAAAACTTGCTATTGTTAAGTGATTTAAGTCGCTTCACTACTCCGAGGATATCTACTTCTAAGTTACTTATGTTGGCAGCTGTTCTTGATTCGAACTCTGGAATATTTACTTCGTCATCTTTCGATAGGCTGTGTTAAGTAATTTTGCTCTGGCAGCGCTGTTGTCGATAGTATTTCCACTGCTATCGCGCATGGAAGGCATTGATTGTTTCTTGACGGTAGCATACTGTACATGCGACCAGAATTTCTTTTGATTTAATTTTGTGAACAAATTTTGATAATTCTTGTTAACAAATACATTAAAACATGTGCTAGTTTTTTAGTTACATATCCCGGGGGTAACTTTGCACAATGTATGACTGAGCGCTGAACGTTCACAGGTAAGTTCACAAAATTCAGTATTTTGTTTGATAACACAAGTTATAAGATACAAATACTTCGGTGGACTAGCAGGAGCTTCCCAGAATGATTTATTTAGCTTACTTTCAAACTGGAGCTTTGCTACCTGTTGTTGGGCGGGTGATCGAAGATTTCTACAGCAGTATTATTCACCCCTTTCTGGCTGAAGTTGGTTTTAATGAAGAGCAGCATCAAGGTCACCTAATCTTCTAGTAGTGTATTTCCAGATTTCGTTGTTCCTGATTAAATGTAATGAAATATTTCTAGAAAATTTATGACGGAGAATACGTACCGTGCTGCTGTGGAACGAAACTCCTTAATCATTTGTCTACAGAAAGACCAACGGCGAGCGCCTCGTATTATTCTTACGGTAAACCTTTACGCAAGGAAGAATTTATTTCTTAAAGATATGTTACCCCGGAACACAATTCCATGCGATTTTAAAAACGAAAACGATGTCCTCTCCAGGCATAATGCCCTGCGGCATCATGCGGATGCAGAATGGAGCGACATGTGCTCACATACCGCTCTCCCGGACATTTTGCAGACTTTTCAGGCCGCGATGCCACTACTATTCAGGCAAGTAGCTCCTAAGCTGGCATGAACAGGCTGAGTACATCGTGCATCATTCTTACCAAGGAAAAATCCTTGGCAATACCAGGAATCGAGCCCGGGTTTCCCGCATGGTAGCCATTTACGCTGGCCACTCAGCTACCGAGTCGGGCCCGTATGATGTTAATGAACGAAAATAAATGACGTACTTTAATTTACAGATTTGTCTCTCTTGCAATACTACAAAGCGCAAAACCTGCTTTACCTGATTTGCTTGATGGGGATGTAAGTAAAATTGCTCAAAAATATTGAATTTATTTTTTTATATTTTGGCACCATATAGTTCTGTAAAATGTCGAAAACATTGTCTCAAATTTGTAGACTTTAATTCGTGCTACAAAGGAGGTAAACGTGCAGTACCATGCCCCCTCTTCTACACGACTCTGTCTTCGTTTGCCTTGTTCTGTTACTGCCTGCCATCAGAGAAGAAATCTGTAGAATACAGATGGCTGTGAGCTCATTTACGATGTGATTAATTACGATTTATTGAAGAAATGCCCACGCGATGGCATACAAAGCGCGAACAAAGGCTTTAACAACCTCATTTAGAAGATACACCTAGATAGAACATTTTGCTCGTCTGCTGTTGTTAAAATTTCATCATTTGCTGCTTGTCTGGTGTTCGGTGGTGGTAACATTGGAAAAATTAGAACCTTTTTTGGACTAGGATTTGATGCAGAATGCTTCCCTGGAAACCTGTTGTAAAAGACTGATGATGTGCGTATTGCTACTTGTGAAATTGCAGTGAAGGATTTTGCCAAAAGGACACGCTAGAAGGATCACAATAGAAGAAAAGAGCTACATGAAGACCCAAAAGACCAAATGTGTGGTTGTGGCCCACATTAAAGTATGTGTTTCTCGCATAAGTGCTAATAAAACCTTGCTCTGCATTTCCAGTAACTTTCCCTTTCATGCATACACAAAATTTTCCGAAAACTCGCAGATAAAAACGTGAAATTTGGTATAGTCTTTGTACATATCACAACACAACTTCCTGTGGTACAAATTTTTTCAAAGAGCGTCCCTGTCTAATTTATTGAAATTTTTGAAAATAGTAATTGTTTGTCATAAACATAAATTTTAAACATTGTGTTAGAGTTCTAAGACAGATAGTAAAAATCGGTGTTGATTGTTGGTAGCTGGCGCTGTAATTCAAGAAAATCCATGTTCTTATTTTTGCGTGGAAAATGGTTACGGATAGATAAAAAATACATTTTTACTTCATAAATTTTGATTCGCTAAAACTAAAACTCTTCCTCTGTCTCCATAGCGTGGGGTTTGAGAGAGAGGAATTAGTGTTTTACAAATGTTAATAAAAATATTATTTTTTTCGCGTATTCGGATAAATTTTGTTTGTTTCATGGTCATGAGGCTACACAACTTTTAATTATCAAACAAAACATCTGACTAGCTAACTAACCAACGAAACATCCTACTTACTAACGAGTGAACTCGTTGTTTATTTATCCGTAACCATTTTTCACGCAAAAATGAGAGCATGGAGTTTCTTGAAATACAGCGCCAACTACCAAGAATCAAAACAAATGTTTAAGACAAAATGTACGTAGTTTTTTTATGTAGAATCTGATTCTGCAATAAAAAATGGGGGTTCCCATTTGAAATTCCTAAGTTGCCTCCCACCCCACTCCCAGGGGGCTGAGGGGGCGGGCTAGTTTTAGCAGCAGCAGATGTGCCCCTCGTAAATAATCTTCTTTGGATTCTACACATTTTTTCGTGTGAAGCTGTATTTTTCGAGTTATTATGGTTTGTCAGTTTAAATTTTACGTCCTATATATGCGACCAGTTAATTCCTTCACTTCAGATATCTTCCGTCACGTTACAGGTGATGTCAATAATTTCCAAACTCATTCATTGCTCACATCGTTTTCCAATTAAAAAACTGGAAAACGATGTGAGCAATAAATTAGTTTGGTAATTATTGACATCAACATGTAACGTGACAGAAGGTATTTGAAATGAAGGAATTAACTGGACTTATACAGGGTGATCAAAAAATCAGTACAAATTTGAAAACTTAATGAACCACGGAATAATGTAGATAGAGAGGTAAAAATGGACACACATGCTTGGAATGACAAGGGATTTCATTAGAACAAAAAAAAAGTTCACAAAATGTCCGACAGATGGCGCTTGAAAGATCTCTTCCCCACGTCGTTTGGTGATGATCGTGTGCTTAGCGGCCACTTCAGTCATGCTTGGCCTCCCAGGTCCCTAGACCTCAGCTCAGTCCGTGCGATTATTGGCTTTGGGGTTACCTGAAGTCGCAAGTGTATCGTGATCGACCGACATCTCTAGGGATGCTGAAAGACAACACCCGACACCAATGCCTCACCATAACTCCGGACATGCTTTACAGTGCTGTTCACAACATTATTCTTCGACTACAGCTATTTTTGAGGAATAATAGTGTACATATTGAGCATTTCCTGTACAGAACATTATCTTTGCTTTGTCTTACTTTGTTATGCTAATTATTGCTATTCTGATCAGATAAAGCGCCATCTGTCGGCCATTTTTTGAACTTTTATTTTTTTGGTTCTAATAAAACTCCATGTCATTCCAAGCATGTGTGGCAATTTGTATCTCTCTATCTACATTATTCCGTGATTTATTCAGTTTTCAAATTTATACTAAGTGTTTGATCACCCGGTATACAGGGTGCTACAAAAAGGTACGGCCTAACCATGAGGAAACATTCCTCACACACAAAGAAAGAAAATATGTTATGTGGACATTTGTCCGAAAACGCTTACTTTCCATGTTAGAGCTCATTTTATTACTTCTCTTCAAATCACATTAATCATGGTTGGAAACACACAGCAACAGAACGTACCAGCGTGACTTCAAACACTTTCTTACAGGAAATGTTCAAAATGTCCTCCGTTAGCAAGGATCCATGCATCAACCCTCCGTCGCATGGAATCCCTGATGCGCTGATGCAGCCCTGGAGAATAGCGTATTGTATCACAGTCGTCCACAATACGAGCACGAAGAGTCTCTACATTTGGTACCGGGGTTGCGGAGACAAGAGCTTTCAAATGCCTCCATAAATGAAAGTCAAGAGGGTTGGGGTCAGGAGAGCGTGGAGGCCATGGAATTGGTCCGCCTCTACCAATCCATCGGTCACCGAATCTGTTGTTGAGAAGAGTACGAACACTTCGACTGAAATGTGCAGGAGCTCCATCTTGCATGAACCACATGTTGTGTCGTACTTGTAAAGACACATGTCCTAGCAGCACAGGTAGAGTATCCCGTTTGAAATCATGATAACGTGTTCCATTGAGCGTAGGTGGAAGAACATGGGGCACAATCAAGACATCACCAACAATGCCTGCCCAAACGTTCACAGAAAATCTGTGTTGATGACGTGATTGCACAATTGCGTGCGGATTCTCGTCAGTTCACACATGATGATTGTGAAAATTTACAATTTGATCACGTTGTACAGTACATACTGACGAAAATAAAATGAGCTCTATTATGGAAACTAAGCGTTTCCGGACACATGTCCACATAACATTTTATTTGTGTGTGAGGAATGTGTCCTGAAAGTATGGCCGTACCTTTTTGTAACACCCTGTATATCACTTAAATTTCTCCAAAGACTGAGGAGTGAGCATGGGTATGTGAAGGATTGCTGAGGCGTGGGCGGTGTTAATGCGAGCCATTGGCGCTCCAGCCGCCGCCGCCAGCGCCCTCGCTGGCGCCAGCGGTGCGGCAGCGTGGGCGGCCAGCGCGTAGGAGCCAACTAAATCTTCCGCTCCCCTACTGCTCCCCCCGCCTGGTGCGCCAGTGGGGTGGGCTTTCCGGAGGAGCCGTCTGTTCCGGTCTCCCACCGCTGCGGTGGGGTTCCGCGGCTAGTCAAATGTCAGGGGAGCCTGCCGGGAGGGCCTCGCGTGGGCGGTCACTGCGTGGGAGGAGGACAGCGCGTTAACCACTTGCGCTTCACTGGCCAAATAACCTGACATTTTAGTCTCGTATTTGTCGCAAATTACACCCTGCTGTTTGTTTATGAAACTACAGAAACGAGACAGGTGTCCAAGACGGAGAAATTAATCCAGAACTTCATCCATTGCTAGATTGCTACAGGTTCGTCTATACTCTGACGTCCATCAGCCAGTGCGAATGCATGTGAAGAATCCTTCCGCTTATCCTACCTGAATTCCACTAAAAACATGCTCCTAAATGGAAGCCTCTCGTTGTTAATCTGGACTACACCATTCGCTGGGTCCCTCTCACAAGAAAAAAATTGTAGCCACAGAAAATATGGTCGAATGTCTGTGTAGCTTCGCACACATTCACATGTAAATGACGGAAGCTGCTGTTATCTATAACAGGTCGACGGTCACCATAGTGCATTAATGGTGTTACTGTTTAGTGTTGTTAGCAGGCCTGGTAGGGTGTCCAGGACGCGTGAAGAGCTTCACATGTTGAGTAATCACGTGAAAGAGATGGAGATACTCACCACTCGTGTGAGACATCGTTATCAGCACCTGACAGATACTGAAAGTGGCCACATTGTGGGACTTCATTTGGCGTTTTGATCGAATCGTGCAAAATCTAGATTTGTGAGGCATTCTCATGTAACAGTGCCCGATGTTGGACTGCACGAGAACTTGATGGCAAGCGTTCTCGTGTAAAGTTTCCAGTGGAGCAAGACTGACCCCAAACGATGATCGCCGCATTGTGGACCAGGCACATCGTAACCCCCTCACAGCTGCGTCTGCACTCTGAGGCATCCTCTCTCACTGTTTGGAGACTAACAGAAGCCTGAACAGAGAATTGCTATGCCGTGCGTACGTTGCCCTTAACGCCACAACATAAATGAGTGTTTGGAGCGATTTCATGACTGTGAAACTTATGAATGGAGTCGCATTGTGTTCAGCGATGAATCACAGTTGTGCACTTCCCTGGACGGCTGTCGTCGGCGACTATGGCGCCGTCCTGGGGAGGGGTCCGTCTCTTCTAATGTTTTTGAGACGCGCAACAGTGTTACTCATATCGTCATGTGGTGGGGAGCCATGGGGTGTGGCTTCATGTCACGACTGGTAGTGATTGAGTGAACTCTGACGACACAACTATAGATCACTGACATTCTGCGTCCTCATGTATTGCGTCTTAGTCAACAATAGCCTGACTCCTTTTTCATCAAGACAATGTTTATCTGTACGTGGCACATGCCTCTATGAACTGTCTGCCTGATGTTGAGATACTCCATGGCCATGCGAGGGGTTACCCAAAAATAAGAATAATTTCTTAAATGCTATATATTTTCAAACTCTTTAGAAAACATTGGAACTAATACATTTGTCCCATCGGTGCTTCCACAGTTCAAAACATTTTTTTGTAGTCATCTTTAGAAATGGCTGACAGCCCCTACCCCGTTTTTTTCCCCTTGACTTCTTCAGTGTTCTCGTATCGGTGTCCTTTCGTGCCCCTGTACAATCGTGAAAATAAGAAAAAGTCGCACGACGCCATGTCAGGCGAGTAAGGTGCGTGGGGCAGTGGAACCATCCCATTTTTATCCGAAAACTCACAGCGACTGCCGCGTGTGCCGGTGCGTGTTGTGGTGGAAGAATCAGTCTCCTGTCTGCCACAAATGGGTGTTTATTTACGAACTCTGTTGTGAAATCTTCTTAAAACTTCCAAATAAAAGATCTGATAGACGGTCTGACCGGGGAGAACAAGAGCTACGCCCTTGGTATAAAAAAACACAGATCAGCTTTATTCTGATATTTGAGTTGACCTCACGCCATTACTTTCAATGGGGTGACGATGACGTCTTACATTCGCTTGACTGAGCCGTAAGCAGAGCACTATGACTCGGCAGACAAGAGCGCACGGGATGTAAACAGAGATTATCACCGTCCTTCACCATGGATTATCCGGTGACATGATTCTCTCGCGCAATTTATTTGATATTATTGAGCATGATGGAGGTCCGATTCAATTCGAATAGTGTATATTCTGAACAGTCAAGGAAAATTTCCAATGCATTTTCACCCTGATGCGCAGTTTACGCTGGTTTGTAAGTTTCTGCCAGATTAAAACTTCGTGCCAGACCAGGACTCGAACCTTTGTCTTCCGCGAACAAGTCTTCGCCAATTGAGCATCCAAGCACGATTCACGACTGTTCCTCACAATTTATGTTCCCCCAGTAACTCATTTTCTACCCTCCTAAGCATGTATTTCTCTTGCATACCTTGCAGGACTATTGCTGCTGGAAGAGTGTAATTCCTGGGTTCGACTCCCGATCAGACACAGTTTTAATCCGCCAGGAAGCTACAAATAAAGGACACTCTAGAGCACGTATCTCCAGAATATTTGTGGAACAGCATCTCAATCCAATGCACTTAAATATGTCCAAGGGAAGGATTTTTGCAAGATCTGTATTGCTTGTTCCCTGGCATTTCATTTCGATAACCTGTGTAGGACTTACACGATGATTCTCCTTTGACATTCGTTTAGAAATATGTTGCTTGATAGATATTACCTGGAATCTCAATCCCCAGAAACATATCCAAAGACAGTTTGACACAATATCACAACCTACATAATAATGGTTGGTTTTAATGCTCTAGGCGTATTGCCGTTAACTGTGAAATTCGCCCTACCTTCTACGTTGTTAGCACTGTAATCTAATGAAGAAAGAACCGTATGGTATTATTGACTGGTAGATCTCCAGGGCAAGGGTTCGGCCACTTATTCTATTCTCCTCCGCACCCAGTGACCCCTTCCCTCACGGCCACATGAGAGTTGTCTTATGTGTATTGTTGAGTGTAGAAGAATGTAACGGCTGTGTGTATAGTGTGGTGTCATATGGTGTCACGAAAACATCTTTCGCCAACAGGACTCGAACTGACTTACCTCCAAGTCCAGCATCAGCGCAAAGGCGGGCGTTAGCAACATCGGCTAGCGAAGCTGGTTGTAATTTTGGTTAAGTGCTTGGACTGTAGCTCAAGTATGGTCATTTTGGTGGGTTATGCCATATAATCAATTGAAAATAGATTTACAGCCGAAACTGCTTAATGACGAAATTAAAATAAAGGAATATTTTGATCATTTCAGGAGCAGTCATTGTGGTGGAATGTTATCATCGTAACAGTTTCTTATGTCTGTGGAGTCTAGTGCATCTAAAACATTGTACAGTGTATCTTACCGGAACGCGTCACGACTTTATGTTCAGCTGATTTTTGGCAAGTTATATTGGTGTGTTTCTCTGTACACTGAATTGTTTATTTGTATCCATTTCAACGATTTATATGCCACATCTCACTCTTTTAAGATAATTCCTTTATGATTCTGCAATTTCCGGGGACAAAATTATAGTGTGTTAAATGCAAGTCCCGGGTCGTGGCGCCAGCAGTACGACGTTTCTGTTTTAAACATTAATGGCTCTTGAAGCTATCGATCTGTAGAGGCATGATACATGCAGTACAACCAGGAAAAGGCAGAAGAGAAATTCTGGGTTGCAAACAGTAAACGTCATTAAAACATAACTAACCAAACATTTCAATTTTGAAACTTCCTTGCAGATTAAAACTGTATGCCGCACCGAAACTGAAACTCGGGATATCCCGTTGGAAAGTGAAAATTTCATTCTGGAAACATCTCCCAGGCTGTGGCATAGATATGTCTCCACAATGTCCTTTCTTCCAGCAGTGCTAGTTCTACATGTTTCGCAGGATGGCTTCTGTTAAGTTTGGAAGGTAGGAGACGAGGTAATGGCGGAAGTAAAGATGTGAGGACGGGCCGTGAGTCGTGCATGGGTTGCTCAGGTGGTAGTACCGATGATGAGTAGCCTACTTAATTTGTCAGTCGATATATTACCGTTGCTCTGCTCTTGTGTAGAGCTCTGTGAGCAGGATCTACTGACGCCTCAGTCTAGACGGGTATGTGCGATGCTGGCCAATCATCGATGTTGATTTCTGTTTCATCATCGATGTCTCAACATCGATGGCCGATAAAATTCTCCTTAAAATATCGACAGTTAATGAAGGATTAATAGAACACCCAAAAAAACTACATACAAATACATATAATACGTCTGTAAATCAATGACTACAACAACAGTTAACATTAAATATTCCACAGTTTTTGTGTGGACTGTAAAAGTCACATATTTGAAAGAAATTTCTCTTGACAACCTGCTTTTGAGTACAGTTTTCCCCAAGTTCATGATGTGGTTTTACAGTTCAGGTATTTAAGTATCTCTTCCAGCTTTGAGTAAGTAGTGCCAATGATACGAGTACATAATTCTAAAGGATGTAGTTGAAGATCTAGAAAGCGACCTTTCAGATAATAATTAATCTGTGATGATAGGTCTACTAGCAGCGGATAGGAATTCCTTCATAGTGTCACTGAAGGTTAGAGCTATTTCAGGGATTTGGCGACCCCGCCTACGTTACCTTATTCAGCATGAACCACGGTCTTACCACTGTTCCTAACCACATTTACTTAGTTCTTTATATTTCCAATCGACAGGAGAAAGCAATGGGAAACCATCCCAGCGTCCTGATCCCAAGACAACTCATCATGCATTTGCCTGCTGTTAACCAGTCCGGATATATAAAGTTCCCCAGTCGGATCTCAGTGACGGAGGCGGGGGGGGGGGGGGGGGGGGGGGGAAGGAGTGGGGAGGCAAGCAGAGTCTCACTGGACAGACACTTCACTTCAAAACAGCTTATGGGAATGTTGTATACTGGGAGATCAGATGATTCCATTAATGGTGTTGCCTTGCCTTGTTAGTAGTACACATGGGATGGGATGCCCTAGTGATTCAATACATACATGTCAAGGATCGAATAATACTAGTGAAATTCAACACTAGAGCTTGCAGGTTAAAAGTTATACTGGCATATACACCAACTTCAACAGCTGATGATGAAGAGTTTGGATAATTTTATGAGTCTCTTTCCAAATACTTTGAGCCAATACCCAACATGGAAGTTAGCATAGTGCAAGAAGATTTTAATGTTAAGGTAGGGAAATGGCACTCATCAAATGAAGCACTTCGCTGTCATGGTTGAGGCAAAAGAGATGGTCGTGGAGATCCACTGATTCAGTTCTGTCAGGAAAACGTTTGTTACACACAACACCTGCTTTTAACACCAACCACGAAGACTTTACAGCTCGACCTTGCTGGGAAGAACTCACCGTAATCAGGTTGACTATTGTTTGATTGCCTTAAGATGGAGACCGTATCCTGGTGCCAAATACTGTTCTGACAATTGGCTTCCATGTTTTGAACTATAGATGAAACTGCCAAAATGCAAAGGGCCACGTTCAAAAGCAAGAAGACGTGAGAAAATGGCTGAAATTGAAATGTTTTGGAACCGAGTTGAAGAAATACAGTAGACCCATCAGTCGGGTAATATGATATCTGCAGAGAGATGGAACCTTTTGACAGAGACATTAGTTAACACAGCTGTCGAACTTAAGAAAACCAAATAAGTGAAGAATAAAAGTAGCCGAACTTCTAACGAAACCATACAAACCACTCATTAGAGGAACGTACTGAGTAGGAGAGGGTTACACGGAATTCCGCAGGACCGCAAGTTATCTGCGTTAATATTCTGAAGTTGCCGAAGAGACAAAAATAATTATATGAATGAAACATGTGAGAGAACTGAGAAATTTCGGGATTGCAATAAGACCAGGTACTGGTTCAGTGAAATTAACGAAGTAACAAGGTATTTCAAACCAAAAACATGGGTCGTAGAAGATGGATAAGCTCTAACCAATATATAAGTAACTGCTGACCGGTGAAGAGCAAACTGCAGATCATTTCGGAAGTTATGTTGTCTTCCTACCTTGCTACTGTCTTACAGACAACCGTATCATCTGTTAACAATCTTCAAGAACTTCCGACGCTCTCTGTTAGATGAATTATACGCATTTCAACAGTAACGGTCCTATCACACTTGGGGTAATCCGAAATTTACCTTTGCATCTGTCGACTTCGTTCCGTAAAGAGCTACGTGTTCCGTTCTGTCTGTAAGAAAGTCCTGAATCCAGTGAAAAATCTAATACGATGCTCGAAAAGCTCGTATTTTTTCTCGAGACGGTGTCAAATGCCTTTCTGAAGTCAAAGAACACGGCATCAACCTGAGCGCCGTTGTCTACAGCGCTATGGATCTCAAGGAGATACAGAGAGAGCTGAGTTCCATAAGATCGATGTTGATTTTTTTAGAGGAGATTTTCGTTTTCCAAACACGTCATAATTTTTTAGCTTAAAACATGTTCCTTAATTCTACAACAGATTGACATCAACGATATGGGCCAAAAATCATATGCATCTCTCCTACAATCCTTCATGAAAACGGGAATGATCTGCGCTTTTTCGAATCGCTAGGTACCTCTCGTTGTTCCAGCAGTCTAAGATTAATCGCTGCTAGAAAGAGAACAAGTTATTTCACATAATCTTTGTCGACTCTAACAAGTATGTCATCTGGTCCAGATGTCTTTCCACTACTAAGCGATTGTAGTTGCGTTCCTGTTCAACTTCCGGTTATCTCAATGTCTGACAAGTCGGCATTCGCGCGATTGAAAACGGGGCCCCGGATTCGATTCCCGGCGGGGTCAGGAATTTTCACCTGCCTCGAGATGACTGGGTGTTTGTGTTGCCCTCAGCATTTCATCATCATCCAGGAAAGTGGCGAAACTGGGCTGAGCAAAGATTTGGTAATTGTACGGGCGCTGATAACCGCGCAGTTGACCGCCCCACAAAGCAAACATCATCATCACCATCATCATCAGAGAATTCAAAGGAGGTACGTTATTACGATTTTATCTTTAACATCGATGTTACGATATTTCAGATACATTCGTATCACCAATGAAACATCGATACTTGAACTCTTAAAATCATTACTTTGTAAATAACAATGTTAAACGAACATCCCTAGTTTAAAGTGCTAAATAGCACACCTATGTTCTCGGACTTGTTTACAAAGTCGTTCCTAATTTGTCAAGTTCGGATAAAACCGATTCGCCCCCTGGCAGAGAGTGAAAACCAAAGCGCACGGTATCCCGGTGAACAGAACCTATCGATCGGTAAGGCACACACAGCATTACTCACTATGAACAACACCCAAGTATTGTGTTAGACACTCGACGTCTCTTCTTCTATAGATGACCTGTCTGCTCTCTTTAAGACTCTTCGGTTGGTATAGGTTATATTACCACGAGATTATATGATTTTCAGGCGAAAGACTTAAATTAAATGCAACAGTCGGTGATGTGTTGAGCAAATGAAGCTTAAAAAGAAAGGAACTTATATATTTCCCTCGTACAGCGTAGACTGTGTACTCTTCATATACTTTGGTTCATTGAAGTACTTATTCCTTACGTTTGAGATTCACACCAGCCAATTCGTAAATGTGTAAAATATGAAACAGGCCTACTTAGCCACACTGTTTCATTGCAACCTTAAGGTGATACTACTCTATCGAATTCAAACAGGCACGCATATACCTTGACGCTGCACCTTGTATAAAACTTCTCTGAATCAGCACAAACTCGAATCCAGCACTACTCTTCGTGCTAACAGGTAGCCGGCCGAGAAACATGTCACAAGCGGCGCTCTTACGTAAATTCAGCCAACCTGACACTTTGCCATTGTGGTTCAATCAGCGGCGGTTAAAATTATGTAGTATTGTTTCGTTAGTTGTCTTGCCTTCGATCGGCGTTTTGTTTGCGTTCAAGTTTCGGCACCTGGCAGTGACAGCACTTCAAGCTTCTGGCTGAAGGAACGCATTCCTATCACAATATTCATTTTCATTCCCAGTGTTGACCTCACCCAACTCATAGCAAGTTAGCTCAATTGGTGGAAAACGTTATTTAAGATCTTATTCCACAATGTAATCTTCTTATACTTCCATTCGTTGCTTGCATAAACTTGATACCGCGTGAGTGTAGTATGTGGATAAATATGATATAATATGTCTTCGAAATTCTCGTACCTAAGTACAAGGTAACTTTTTTGTCTGCAACATGTTCTTACTCAATTGATAGGTCTGCGTGGTATTGATTTCACCTTTCACACATACTTATTTTGTCCTGAAAGACGATAGAACACCCACCACTTACTGCTCTTGTTTCTTCTTTTCTCTTCCTACTCTGGAAAAAAACGTACGGGATGTCAAGTACTGAACAACATGGAAAAGAAAACGTAAATTAGTTACATACCACCGCGTGCACACACCTTATTCAACGTGTAATACTCATTACAGATATTCGGATTTAGGTTAGGAGGTGATCAATGTGCCTGCCATCATTGGCAAATGTGGCGCTGACGAATAGCGAAATTCTGCATGACAGGCTGAAGCGTCGGATATCGATGTTGTCGATGACCTCCTGAATGGCTGTTTTCTGCCCAGCAATGGTTTTGGTGTTATTGCTTTACGTCTTGTCTTTAATATATCGCCACAAAATGGAGTCGAATGTGTTCATATTCGGAGAATATGGCTGCCAGTCGAAGCCCATACCAGTGATCTCTGGGTACCGCAGTGCCAGAATGAAGTCCCCAAAGTGCGCTTCCAGGACATCACTCTTCTATTCTCTTCTTGTTTAAACTATTTATCGGCCATGTTTCACTTCCATACATGGCTACACTCCATACAAATACTTTCAGAAAAGACTTCCTGACACTTAAATCTTAATTAATGTTAACAAGCTTCTCTTCTTCAGAAACGCTTTCCTTGCCATTGCCAGTCTACATTTTATACCCTCTCTACTTCGACCATCATCAATTATTTTCCTCCCCAAATAGCAAAACTCATCTTCTACTTTAAGTGTCTCATTTCCTAATCTAATTCCCTCAGTATCATCTAATTCGGCTACATTCCATTATCCTCGTTTGGCTTTTGTTGATGTTAGTCTTATACCCTCCTTTTAAGACACGGTCCATTCCGTTCAATTGCTCTTCCAGGTCCTTCACTGTCTCTGACAAAATTACAATGTCATCGGCAAGCCTCAAAGTTTTTACTATTTCTCCATGGATTTTAATTCCTACTCCAAATTTTTCTTTTGTTTCCTTCACTGCTTGCTCAATATATAGGATAGGCTGCGACGCTGTCTGACTTCTTTCTCAACCAATGCTTCCCTTTCACGCCCTTTGACTATTGTGACTCCCATTTGGTTTCTGTACATATTGCATATAGCCTTTCCCTCCCTGTATTTTACACCTGCCACCTTCAGAGTTTAAATGAGAGTATTCCAATAAACATTGGCAAAAGCTTCCTCTAAGTCTACAAATGCTGGAAACGTAGGCTTGCTTTTCCTTAATCTATTTTCTAAGATAAGTCGTAAGGTCAGTATTGCCTTACGTGTTCCAAAATTTCTACGGAATCCAAACTGATCTTCCTCGAGATCGGCTTCTACCATTTTTTGCCATTCGTCTGTAAAGAACTCGTGTTAGTATTTTGCAGCCATGACTTATTAAACTGATAGTTTGGTAATCCTCACACCTGTCGGCACCTGCTTTCTTTGGGATTGGAATTATTATATTCTTCTGGAAGTCTGAGGGTATTTCACCTGTCTCATACATCTTGCTCACCAGATGGCAGAGTTTTGCCAGGGCTGGCTCTCCAAAGGCTATCAGTAGTTCTAGTGGAATGCTGTCTATTCCCGCGGGCCCTGTTTGGAATTAGATCTTTCAGTGCTCTGTCAAATTCTTCGTACAGTATCATATCTCCTATTTCATCTTCATCTACGACCTCTTCCATTTCCATAATATTGCCCTCAAGTACATCGCCCTTGTCTATATACTCCTTCCACCTTTCTGCTTTCCCCTCTTTGCTTAGAACTGGTTTTCCGTTTGTGCTCTTGATATTCATACAAGTTGTTCTCTTTTCTCCAAAGGCCTCTTTAATTTCCCTGTAGGCAGTATCTATCTTACCCCTAGTGATATATGCCTCTACATCCTTATCTTGGCCCTCTGGCCATCATTGCTTAGCGATTTTGCACCTCCTGTCGATCTTATTTCTGAAACGTCTGTATTCCTTTATGCCTGCTTCATTTACTGCATTTTTATATTCTTTCCTTTCATCAATTAAACTCAATATATGTTCTGTTACACAAGAATTTCTACTACCCCTCGTCTTTTTACCTACTTGATCCTCAGCTGCCTTCACTATTTCACCTCCAAAGCTACCCATTCTTCTTCTTCTGTATTTCTGTCCCCCGTATTTGTCAATTGTTCTCTAATGCTCTCCCTGAAACTATCTACAATCTATGGTTCTCTCGATTTATCCACGTCCCATCTCCTTAAATTCCCACCTTTTAATCTACAGCTCATGTCCAATAGATTGTGGTCAGAGTCCACATCTGCCCCTGGAAATCTCTTACAACTTAAAAACCTGGGTCCTAAATTATGTCTTACCATTATATAATCTATCTGAAATCTTCCAGTGTCTCCAGGCCTCTTCCAAGTACACAACCTCCTTTCATGACTTTTAAACCAGGTGTTAGCTATGATTAAGTTATGCGCTGTGCAGAATTCTACCAGGCAGCTTCCTCTTTCATTCCTTACCCCCATTCCATATTCACTTACTACTTTTCCTTCTCTTCTTTTTCCCACTATCGAATCCCAGTCCCCCATGACTATTAAATTTTCGTCTCCCTTCACTATCTGAATAATTTCTGTTATCTCATTATACATTTCTTTAATCACTTAGGCATCTGTGGAGCTAGTTGGCATATGAACTTGTACTAGTGTAGTAGGTGCTGACTTCTTGTCAATCTTGGCTACATTAATGAGTTCACTAAGCTGTTCGTAATAGCTTACCCGCGCTCCTATTTTTTTATTCATTAGTAAACCTACTCCTGCATTAACTCTGTTTGATTTTGTATTTATAACCCTGTATTCACCTGACCAGAAATCTTGTTCCTCCTGCCACCGAACTTCACTAATTCCCACTATATTTAACTTTAACCTATACATTTCCGTTTTTAAATTTTCTAACCAAGCTGCCAGATTAAGAGATCTGACATTCCACGCTCCCATTTGGATAATGGGGATGAAATCATCTTCCACACCTTCACTCCATTTACACAAAAGATTCTTTGCTACATTCTTTATAATTCATTCTTTCAGCTAAACAGTTTTTCTTGTAATTAATTTTTTCCGCTTATGCTTGATAGACTGCTCCGTTGTGCTTTGTGTTGCAATGGTTATCTCTCGTAGTCGCATTATGTCAGATATTTAATTAAATGGGCCTACCTGGAAAAGGATTTGAAACGAATTCCAAAGTACTGCATCTTTACGATAAAGTATTAGACAAAACAGCAAGCTTTCAAATGTGCGTGTACTTCAGTTAAAGGTTTTTAATTAAGGAGAGTTTACATTTACCCACTAAATGTGCCACGGCAGGGCTGTGAAAATTACTTATCAAATTAGCCTGTGATTTAGTTGGAGGGCACGCTGAAAAGTAAAGCCGTCAAGTATTTATTCCGCTCTCAATATCAGTTGCAGTATTGCACATTATACAAATTACTCGGTCGAGACTGCCGCAAGATGCAACCCTCTTCTGCTTGAGTGCTCCAAGTTGTAGCGTGAAACATCGCGCTGTGTGACGTAACTATGTCGGTTCTTAAGGAACAGCGCAGAACACTGAAAGCGTGAATTCGAAGAATTCGTCCACACATGGAGCACCCTCTTTTCCAGCATTACAATGCCGCACCGCACACGAGTGCTAAAACGTCTACACCAGTCCCACGCCTTGTGTCACTATCATTGATCATCCTCTATACGGTTCAGACTTGGTCCCATTTGATTTTCATGTGCTTCCAGAACTTAAAGAATACGTTTGAATAATCCTCCAAAATCTGCATTTGCAAAGCACACAACTCTCAGTAAACATGAAGACCGCATCCAAATAGTGCATCATTCTGAGAAAGGTAGCCTCACGAATCTGTTTGAAGAGATATAAATGTTGTTGTTGTTGTGGTCTTCAGTCCTGAGACTGGTTTGATGCAGCTCTCCATGCTACTCTATCCTGTGCAAGCTTCTTCATCTCCCAGTACCTACTGCAACCTACATCCTTCTGAATCTGCTTAGTGTACTCATCTCTCGGTCTCCCTCTACGATTTTTACCCTCCACACTGCCCTCCAATGCTAAATTTGTGATGCCTTGATGCCTCAAAACATGTCCTACCAACCGATCCCTTCTTCTAGTCAAGTTGTGCCATAAACTTCTCTTCTCCCCAATCCTATTCAATACCTCCTCATTAGTTACGTGATCTATCCACCTTATCTTCAGTATTCTTCTGTAGCACCACATTTCGAAAGCTTCTATTCTCTTCTTGTCCAAACTAGTTATCGTCCATGTTTCACTTCCATACATGGCTACACTCCAAACAAATATTTTCAGAAATGACTTCCTGACACTTAAATCTATATTCGATGTTAACAAATTTCTCTTCTTCAGAAACGCTTTCCTTGCCATTGCCAGTCTACATTTTATATCCTCTCTACTTCGACCATCATCAGTTATTTTACTTCCTAAATAGCAAAACTCCTTTACTACTTTAAGTGTCTCATTTCCTAATCTAATTCCCTCAGCATCACCCGATTTAATTGGACTACATTCCATTATCCTCGTTTTGCTTTTGTTGATGTTCATCTTATATGCTCCTTTCAAGACACTGTCCATTCCGTTCAACTTCTCTTCCAAGTCCTTTGCTGTCTCTGACAGAATTACAATGTCATCGGCGAACCTCAAAGTTTTTACTTCGTCTCCATGAATTTTAATACCTACTCCAAATTTTTCTTTTGTTTCCTTTACTGCTTGCTCAATATACAGATTGAATAACATCGGGGAGAGGCTACAACCCTGTCTCACTCCTTTCCCAACCACTGCTTCCCTTTCATGCCCCTCGACTCTTATAACTGCCATCTCGTTTCTGTACAAATTGTAAATAGCCTTTCGCTCCCTGTATTTTACCCCTGCCACCTTTAGAATTTGAAAAAGAGTATTCCAGTCAACATTGTCAAAAGCTTTCTCTAAGTCTACAAATGCTAGAAACGTAGGTTTGCCTTTTCTTAATCTTTCTTCTAAGATAAGTCGTAAGGTCAGTATTGCCTCACGTGTTCCAACATTTCGACGGAATCCAAACTGATCCTCCCCGAGGTCCGCATCTATCAGTTTTTCCATTCGTCTGTAAAGAATTCGCGTTAGTATTTTGCAGCTGTGACTTATTAAACTGATAGTTCGGTAATTTTCACATCTGTCAGCACCTGCTTTCTTTGGGATTGGAATTATTATATTCTTCTTGAAGTCTGAGGGTATTTGGCCTGTCTCATACATCTTGCTCACCAGCTGGTAGAGTTTTGTCATGACTGGCTCTCCCAAGGCCGTCAGTAGTTCTAATGGAATGTTGTCTACTCCGGGGGCCTTGTTCCGACTCAGGTCTTTCAGTGCTCTGTCAAACTCTTCACGCAATATCGTATCACCCATTTCGTCTTCATCTACATCCTCTTCCATTTCCATAATATTGTCCTCAAGTACATCACCCTTGTATAAACCTTCTATATACTCCTTCCACCTTTCTGCCTTCCCTTCTTTGCTTAGAACTGGGTTGCCATCTGAGCTCTTGATATTCATACACGTGGTTCTCTTCTCTCCGAAGGTCTCTTTAATTTGCCTGTAGGCAGTATCTATCCTACCCCTAGTGAGATAAGCCTCTACATCCTTACATTTATCCTCTAGCCATCCCTGTTTAGCCATTTTGCACTTCCTCTCGATCTCATTTTTGAGACGTTTGTATTCCTTTTTGCCTGCTTCATTTACTGCATTTTTATATTTTCTCCTTTCATCAATTAAATTCAATATTTCTTCTGTTACCCAAGGATTTCTAGCAGCCCTCGTCTTTTTACCTACTTTATCCTCTGCTGCCTTCACTACTTCATCCCTGAGAGCTACCCATTCTTCTTCTACTGCATTTCTTTCCCCTATTCCTGTCAATTGTTCCCTTATGCTCTCCCTGAAACTCTGTACAACCTCTGGTTCTTTCAGTTTATCCAGGTCCCATCTCCTTAATTTCCCACATTTTTGCAGTTTCTTCAGTTTTAATCTACAGGTCATAACCAATAGATTGTGGTCAGAGTCCACATCTGCCCCTGGAAATGTCTTACAACTTAAAACCTGGTTCCTAAATCTCTGTCTTACCATTATATAATCTATCTGATACCTTTTAGTATCTCCAGGGTTCTTCCACGTATACAACCTTCTTTCATGATTCTTAAACCAAGTGTTACCTATGACTAAGTTGTGCTCTGTACAAAATTCTACTAGGCGGCTTCCTCTTTCATTTCTTAGCCCCAATCCATATTCACCTACTATGTTTCCTTCTCTCCCTTTTCCTACACTCGAATTCCAGTCACCCATTACTATTAAATTTTCGTCTCCCTTCACTATCTGAATAATTTCTTTTATTTCATCGTACATTTCTTCAATTTCTTCGTCATCTGCAGAGCTAGTTGGCATATAAACTTGTACTACTGTAGTAGGTGTGGGCTTCGTATCTATCTTGGCCACAATAATGCGTTCACTATGCTGTTTGTAGTAGCTTACCCGCATTCCTATTTTCCTATTCATTATTAAACCTACTCCTGCATTACCCCTATTTGATTTTGTGTTTATAACCCTGTAATCACCTGACCAGAAGTCTTGTTCCTCCTGCCACCGAACTTCACTAATTCCCACTATATCTAACTTTAAGCTATCCATTTCCCTTTTTAAATTTTCTAACCTACCTGCCCGATTAAGGGATCTGACATTCCACGCTCCGATCCGTAGAACGCCAGTTTTCTTTCTCCTGATAACGACATCCTCCTGAGTAGTCCCCGCCCGGAGATCCGAATGGGGGACTATTTTACCTCCGGAATATTTTACCCAAGAGGACGCCATCATCATTTAATCATACAGTAAAGCTGCATGTCCTCGGGAAAAATTACGGCTGTAGTTTCCCCTTGCTTTCAGCCGTTCGCAGTACCAGCACAGCAACGCCGTTTTGGTTAATGTTGCAAGGCCAGATCAGTCAATCATCCAGACTGTTGCCCCTGCAACTACTGAAAAGGCTGCTGCCCCTCTTCAGGAACCACACGTTTGTCTGGCCTCTCAACAGATACCCCTCCGTTGTGGTTGCACCTACGGTACGGCCATCTGTATCGCTGAGGCACGCAAGCCTCCCCACCAACGGCAAGGTCCATGGTTCATGGGTGGGAGATATAAATATATACTCAAAAAAGTAAACCACCACACCATATCCTCGATGAACAGACAGAGCTAGCAAATGCAACATTTCTACAAAATTTCACTCACCTATTTTCCAGTTTAAAACATAAATACGCAGTGCTCCTTTTAACGACAACATGCAGTCAATAATCCAAACAAAATATTACATAACACAGCTGCCTGCTCAGTCACGTATTATTGCAACTGTAAAACTGATATTTAAAAAAAAAAAAAAAACTGGTGAACCATACTACATTAATATGATTTATACTGTCACATTATTCATTTTATCTTATCTCTATGTATTTACACAATGCTATATAAGTAACATTCACAAAAAACTGGTTACTACATTTATCGTATTTATTTGTAATTAATGCTTACTGAACATTGTATACTCACAATGTAACGTTTATTCTTTGTAATATAAATTCCTGTAATGTTACCTTGATTCTTTTTAAAAAATTCCAGTGTCAAATCAAAGCAATGTATATATATTCTGATATATGAACTTCTTTGGCACTGCTTTACAGCAAAATATAGATGCCTGTTCAGTCACACATTATTGCAACTGTAAAACTGATTCAAAATTTCAGTGCGCCATAAGAATTTCATATAATTGCTACTGTCATGTTATTCATTTTATCTCACGTCTATGTTGTTCCCTGTACATAGCACAGTATTAACACAATACCATGTAACTAGCATTCGCACATGGTTACTACATCTGTCAACTTCATCTGTAATGTTATATGCTCATAATGTAAGGTTTATTTTCGTGTTTTAATTGTTCGTGGTGTTACTTTTATTCTTTATAAAAGTTCATACTGTTAAATCAAAGTAATCTATCTGTTATAATATCCCTGAGAGAGAACATCTCTGGCACTGTTATATTTGTGAAACCGCAATCTTTGTGTCAACTTCACATGTGGCAAATACTTTTTGTTGTGTGTGTGTGTGTGTGTGTGTGTGTGTGTGTGTATGTGTGTGTGTGTGTGTGTGTGTGTGTGTGTGTGTGTGTGTGCTGCTTTGCACAATATGGTGATATGCAAATCATGTAAGTGCTGAATATACTTTGCAATATTTCAAAAACAGAATCCTGCAACTTCTCAACAACATTTCGCGGAATTATCGATGTAATTGCTACAACCACTTAACCTCCCATATTTGTTTACTCTGTATTACATCGTTTGGAGGTTAGTCATGTTCACATAGGGCGCTTCTAACATTGTTTTCTACTGTAGGGCACCAACACACCAAGAATATTTCGATACAGTGGGAGAGTAAAAATTGTAAACTGACGATTATGTAAAGTGCATCTTGTGAACAGCCGTCTGAAGATTAACTTGCCAGTTCGAAACCGGTTACGGACCAGTTTACTTGAATAAAAAGCAGTATTAATAGTGGCTGATCGCTGTCTTCTTCTTTGTAAGAATCAACCTACATTAAAGAATGCAGTAGTGGACTTGATTTTATAGTGATGAAACGATGCAAGCCGAGATGAGGTTGTGACTCGGTCAATCAAGCCAGTTATTTTAGAGTGACGCCATCAACAAACTGGGCACTCGTTGGAAGAAACAAGTTCGTCGCCAGGGTGACTATGTTGAGAAATAAATATGTAGACATGAAGGATTAGTACGTGGAACGTTCTTAAAGTACGCTTTATTAGAAATGCTTTGAGAGTATTTGCATAAAATATCTGGGAGCTTTTCAGTATGCCCTCGCATCTCAGTCTGTAGCTCAAGTTGTAACACGACACGATCTGCGATGGAAACGACGGTTTGCTGTTAAGCGAACTTCCCACGTTCTGCCGTAGAGATTCGAAAATGGGGGGTCGATAGTGAGCCAAGAGCAGCGGGCTGATGGACTGGATGTGTAAAACAGGATAACGCCATTACCATCTCGCCGGCAGTAAACTCGGTCGTTAAAGTCTCGCTCCGAGGCGTCACGCGAAACCTTCACGCAGGGTCAAAGTAAACCATGCAGCCGGTGCGGAACGCAAGGAATGTATTTTTGACTCTCCATTTTGGATACCGAAAGCATGTTGTTGTCAGTCAGTCCTCAAATGCACAAGTGTAAGCCCTCTTTCCGACTGCGTGGTGCAACGTGTATCCACCTGCGGAATTCCGTCCTTTCACGGACGCCCTATTGATACTAAACACAGTGCTTGTTGCTCTCGTCACTTCCTTCTTCCTTCCTTACCTAGTAGGAAAATAAGTGAGACGTTTAATTACAAGACTCCGGTCAAAGAAAAGCATCATACCGACCGGGAGAGCGGTGTGCTGACCACATGCCCCTCCTATCCGCATCCTCATCTGAGGATCACAAGGCGGTCGGATGGTCCCGATGGGTCCCTTGTGGCCTGAAGACGGAGTGCTTTTAATTACAAGACACTACGGAGTCATTCATGTATTTCGTTCTGTTTGAGACAATAATACATTAATACGAAGGTTACATGCCTATGTCATGTAACCAATGAGGAGGTACCGAACAGAACTGGGGAGAAAAGAAATTTGCGGCATAATTTGACTGAAAGAAGGGATCAGTTGATAGGACGCATTCTGAAACACCAAAGGGGAACCAATTTAGTACTGGAAGGAAGAGTGGCTGGGAAAATCTGAGGAGGAAATCCAAGAGATGAATACAGTAAGCAGATTGAAAAGGGTTTAGGTTGCTGCAGTTACTGAGAGATGAAAGGGCTTGCACAGGATAGGGTAACATGAATAGCTGCATCCAGTCTTCACTCTAAAGATCACAACAACACAATCTTTTTCTTCATGTACGCTTTTGTGCTGTTCTCGTTTCAGCTCTGGTAAATGCCGAATTTTAACATATACGTTAGTTGAAAATCATTTTGAAGTCTATTTAAGAGGGTTCTCGTGATTATTGTATTAAGTGTTCTCTCAGTTAAAATGCGGAAGAGAAAAAAAAATTACATGACACTGTGCCTCAGAGAAAAGTAAGAAAGGCTGTAATTCAACTTCAAGTAGCAATCGATATAGTTACAGATCTAACACAAACTAAACAAGATTAAGATCCGATGGTCAGTCGCTCATGAGTTTTAGAAGTGGAGTTTCTGGATTAGATTGAAGCACGTCAGTAACAATAAAAAGAAAAAATACCTGTTAACAAAACTCTAAGGATTGATCGATGTGAGGATACAGAATAATGAAGGTATAATGAACTTATATCCGGAAATGCATTGTTTCCATGAGAGAGGTCATTTATTCAGAAGATCAGATTCGATTCCGTAGAAATACTGGAATGCGCGAGGCAATACTGACCTTACGACTTATCTTAGAAGAAAGAATAAGGAAAGGCAAACCTACGTTTCTAGCATTTGTAGACTTAGAGAAAGCTTTTGACAATGTTGACTGGAATATTCTCTTTCAAATTCTAAACGTGGCAGGGGTAAAATACAGGGAGTGAAAGGCTACTTACAATTTGTACAGAAAACAGATGGCAGTTATAAGAGTCGAGGGACATGAAAGGGAAACAGTGGTTGGGAAGGGAGTGAGACAGGGTTGTAGCCTCTCCCCGATGTTATTCAATCTGTGTATTGAGCAAGCAGTAAAGGAAACAAAAGAAAAATTCGGAGTAGGTATTAAAATCCATGGAGAAGAAATAAAAACTTTGAGGTTCGCCGATGACATCGTAATTCTGTCAGAGACAGCAAAGGACTTGAAAGAGCAGTTGAACGGAATGGACAGTGTCTTGAAAGGAGGATATAAGATGAACATCAACAAAAGCAAAACGAGGATAATGGAATGTAGTCGGATTAAGTCGGGTGATGCTGAGGGTATTAGATTAGGAAATGAGACACTTAAAGTAGTAAAGGAGTTTTGCTATTTGGGGAGCAAAATAACTGATGATGGCCGAAGTAGAGAGGATATAAAATGTAGACTGGCAATGGCAAGGAAAGCGTTTCTGAAGAAGAGAAAGTTGTTAACATCGAGTATGGATTTAAGTGCCAGGAAGTCGTTTCTGAAAGTATTTGTATGGAGTGTAGCCATGTATGGAAGTGAAACATGGACGATAAATAGTTTGGACTAGAAGAGAATACAAGCTTTCGAAATGTGGTGCTACAGAAGAATGCTGAAGATTAGATGGGTTGATCACATAACTAATGAGGAGGCATTGAATAGAATTGGGGAGAAGAGGAGCTTGTGGCACAACTTGACTAGAAGAAGGGATCGCTTGGTAGGGCATGTTCTGAGGCATTAAGGATCACCAGTTTAGTACTGGAGGTCAGGGTGGAGGCTAAAAATCGTAGAGGGAGACCAAGAAATGAATATACTTCGGAGATTCAGAAGGATGTGGGTTGCAGTAGGCACTTGGAGATGAAGAAGCTTGCACAGGATAGAGTAGCATGGAGAGCTGCATCATACCAGTCTCTGGACTGAAGACCACAACAACAACAACAACAACATTGTCACAGAGACTGTGGTCTAATACGCGCTGTACCATGCAGCCACAGTTACAGTGTGCATTGTTTCCTCCCAGAGTTTCCGTATTCGAATTTAGAGCTTACCGACATGCTGTTTACTTACTGACGTGGAAATGGCAAGGGGCGGCGGGCAGAAAGGCTGTATCAGGAGAGCTATCCCCGCTGACGAAAACCACAGCATTCAATGTTTGCAACAGCGTTTCGCCGTTTGTCTGAGACAGGGTCGTTTCAGGGAGCAAGAAATAGTGGAGGACGTTCCAGAAATGTTCGGACACCAGATTTGGAGGAAGATGTGATTAACACTGTAGACGGCGACCGCCGTGTCAGTACCAGGCAGTTGGACCACAAATATAGGGTAAGCCAGACGACCGTGTGGGACATCCTCCATGACAATTGTTACTACCCTTATCACTTAGAGCTAGTCCAGGACTTACTAGCGATAGAGTTTCCACACTGGGAGCAGTTTTGTCACTCGTTTCTTCACCAGGCAACCACAGTTCAGGGATTTGTGTCATCCATCCTATTCACAGATGAGGCCACCTTTACGCAGAGTGGTATATTCAGCTTTCATACCATTCGTCTGTGGGATGGTATGCAGAACCCCCACGATATGCTTACAGCGAGTCATCAGCATTGGTGCAGTTTGGATGTGTGGGCCGGGATGACTGGCGACCGTATTTTGGGACCAGTCTTACTTGTACGTCGCTTAACAGGCCGGAACTATCGGCATTTCTTTCCGGTGACTTTGCCTTCCCTGCCGGAAGTAGTGCCACTGATCATTCGATGGGTTATGTGGCTGCATCGTGATGATGCTCCAGCCCACTTCGTCGTGAACGTCCGGGCGCATCTCAATCGCGTCTTCCCTGGTCGGTGGATCGGACGAGGGGGTCCAGTTGCATGGCCTGCTCGTTGACCTGATCTCAACCCTTGCTATTTCTTCTTAAGCTGCTATTTCAAAAGTATCGAGTATGCAGATAGGCTATTCCAAATGCGGAGGCACTGGAGCAGCGTATTGCCACTGTTCTGATGCAGCCTGGCCAGTGTGAAAGTGTGAGACATAAAATACTACGCCATGTACACGCAACACATGGAAATCATTTTCAACACACATTGTAACTGTGGCCTCATGGTGCATCACGATTGAGACTGCAGTCTGTGTAAAAATATAAATGGTCTATAGCATGAAAAACCATGCATTTCCGGACATAAGTTCATTAGACCTTTTTTGTTCCGTATCCTCTCATCGATCAATCCCTAGTCTGTATATGGTGGGGAAAAAAATCACCCTGTATACGTTACGTCACGTCTAACTGCGTTACCTCCATGCTCCAAGACTGATTCGCTCTTCCAAGACTTTCCCGTAAGTCATAGTGCGTCAACTGACAAGCATTTCTTTATTTGGATCTCGAGATGGTAGAAGGTATTCATCAAGGCTAGCGCCCGAGTAGTGAACTACCTAAGCAATAAAGTCTGCCGATATTTTAAACCAATTTTTGGTTTTTGATTCTTCCTTGTTGAAAGTGCGTATGCATAAAGACTAACACTGAACTTTACTACACTCAACTATTCATTCTATTCATTGTTTGTGCAGCGCAAAGCAATGTATGAAAAATGATATGTTCAAGGATAAACTTTTATAGTTCCCACTTTTCCCGCCTCACAAGAAGATATACAAACAAGTAATAAATAAGGAAACTCTGCGGATAAACCGCCCAAGTAGTGTAAAAATACAACATAGTTCCTTCAGAAAAACACTTTGTCTGACCAAGATACATTAAGAGCATAATTATGAAACTGAAGATGACTTGGTATCGGCCAATGTTCTTGAGGAAGAGAAAGCGTCAGGTACGGATCAATTTGACCTTTTCAACGAGTGGCGTACAGTGTGAAGGATGTCATGACAACAAAAACCTTTGATGACTATCCGTGAGAGAAATACTAAAAATATTTTTCAAAACTTGACGCTTACGCACTGTAGGAGTAATTCAGCTAGGTAGCGTCGTGTGTTTAAGGTGGAACGATAAATAAATAAACACTGGCGACGTACCATCAGTCCTTTGGAAAAATATCATCCGCGCAGTTCCGAAGATTACAAAACAAGATAAGAGTGAGAACTCTCGCACGATCAGCTTAAAAAATGGCTCAAATGGCTGTAAGCACTACGGGCTTAACATCTGACGTCATCAGTCCCCTAGACTTAGAACTACTTAAACCTAACTAACCTAAGGACATCACACACATCCATGCCCGAGGCAGGATTCGAACTTGCGACCGTAGCAGCAGCGCGGTTCCTGACTGAAGCGCCTAGAACCGCTCGACCACAGGGCCGGCACAATCAGTTTAAGCATCGAAGTTGCTGAGCAGCGTAACATGCAAAAGAATGGAAAAGAAAATTGCGGATCTGTCAGCTGTGGAAGCAACACCGAAGAAAAATCAAGACGCATTCATAGTATTTGTCGACCTGGAAAAAGTCCGACAGTGTACAATGGTGCAGGATGTTCGAAATTCTGAGAAACATAGGATTAGGCTGTAGGGAAAGACAGATAATATACGGTATGTACAAGAAGCAAGAGGGAAAAATAGAACTGGAATATCAAGAACGAAGTGCTCGAATAAAAAAGGGTGTAAGGCCTGTAAGGTCTCCACCGGTCAATCAGTACAGCGAAGAAACAACAACGAAAACAGAAGAAATGTTCGAGAGTGGCATTAAAACTCAAAGTAAAAGGATGTAGTGATACGATTAGCTGATGACGTTACTATCCTCAGTAAAGATGCAGAAGAATTACAGGATCTGTTGAACGGATTGAGCTGCCTAATGAGTAGACTACAGTATGTACTGAGAGAAACTACGAAAGTACGAGAGTACTACAAACGAGAACAGCGAGAAATTTAACATCGAAATTGGTGATCACGAAGTAGATGAAGGAGTCCCGCTAACTAGGAAGCAAAACGACACATGACGGAAGAAGCAAGGAGAACATAAAAAGCGGCCTAGCAATAGCGACAATGGCACTCCTGACCAAGAAAACTTTACTAGTATCAAACATAGACCTCAATTTGAGGAAGACATTTTTGAGGACGTTCGTTCGTTGAGAGTTGTATGAGAGTTGTATGACAGTGAATCATGGACTGTGGGAAAATAGGAACAGAAGAAAGTCGAAGCATTTTGGATGTGGTACTACGGAAGAACGTCGAAAATCAGGTGGACTGATAAAGTGAGGAATAAAGAGGTTCTCCGCAGAATCGGTGAAGTGAGGAACGTGTGAGAAACACGGACAAGAAGGAGGGGCAATATAACAGGACGCATGTACCTCCATGGTACTCGAAGGAGTCGTAGAGTGCAAAAAATGTAGAGGAGCACATAGATTGAAACAGATCCAACTAATAATTGTGGGTGCAATTGCTAGTCTCAGGTGAAGAGGTTGGCACAGGAGAGGAACTCGTGTCGGGATGCATCAAACCAGTTAGAAAACTGATGACTGAAACAAAGTAAATAAATAAAATAAAATCTAAACAGCACTTGTTGTCATTTTCAACTGCACTTGCGTCTTTCTTTACACCACTGGAGGTGACACGCGCAGTGATGTCCTGCCGAGGACCTCTGGATAGAGACGGAAGTACGGTAGCCCGTCCACCAGCATATGGTTTGTGACTGTCCTAGCCGACACTCTGGATGCGGCGTTGATCCCTCTCGAACAACCTCCCTCATTATATTAGTGAACTAAGTAACGTCTCCAGCTTCAGAAGGCAGTTATTTACTAAAGCAACAACCGGATTACCATTGTCACTGTACGCACTCGTTAATTGCACATTGCCTCTCCATCATGATCTTCCGCATTTACCCGTATTCTCAGCCGATGTAGTCTCCGTAAGTTTCCTTTTCCCAGAACTCACCATATCAGAAAACCTCTATTTTGTAGATCTATAAATTCTTCTTTTATCTGCGACTATCGTTGTTGTTATTAATGCCTTAGTTATTGTCATTATTTTTATTGATTCTTCAGTTTCTCCCGGCGTATTTCTTGCTGGAAGAGTCCACGGATGTACTGCGGGTCCATAGTGTCCAATAGGCACAATATTTCGGCAGTCAGACATGTCGCCATCGTCAGGTGCAGCTGCAGCTGTAGTAGTACAGTAATGCCAGTATTAACTTTGTTGTTTAATAGTCAGTATAATTTAGTCACGCCGCCACTGCAGCCACTCAAATCATTCTAATACTAATTGTCGTAATAGAACTGCTATTTTCATAGGTATTTACAGTATGGAATCCTGGTCCATAATGGAGAGCTTGATGATTCTAATCAATCACGTTAAATATATAAATAAATAATAAACCATTAGAGTTGCAGAGGCCACGCGAATAACGATGCACATCCGTGTACGGCGGATCAAGAGTGCATATGTACCCGTCCATAATGTGAACGACGGACGTGTACACTCTTTGGACCACCGGCACGAATATTGGAACGATACCAATACCTCAGGCTCAACATGGCGGGCAGCTGTCCAGGAGCCCGATTCAGCCTCTCATAGGCCGATGTCCATTCTCGCTGAAATTCTGTTAATTGCGCAGACTATGTTCGCCGAGGGCACCCTGCCTCGCCTACATTGGTTACCATCCCGTTATGACATTATAATGTTCGACACAAAACAGACCAGAGGTATTCGGATCCGGCGTCTTAGTGCCAAGTAGTTGTAGACTACTGAATAGCAAGCCCTTGGTGAATAATCTCCTTTACACTGCTCTATTAGTGATCCAAAATGTCTTTTGTTGCTTACGTGTTTCTTGCCACATAAAATCTCAGTGTGAGCACAATTTTGCGGAAAGGCAATGCTCCCTTTCGATCTTCTGACGACGAGCTGGTGTACTAGAGTCCGTCTCCTTACACCGGGCGTCTCTCCTAACAGTCGTCAGGGGCATTTTCTCTGGTGTTTCGGCTGATGTAAGCAATTTAGTTTTGGTAATGTGTAGCTGAAGTCATCCCAGACAAATACTGCTCACCAGGTCTCTCACGTAATGCTCACATTCAACAGAAAATGATGGTTTGCTTTCCGTTCCAAACGAAGTTATATTTAATGCGAAATTTTACGGGCTCATTCGTTACGCGGTCCCAAAGAAGACTAGTATGCTACTCTTTTTATCGATATTTATTAACAGAGGGAGTAAAGCACGATGAATAATTGGTACTGCAGCAGAGGTCCTTGTTCGACTTGCCCCCTCACGTGTGCTGCCCTGTACGGCGTGTCATGGAGTAGCGCTACTCAGTCGTTGCTGGAGTACGGTAGTTCATCGTATTTTACTGCCCTTGTTAATAAATATCAATGAAACGAATTATCGAACGACACTAATTTGGGGCCGCTGTATCGAAATGTCGCGTAACACTCCGTCTTAAAAGTAATTTTGTTTTTAACTGGCAACAAACACATGTTTTCCGTTGACAATGGGTGTCGCATCAAACGTATTAAAAGCGGTATTTGTTTCGGCCGATTTCATATGCACGTAACAAAAATGATGTTAGATATGTCTGGCGGAACACAGGAGAAAATGTGTCCGACGACTCTTAGGATCGAACCCTGTATATGGCCTACAGCCCCTGGCTAGTGGTGGCAGAATAGAGAAATAAATTCCTTTTGAAGAAGGAAAAAAATTATTTGAAAGAAGCAAGGAAAGTCATCCTATCAGTTTACGAGATATTTTGACACGCCCAACGTCATAGAAGCAAGGCCGAAAAAAATGGCTCTGAGCACTATGGGACTCAACATGTGAGGTCATCAGTCCCCTAGAACTTAGAACTACTTAAACATAACTAACCTAAGGACATCACACACATGCCCGAGGCAGGATTCGAACCTGCGACCGTAGCAGTCACGCGGTTCCGGGCTGAAGTGCCTAGAACCGCACGGCCACCGCGGCCGGCTCTGCAAGGCCGAAGAAGGCGACATTCGATGAAGGACAGGTAAAGAGCCTCTTTTACAGAAATAAGTACCAAAGCATGCGGCTACCGTCGCTGCCTCCAGATCGCAGGATTTTTCGTTTGTTACCCAGCCGGCTCAGTAATTTTCATCGCTCGGGGATCTTTATCGAAGCACAGGTCGCCGAAGTAGCCTCAAAGAGGAAAACTTGCACTAGGCGGTTGAACTGCGCAAGACGGGGTCTCCCGGTGAATAACGCCGTTCGATAGTTTCATCTTTTCCTAATGTAGATATCGTCGGCGGGCACTCAATTATCGCAGATGCCGCTTCACGACTGCCAGCTGTTTTACGTTGCCGGCAAACCGCGGTCGTGGTCTACCGCTGCCTTACGCGATGCATACTGGTGCTGCCTCCCCCGTCTTATTGCTTGAAAAGCTGAAGAAAAAGATTCGTTGAAAATTATATCTCAATTGCCTCAGCAATAGTGCTGACCTGGAAACTATTAAGTGAGCGGATGCGAGACGTCTTTTCAAAATGAAACATGTGTTTCCCTTTAAGCGGCGCCCGACCAGTTCAGATTTATTTTCCTGCACGAATCGTAGTTGCGTAAACGTTCAGTACAATATAGGAAGAGACAGCGCTGTCTGTCCTGCGTAGGTTTTTTCGCATTCGCACCGAAGGCTATAGGCGGCTTCCCACACACCTTTTGTTCCTATTTCCCGTATAACATAGGGGCGCATGTTTGTTACTTTTTACTTGTGCCTTCTCTACTTCTTGCGCAGAGGCTTCAAGCGTGGAAGCTCGATCACAGAATACCTACAGGGGTTGAATAAAAAATATGGAAGCACTGGTTGTGCTGTTGTATTTGACTACGAACAGCAACTTTCCAGTATCCTCAACTCGTTTCAAGCTTCAGTTGCGGTCAGAATACTGTTATATGTAGTTGTGATTGCATTACGCAAAACCTAAGTGAATTCGGACGTGGGAAAATTGTTGGTGCTTGTATGATGGCTGCTTCTGTCACCAAGATAGCCGATGTGCTTAGTGATTCAAGAGGCGCCGTAACGAAGATTTATAACGCATACAGGGAAAGTGGAGAAGCATCAGCCGCTAAGTCACAAGGGGTTTGTGACGAAAATTAGGAGGATGACAGATGCAAAAATCGCTGCAGAACTGAGCATCTCACTCACAAACTCTGATAGCACCGAAACAACAATAACGGAGCTCTATAAGCTGGTAATTACAGAGCAAGCTGGAATTCCAGAACCACTCAAAAGTGATGCAAATCCGCGTGACAGGAAAGTCTGGTGCAAATCCATATAATGTGGTATATGGAGCAGAGGTAGAATGTAATTTGCTAGGATAAATCTTGTTCCACACTGTGTCCAACTTCTGGTCTAGCTTGCATCCCAAGGATGATGCATGAGGGGGGTGTTCGGCGATAATTTGGGCTCCTACATCGTGTTGTTCCACGGGCCTCATGGTTACTCTGCCAGACTTCATTACTGCCAACAATTATGTGACCATTTTGGCTCATCAGGTCCGTCCGGTTTGTTGGCGAATGGTGATGCTGTGTTTCAAGACGACATAGGCCCCTGTTCATACAGCTCGCATCAGTCACGGCTGGTTTTATGAGCACGAGGATGAATTGCGGCATCTTCCCTGGCCATGACAGTCACCAGATGGAAATATAAGTAAGCGTTGAGGTCTACTTTGCAGAGACGTGTACATATGCGTTGTCTGCCTCGATCATCTTTACTTGAACCTGTAGCCACTCTGTAGGAACAGTGGTATCAGCTTCCCATTAAAGCCACACACGACCCGTAGTTACATATTCCGAGACGACAGGAAGGTATTCTGAAAAAAAAAAAAAAAAAGGTTCAAATGGCTCTGAGCACTATGGGACTTAACATCTATGGTCATCAGTCCCCTAGAACTTAGAACTACTTAAACCTAACTAACCTAAGGACATTACACAACACCCAGCCATCACGAGGCAAAGAAAATCCCTGACACCGCCGGGAATCGAACCCGGGAACCCGGTCGCGGGAAGCGAGAACACTACCACACGACCACGAGATGCGGGAGGTATTTTGAATGCCAACGGTTTTCCTACATCGCATTAGGCATATTAATCTGTTGTGTTTGAGTTTTTTTTCATATTTTTATCCACCCCTTGAATGTGCAGCGCACTTAACATCGGCTGCTGAGCGATGAACTCCGTCTGCAGCGGAGTTGCCCTCGCAGCAGGCACATTCCTCTCGCGTCCCAGCTGTCATTTCGCGACTCCCACGGCACGCCGCGCTCGTTGCGTCACTGGCAGTGACCGCTGTGCATCCCAGAATAGCGTCTATTTCGGACGTTGAGGGCAGACCACACAGACGTCTTGGGCGTCCACTGTGACGACAAAGGTCACCAAACAACACGGCTAGTACTCGGACACGTGTGGAAGGACTACCTCATCCCTAGCTTCTTCTAGAACAACACAGAGTCTGTCTAGATGATTAAACATTCCAATTATCAGCTCTCCTAGTAATGATATTGATCTGAACAGTTCTTTCCCCACAGCTATTTCAGTAGATGTACAACAAGCCTTTGTTTATGCATTTGTAGTATAGACCGACATGAGATCTAAGTGACCTCTGTCACGGAAAATGCAGTAAAACTATTCCAAACCTATGTTGTCATGGTGGTAAGATAATCGTCCTCTGTTTCGTCGAGAGAACACGCATGCATGTTGTTGTAGTCCTTGTCGTTGCTGTGGTCTTCACTCAGAAGACTGCTCTGACGCAACTCTCCGCCCTATTGCATCTTCTGCCAGCCATTCATCTCCAGATAACTACTGTAATCTACATCCATTTGAACCTACACTACCGGCCATTAAAATTGCTACACCAAGAAGAAATGCAGATGATAAACGGGTATTCATTGGACAAATATATTATACTAGAACTGACATGTGATTACATTTTCACGCAATTTGAGTACATAGATACTGAGAAATCAGTACCCAGAACAACCACCTCTGGCCGTAATAACGGCCTTGATACGCCTGGGCATTTAGTCAAACAGATCTTGGATGGCGTGTACAGGTACAGCTGCCCACGTTGCTTCAACACGATACCACAGTTCATCAAGAGTAGTGACTGGCGTATTGTGACGAGCCAGTTGCTCGGCCACCATTGACCACAAGTTTTCAGTTGGTGAGAGATCTGGAGAATGTGCTGGCAAAGGCAGCAGTCGAACATTTTCTGTATCCAGAAAGGCCCGTACAGAACCTGCAACATGCGGTCGTGCATTATCCTGCTGAAATGTAGGGTTTCGCAGGAATCAAATGAAGGGTAGAGCCACGGGTCGTAAGACATCTGAAATATAACGTCCACTGTTCAATGCGAACAAGAGGTGACCGAGACGTAACCAATGGCACCTTATTCCACCACGCAGGGTGATACGCCAGTATGGCGATGACGAATAGATGCTTCCAATGTGCGTTCACCGTGATGTCGCCAAACACGGATGCGACCATCATGATGCTGTAAACAGAACCGGAATTCATTCGAAAAAATGACGTTTTGCCATTCGTGCACCGAGGTTCGTAGTTGAGTACACCATCGCAGCCGCTCCTGCCTGTGATGCAGCTTCAAGGGTAACCGCAGCCATGGGCTCTGAGCTGATAGTCCTTGCTGCTGCAAACGTCGTCGAACTGTTCGTGCAGATGGTTGTTGTCTTGCAAACGTCCCCATCTGTTGACTCAGGAATCGAGACGTGGCTGCACCACCCGTTACAGCCATGCGGATAAGATGCCTGTCATCTCGACTGCTAGTGATATGAAGCCGTTGAGATCCAGCACGGCGTTCCGTATTACCCTCCTGAACCCACCGATTCGATATTCTGCTAACAGTCATTGGATCTCGACCAACGCGAGCAGCAATGTCGCGATACGATAAACCACAATCGCGATAGGCTACAATCCGATGTTTATCAAAGTTGGAAACGTGATGGTACGCATGTCTCCTCCTTACACGAGGCATCACAACAACGTTTCACCAGGCAACGCCGGTTAGCTGCTGTTTGTGTATGAGAAATCGGCTGGAAACTTTCCTCATGTCAGCACGTTGTGGGTGTCGCCGCCGGTGGCAGCCTTGTCTGAATGCTCTGAAAAGCTAATCATTTGCATATCACAGCATCTTCTTCCTGTCGGTTATATTTCGCGTCTTTAGCACATCATCTTCGTGGTGTAGCAATTTTAATGGCCGGTAGTGTACTTTTTTCCTCAATTCGATTCAGTACCTCTACGCTAGTTATTTGATCTGTCCATCTAATCCTCAGTATCCCTCTCTAGCACGACATTTCAAAAGTGTCTATTCTCTTCATGTTTGAACTGTTTATTGTCTATGTTTCACTTCGGTACAAGGCTACAATCTAGACAAATACCTTCAGGAAAGAATACCCACACGTTAATTGATATTACATGTTGGAAATTCCTACGTTTAATCAATGTGTTTCCTACCCCAGCCGGTCTGCATTTTACGTACTCTCTGCTTGAGCTGTCATTAATTATTTTGGCGCAAAACTGATTCATTACTTTTATTGCCTCGTATGCTAATCTGATTCCTTCACTACTGCCTAATTTGATCGACTACATACCATTACCCTTGTTTTAAGTCTTTTACGTTTACCTTATGACCCCTTTTCAGGACGCTACACATTTATTAAGCTTTTCTTCCAAGACCTTTGCATTAACTGATAGAATTACAATGTCGTATGTGAACCTCAAACTTTTAATTTTGCCTTGAACTTTAATTCCCTCTCCAAATGTATTCACTGGTTCCATTAAAGCCTGTTCATTGTACAGACTGAATAACATCGGTCCCAGGCTGAAAGCATGTCTCCCATTCTTGTCAACCACATCTTCGTCCGACTCTTAGAGATGCAATTTGCTTCCTGTACAAATAATAAATAAGCTTCGCTCACTGTATTTGATCCCTGCTACCTTCAGAAGTTCGGAGAGCGTTTTCCAAAACTGTTAAAAGCCTTCTAGAAATCTACAAGTTGTATAAACGTATTTGCCTTTTTGTTACCTATGTTCAAAGATAAAGTATCACACTGTTAAGACTACAACTATGCTCAAGTGGCTGATAATCAAGGCTCTGGCTTGTACAATAAACGCTGCAGACTTGGAACGCGGACGTCAGCTACTGCAGTTCGCGCAAGCAAATGAAACTGGATGGTGCTGTCGAAGAAGTACCGACACGTTCGGTGTTGGACGCTGTCCACTGCCTATCACTCTTGATAACGTTGCTCCAAGGAATGTGCACGTGTTCTCAGCCAAGTTTCGCGCGAAAGAAGCACATAGTTCACGACTGCATCGTCACTGCTGTCGGCTGTACATTTGTGGTCGCAAGGCGATTGCACCACGAATCAGGTATCGTTCGCTGGAAAGTAGAAGACGACCACGATTGCCGCTCACAGGCCTCTCCCCCACATCTCATCACCTTGCTGATCGACTCGAGGGAAACTGTGTTTGGTGGTGAGGACAGATTAGCCACTGGTGTCGACGATATGTGAGAATGCGATATCTACTAGGTGTGGCTAATGGAACTTATCGACTGGCTACATGAAGGGTTTCCTATGACCATGATCTCCTGGTGATGCATAACTCCGCTGATCTTTATCGGAAAAAAATTCAACAATACAGACCGCGCTAGAAGCTTCCGTCTCATAAGACCTGCTGCATGACAACTCTTCCGCACTCACCACAAGCCAGGTAGTAGCTGTACCAGGTGAATTAGTGACACAGAAAGAGGTGCAGTTAAGAAATAATCTCTGTGCTCGTCCTTAATCAGCTGCCACAGTTTCTTGCCACTTAACGCTCGGCTTCAGCTACTTTTCCATCCTGTAGCTTGTCTATGTATGGAGACAAATAGCTGGCTGTTCCTAGGACCGCAGGCAATCTATTCTGCGGGTGATGAAAGCTGATTATGGAACACCGCACTTAATCGCCACCGTATCTTCCTCTAGTCCCCGCGAAATCTCACTGGTCAGTCTGAGGGTGATCTGCAATGTATGCTAACTGAAGAAGGCTTCACGAGTCAAGGTCGCTAATAAACCACGTTTTTGGATGACCGATTTCGACAGATCTATGCTACCTTCATCGGCGTAAGACACGGTGATGACAGCGTAGCTCTGTCGAAATCGGTCATCCAGTAAAATGCTTTTTTAGCGATCTTGGCTTGTGAAGTCTTCTTCAGTTATCGCTAACGGCAACATTCGTCATACAACCAGATGTTATTCCAAATAACAACCAATTGTAACGTATGACGGTCTATCACTGATGATTATCTTATTAATGGCCTATTCACTTGAGGTTGCTCACTGTGTTAGTCTCGTTTGTCGTACAAAGCTCTATCCTTCACGCATATATGAAGAGGATCACGTCTAGGCGAGGACTGTTAGCTCGTCTTAAAGTCGCATCCACTCCAAACTTAGAATAACAGTTCGTTCAGTTTCGTGTACGTTCTGGAATGATCGTTTGACATGAGTAGAGACGACTGAGTCACTGATAACTATAAAGGCCCAAAGCAGAGACCCAAGATTTCGAGAAAAATAGATGCTCCTGAAAATCAGATTTGTAAACAAACTACCTGTCTCATAGACCTGACTTGTTTTTTAACTACATCTAAACATCCTATACTGCCCGTAGAAAACCAATATAACCAATTTATGCTATAAGATATTAAGCAGGCATATATATATTATTAATGATAATTTACAAAATTTCTATATAGGCTTGCGGCATAGTGTCCTTTGACAGTCGTGAAGTTTGTAATTAATGAGAAAACAGAATCAGAAGATAAAGAACAGTTACCAAGTGCACCACTACCTATTCCAACACTTCATGGTCCTCGTTATTATTATTCTCATTAAGCACGTTCAGATAAAACTGGCGATGTAACTCCGATTACTAAATGCTATTATTACGTAATTTATGCACACACTAAATTACATTGCCAATCCTAGGTAGCAACTAAGCAGCGCAGAGAAATGAATATTCGAGAAATCGGTGAGACAGCTCTTCATAAATGCTTATATATGCAGTGTGAACCTACACATATAGGTAAAGCTAGTACACCATAAGATCAACAGATCTCAGGAGCATGTACACAAGTTAAAAAAATTTGAAAATCGATAATGGGTGCCTTAGGCCCCTATGGTTCTCTCCGCCTTCATTATTTTCATCAAGAGTGCTTCAATAAGTTTGAAAAATTATGTGGCATTCTCCATAAACAAATAGAGTTTGCCCGAGATTTATAGTTATTGGATTTATTTAAGTTATAAGTGATTGCTGTTTGGCTTGTACATCGGTAGCCCTTTCCCATTACAGCGTTCAATCTGATGTTTATCAGCCACACCTTAAACCACCGTCCGCTTGCGACTATCTGAGCCTGATCTTCCCGATATATGCTCTTCTTTCACGGTTGAAGGAAACGCTTCTGAAGAGCCTTTCCATTCGCACTCCTGATAACGTTTTATGCACTGCGCTCCAGGCACCTTCTAATTTGCCTTCTTGGAAAGAATCGAAGTAAATTAAACAGAACTTTCTGAATTAGGAACCCTCTGCTTAATCTTTTCTTATATTCGAAATTGTATATGGCATTATCCTTTTTACTATACGAGATTGTGCTGAAATATTTGCTTATCTAAACATAACATTTTATACTAATTTGACGTTTATTGTATGTCGTCTATATTGTCCTGCGATTTTAACGGCCAGCAGTATATTTTGCATCGAAGCTCCTGCCAAGAACAACGAACAGATGAATGATAAATCGATAATTTGTTAACTGACGGCCACGTTGGCTTTAGTAAAGGTAAGGCCATCTGAGAGGCAGTGCGACGTTGCGATTGATGATGGAAGCAACACTTAAGAAAAATCAAGACACGTTCATAGGAACTGTCGACCCAGAAGAAGCATTCGACAATATAAAATGGTGCAAGGTTTTCGAAATGGCTGGTTCAATGGCTCTGAGCACTATGGGTTCTCAACATCCGAGGACATCAGTCCCCTAGAACTTAAAATTATCTAAACCTAACTAACCTAAGCACATCACACACATCCATGCCCGAGACAGGGTTCGAACCTACGACCGTAGCGGTCGCGCGGTTCCTGACTGAAGCGCCATTTTTGAAATTACCGGTAAGATCGACGTAAGCTATAAGTGAACACGGGAGATATACAATATTTTAAAGTACCAAGAACGGAAAATAACAATCACATTCTCGAATTACAAAGGGCAATATGACAGCGATGTTGTCTTTCGCCTTGCGGAAGGTTGCATCCTCAAATTTCAGTGATGCGTTTCGCCTGTGGGAGGCGTCTTCAGATTTCTACAATGCACTCAGAGCCTGATTACCGTACTTTTCCGAATTCTATATTTGTCAGCTTTGCCGCTCTTGTGATCCCGGTCCATGAAGTTCTACTGTGCGTCTGTCCTTAACTGTGCTGCACTTTTCACACACGGCAATGAGTAGGTTGAGTAAAGGATTTTCCGGTATTTATTTTTACAGGCTCCTTAGCCAAGCTTTTCAAATCCAATTAATTCCTCTTTATCAAACCTTAACCATTTTTTCACTGCAATTTTTCATCGTTCTGGTTCTTTTCAGGAACCCACTTGACAGGCATTGGGAATGTTCAAATTTTAAATATGTTAATCGCATTTTGCTGATTTATTCGCTTCGTGTAATCATTTTCATGTACGGCGTGCGCAGTGACCAGTTTTTGTAAGTTTACATGAAAGCTTTACCCGTCCAGTACTTTCTTACAGAATATGTGATTAAGACGTTTCCTTACACCTCATTTTTTAATTTTTTTTACTGCGTTGTAGATACTCTGAGGTTGCCTACCGCAGGTGAAACGCGTCATTGAAATTTTAAAATAATATCCCCGTGACAAAGACTGTATTTTTATCTCAAATCTTGCAATGGTCGTTGTATCGGCGACGACAATGGATCGGAATATCAATGAAAAGTTTCGCTGATGATATTGCTATCCTCAGTTAAAGAGAGAAATAATTGTAGGACGTGTCGAATAGAATCAACAGTCCAGTGAATACAGAAAATGGATTGAAAGTAAACCGAAGAAAGAGGAAAGGCATGAGTAGCAAATTATTGAAAGTGATGTTTTAACGGTACAAAATTAATATTTATTGATAAGTGAAGTTATTTAAGAACAAATAGTAAAGGTGTGTACCACGTCTAAATGTAGGAGACCCGTATTAAGGGATAAATTGTATTCTGGGCGTGTAACAGGGTGGAAAATAGTGATGGAGCTTAGAAGCGTGAGGAAAGGTAGGTCATCCCCCAGTACCAGCCCCACACTCGCACCCGACCTGCCAGGGTTTTAGTGTGTTGTTCATTACAATCCACTGTACAAAAGTTTATAGCTACATGAAGTTTCGGCTAATATTCCTTCGTTGGCTGGACCACCGAACATCCTCAGTGATTTACTGGACATAAACCAGTCTCTGTCTCCTCCTATAGTAATTCTGCGGAGAACTTCCTCGATTATTATCTTATTAGTTCACTTGATTTTAAAATATGCTTCCACAACACCACAGCTCATACGCTTCGAGTCCCTTCTTTTTCAGTTTTCTCAGAGTCTATGGTTCACTTCCCCACAATACCGTGCTCGATACGTACATTCTCAGAAATTTCATCTTCAGATTAAGGCCGACAATCATCCATTTTCTCTGCCCACCTGTATCACAAAAACCCACTACATGGTATTTCCCAAAATTATTGCGACCCTTCCGCACCTCACATTATGAATCACTGGTGTCGCAATCTGCAGATATACCCGGGGGTGTTTATTTTCCGCAAAATGCTTCACCACTAGGTGGACTATAGATATGAATTGCTAATAATAGTAACGCAAGAAACACTTCTATCCAGACCATCACACAGGAATTTCAAACTGCTTCAGGATACACTACAAGTACTATGAGAGTTAGGCGGGAGGTGAGAAAACTTGGATTTCATGGTCGAACGGTTGCTCTTGAGCTACACATCATGCCGGTAAATGTCATACGACGCCTCGCTTGGTGTAAGGAGAGTAAACATTGGACGATTGAACAGTGGAAAAACGTTGTGTGGAGTGACGAATCACGGTACACATTGTGGCGATCCGATGGCAGGGTGTGGGTATGGTGAATTCCGGGTGAACGTCCCTTGCCAGCGTATGCCGTGCCAACAGTAAAATTCAGAGGCGGTGGTGTAATGTTGTGGTCGTGTTTTTCATGGAGGGGGCTTTCATCCCTTGTTGTTTTGCGTGGCACTAACAAAGCACAGGCCTACATTAATGGTTTAAGCATCTTCTTCCTTCCCCCTGTTGAAGAGCAATTCGAGGATGGTGATTGCATCTTTCAACACGATCGAACATCTGTTTATAATGCACAGCCTGTGGCCGAGTGGTTACACGACAGAACATCCCTGTAATGGAGTGGCCTGCAGAGGGTGAAGACCTGAATCCTTTGAGATATTTTGGAAAGCCGACTTCGTGCCAGGCCTCACCGACCGACATCGATAGCTCTCCTCAGTGCAGCACTCCGTGAAGAAGGGGCTGCCATTCCCCAAGAAACCTTTCAGCACCTGATTGAACGTATGCCTGCGAGGGTGGAAGCCGTAATCAAAGCTAAGAGTGGGCCAACACCATACTGAATTCCTGCATTACCGATGGAGGGCGCTTCGAACTTGTAAGACGTTTTCGGTCAGGTGTCCGGATACTTTTGATCACATAATGTATGGGCTAAAATTTGTTCGTTCCATCCTCGACATATAGGCTGCCATTACAACATATATGTTGGGGGAGTATAATCAAAATTGTGTATTGAACTGTATTGCACAGATTACACATGCCAACGAGCATGACTGCAGACAAGTTGAGATGGAAGGGAGTAGGATATAGACAGATGGAAGTAGGGATTACGTGGACGACAGAGTGAGGATGAGGTGGACAGAGAGAGCAGAAGGAGGAGGTGTGTTCAGTATGTGTGTCAAATGTAAATGCATACACGGCTGAAGCCACAGGGAAAAAGCTAGTTTAATAATGAGCATCACTTCATACGATTAAAACAATATTGTTAATCGTGAAGAGTTTATTGTAAGTCTGTCACAGTTGCAGTACATAAACTCTGGCGGCTAATTTCGAGCCGACTGGTTTATTCTCAAGCCTGATTTACGGAGACTGCACTAAAATTGACCGATCTTAATGACAATCATCTGAGATCAAGCACTTTCAGTTCAGCCTCAGTAGGCGATGCTTGAGAAAGAACCAGTCGGTTCGAAACTTGTCGCCGAAATATATGTACTGCAGCTGGGACAGATCTGTAATAAATTCTTCTGGTCCTACATCAACAAAATGTTGCAATTGCACAGCTGTTTTTAATAACTGCGGTTTTTCCACTTTCTGCAACACGTAAACTATTAGTCCCAGAGAATATGACATTTAATGTAGCCTTATTTTGTATTGGTAAACATTTCCGCTAAAAGCCACTGTTTTCGAGGTATAAAAAAAAATCAAAAACTGGTCTTTAAACTCACCCAGTCAAGATTTTCAGTTGTTGTTACTCCCCCGTAGCACTAAAAATTTTTCGCGACTGCACGATATCTCCTCCCCCGGTCAACCGTTTTTGACGTTCGTTTATTGGGCTAGTGGTGGCATCCTGCATCAAACCAATCACGAGACTGATGACTAATAAAAAATAGTAACAAACCAATGGGCTTCCTGAAACAGTATTGAAATGAAAAATTACAAGGTCCTGAAGTTATCTTGGGCCACCGATCTTCGCACGTCGCTATAAATAAATGCAGCGAAAAAAATTGGCACGCAGAAAGGAGGCTTGCATAATGGGGCCGATGCCCCGGGCCTCCGCGGGGCCCGGTTTATCAGCGCGGAGGCGGACGCTGTCAAGGGCACAGCGGCGTGGCGGAGACGGGAACCCGGGTGGACTTCAGCGCGCGTTCAACCATGCACCCACCTGCCGAGTGAGATAGCCGCCCCATAACGCTGGCCCATCAGGTTCTTGCTGCACGCATCTGATATGTATAACGACGGAGCGCAACAGGCCGTCTCCTAATCAATCATCGCCAGCTTGAGTATCTGAGCCGATCTTACAGTGAAACAGGTAAACGGTCTACTCACATTAATATGACCACCGCCTATGTCCGATGTCAACGTGTAATAACCACTCACTGACGGTAGGCGGCAGCACTGGCAGTGGAGAACGTATAAGGCGTTTCGGGCGCGCGGGGAAAAAGAATGCAGTCGCCGTCATAATGTGATTTGAAGTTCGAAAGGGTATGACCATTGGATTTCTGGCGAAGGGTGGAAGCATTTCTGAAACGGATAAGTTTTTATATTGTTCCATTCCGACCTGGTTAAGATATACCATACAGCGCAAAATGGGGCTATGAAAAACCGGTGCACCACGGGCCACAGATGAAAGCAGTGGACGACGGGTGCTACTGTAGAGTAACCGACCACCCAGATGAACCAAGAGGCTAACAACAGTGTCTGCTGAGCAACTGTTCAGCAAACGTTGCTGCCTACGGGTCTTCGCAGCAGGAGCCCGTTTTATGCAACCATGCTGACTGCTGTTCATAGTCGAGGAAGGCTGCATGGGGACAGTGTAAATAGGGGCTGTTTAGGTTTTTATATTGGTAACGCCACGAAGCGCTCTGTATGAAAATCACTGTCTGTGCTGTGTGCAGTCTGTGTCTGGTTGGCATTGTTGGAATATTCCCTATTGTAGGGTTGGGCAGCTGGATGTGAACAGCACGTAGCGTTGCGCAGTTGGAGGTGAGCCGCCAGCAGTGGTGGATGTTGGGAGAGATATGGATGAATTTTAAGAGCGGACGATCTGGACGTGTGTATGTCAGGAAAAGTAAATTTGTAATATTGGATATCATGAACTGATGTATATATATGATGACTTTTGAATATTATTAAGGTAAATACATTGTTTGTTCTCTTAATTTGCTAACTATGCCTATCAGTAGTTAGTACCGTCAGTAGTTAGAATCTTTTATTTAGCTGGCAGTATTGGCGCACACTGTATTGCAGTAGTTCGAGTAACGAAGATTTTTGTGAGGTAAGTGATTCATGAAAGGTATAGGTTACTATACTGTTAGTCAGGGCCATTCTTTTGTGGGGATTTTTGAAAGTCAGATTGCGTTGCGCTAAAAATATTATGTGTCAGTTTATTGTTGATCAGAATAAGTAAAGAGAGTAATGTCTGAGTACGTTCAGTTTTGCTCAGCTGTTTGAAAACCAAATAACGTAAGAGGTTTATCAGCACAGTCATTCATAAATTTTTCTAAGGGGAGGTTTCAACAGATTGCTATTTTAGCTGACAGATGGCCTTTAGCGTCTGGTGCTTGTAACGTCTACAAGGAAACACACTGCAACAATCGTTGGAAGGGTCCAGGTTGGAGAAGGGACCATTATGGTGCAGGGAATTTTTTCGGGGTGTTTTCCTGGGCGATAACATCATTCTGGTAGGCATGATGGATCCACACAAGTAGGCCTCTATCGTTTGAGGAGCATGTCCTCTCCTACATGCATTTCGATTTCCACGGCACGAAGGCATCTACCAAAAGAACAACGCAACGTGCCACAGAGGTCGCAGTGCTCGTGTGCTCGGAGAGCAGCAGGATGAGTTTACCGTACTCTTATGACCACGAAATGTCCCAGATTTAATCCCATTCGAGAATCCGTCGGACCAACTTCGTTGCGCAGTTCACGCCATGGATTCTCAATTGGGAAACCTGGCGAAGCTTCCCACGACACTGGAGGCGGTACGGCTCCACATCTTCATCAGTACTTTCCAGAACCTCAACGACTTCAGTGAACGTAACTCCATCTTTGTCTCAAGAGCGTTTGACCTCGGCTGGTACTTGAAATATAATAATACTGCACCAATAGCCTTTATTTTGATTGTTTTATTAGGCAACCATTTTCGACGTTCCAGTCATGTCATCTTCAGGCCTGTAGCATGAATGACACGAAGTACCACTCGTGCATATGTAAGACAAGGCACCAGCAATCGTAATGAAGTTCCGTATATATCCGAACTTCATATGCATGTGTGCTCTTCATACATGCTGTCACGTGTGTGACGGACGCAGATATGATTATTGGTGCTTTGTCTTATACATGCACGAATTGTACTTTGTGTCGTTCGTGCGACAGACCTGAAGATGAGGTGATTGGAACGTCGAAACTGGTTGCCTAACAAACCAATCAAAATAGTGGCTGTTGGCGCACTGTTATTACTTTTCAATGATTCACTTTGAAACGTCTCTGTGGAGTCATTTCATAGACGCTTGTCTCACTGGATTCTGTGCACCCTATTCTGTCCACCGCCCAAGTGAGGTTTAATTTATTAACTCTCCCAGAAAGACTGAGCAATCAAGGCTTATTAAATGATATTATGTTTGATTTTTTTTATGTTCCATAGGAAATCATGACTTGTATTTATTAGTTTTTTCGCTTCAACCTACTCTAAGTGTGCCTAAATGTGACTGAATGAGTGTTTTTACGAAAAGTTTCGGGTTTCTTTTGAGGGGGGCGCTGAGTTGGTTGTCGTCTGCTAGGAGCAGGTGATGTTTGCTTCTCGTTTGGAGGGTAGCACAGGATGACCAACCTAGGATAAAAAAAATGGCTCTGAGCACTGTGGGACTTAACATCTTAGTCATCAGTCCCCCAGAACTTAGAACTACTTAAACCTAACCAACCTAAGGATGTCACACAACACCCAGCCGTCACGAGGTAGAGAAAATCCCTGACCTCGTCGGCAATCGAACCCGAGAACCCGGGCGTGGGAAGCGAGAACGCTACCGCACGACCACGAGATGCGGGCACCTTAGGATCCCAGTACCTGAATAGAGAGGTTTACCTCTTTTAGTGTGAGGCTGGTTCGTCTGTCACGTTGGTGGCGGAAGCCTCTCCCTCTGATAGCTTCCATTGCACCTGTAGTTAGGCGAAGCTCGGTGGAGAAAGGACACTCTGCAGCTAGCGGTTGGTCAGTACAGTTCGTAGCTCCTAGAGAGGGTTTCTGCCTTACCGAGTTAATTTTATTTTGTGACGGCAAAATCATTCTGCTATCGCACAATTAAAATTTCTGACATTTGCGCCTGGTTTAATGTCTAATCTCTGAACAGTTAATTCGTAATCAGGTTTACCACGTGCTGAAGTTCGGCCGTTCGTAAGCGGCAGGGGCGGATTCTACGACGTGTATCTATTATACAAACCTTGCGAATTGGATAAACCTCTTTCCAAGCTACTGCATGAGCATAATGGTGATAGGTATCTCTCTGAACTATTTCTGTCGGGGGTATGTAGATGGAATGATTGAATTATTGTGTTCGACTTCCCTTTTGTGTGTTTTTCCTTTTTTAATTGTGCTAGTCTACCATTTTTAGCGAATTATTTAGTTAAATTTTTCATTCAGGCACCAGTCGTGTGCATTCATAGGACGTGCATCAAATTCATTAATGAAAAAAATGTGCTGCGTAAAAGATAAACTCTGCGTCCTTTATCCTTCTCATTGATGCCAATTTTCAAATTAATTTTCTACTCCCTGATTTTTAAGTTGGCCTGGTTGCTTGTGATGAACAAAAATGGGAGAAAAAATCAATTTAATTACACAATCTCATTGATATACGACATACAATGCTGTTCATCTTGTAAGTGTCTTTAAAAAATTGCATTGTTATAATTAAATTCTAAATTTAATTGAACTGATAATTTCCAATTCGGTCTTTTCTTAATTGTTAGGAAGGGCTTGGGTTGGTGGTGACCCTGTAATTTTTAAATTTGTAATTGTCCTTGTGAGGTGGCATAACCAGAAATTGCGCACAAGGGTTACATCTCCATTATTCTTGGTACGTAACGTATGTCGAGCCTTGACTAGGACCCGTTTACAGTTCTACATACATACTTTACAACTTCTGGCAGGTTTCGCAGCGGTCCGCGCTGCAAAGGTGGTTATTCACGCTTTCGACATGTGGTCTGATTAATGTGACAGGACAGTGTAAAAATTCCTGCTTTCATTTGATACATTTTGCACAGTTTCCGTTAGTGTGGAACTTGAAAGACCCCTTCTGGGCCTCATAGGTGTCGTAGATTTTCATCTTCGCCGATCTTTTTTCGTTGATTATAACGGTCTTTAAATAACTAATACTGATTCAACGCAACATTGTTCAGTGTTCAGTTTTCAGTTAATTGACGATTATTGCTGTTACACACATGATGATCAGCTTGCTGGCCGTATATTATGTTGATACACTGCCTGAGAATAAATGCTAGACCCCCAGCAGGCGTGGCCTGATGTCACAGTAACTTCACACCCGTATACACCATCGGCACTTACGTGAATGATTAAAGTTGCAATTTTCTGAGTGAGGTACAGTGGCCGCCAGAGTACAGTTTGTTGTTCGCGTTTAGTGCTGTTGTCAGGCCTGGCAGGCAACATTAAGGACGTGACGAGTGTCACATGGTACATGATCACTGTGAAGGACACGGAACTGTCGTATACTCGGCTGAGACAACGTTATCAGCACCAAAGAAAGTTTCAAAGGGGCCTCGTTCTGGGTCTCCATTTGGCCGACTAATCGAAAAGCGCAGCATTAAGACCTGGGGGGCATTCGGATGTAACAGTGACACTACATACTACTGCATTTGAACATGAGTACAGGGTCGGGCCGACCACGTCTGACCCCCACATGAGAGGATCGTCGTGTTGTGCACCAAGCACACAGAAACCCCATCGCGTCTGCGTTTGCCATTCGAGAACAAGAAATGAACTCCCTGTAATATTCTGTGGCATTACACCCCAATGGTCGCCTACCAGCAGCAGGCAGATTAGAAAATTACAGTCAAGTGCCTAGCCTGCCATTAACGTCACGACACAAACAGCTACGTTTACAGTGATGCCGTTATCGGGAAGCATGAACTCCAAATGAAAGGAGCCGTATTGTGTTCAGACATGAATCACAGTTCTGTACTATCCCGAATGACCATCGTTGATGAGTACTTCGGGCGATCTGGGCAGAGGCCCAATTGTTCCATTGTTGGTGTGGGGAGCTATCAGCTGTGACATAAGGGCGGGGCTGACAGTGACTGAGGGAACACTGGCGACACAATGGTTCGTCACCGAATTCTTGCGTCACTATGTATTACCCCTCATGCGACAGAATTGCAGTACCATTTTTCAACAGGACAAATGCTGTAAATGTCGTGTGACTACGGCCTCCGGTCGGGTAGACTGTTCGCCGGGTGCAAGTCTTTCGATTTGACACCACTTCGGCGAACTGCGTGTCGATGGTGATGAAATGATGATGATTAGCACAACGTAACACTCAGTCCGTGATTGAAGAAATCTCCGACCCAGCCGGGACTCGAAACCGAGCCCTTAGAATTGACATTCTGTCGCGCTGACCACACAGCTACAGGGCGTCGACAAGACAATGCTGATTCACACAACGAACGTGTCTGTGTGAACTGTGTACGTGGTCTTACGTTACTCCAGTGGCCGGCAATATTCATCTACATCTACTTGGATACTCTGCCAATCACAATTCAGTACCAGGCAGAAGGTTTGTCGAACCACCTTCAGAATAATTCTCTATTATTCCACTTTCGAGCACCTCGGAAAAAACGAACACCTATACCTTTCCGTGCGATCTCTGATTTCCCTTATTTTATTACGATTTAGGTCGGCGTCAACAAAATATTTTCGCCGTCGGAGGAGAAAGCTGGTGAGTGAAATTGCGTGCGAAGATTCAGCCACATCGAAAAATACTTCTGTTTTAACGATGTCTACCAAAAACCTGTATTGTGTGAGTACACTCTCTCCCCTATTTCTCTAAAATACAAAACGTGCTGCTCTTCTTTGTCGATATACTCCATTAATCCTACCTGTTAAGCATCCCACGCCTTGAAGCAGTACTCCTTAACAGGACGGAGAAGCATAGTGTAGGCAGTCTCTTTCACCAAAGGAAACGAAGAATGTAACCCCATTTCGAATAAAGAACAGCTGCCAACATGAATAGCCAAGACGTATATATCATTGGAGTAGTGAAACAACTTAAATCAATTAATAAAAACAAGTCTTCAGCACAGATTGTTTTCTAATTAGGTTCCTTTCAGGGTATGACGATGCAATACGTCGCGTATCTAAGAAGTTACAGATTTCATATGTTCAAAATACATATTTTGTGTATGGAATAGTAAACAGAAAAGAAAAAGAATCATTATTTTAGGAGAGGGTTTTGAGAAGCGAAGTTACCGTAGCTTGCTATGTTTCAGTGGAAGTTTTTCGTTGTATCTGAAACGTATGGCTATATATAGCGAGGAATACAATTTGTTCGACAGAGACATTTACCGAAGTAATAAGAATCTCTGCGTAATTTGGAACAATATACATGTAATCTTGTAACTGCAATGCTGCGTTGACTCTGTCATCATGTGTTGTAAAATACTATGTGTACCACTGTGTACAAATATTGAGTACTCAGTGCTACGGTAACATGATCTACCGTGGGCGGAGGGTAAGTATAGTTCCTTAATTTTCACTTCCTTTTTAATAGACCGCCACCTAATGCTTCCTGTACTTATTCAAATGAGTACCTACCTCAGCTGTTTCTGTGTAAAGAAGAGTTGCAGGAAATCTCAGTAAACGAGTATTATCTAAAAATCCCTCAATTATAAATAGAAGAAGTTAACTTAACCAGTTACCATGTTGACAATTAAATCAGTGGTATAGCATGCTTAAACTTTTCAACTTTTACGGCTTATGGGGCGGCAGCACTTTTCGGTAAATAGGAGCAAATGGCGCATAACAATGATTTACATGTGCGAAAACATGAAAGACAGCGAGAGAGAGACCCTGTAATACGATTATTGGACGGTAGCCGAAACCTTAGGGACCGATGACGTAGCAGTTTGGTCCCTTCCCTCTCTTTAAACCAACAAACCAACCAGAAACCTTAGCGTTGTGGTTCGTTTGCGGTGGTATTTTCAAGCCGTCATAGTGATACACTACTGGCCATTAAAATTGCTGCACCACAAAGACGACGTGCTACAGACGCGAAATTTTACCGACAGGAAGAAGATGCTGTGATAGGAAAATGATTAGCTTTTCAGAGCATTCACACAAGTTTGGCAGCGGTGGCGACACCTACAACGTGTTGACATGAGGAAAGTTTCCAACCGATTTCTGATACACAAACAGCAGTTGACCGGCGTTGCCTGGTGTAACGTTGTTGTGATGCCTCGTGTAAGGAGGAGAAATGCGTACCACCACATTTCTGACTTTGATACAGGTCGGATTGAAGCCTATAGCGATTGCGGTTTATCGTATCACGACATTGCTGCTCGCGTTGGTCGAGATCCAGTGACTGTCAGCAGAATATGGAATCGGTGGGTTCAGGAGGGTAATACGGAACGCCGTGCTGGATGCCAACGGCCTCGCATCACTAGCAGCCAAGATGACAGGATCTTATCCGCATGGCTGTAACGGATCGTTACACATCTCGGTCACCTCTTGTTCGCATTGACGGCACTTTGAACGGTGGACGATACATTTCAGATGTGTTACGACCCGTGGCTCCACCCTTCATTCGATCCCTGCGAAACCCTACATCTCAGTAGGATAATGCACGACCGCATGTTGCAGGTCCTGTACGGGCCTTTCTGTATACAGAAAATGTTCGACTGCTGCCCTGGCCAGCACATTCTCCAGATATCTCACCAATTGAACACGTCTGGAAATGGTGGCCGAGCAACTTGCTCGTCACAATACGCTAGTCACTACTCTTGATGAACTGTGGTATCGTGTTGAAGCTGCAAGGCCAGCTGTACCTGTACACGCCATCCAAGTTCTGTTTGACTCAATGCCCAGGCGTATCAAGAGGTGGTTGTTCTGGATGCTGATTTCTCAGGTTCCATGCACAAAAATGGGGTGAAAATGTAATCACATGTCTGTTATAGTGTTATATATTTGTCCAATGAATACCCGTTTATCATCTGCATTTCTTCTTTTTGTAGCAATTTTAATAGCCAGTAGTGTATTTATTAATTGAATTGTCGTGGCTATCGAGATGCAAGGTTCCCCTCCACTTTGCTCGTCGAAAACCGGCAGCCTTCACAAATTATCTGAGGCTTTAGTATTCAGGATTGCTTCCACAACATGACTGCCGAACTGTTGGTCCGTGTGGTCTTAACTTCTACACGACGGTCGAAGAAGTGAGACCAGCTGCTCGTCTTGGGTCTCATTTGAAACCATTGCTCCCAAAGAAAACAGCAGGCAGTGCACGCCACCGCTCAGTTATATCTCTGCGTGCGTAGGTATTAAAGTTCATATTAGTGTAGGTAATAACCTTTTATTGCAACTATGCATCACGTTGCAAAAAATCTGGAAAAAATACCTCCTTATGTACAATCATTGTCTATTTATCACCTCTCGAATCAAACATGAAACTGTTAACCAAATTTGCACATTAGTTAATTCGCAAAATTCATGCATTAATTTTTAGTCTCAGGTGCTTCAGTTGGTAGGAGCGGAATTTTTATTGACTCACTTTGTGGTCTGCCCGACTGTGAAGCACCCTTTTTCTCAGGAATTACAATATCAAATGCACAAAGAATTTAGACTTAAAACTCGAAATTAAAACCTTCTCCAAAAGCTTGGAATTCCCGGGACCAACATCTTGCCTGTATCGATATTGGTAACAGGCAAAAATTGTATTATTCTCGATTCCTGGGACGGATGAACTATCTATACCTATAAATAAGTTTTTTACGGAACCCTCACAGCCGCCCGGAGTGGCCGTGCGGTTCTAGGCCCTACAGTTTGGAACCGAGCGTGATCGCTAAGGCCGCAGGTTCGAATTATGCCTCGGGCATGGATGTGTGTGATGTCCTTAGTTTAGTTAGGTTTAATTAGTTCTACGTTCTAGGCGACTGATGACCTCAGAAGTTAAGTCGCATAGTGCTCAGAGCCATTTTTGAACCCTCACAGCACGAGATCTTTTCGCAGTTATCCAATTGTTTTTCAACTATCGATCTAAAATTTTTAAATTTTTTATACTTTCCCCAAAATAATTTTTACTGTACTAAACAAAATGTTCTTATTTTATTCAGTAGACACAGTATATGTATCTTCCTACTCTTTGAAGATCTGAATACTGCAATCCGAGTCGTTCCAGAAATTTAGGGGCAAATGCAAAGGGAAATATAATTTTCCGAAACAACTTGGGTGACTAAAAACAACTTAACATATGATTCATTTATTTATTTTTACTCACTTAGAAGTGCTCCGCACCATGCACTTAATATTTTATCGACTTAGATGCACCTTGTAACTCCTCTACATATTGTAGTAAAACAAATAAGCATACCATTACTTGGCTGACATTTAATATTTTGCCATTTAAGGTAGAAAGGCTTTCACGGATTTACCAAATTACACTAAGGTATTTGGTGCTATGGTTCTGTCGGACATCGGTCTCTCGACTGACAAGCGTTCATGCTCTACAGTTTGACCGCAAAAGCGGCGAGGTATTCGGTCTGCATGTCCCTTTTCTAGTTGCTAACACTGACTTAAGAAAACAAAACCTATATTTGACATCGAACTACCGTTTCGTTTCCCATAGTAAAGCTTAGTGGACTGCGTTCCAGTGTCCCAGACAATTGAAATCTTCGACAGTGTTTGCTGTGTCCAAATGTGGCGAGTGCGGCATTCCAACAGACTGGTCACTGGTCTTTGGAGAAAATGCCTTTTGCTACCTCTAAAAACTGCAGTTAGCATTATTAGTGCAACATAATGTTTAGAAATGATTTGGTAGATTTTCTAATGTGTTTTCATCCTATGTTATTAATTAAATAATTGTTTGTATTACGGTATCGCAACAGAATGACGTTACGGTAAGTCATTGTCATCAGTGTTCTGTCCTAGGGTAGGTTTCCGCGTGTAGCTCTCCATGCAGTTCTGTCACTTACTACACTCTTTGTCTTCTCATAATTGTTTCCTATGTTTATATGATCCAACATTTGTTTTATTCTGTATCCTCTTCTTCTTCTTCTTCCATTCACAGTTCCTTCCATAACATGCATCAGTAAACAATCTCGTCCTGTGTCCAAGCCCGTGTTTCTTCTTCCTCATTGCCTTTAAAATTTCTCTCTCTCACAACTCTTCTCAGCACCTCCTCATTTCTCACCTGGTTATCTATTTTACCTCTTCCATCCTCTTCCAAATTCCCATTCTACATGCTTCTATTCTTCTTTCTTCCTCTTTCCTCAGTACCCATGCCTCAGCTCCGTATATGCCACCCTCCATGTAAAGCACTTTGCCAATCTCTGCCCATGCACCCACAAAGACGCCTCCACTTCTTATGAAATGTCTGACTGGCAATGCTATACTCTTTTTCACCTCCTTATTAAGAACCACGTCATCCGTAATAGCGTTCCTCAAATATTTGATCGCACTAATTTGTTCTAAATATTTCTGTTCTAAATTTACAGTTGTTCTTGCTTTTCTTATACTTAACACCTCTTTCCCTCTCTGCTAATCGCACTATATCATTCGCAAGGGGACTGGATTCTATCCTACTGCCATCAACTCGCACTTCACTATTTTGTTTCAAATATTTTGCGATAATTTCAAATGTATGTGAAACAGAATTGGGAAGAGGCAGCCTTCTTGTCTCACGCCCTTTCCAATTCTGCTTACATCAGTCATCTCATTCCCAACCTGTACTACTATTTTCTGTTGGAGAGCTGCATGAAGACAGATTCAGAAGGATGTAGGTTGCGGTCGTTATTCGTAGATGAAGAGAGTTGCACAGGATAGGGTGGAATGGAGAGCTGCATGAAGACAGTCTTCGGACTGAAGACCACAACGACATATTACTAACAGAGTACGAACGTAGTTCAGTGGACGAACTCAGTCCTATTCTCACAAAACAAATCCCTCTCTCCCTCCTATAATTGTTGCAGTACTGAGGTACTGTGTGTTATTATTTTTCCAAACGGATAACGTAAGTTTCGTCACTTCGATTAAAAGCCATTTTTTGTTATGTTACAAGTAAGTAGAAACATTTCAGAAAACATAACAACAGGTTACTAATAAACCAAGCACTCTGTTTCCCATAATGAAGACAAACGGGCAACAGCTGAGGCTACATTGCGCGAGCGCAGTACCATGAGTCACGTTTCGTTCAAATTACCTCGTGTTAGAGAAAATGAAACTGAAAATGTGATGTGTTGTTAGGATTTAGTTTCCAGAATGTATTCACCTAAGTTCAATAACAAAAAAGTTTCCCTAATGTTGAATATTCGTTAATGTTCTAGTGAAGTGCATTTTCGTCAAGTTTCCTTACATCGCCTTAAAATTTGTTACAGATCTCAGAGTTCAATGACACCAGGTCCATCTTCGTACGTCAAATATTTGCAAGTTTCAGCGAGTTGAGTGAAATGTAACAGTACGTGTGTGTCCCCCATGGGACGTGATAACTCTTCTCCGCGCCTCCACATGTTCCTTATTAAATTTCAGTTATAAAGTAACTCAGGACAGACGTTACATTACCTCATCCTGGGGCAGTCGGTCAAAATTCTTGTGGTGAAAACAATTTTCGGTCTCTATAGTGTGAGGGAGGGCAACGGCCTTGCTGCAGTGGATACACCGATTCCCGTCAGATCACCCAAGTTAAGCGCTGTCAGGCGTGTCCGGCACTTGGATAGGTAACCATCCAGGCTGCCATGCGCTGTTGCCATTTTTCGGGGTGCACTCAGCCTCGTGATGCCAATTGAGAAGCTACTCGACCGAACAGTAGCGGCTCTGGTCAAAGAAAACCATCATAACGACCGGGAGAGTGGTGTGCTCACCACATGCCCATCCTATCCGCATCCTCAGCTGAGGATGACATGGCGGTCGGGTGGTCCCGATGGGCCACTCGTGGCCTGAAGACGGAGCGCTAGTATGAGGGAGGACATATGGTGTAACTATGTTTCTGCGCCAGTGGTTTTTGTCTACCTCTTGAAATAAGGACATGTGAAATGGACAGCTGGCCACCACAGGTACTTACCGGGATGAGTAGTATTTCAGCCTCCTCCTACCCCAAAGCATACTTACCCTTGCTAGTGAAAAGCTCAGCCCACCGGGGTGGCCGAGCGATTCTAGGCGCTACAGTCTGGAACCGCGCGACCGCTACGGTCGCAGGTTCGAATCCTGCCTCGGGCAAGGATGTGTGGCATGTCCTTAGGTTAGTTAGGTTTAAGTAGTTCTAAGTTCTTGGGGACCAATGACATCAGAAGTTAAGTCCCGTAGTGCTCAGAGCCATTTAAACCATTTGAAAAAAAGAGCAACAGCAACCTATGAGTACGATGCAGGTATTCACTTAGTAAAACGTTGCAAGAGGACAGGAGTAATGCATGCGGACCAATATCTTATCCAGTCGACAATGTTACCAACATTCATTATCCAAACAGGCTTGAGTCTTCCTAGCTACTGTCTTCATCTGTTCAAACATAAATAGCCCAATGCCAAACACAAACAGGGATAACTTAGAAGAAAAGTTTCGTCACTTATTGCTCACTGTCTTATATGTAGATGATGTTCACAGATGACACAGTGCCAGCGCAGCAAATTTTTCACGATATCACTGTTCCCATTTGGGTAGTTTGACGTGTCATTAACATTGGCAAGTTTTATATTTAACAAGATATTGAAACAGCAACGCACTATTTTACCGAAATGGGAGAATTTTAACAGTATTCCATAGCAACTGAAAGGAAAAGTAGAATGAAAGAACGTTTACTTTTCATAAAAGCAAACTTCTCGCAGAACTAAATATCCAGAAACTGGAGACCCATGCTACTGGAAAGTGGTAGTCGACTGTTATTTAAGGATTGTTCAGAACTTGCAGCCTTAGTCTTAACGTTACCGTCTCATGCGTGCGAAGCTTTTCAGTGCAGATTACGTTCGTCGGACAAAATACACTTACTCCCTTAAAATATCACACTTGTATTGGAACGCAGTGGATGACGCAGAGCTGGTACCAGGAGGTCACGTAAGTACGTAAGTACTGACTAAGTACTACCACTGAAGTGGTGCGCTAAGTTCCAGTCAGTTGTTCGAGATAGTTCTGTTGTAGTTCCAGTCAACAAAATTTTTCTTTACGTTGTCCATTAATTTAGTCCACTGTACTCTATTAAAGGCTGTCTCTAACTGAAAGGAAACAGTACAAACTTCTCTTCCTCTTTCAATGTACCTCTCACCTTAATTCTCAGCAATCCAGTTGCATCTCTTGTTCCTTCTCCTCTCCTAAGTCCATGCTCTTCCTCTCCTATATTTATGGACAGTGGCGCATAGATAAATTTCATTTAGGTATAACAATATATCTGCATGCGGATCATCGATTAATTGAATGAGCATGCATTCAAATTGTGCCCAAGCCAACAATTAGGAGGTACGTTTGAAAACAAAAACGGTAATGGAAACTGGATTATAAATTTTTAGCCACAGTAGATGTTGAAAACAAACTGGAAGAGCATAATCTCAAATTTTATGAGACGATGTTCGGTTTAAATATCTCGACTAAGAAAATTTGCGTTCGAAATTGCAAAGGGAAACGGTTTGCCCCATAATTTCAATGGAGGAGAGGTGAGCTGAAGATGTCCATCGAATAAATACCGCTGAATCGGAGGAAAATGATGAAAGCTCCAAACAGAAATTTCAACGCCTGATCAGGATGCCTTTGAGTTGTGGATTCGTAAAACGGTGTAGCCAGTTACGCGAGGGAGCTCGAACGGAAGGAATGATGAACTACATGAAATGCAAAATGTGGACGCATGCAAACTTTGGGGAAGGGAGTGAAAAAGTTATATTTCAATGCTTGCATATTGTCATGTTAGTACTACAATAGGGAACAGCTTCTTAAACTTAGAGCAGTATACATATTTAAGACCATTGAATTGAGGAAACCAGGTTCCTAATTTGTCGATTGCACATGTTTAGAAAATGAAATGTAGCGTGTTTATTGCGCTCAGAATTTCCAGTATGTAAATCACATACCAAGAACAACCTGCAGTTCAGGATGATACTGGTTAAATATTTTTGTGACTTGCCGTTAAGGCTATAATAAACAAAATCTCGAAAATGGTACAATTTAGGCAACTCTCCTATATTCCATGCCTCGTTGGCTGTCGACCATTGTCGATAGGATCAAGAAACTGTTCATCATAAGGAGACTAGTTTGGCGATTCCATTTTTAATAGTCCTTGTGTATTAAATACCATTCCTAGGAGGTGTTACCACAAATTTCTGTGCGTATATAATAACATAGCGTCAGTACCAAACACGAATTATTTTTATGTAGTCTGACTGAAGTTCACTACGTACCTGAAATTATAAGGAAACCAGTGTTTTTAAGTTTCTGTGAAACTGATTAAATATTGCTAAATCGCTTTACGCGAAATAAAACGAAAATAATAGATCCTAAAAATGTCTTTGTGTGTGTGTGTGTGTGTGTGTGTGTGTGTGTGTGTGTGTGTCTGTGTGACAGAGAGAGAGAGAGAGAGAGAGAGAGAGAGAGAGAGAGAGAGAGAGGGAGGGAGGGAGAGAGGAAGATGGAGATGGAAGAAGGGAAAGAGAGTTTTTTTGTATTTACTTGTGTGTTCCTGTTTATACAAGTGCCACATGTTAATATAAGTTATGGAAAAGTAAAGATGGTCATTCATCTTTCTTTGTTGCTTATATGCTTACCTTGAACCTTGCTACTCATTCTTTGTTCTTGCCTTTTATGCAAATCGCTTGGCAGCTATGCAGTTGAGCCTGATTCATCTGTGACCTCTCGTATTGCTTCGCTGCCATATGCAAATGGCGTGGCTCGCTGCACAGGCTAACTAACGCATCTCCGCCTCCATTCGTTTGCATAAATTCAGATTGCGTGCCCCTTGTTTCATTTTGTAATTGATGTTCCATTGTAGTGATTACATCTACCGCACGAGAAACAGAATACACAGGTAACCAAACATGCTTTCCTTTGTTTTTTTAAGTACGTAAATATCAGATTGACTCCCAAGTTTTCTGTTTTTAAAGAATCGTGATGGCGTCATTTAATGTCGTGTACAAACTAAGTTCCTAAGTTCTTGATTAGTTAGTAAATTCCATGAACTTAATAGTTTGCAGGTAACCTCTGACCAAAGACCTTCAGATGTCGGGGTACGGCAGTAAACGTGTTTGCCCCAAATGTGTAACAGGAATTTAGTGCGACACGTTTAATTTTTGACCGTCGGAGCTCTTTCAAACCAACGAAGAAAATTCTGGAAATGGATGAGTTTTCCATGTATCGCTTCAAGATTATCATGTATCCAGGTAAGAACATTATATAGATGTTACCGTCGGAAGCCTCCGTTAGAGGTCGCGAAACCTCACGTGATCTCGAGAGGGTTGATAGGCCTGGAACATGCTCTTCCAATGAACCGCCTGTAGGAACCCAGTTCGCCCTTAAAATCTGCTGTCAGTGTGCCTGTTATGCCCGTGCCGTACTCGTTATAATCAAAACTGCTAAGACCTGACTCTTGAGTAGAGAAGTTTCCAGTGTTCAGAATTTCAGAAGATATCTATATTTGATTAAATAGGTAGATCAGTTCACATGTGCACTCATTACATAAGAAACATCAGCCCACTTAACAGCAGAAGCCGGCCGTTGTGGCCGTGCGGTTCTAGGCGCTTCAGTCTGGAACCGCGTGACCGCTACGGTCGCAGGTTCGAATCCTGCCTCGGGCATGGATGTGTGTGATGTCCTTAGGTTGGTTAGGTTTAAGTAGTTCTAAGTTCTAGGGGACTGATGACCTCAGAATTTAAGTCCCATAGTGCTCAGAGCCATTTGAACTCCTTAACAGCAGACTGCCTGTTCACTAATGACTAGCAGCTGTCACGCCTCGTCCCACTATAAAGTGGGCCTTTGTATGTTGTGACGCTTCGTGACATGCAAAGTACGTACCGACGGTGCTGTACCACATGTGAATCATTACTTGTTATTACAATACCCTGTAATCCCTGGTCAATGCAAATAGCTCGTATGACTTCAAGAATCTCCTCAGTCAAACGTCCCCCGTGTACATACATACTCCACAAGCCCCCGTACGGTGTAACGTAGAGGGTACCGTGCACCACCCTTAGTCTATCAACTTCTTGTTCTACTCGCAAATGGAGCGAGGGGAAAAAGACTGTCTGTAAGCCTCCGTATAGCCCTTATTTCACTTGTCTTACCTTCGCAGTCCTTTTGCAAGATCAATGTTGGTGGTAGTAGGATCGTTCTGTAACGTGTCGCAAATGGGTGTTTTCTGAACTTCCTCTATAATAAAACTTCCTGGCAGATTAAAGCTATGTGTCAGACGAGCACTCGAACCTTGGACCTTTGCGTTTCGTGGGCAAGTATTCTACCAGTTGAGCTACCCAAACACGACTCAGGACCCCCTCACAGCTTTACTTTACCCGCTAAAGGCAAAGGTCCTAGGTTCGAGGCCTGATCGAGCACACAATTTTAGTCTGTTAGGAAGTTTCATATCAGCTTTTCCTCAATAACGTTTCGTGAAATGAAACTCTTATTATCTCCACGGAATACCATTTGAGTCCACAGAGCATTTCCGTAATACTTACGTCTTGATCGAACCCACCAGTAACAAACAGAGCAGCACGCTTCTAATACCTTCGACTTCCTCCGTTAATCCGACCTTGTGATACTCGAGTAGTACTCAAGAATTGGTGGCAAAAATGAGCTGTACGTCTTCTCTTTTCTAGAGCAGCAACGCTTTGCTGGAACTCTTCCAATAAACTTAAGTCGATCTATAGCCCCCTCACAACCGACTTAACGTGCTGGTTCCATTTCATGTCGCTTTGCAGCGTTACGCCTGCATATTTAATACCCATGACCGAGTCAAGCAGCGCACCAATATTCCGTTTCTAATCCACTTACTCGGCACGAACTTCTCCAGACCACGGTTTATAATTACAACTGTGACAAGTTTTCTCCCGTGCGAAACAATTAGCGCCCTCCTTCTTTGGTTCACCAAGAACTATGACCAAGGTATTACACTAAAAAATCAGGAAATTTTAGAGAAAAAATTGCTTGAACACCGGAACTCGCGAACAGTTACGTATTTTCGATGCAGTTTCCAGTGGTCGAAATGCAGACAGACGAAAGCGTTTTCCTTCCGGTTCACGTGCGAGCCCATAATATTATCTAAATAGTCCGATGCACTGTATTAATTTTTCGACCTGCAGTACTACGCTGTGCAGCTACGGATTGTCCATATAATTATTACTCCAGGAACTTTTTCCTGCAGAGCTACTGAATCAAAAACGTCTTTTTCTTTTTTTTAAGACCCTACGAAAATCAGAGTGCAGCTAAGTTATGTACGAGGGCGTGTTGAATAGCAACACCTCTGAATTTCTTACGTGAGAGCTCTTAAAACTTTTTAAATAAAACAATCGTTACTAACAATCTATATCTTTATGCTTCTTAAGTAAATATCTGCAGCCTTCTGCAAACAGAAGGCTCCAAATTGTAGTGTGTAACATATCGATATGTGACGTAACTACGCGGGTAGAGGAGAAAAACAGCGCTGTAATGGAGTTTCGAATTCGAAGAGATTATCCACACAAGGAGCACCCTCTCCTTGAGCATGGCAATATCAGGCCACAAACGAGCGCTGCGACATCTGCAACAATCCTTGGGTTCACTGTCATCGATCATACTCTATAGTATCCCGACTTGGCCGCATCCAATTTTCATCTATTTCCAGAACTTAAAGGGACACCTTCCATGACTTCATTAGAGATGTGACGGTGCAAGCAGAGGTGAGGTCATGGTTGCGGCAACAAATTCAAACATTGTGCAGTGATTGTGCCAACAAACTGGTCTCTAGTTCTGAGAAATTTGTTCTTTGCTCAGGTGACTATTTTTAGAGGTTAATATTTAGACATGAAGAACACAGATGTAGCACATCAATGAAGATTATTTTGATTAAAAAGCGTTAACAGTTTTCACGTAAAAAATGCGGGAGCATCACTTCTCAGCAAGCTAACGTATGCTGATATACGCATAGCAATAAAGTTTGTCAGTCCGAAGATACATCACACTAAAACCTCTGTAATGGCCTCAGGTCGGCGAGAAAGTGTGTCAACAAGTTTATTCACGTGTACCATATACAGCTGATGCCATTCATTGATAATTTTATCACGGAGATGTTTAGTGCTGCGTTTCACACGATGTTGCAAATAATACAAGTCACATTCTACAGAATTAAGATCGAGTCATTTGGAGGGGTGAACCGAGTGGCACAGGATGCTTGAGTGTTTGTCGAACCAGGAAAGTGTGCCGGTAGCCCAGTGAATACCGCTGTTGTCATTTTGGAAGATGCCAATTTCTACAGCATACTCATCGCGAAGACGTAGTACAGTGGTTTCCGACTTTACTGAGACCATTACCGCTGATTGTAATCGGATTTTAACTGGCTCCCCCTCCTCCCCCACTGCTCCAATCATTAGTTTTTGTAGGTGTTTCATTTAACCACAAACTAGTGAGTCAGTTGGGTCTGCTTATTTCTAACAACCTCTTTTTATAAAATGATAAAGCAATTCTTAGTGCATCACGAGTGCTGTCTACAACTCCTTCTCAGAAGAGAGAGCTAACTATCCACATTGAGAATTGATACTTGTTGCAAAACAAATACATGCTCTGTACTCCTCCTCTGCCTGTCGACACCCGCTTCACCTCCACCCCACATCCCCATTAAAACCAACCAATTTTAAATACATTCACTAAACTTAGTATGTAAAGCATTCAATTCTGGAATCCTTTCTTCGGAGCAGGAAGAAACTGGATGACTTCGAGCAGCGAGTGGTTTGTTTTTGATCACTGCCACTAAAAGTAATAGTAATAATAATAATAATAATAATATTAATAATAATGTGTAGGCCCTGTAGCAACGTGTTGTGCTGCCAATTAGCTTGTTTATCTGTTGTGAAGTGTTTATCTGTTGTGAAGTGAATACTGAAGAAATGTCTGGTCCACTGCATGAAGTACCTATAACTCGAATAAGGCACTTTCGTGAGATATTTCAGTTTATGTGATGCTAAGCCCTCAGTTTTATTGTCATAGATGAGTGTTACAAAATATAAAATATGTTTGTAGTGGGTGACCTATGTGAGGAGGAAAACATTCATACATTTGATTCACAAGGTGTAATCCCCGCCGCAGTCCATTCAGCGCCAGTGCTAGTATTTTTAAAAAAATGTAGTCGGTAATACAGTTTTACTAAGTAGTGATAATAGTAACGATCTTTTACACATAGTTTAGTTTAATGACCGAAACACAATCGAACCCTTCCGTTTCTATCCCTCAAACAATTACATGTTATCAAAACTAGACATGAGTGTCTTATTTGGGAGTTCCGCGATTGTTCATTAAATAAAATATGGCGTTTCTGTCTTCGATCGCTATTCTTTATTATCAATCAATTACCGGTTTCGGGCTAGCTGCCCATCTTCAGATCATACGTTGTCGTTACAGAGTAACTTGTCCGTACAGAACACACGGTTAACTGTCATAAGTATGTGTGTTCATAAGTATGACAGTTAACCGTGTGTTCTGTACGGACAAGTTACTCTGTAACGGCAACATATGATCTGAAGATGGGCAGCTAGCCTGAAACCGGTAATTGATTGATAATGAAGAATAGCCATCGAAGACTGAAACGCCATATTTTATTTTAATTACATGTTACATCTCAGAAGGTAATCATACCCAGTTTGGGAAGCAATGATGTTGAACGAAGAGCAACGTTTGGTGACTGAGAAGTTTGAGATGAGCTTCATGGTTCATGTTGATTGCAACTTGAAGGTGTGAGCCCAAGATATGGTTGCAAAACACTCGCAAAACAGCACAGACCCATCTATGGCCTAAACTACATACTCCACAAATTTCCGGTTAAACACCTCATCGGGGGACGCCGTGCATCATGTGATCTGAGGCAAAATGGTGGACCACACTAGATTCCTTCAGGCAGCTATTGTCCATTTCCTGTGTATTTTGACTACTGAAAAAGTCCAACTGTAAGCGGTGACCTTCGGAGAGGCACAAGACTCCAGATGTGAACGGCATGCCGTTCGATTCGCGCTGTTCTGTCGCCGACTGGTCTACAGGGCTCTGAATTCATTGGCAGCAGCAGTTCCTGTCGGATGTGAAACAGACTGCCATAGACAAGGCGTGGCACTCGTTTCCGGTCCCTGCCGGCTAGTATCTACTTACACCAATGTTCGTAAGCCGTGTTACATGGCTATGGTGGTACTCCATTCATTGTACGCTGGACAAAAGACCGCGTTGATACGTCTAAAAACTGGGCAGCCGCATTCACGCAACGGCCTGGGGTACGTCCAAACACATTACCTCCTTTCTGCCATTCTATTACGTCAGCCCATTCTGTCACGTCAATCTACGTTACTGCGCTTATTTCGTACAACTGACTGGAACCTAACGCACCATTTCAGTGACCGCACTTACGTCAGTGGTGGAGGGTACGTGACCTCCTGGTACCAATTCTGCGTCATCCACTGCGTTCCAATCAAAGTGCGATATTTTTAAGGGCTAACTTGTATTTCGTCCGATGAACTTACCTGCACTAAAAATCTTCTCAAGAATGAGACGGTATCGTTAAGACCAGGGCTACAAGTTCTGAGGCGCTGAACAGTCTTCTAATAACAGTAGACTACCCTTTTCCAGTAGTATGGGCCTCCAGTTTCTGGATATTTACTTTTGCGAGAAGTTGGTTTTCAATGAAAAGTAAGCATTATTTCATTCTACTTTTCCTTTTAGTTGCTATGGAATACCACTAAAATTCTTCGATTTCTTTAAAATAGTTCGTAGGTGTTTTTGGTAAATATAGAACTTGCCAATCATAATCATAAGTAAAACTACCCAGCTGTGAACTGTCACTTGTAAAAAACTGTAGAGTGACATCGTGAAAAATTTGCTCTGCTTGCAGTGTATCATATCTGAACATAGTCTACATGTTGAAGTAGACAGCGAGTAACATGTGACAAAACTATTCTTTTACGTTATCTCTGTTTGTGGTTGGCATTGGGCTACTTCTATTGGAACAGAGGAAGACAGTAGCTAGGAAGAGTCAAGCCTATTTGGATGATGAATGTTGGTAACATTGTCGACTGGATAAGACATTGGTCCGCACGCATTACTCTTGTCCTCTTCCAATGTTTTACGGATAGGTGTTTATATGTTGAGTTTTTTGGAAGGAGGCTGAAATAGTACTCATCCCGGTAAGTACCAGTGGGGTTCAAATGGTTCAAATGGCTCTGAGCACTCAGAGACTTAACTTAAGAGGCCATCAGTCCCCTAGAACTTAGGACTACTTAAACCTAACTAAGCTAAGGACATCACACACATCTATGCCCGAGGCAAGATTCGAACCTAGCTCCGTAGCGGTCGCGCGGTTCCAGACTGTAGGTCTTAGAACCGCTCGGCCACTCCAGCCAGCGTACCAGTGGGGGCCAGCTGCCCACTTCTCATGTCCTTATTTCATGCGGTAGGGTAAAACAGTTTCGTAATCGACACAAACCACTGGCGAAAGGCTTGTTGATCAGGGACGTAGCACCACCACACGTCCTCCCTCATGCAAATGAGACCGAAAGTTTCTTCCATCATAAGGATTCTGACCAACTACCTCCGTATCAGGTATTGTAAAGTCTGTCCTGAATTACTTTATGGCCGACTTTTCGTCAGGAACATCTGGAGGAGCGGAGAAGAGTTATAATCCCATGGGGGCACACACGTAATGTTACATTTCACTCAACTCGCTCAAACTGGCAAATGTTTGACGTACGAAGATGGAACTGGTGTCATTGACTCCTGAGAGCGGTAAAAAATTTTAAGGCGATATAAGGAAACTTGACGAAAATGCACTTCACAAGAACGTTACCGAGTATTCAACGTTAGAGAAACTTTTTTCTTATTGATCTTATGTGAATACATTCTGGAAACGAGATCCAAGGAACACGTCACATTTTCGTTTTCTTTAACACGAGATAATTTCAGCGAAATGTGACTCATGGTACTGCCCTCCCGTATGGTAGCTTCAGCTGTTGCCCGTTTGTCTTGCTAGTTTTATAACTAACCTGATATGTTTTTTACTTGTAAGATGACAAAAAATGCCTTTTAATCGAAGTGACGAAACTTACGTTCTCGGTTTGGAAAAAGAATAAGACTACAAAACACACTACCTCAGTACTGAAACAACTATAGTGGGGAGAGAGGGTTTTCTGTGAGGATAGGACTGAGTTCGTGCGCTGAACTTCGCTCGTACTCTGTTGCTGATATGGTTGTTATTGTGGTTTCCAGTTCGAAGACTGTCTTGATGCAGCTCCCTATTCTACTCTATCATGTGTAAGTTTCTTCATCTCCGAATAACGACTGCAACGTATATCCTTCTGAATCTGCTTACTGTACCCATCTCTTGGTCTCCCTCTGTGTTCTATATCCGCCCCCCCCCCCCCCCCACACACACACACACACACTTCCCTCCAGCATTACAATGATTATTCCTTGAGGTCTCAGAATGTTTCCTGTCAACCGATACCTCCTTTTTTTTCTTTTAGTCAAGCTGTGCCACAAATTTCTTGTCTCCCCAGTCCTATTCCATACATCCTTATTAATCACGCTGTCTACCAATGTTATCTTCGGCATTCTGCTGTACTACCGCATTTTAAAAGCATCTACTCTCTTTTTTTCTAAACTCTTTATCGTCCTTACATGACTACACTCTAGACAAATACTTTCAGAAAAGACTTCCTAACTTTTAATCTGGATTCTATGTAAACAAATTTCTCTTCTTCAGAAACACTTTTCTTGCCATTGCCAGTCTACATTTTATATCCTTTGTAGTTCGGCTGTCATCTGTTATTTAGCTGTCCACGTCTACTAATTTTAGAGTTTTGTTTCCTTACCGAATTGCCTCGGCACCGCCTGATTAAAGCCTTCCTATTAATAGTCAAAACTTACATAAACGACGTTTCGCTTTCCAGGTACTTAAATGGAGTACAGCAAACTTTCAGCTGAATCCGAGTATGCATACTTTAGTGATGCCAACGGAAAAACCGTTCATACGAGTTTGCGGCTCTTGTCGTTGTTGCAGGTACAGGATGACGCAAACTCCCTACCTGGAGTCATGTACGGATCCAGCGTTTTCGAAACAATTCATCAGCCTGTTAGAAACGGGGAAAACTTCACACAAATTTTTGTGAAAGCAAGCTTAAACTTTGTCAACGCACTCTGACTTCAGTTCTGTAGTGTAATCTTTTGTTCTTAGACCAGATTCAAATGGTTCAGGTGGCTTTAAGCAATATGGGACTTAACATCTGAGGTCATCAGTCCCCTAGACTTATAACTACTTAAACCCAACTAACCTAAGGACATCACACACATCCATGCCCGAGGCGGGATTCGAACCTGGAACCATAGCAGCAGCGTGATTCCGCACTGAAGCACGTAGAAACGCTCGGCCACAGCGGCCGGCCTCTTATACCCGATGTGCCGTCGAAGTGCATCTGAGAGCAACGATACGTACAGAATTTGTATAAAATGTCTTTACGATCAAAAGAAGCTTTTCCAATGTTATTGCTTCCATGCTGAAATGTGAACTGAGACATCGCTGAGAGAGCGCCAGAATTTTCAGTGCAACATATCAGAAGGAGAATCGTTGATGGCATACATTTAAAGGCGAATGGACAAATACTTTCTTCTACGTATTTTGCGCCTTCCTACACTTGAAGTAACACTTACTGCCGTTGTTTAATGGTGTTATCATTTGCTATAACGATTTTTTTAAAGGAACTTAATTCCGCCACGCTTTTTCTATGATGTGTTGCGTTTGACGGACCGCTTTCTTCCAGCATTCAGCGGTGACTTTAGTAACAGCTTCGTTGATAAGTGCTTCGAATCTTTCTTTTTATTATTGCTGTCAGCCTTTAATTTTGATCAGTATCAATTCAACTGGCTTGAATGGTAGAGACCTCGTGGCAGCCTAGTGATATGCCTGACCGGCCGGAATGGCCGTGCGGTTCTAGGCGCTGCAGTCTGGAACCGAGTGACCATGCCTCGGGCATGGATGCGTGTGATGTCCTTAGGTTAGTTAGGTTTAAGTAGTTCTAAGTCTAGGGGACTGATGACCTCAGAAGTTAAGTCGCATAGTGCTCAGAGCCATTTGAACCATTTTGATATGCATGTATTTTCTTTTCTCTTTCCTTTTTTATTTATTTTTTAATTTTTTTTTTACAGGTGGTAGATATGGTGTACAAGGACGGCGGTTTATTATTTAGATCCATAAGCTCCATGTTTTAAGTCTATCAGTTTAGACGGCGTTTTTATAACAGCAACGTGTTTCTTGGGAGCATTATCAAGAATAACAATTGTTGACGCTGTAGGCACAAACCAAGCAAAAATTACTCTCGATTCACATAGTACGGCAACCACCTGGTCAAGGTAGCAACGTCGAACATTTCCACTGCATAAAATTTGACGAAGTAGCTTCTGGCGTCGTTCAGAATCACACTACATACAACAGAAAAGGAAGTAAGAGTAAAACCGTTTGGCATGAGTGGCTGGAAGAGCCCGAAGGGCAGGTTCAGCCGCTTAATTGCAAAGGCTTCTGCTATCTCCGCGTCCACAGGCACTTGTCGTTCGTGTAGTATGAGAGCTCTGTGTGGAAGTGTACTTGTCAAGTGTAGATGACTATAATGGTCTGTGTAGGGTAGTGTCATGTTCGTGTTGGAGATGATGAGAGGAGGGAAAGGGTAAAACCCGGTGCCAGCAGATAGGCTACTCCTCTCGAGAAGATCCGACGGGGCCGCCAATCTTAATGTCCCCATCTGACATCTAGCGTACAGATCACCATGAAGTGTCGCACGCCCTCAGCTCACGTGACAGTGAGGAGCAGTTTGGAAAGACTGGTAATCAGCGACTTTACGCCGCCGTCTCTCCTGTCCCCTCTGCGTTAAAAACAACGAACTTTGTCTCGAAACCTGGCAGAAAATCCAAAGAGATTCTAGTCGTATGTGAAGTATGTTAGCGGCAAGAAACAATGAACGCTTTTTCTGGACTATAGCAATGGAGATAATATCGAAGGCAGTGCTGCCAAAGCAGGGTTACTAAACACAGCCTTCCGGAGTGCCTTCACAAAGGAAGACGAAGTAAATATGCCAGAATTCGAATCGAGAACAGCTGCCAACATGAGTAACATAGAAGTAAATATCCTCGGAGTAGTGAAGTAACTTAAATCACTCAACAAAAGCAAGTCTCCTGGTCCAGACTGTATACCAATTAGGTTCCTTTCGGAGTATACTAATGCATTAGCACCATGCTTAACAATCAAATACAACCTTTCGCTCGACAAAAGATCCGCACCCAAAGACTGGAAACTTGCATAGGTCACACCAATATTCAAGGAAGGTAGTAGGAGTAATACACTGAATTATAGGCCCATATCGTTAACGTCGATATGTAGCAGGATTTTGCATTATATATTGTGTTCGAACATTATGAATTACTTCGAAGAAAACGGTCTACTGACAAGCAGTCAACATGGGTTCAGAAAACTTTGTTCTTGTGAAACAGAACTAGCTCTTTAGTCACATGAAGTGTTGAGTGCTATTGACAAGGAATTTCAGATCGATTCCGTATTTCTGGATTTCCGGAAGGCTTTTGACACTGTACCACACAAGTGACTCGTAGTGAAATTGCTTGCTGATGGAATATCGTCTCAGTTATGTTACTGGATTTGTGATTTTCCTTCAGAGAGGTCACAGTTCGTAGTAATTGACGGAAAGTCATAGAGTAAAACAGAAGTGTTTCTGTCACTCCTGAAGGTAGTGTTATTGGCCCTTCGCTGTTCCTTATCTATATAAACGATTTGGGACACAATCGGAGCAGCCGTCTTTGGTTGTCTGCAGATGACGCTGTCGTTTATCGGCTAATAAAGTCATCAGAAGATCAAAACAAACTGCAAAACGATTTAGTAAAGATATCTGAATGGTGCAAAAAGTGGCAGTTGACCGTAAATAACGAAAAGTGTGGGTCATCCACATGAGTGCTAAAAAGAACTCGTTAAACTTCGGGTACGCGATAAATCAGTCTAAACTAAAAGCCGTTAATTCAACTAAATACCTAGGTATTGCAATTAAGAACAACTTAAGTTGGAAAGAACACAGCAAATGTTGTGGGGAAGGGTAACCAAAGACTGCGTTTTATTGGCAGGACACTTGTGCAGACCTACTAAGGAGACTTCCTACACTACGCTTGTCCGTCCTCTTTTAGAATACTGCTGCGCGGTGTGGGATCTTTACCAGTTTGACTGACGGAGTACATCTAAAAAGTTCAAAGAAAGGGAGCACGTTTTGTATTATCGCGAAATATGGGAGAGAGTGTCACAGAAATGATACAGGATTTGGGCTGGACTTCATTAAAAGAAAGGCGTTTTTAGTTGCGACGAAATCTTCTCACGAAATTCCATTCACCAACGTTCTCCTCCGAATGCGAAAATATTTTGTTGACACCGACCTACATAAGGAGGAACGATCACCACGATAAAATAAGGGCAGTCAGAGCTCGTACGTAAAGATATAGTTGTTCATTCTTTTCAACGAGATTGGTATAAGAGAGAATTGTGAAGGTGGTTCGATGAACCCTCTGCCAGGCACTTAAATATGAGCTGGCCTAAGTGGCCGTGCGGTTCTAGGCGCTGCAGTCTGGAACCGCGAAACCACTTCGGTCGCAGGTTCAAATCCTGCCTCAGGCATGGATGTGTGTGATGTCCTTAGGTTAGTTAGGTTTAACTAGTTCTAAATTCTAGAGGACTAATGACCTCAGAAGTTGAGTCCCATAGTGCTCCGAGCCATTTGAACCATTTTGAACTTAAATGTGATTTGCTGAGTATCCATGTAGATGTAGGAAAGCTGTGAACAGCACCCGGCGTGCCGGAACGGTGGCCCATCCAACTACTGCCCACGCCCGACTTCGGTAATCTGACGGGAACCGGCATACCAAGCTTGGTACAGATCAAGATAAATAAACTAGTAACACATGAAGTAGGACCCCGCAACAATAGAAAACGACAGGTAGTGACAGAAAAGTAATAACATGTGAAACATTAACCCCACATCTGTAGGAAGTGAAAAAAACGAAGACCTCATTGCGCAACGGACGATCCCACAGGAAACAGCAGCATAGTGTAAACGGCAAGTGTTGTAGTGGTTTGGCGAAGTTACGGCGAACGTGGTTAGTTGCTGCGACTACAGATCTCGTGCAATTGCTTCAACCCATGTCGTGCCTTCTTCGTGAGCCTCATCTGACTATATTCTTACGATTTATAAATTTTGATGTAGCTTTGAGCAGACGTTAGTGTACTTTAATGGTAATAAAGGCGGATGGTTACTGTATCGACATGAGAAGCACGTAGTTGGTGCTGTACTGTGTTTTCCTCTTTTGTTCGTGTGGTATGATTGCCCGTGAGCCCCAAAGGGTAGAAGATTTTTGGAAATTTGTGTTAAGTTCCTGTGGGACCAAACTGCTGAGTTCATCGGTTCCTAGGCTTATACGCTACGTAATCTAACTTAAATTAACTTACGCTAATGACAACACACACCCATGCCCGAGGGAGGATTTGAACATCCGACGGTGGAAGCCTCGCGAACCGTAACAAGGCGCCTTAAACCGCACAGCTACCCTGTGCGGCCTCAAAAGGTAGATTCGGCGGCCAAGTCGGAAGAGGATTCTTCTTCCGCCCTACACAATGACCCTTTTCCTTATGGATAAATGGCAGTTGTATCATATGTATATTTGTATAGAGTAGGTGAGTGGAATAGACAAGTGTATACTGTAGTGTGGTGTATGTGTTGTGCGCTGACGTACAAGGGAACCGCTGAGTTAGCGTCCTCATCCGATAGACGGATCATTATCAACAGCGTCACACGCCCTCACTTCAAGAGACACTGCCAAGAGTTACTGAATGTTTCACTCCATGTATTTTACGCTCAAGGAAAGTGTTCTTGTCAACACTGTCAAAAGCTTTATCTAAATGTACAAACGCTGTAAACGCAGATTTGTGTTTCCTTGACCTGTCTTGTAAAATAAATTGTAGCGCCAGTATTGCCTCGCGTGTTCCTGCATTTCTTCGTAATCTAAACTGGTCTTCCCGTAGATCGGCTTCTACCAGATTTTCCATTCTTCTGTAAAGAATTTTTGTCAGTATTATGCAACCATGACTTAGTTCGGAAGTTTTGGTACCTGTCAGTAATTTCTTTCCTTGCAATTGTAGTTATCCACAAATCTACTTCTACATCTACGTTTATAATCCGCAAGCCACCCAATGGCGTGTGTCGGAGGGCACTTTACGTGCCACTGTCATTACCTCCCTTTCCTGTTCCAGCCGCGTATGGTTCGCGGGAAGAACGACTGCCGGAAAGTCTCCGTGCGAGCTCGAATGTCTCTAATTTTACATTCGTGATCTCCTCGGGAGGTAGTAGGGGGAAGCAATATATTCGATACCTCATCCAGCAACGCGCACTCGCGAAACCTGGACAGCAAGCTACACCGCGATGCAGAGCGCCTCTCTTGCAGAGTTTGCCACTTGAATTGGCTAAATATCTGCGTAACGCTATCACGCTTACCAAATAACACTGTGACGAATCGCGCCGCTCTTCTTTGGATTTTCTCTATCTCCTCTGTCAACCGACCTGGTGTGGATCCCACACTGATGAGCAATACTCAAGTATAGGTCGAACGAATGTTTTGCAAGCCACCTCCTTCGTTGATGGACTACATTTTCTAAGGACTCTCCCAATGAATCTCAACCTGGTACCCGCCTTACCAACAATTAATTTTATATGATCATTCCACTTCAAATCGTTCCGCACGCATACTCCCAGATATTTTACAGAAGTAACTGCTACTAGTGTTTGTTCCGCTATCATATAATCATACAATAAAGGATCCTTCTTTCTATGTATTCGCAATACATTAGATTTGTCTATGTTAAGGGTCAGTTGCCACTCCCTGCACCAAGTGCCTATCCACAGCAGATATTTCAGCATTTCGCTGCAGTTTTCTAATGCTGCAACTTCTCTGTATACTACAGCATCATCCGCGAAAAGCCGCATGGAACTTACGACACTATCTACTAGGTCATTTATATATATTGTGAAAAGCATTGGTCCCATAACACTCCTCTGTGGCACACCAGAGGTTACTTTTGCGTCTGTAGACGTCTCTCCATTGATAACAACATGCTGTGTTCTGTTTGCTAAAAACTCTTGAATCCAGCCACACAGCTGGTCCGATATCCCGTAGACTTTTACTTTGTTTACCAGTTGACAGTGCGGAACTGTATCGAACGCCTTCTGGAAGTCAAGGAAAATGGCATCTACCTGGGAGCCTGTATCTAATATTTTCTGGGTCTCATGAACAAATAAAGCGAGTTGGGTCTCACACGATCGCTGTTTCCGGAATCCATATTGATTCCTACAGAGTAGATTCTGTGTTTCCAGAAACGACATGATACGCGAGCAAAAAACATGCTCTAAAATTCTACAACAGATCGACGTCAGAGATATAGATCTATAGTTTTGCGTATCTGCTCGATGACCCTTCTTGAAGACTGGGACTACCTGTGCTCTTTTCCAATCATTTGGAACCTTCCGTTCCTCTAGAGACTTGCGGTACACGACTGTAAGAAGGAGGGCAAGTTATTTCGTGTACTCTGTGTAGAATCGAATTGGTATCCCTTCCAGCAGATGTAGTGATTGTTCAACAGCATAAGAGAAAAGCAGGGAAAGCTGACTGCATTTCTCCGATTATTACACAACAGATGGCTGGTTGCTCTGATAGAGCAACGTGAAATGATCGAGGCGCTGTTTCCACGACCGGCTGAGCAGCGCAGTGGAGCGCGCGCGCGTGCGAAGTCGTGCGTGGAGCGGCAGACGAGAGCGGCGCGCAGTGACACGGGTTTCCTGGACCGGGGTCCCGCCCGGCTTGCTTCCTCATTACCCCCGGCTTCCTGTCCCGGGCACAGCAAGCGCCGCACACTGCTGACAGGAATGCCCCACTCTCCCTCTCTCTCTGCTGCCGTTACTGTACGGCGAACCTGCCTCCGAAGCCGAGGTTGCCAAAGCCGTCACCACACAAATCGAGTATTCGACGGTTGCCGAGTTTGTGACGTCATAGCTTGGAAAGAAGCACATTGGGGAGTCTTTCCGAGCTTGCAGAGCAACGTCTGACAAAAAAATGGAGGCGTTCGTTTCGTGAATCGCTACTGAGGAAATTTAGAGAACCATCATTTGAGGCTGACTGCAGTACAGTTTTACTGCCGCCAACTCACATTTCGCGGAAAGACCACAAATATAAGATGAGAGAGATTAGGGCTCGTACAGAGGCATATAGGCAGTCATTTTTCCCTCGTTCTGTTTGGGAGTGAAACAGGGAGAGAAGATGCAAGTTGTGGTACGAGGTACCCTCCGCCACGCACCGTATGGTGGATTGCGGAGTATGTAGATGTACACGTAGATGAAATTTTCTGACCGTGCGCTTAAACGTTGACCAAAAAGATGGGAGAATGCCACCTACGTCACAAGCACGCCATCTCTCTTCAGTGCAGACTCACGAGAAGCCATATTGGCTTTCAGTTGAAGCCCATACGTATACATGCCGTTTTTAAGAAGGCAAGCTCCCCGTCGAACCCCCCACAGATTTTGAGGTAAGGGGGCTGGTGGATAGCCTGTCAAAAGCTAAACATAGACAAGCATAAAAACAGGAAGAAGGTGTACTGAAATGTGTGCTGAAATGTGGCTCTAAGCACTATCGGACTTAACATCTGAGGTCCTCAGTCCCCTAGACTTAGAACTACTTAAACCTAGCAAACCTAAGGATATCACATACAACCATGCCCGAGGTAGGATTCGTACCTGCGACCGTAGCAACAGCGCGGTTCCAGACTGAAGCGCCTAGAACCGCTCGGCAATAGAGGCCGGCTAACTGTGGAAAAAGAAGCAAAAAAAAAAAAAAACAATGAATGGTCCAAGTTCAAGATGTGCAATATCGAGCGAACTACAAGACCACCGCCGTCGTGGTTGTGCGCTCACAGTGTTGGACTCCGAAGATGGAGTTCTGTGTCCAAACCTCCCCAACCTTTCTTTTTTTCCACAAAATTATGAACTTTTCATCCGGTTATTTGACGTGTCTGTTCGGCTTCTATGTTCTCCGCAAATGCCACACTACATATTCATTATAGAATATGACTCATGTGGTAAGCATGTATTATAGTTGCAAGCAAATATTATAAACAATGAGAGCAGGTGAGACGCTGCTTGGACGTGTGTCAGAAATGAATACAACGAACAGGCCGGTGTAATTATGTCCCAACAAAGGAACGCAAGAGACAAAACTTCCACCAGGGTACGCGAGAGTCGTAACATGTGGTATTTATGTGGAACAAATAAGAGGTAAGTTGGTCTGGAGCTCCCGTCCTTACACCTCGCTGTTGCAGATGGACGACAGACCACAACACAGACACAGGCACGATCACAACAAACAAACACCCCAGTGACCGGATGGACCGTTCATAAACTTGAGGAAAAGAAAAAAAAATCGCGCAAACGGGATTTGACCACAGATCTTCCCACGTCAAGACCATTCGATGTTGCTTATGTTTAAATTTGGACCATCATTGTTTCTATTTTGCTTCTTTTCTGGCTTTTCAGTACACCTTTTTGTTTTCATACTTGATCTGTGTTAAGGTCTAGACGGGATATCCACTGAGCCATTTTACCACATAATCTGAGAAAGGGGGGGGGGGGGGGTGCGACGGGGAGCTCCCTTTGTAAGCATCGGAAAGTTAGTTGAGGTTCTCTCTAAAATCTGTCGTTAATCGTATGACTTGTTGTAGTAAAATGGTGGAAAACGTCACACTGGTAATTAAAGATTTATTGTAACTTGTGTTATGCAGGTATGCCTTTTCAGTGGAACGGCACACTGAGAGACCTTAAAAAGTGCAATGTTCCTGATATAATCTGTTTACAGTCGAATATCAGTTATTAACATACCCACGGTTAAAGTTTTCAGTGGACGCTAAGATGCAAAGAACGGTCAGTCAACAGTCACAGGCGGTATAGCACAATAAGTAGTGTCGCAGAACGAATAAGTATAAAAAACTATATTCTATAAATCTAGTGTTATATAAATGTAAGAGCGCCCTTTCTGAGGAGTAAGTTTCTTCGATTCGCTCAGTCTACAAGACGGCTTGCTCTACTTGCCTTTCTTGTTTTGTGTTTCTTGTGTCACTTGTTGTAAACGTTTTGCTGATAATGATTAAGTAAGAATTTGTATCTCACTATTTGTTTACACTCAAGAGAAAGAAAAGAAACTGGTACACCTGCTGAATATCGTGCGGGGCCCCGGCGTAAGTGTCGTAACACGAAATGGCATGGACTCGAGTAATGTTTCAAGTAGTGTTGGAGGGAGCTGACAGCATGAATCGTGCAGCGCTGTCCATAGTTCCTTAAGAGTGCGAGAGCTTGGAAATCTCTTCTGAACAGCACGTTGCAAGTCATCCCAGATATGTTCAATAATATTCATGTCTGGGGAGTTTGGTGGTCATCGGAAGTATTTAAACTGAGAAGAATGTTCCTGGAACCACTCTGTAGCAATTCCGGGCGTGTGGGGTGTCACATTGTTCTGCTGGAATTTTCCCAAGTCCGTCGGAATGCACAATGGACATGAACGGATGCAGGTGATCAGACACGATGCTTACGTTCATGTCACGTGTGAGAGTCGTATCTAGACGTATCAGGGATCCCATGTCACTCCAACAGCACATGCCCCACAACATCATACAGCCTCCACCAGTTTGAACAGTCCCCTACTGACATGCAGGGTCCATAATTCATGAGGTTGTCTCCATACCCCTACACGTCCATGCGCTCGATACAATTTGAAACCAGACTCGTCCGACCAAGCAACATGTTTCCAGTCATCAGCAGTTCAGTGACGCGTTTAACGGCCCCATGCGAGGTGCAAAGCTTTGTGTCGTGCAGTCATCAAGGGTATACGAGTGGACCTTCGGCTCCGAACGCCCATATCGATGATGGTTTCGTTGAACAGTTTCCACGCTGACACTTGTTGATAGCCCAGCACTGAAATCTGCAGCAGTTTGCGAAAGGGTTGCACTTGTGTCACTTTGAACGACACTTTTCAGTCGTCGTTGCTCCTGTTCTTGCAGGATCTTTTTCCGGTCGCAGCGATGTTGTAGTTTTTATGTTTTACCGGATTCTTGATATTGACAGTACACTCGAGAAATGGTCGTACGGGAAAGTCTCCACCGCATGGCTACCTCGGAGATGCTGTGTCCCATCGCTCGTGCGCCGACTTTAACATCACGTTCAGACTGCTTAAATCTTGATAATCTGCCATTGTAGCAGCAGTAACCGATGTAACAACTGCTTCATGTTTACATACTTTCATATTTGAATATGGATGCCTATACTAGTTTCTTTGGCGCTTCAGTGTATAAGCCGATGTCCTTATTGACTGGAAGTGGTACTTATCTTTTTCCCTTATAACTTGGCCAAGGATACTGAAGAGTTTATTAATGAGATCAACACAACTAGCATGTGGATAATATAGCGAGTGTGTATTTTAACAGAGCTAACATAGAAATTTCACACATGTCCACTTCGTAGACAGTGTAATGTGCCAGCCAGATACAGCTCGCAATCGCTGCTGGAGCGCGCAGCGATCGCGTGTACCACGATGAGAACACGTACCGCATGAACAAGTCGCATGGTTTCTGAGCGCTCAGCACCGCGTTGAACTTGGCACGCTGAACGTAGACACTGGACAGCACGGTCCGTCTACCGAGGGCTTAACGAGCGCCACTGTGATGGTGCTGGAGTTGGTGGTAGGCCTGTTCGAGTCCTGGTGGTGGACGAAAATTTCACTGCCTTGTGGCCGGCAAGGGGAGAAGAGGTGACGGCACACACTTCCTTAACAACAGTGTTTTCGGCAGTTAAATGGCAAATCTCTCGGCAGTGTCTCTAAAAGTGAGGGCGTGTGAGGCGGTTGATGAGGAGCATAAAATGGCAGCAGTGGCTGAAAAGGGAGTGAGAGATGTTGTAGCCTATCCCCGATGCTATTCGATCAGGATGTTGAGCAAGCAGTAAAGGAAACCAAAGAGAAATGAGGAGTAAGAACTAAATTTCAGCAGGAATAAATAAAAACTTTCAAGTTTGCTGATGACACTGAAATTCTGTCAGAAACTGCAAAGGATTTGCAACAGAGTTGAACGGAATGGACAGTGTCTTGAAAGGAAAATATGAGATGAACATCAACAAAAGTGAAACAAGGACAGTCGAATAAAATCAGATGATGCTAAGAGGATTACGTCAGGAAACGAGGCACATAAAATAGTAGATGTGTTTTGCTACTTGTGTAGCAAAATAACTGATGATGGCCAAAGTAGAGAATATATAAAATGCAGACTGGCAGTGGCAAGAAAAGCGTTTCTGACGAAGAGATTAAGATCGAGTATCGTTTTAATTGATACCTAGTCTTTTCTGAAACCATTTGTCTGGAATGTTGCCATTTGTAGAAAGGAAAATTGCACTGTAAACATTTTAGACAAAAAGAGAGTAGAAGCTTTAAAAATTTTGTGTTACGTAGTAAAACAGGGTGGTATTATGGTCAGGGAATCTGTTTCGTGAGCAGGAGACCCAGGTTCGTATTCTTGACGCAGTACAAATTTTCATTCATCGCTTCAAACTGCATGTGTATATCATTGATGACTGAGACTTGTAAAGGTCTCTGGAAGCATATGGTTTGTGGCACAGTTTAACTAAAAGAAGGGATCGGTTGACAGGACACGTTCTGAGACATCAAGGGATCACCAACGTAGTATCAGAAGCCAGTGTGGGGGTTAAACACCTTAGAGGGAGAGCGAAAGATGAATACAGTTTACTTATTCAGAAGTATGTATGTTGCAATAGTTATTCAGCCATGAAGTGTCTCCCACAGAATACAGTAATATGGAGAGCTGCATCAAACCAGTCTTCAGACTGAAGGCTACAACAGTAATCAGCTGCTTTAACCCTGGAACACTATAAGGCGAATTAAATTTTAGTGAGACGAAATAACAACTCTGAGATTTGCCAGCTACACTGAAATTCTTTCAGAGACCGCAAAGGACATGGGAGAGCAGTTGAACAGAATGGATAGTCACTTGGAAAGAAGCTATAAGTTGAATATCAACACAAGTAAGTCAGCGGTGATGGAACGTAGGCGAATTAATTAGGGCGACGCTGAGGTAATTAGACTAGGAAATGAGACAGAAGATGTAGTTCAAAATGGTTCAAATGGCTCTGAGCACTATGGTCATCAGCCCCTAGAACTTAGAACTACTTAAACCTAACTACCCTAAGGACATCACACACATCCATGCCCAAGGCAGGATTCGAACCTGCGACCGTAGCAGTTACGCGGTTCTGGACTGAGCGCCTTAACCGCGAGACCACCGCGGCCGGCGAAGATGTAGTAGATCAGTTTTTCGTCTTGAATATTAACATAACTGGTGACGATAGAAGTAGAAATAACATAAAGTGCAGACTTACTGTATGAAGATAAGTATTTTTCAAATGCCTGGGTACGTTCGATGCTGTGGAAGAGCCTCTGCAATGCAGTTCGAGTTTAGGAGAAATACCAAGTAGGCTGAGGCGTGAGTGGGAATTTGGATTAAGGAGGGAGACATGCTAGGGCAGTCCATTCAGTTGTGCAAAGCACATGTGCCAGGACGGCGTGGTGATTAGTCCATCTATCTTGTGAACGAGAAACGTGGATTCGAATCCTAGCCCCAGTAAAAATGTTCATACACAGCTTCAAACTGCATCTGCAGGGTGTTCGCGGAGGAAAGGTTAATATTTTACACAGTGATAGTATAAGTAATTCTGAACAAAAGATTTTATATGAACATAGGTCCGAAAAGGCTTCGTTAGGGAGGTATGAGTATTGAAAGGAATTTTAATTCTCCAAAATTGATATGCACAACGTGAACGTATACGCAATAAAACTGGACCGTAACGTGATTTTCTTGAAAACAATGGTACACAGAAATACAGTTATGTTACTCATTTTTACATAATGTTTATTCACTTTGCATTTAGTACATAATGCATTACAACATGCAAGTTACATGTATACACTTAAAAAAGACGTACCATATCTTTTACAAAGGGCTTTAACACTTCAATTCAGCAGCGTCCATGATGCGACGAAGCAGTTCATCTCGTGTATTTACGTTCACTCTGTACACCTCTTATTTCGTCCAACCCCATAAACAGAAATCTAAAGGTGTAATATCAGGTGATTTTGGAGGCTAGTTACAGCACCGCCGTGGCCAATCCAGCGATTAGGGTAGGTGCGGTAGAGATGGTCCCTCACACGTAAGGTAACATGTGGAGGAGCACCGCCATGTTGAAAGTACAGTCCAGTTCGCTTGGCTAAAGGGACGTCTTCCAATAGTTCCACAAATGAATTGTCCAAAATATGCAGGTAACTCTCTCCCGTCAATCGTTGAGTGATAATAAATGGACCTATCAAAATGTTAGCGATCATGCAACACTAAACATTTATGGCAAAATGAACTTGGAAATTGCTGTCCACTGAAGAGTGTGTATTTTCCCGTGACCATCGATGAATATTGCGTGTTATTTGTTCCATGTCGGGAAAACTTGGCTTCGTCAGTGAATGGTTCAAATGGCTCTAACCACTATGGGACTTAACGTCTGAGGTCAACAGTCTCCTAGAACTTCGAACTACTTAAACCTAACTAACCTAAGAACATCACACACATCCATGCCCCGTGCAGGATTCAAACCTGCGAACGTAGCAGCAGCGTGGTTCCGGACTGAAGCGCCTGGAACCGCTCGGCCACAGCGGCCAGCCGTCAGTGAATAGTATGTACGGAAACAAATGACTATTCTCAACTACCCAGTGACAGTATTGAAGCCGTTGTTCATTGTCACCAACGTGGAAATTGGAGAAGCTGTATGTGAAATGGATACGGGTTTTCCGCATGCAGTGTTTCCCCTACACGTGTCTCAGGGACATTCATAAGCAGGGACGTTCTTCGTATGCTGGTACTGGGACTTTGCTCAACACTTGCGATAATTTCTTCCCCTTCTTGTAAAGTTTGCTGACGTCCACGCTCGGAAGAAAATTCTCTACTTGGAAGAGAGACTGTTACACGCAAAGTGACAAATACTTTGGTAAACACCCTGCGATCACGTAATCGTTGAGTCGGAAAGCGGCTGTGGTATTCTTCTCTTACAGTGTTAGCACTACCATAGCAGAAGCCATAAACATACACCATATGTGCGTATTCCTCATTACTGTAGACGTGTGGCATAGTTAGCAGCGCTTGTATGTACACAGTTAACACCACACACTACACAGCTAACCGATCCGTCGCCGGTACACTACACAATGCGGCTTACACGGCACAACTGTGCCAACAATGGGAGATTGTACTGTAAGTAGGCTGTTTAGGTTTTATTATTGGTAACGCCACGTAGCGCTCTGTATGAAAATCACTGGCTGTGCTCTGTGCAGTCTGTGCCTAGTTTGCATTGTTGTCTGCCATTGTAGTGTTGGGCAGCCGGATGTTAACAGCGTGTAGCGTTGCGCAGTTGGAGGTGAGCCGCCAGCAGTGGTGGATGTGGGGAGAGAAATGGCGGAGTTTTTAAATTTGTAAGACTGGATGTCATGAACTGCTATATGTATTACGACTTTTGATGATATTAATGTAAATACATTGTTTGTTCTCTTCTAAAATCTTTCATTTGCTAACTATCCCTATCAGTAGTTAGTGCCTTCCGTAATTTGAATCTTTTATTTATCTGGCAGTAGTGCCGCTCGCTGTAGTTCGAGTAACCAAGATTTTTGTGAGGTAAGTGATTTGTGAAAAGTATAGGTTAATGTTAGTCAGGGCCATTTTTTTTTTTTTGTAGGGATTTTTGAAAGTCATATTTCGTTGCGCTAAAAATATTGTGTGTCAGTTTAAGCACAGCAATTCATTAATTGTTCAAAGGGGACGTTTTAGTACTACGTACATCACATGATCATAATTCTTGGTAGGTTGCATGGCATGAAAATAGCATCTGCCAGTGCATTGTTTGCAAAAAAATCACGTTACAGTCTAGTTATATTGCGTATACGTTCATGTTGTGCACATGAATTTTGCATAATTAAAGTTTCTTTATATAGCCATAAGTCCCTAACGAAGCATTTGTGGATCTATGTTCATATAACATTTTTTGTTCAGAATTACTTATACTCCCACTGTTTAAAGTATTGAACTTTCCTCCTGAGACACGCTGTATGTATCATGTTTGAAAAGGTCGCTGGAACCATATAGTTTTATTTGGAATAGTAATTTATTGGCGTTCTAATATAAAACTCCTCCCCCCATGAACGATGGATCTTGCCGTTGATGGGGAGGCTTGCGTGCCTCAGCGATACGGATAGCTGTACTGTAGGTGCAACCACAACGGAGGTGCATCTGTTGAGAGGCCAAACAAACGTGTGGTTCCTGAAGAGGGGCAGCAGCCTTTTCAGCAGTTGCAGAGGCAATTGTCTGGATGATTGACTGATCTGCCCTTGTAACACTAACCAAAACGGCCTTGCTGTGCTGGTACTGCAAACGGCTGAAAGCAAGTGGAAACCACAGCCCTAATTTTTCCCGAGGTCATGCGACTTCACTGTATGTAGCATGGAGAGCTGCATCAAACCAGTCTCTGGACTGAAGACCAATACAACAACTATATAAATCTAAGAGTTTAGAAGTCTTCTGTGTCATAATATGTTTGGAGTATGGTCAAAATATAGAAAGTATAGAATGTTTTGAAATTTGGTGTCACAGAATTTTCGTTCGGTATATCGAATAAATAATAAGGAGATACTGAATCGAACTGGGAAAGAAGGAATTCATGCCACGACTGAAAGAATGGACTGGCAGATAGAAAACGTCGTAAAGCACCAAGAAATCATCAGTTTGCTGCTGGAGGGAAGTAGGGGGTGGGTGTATATGAACACAGTAAGCATATTGTAATGGATGTAAATTGTAATAGTTATTCGGAGATGACGCGACTTGTAAAGGAGAGACTAGTGTGGAGAGCTGCATCAGATCTGTCACACTGTGGTTGGTGCTCCATTACCACCCACTTACTTTTAAATATATGCAAGAGATGGCAGCACAGCATTACTTCAGGTTCCAGCAACTCACTTGGTAGGCAAACACCCAGTCTTTCTTCCTTACTTTCATAGCGGCATGTCAGTTATTGTATTCAGTAATATTAGAGACTGTCTAGTTATTGCCACTACAAAACTAGCTAATAGTTCGTGCTAGCTTATCTGAAGTACGATTCTGCAATGCTCGTATTATTAAGTAGAACGACGCAATGTTCCTTCGGAAATGCATGAATGTACGCAGCAACAGGCACCGCGCTGACTACAGCTGTTATTAAATACGTGAAATGTATTACCAGCTGTGAACGCGAGCAACCATCAGCTGTATAAGTGAATGACGATGATTCCCGGTACGGCACAAATTTTCCATAATCGTCATGCCCTTGCATAGCTAAAGACTGTTCGTGTTCTCAATTGTGAATACACTTCATGTAAAGTTTGAAGTGGTTGGGCTTTTACTATGAGTACCCACATAACTCTTCACACATTTCTGTTCTTACACTCCTGGAAATTGAAATAAGAACACCGTGAATTCATTGTCCCAGGAAGGGGAAACTTTATTGACACATTCCTGGGGTCAGATACTTCACATGATCACACTGACAGAACCACAGGCACATAGACACAGGCAACAGAGCATGCACAATGTCGGCACTAGTACAGTGTATATCCACCTTTCGCAGCAATGCAGGCTGCTATTCTCCCACAGAGACGATCGTAGAGATGCTGGATGTAGTCCTGTGGAACGGCTTGCCATGCCATTTCCACCTGGCGCCTCAATTGGACCAGCGTTCGTGCTGGACGTGCAGACCACGTGAGACGACGCTTCATCCAGTCCCAAACATGCTCAATGGGGGACAGATCCGGAGATCTTGCTGGCCAGGGTAGTTGACTTACACCTTCTAGAGCACGTTGGGTGGCACGGGATACATGCGGACGTGCATTGTCCTGTTGGAACAGCAAGTTCCCTTGCCGGTCTAGGAATGGTAGAACGGTGGGTTCGATGACGGTTTGGATGTACCGTGCACTATTCAGTGTCCCCTCGACGATCACCAGAGGTGTACGGCCAGTGTAGGAGATCCCTCCCCACACCATGATGCCGGGTGTTGGCCCTGTGTGCCTCGGTCGTATGCAGTCCTGATTGTGGCGCTCACCTGCACGGCTCCAAACACGCATACGACCATCATTGGCACCAAGGCAGAAGCGACTCTCATCGCTGAAGACGACACGTCTCCATTCGTCCCTCCATTCACGTCTGTCGCGACACCACTGAGGGCGGGCTGCACGATGTTGGGACGTGAGCGGAAGACGACCTAACGGTGTGCGGGACCGTAGCCCAGCTTCACGGAGACGGTTGCGAATGGTCCTCGTCGATACCCCAGTAGCAACAGCGTCCCTAATTTGCTGGGAAGTGGCGGTTCGGTCCCCTACGGCACTGCGTAGGATCCTACGGTCTTGGCGTGCATCCGTGCGTCGCTGCGGTCCGGTCCCAGGTCGACGGGCACGTGCACCTTCCGCCGGCCACTGGCGACAACATCGATATACTGTGGAGACCTCACGCCCCACGTGTTGAGCAATTCGGCGGTACGTTCACCCGGCCTCCCGCATGCCCACTATACGCCCTCGCTCAAAGTCCGTCAACTGCACATACGGTTCACGTCCACGCTGTCGCGGCGTGCTACCAGTGTTAAAGACTGCGATGGAGCTCCGTATGCCACGGCAAACTTACTGACACTTAAGGCGGCGGTGCACAAATGCTGCGCAGCTAGCGCCATTCGACGGCCAACACCGCGGTTTCTGGTGTGTCCGCTGTGCCGTGCGTGTGATCATTGCTTGTACAGCCCTCTCGCAGTGTCCGGAGCAAGTATGGTGGGTCTGACACACCGGTGTCAATGTGTTCTTTTTTCCATTTCCAGGAGTGTATAATGTTTTGTTACAGCGATATAAAACTGTGCTAATATTTCAATAATATTAATTATTATTACAAATTATAGACATACAACAGGTGAATGATGGATTCTTTTTATTTTATTAGTCTTATTTCCTAAAATGGAGGGGTGAAACTATGGGAGGAGGAGGTTTTAAGATTCCTTTACTGTGAAGATGAATGAGCTGCAGGAGGCGGTGAACATGTACCCAAGGAAACAAAGGAAGATTACTATCGTGATGATTATCATGTCGAAGAGCGTACGACAGTCCACGATGAAGGGATATTTTGGGAAAAGAAGCTCAAGTTACATACCTTAAAAACCATCTCAAAAGTGAATACTGCTAAATTAGGTCGCTGCTGTGTTTACCCAGGAAGAAAGACATAAACACAAAGGTTAAGTGTGGAAAATATAACAGTTTCCTTTGTAGCATACACAAAGTGTTTTTAACCCCTAATAGTAAGTAAGTGTTCATGTGAAAACTAATTTCAGTACTGAATAATGCGCTGACAATAATTCCATAGCAATAAAACCTGAATTTCCGTCACATGAAATGTGTTTTAAACTATTCTGATAATTGTGGCACACAGTTCTCCACATGTTCTTGGGTTATAAGCACAGGTACATTACTGCACGACTTTACCGTGCTTACGTATTTTGTACGAGGTACATTTTTTTCCCTCCTTTTCCAAATCTGAATAGCAGTGCCAAGCTTATGTACACAACTGGAAAACAGAAGAAACAGTGATCCTGAAGCTTTTGAAGGAAGATTTATTCACAGTTCAGAGAAGTTCTACATTGTATATCGGAAAGATGTAAACAGAATTTATAGAACTATCGTAACCGTAGGATCGGGAAGATGTAAACAGAATTTATAGAACAATAATTTTAATGTTGTGTGTTCACCATGTTCAATGATGTCAATGCGGTGCTGCAGTCAGGGAAGACGCTAGGTAAGAGTGTAACGTCTCGTCGAAATTGTTGTCATTAGAGATGGAATACAGGCTCAGAGGGGACGTATGATAAAGAATATCGCCCGTCTTCTTCTCAGTGAAACTATTCCAGAATTTGCATTAATAATTTTGGGAATCCACGGAAAGCCCTATATCAGGGTCTTTAGCCACTGTTCTTCTGAGTGCGAGTCCAGTGTTCCAACCACATCATCATGACACTTGGTTTGCTGCAGCTCTGTGCAGAAACGATCGTAAAGGTATTACATGTTTTTTTCAAGATAGTGTTCCTCGCGTCTTGCAACTGTCGTTAATGTTTCTCGAGCCCTGTCGCCTTCCATTTAGGCCACATGAGATGCAGTACTTTTAATGGTGAACACTAGAGAGACCTGATGATAGAACCGGTCAGGCAATTGTCGAACATCTTTGACATTTGTTAGCCAGTGCTAGAAGCATGTGTTGCTTCAACTTGCCGCTGGAAAAACTGATCTGCTGAACGTTTTTAGGATGGCATCATAGGAGACGGGATGGTGTGCTGCATATATCCTGCATTGTTTGGTGTTCCACTAGCAAATATTCTAGACTACAGGTTCTCATACTATGATGACGGGAAATGCTGTTGTAGCGCTCTACGTCGCTGTTGACAAATCTGCAATTGTTCTCGCTCTCTTGGACGGACCGAGCGAGGTGGCGTAGTGGCTAGCACACTGGACTCGCATTTGGTGTGTGAAATCTTATGGGACTTAACTGCTAAGGTCATCAGTCCCTAAGTTTACACACTACTTAACGTAAATTATCCTAAGGACAAACACACACACCCATGACCGAGGGAGGACTCGAACCTCCGCCGGGACCAGAACTCACATTTGGGAGGACGACGGTTCAGTCCCGCGTTCGGCCATCCTGATTTAGGTTTTCCGTGATTTCATTAATCTCTCCAGGTTGCCGGGATGGTTCCTTTGAAAGGGCACGGTCGACTTCCTACCCTCGTTGTCTGTTCTCCTCCCCCAAACAACCCAAACCTCTCTTGGACGACACGGCACTCATAGACGAGTTGCACTGATGGCAGGGTTTCCATCACTAATCAAAATTTCGGAGCAGTCATCGATCCATATGCGCGTTCAGATTCATTGTCGGAAGTAGGCCGCATGGAGATGAAGTGTCACATGCAACCGAATGAACATCAACGTTCCTCGTAACACAGCTAGAAGCAAATTGTTTCTTATGACCCTAATTGACAATCTGGATGTTCATTAGTCTTTCTTCGGTCACTTGTTATCAGCAATGGCTATATAACCTCAGAGCCGCTGCTGTCCAAATCCATGACGTCCGACACAGCACTGGTACACACTGACAACTCAAGTGGAACGTTTTGTACAACTCTTCAAAATAATCACCAATCTTATGGATGGACACGATTAAAACAAGACTTTTTGGTTGCGGTGGGATATTCTCACGAAGTTCCAGTCACCAACTTTCTCTTCTGAATGCGAAAATATTTTGTTAACATCGACCTATATATGGAGGACCAATCATCATAATAAAATAAATGAAATCAGAGCTCGCACGGAAAGATATGGGTGTTCGTTTTTCCACGTGCTGTTTGAGAATGGAATAATAGAGAATTATTGTGCAGGTGGTTCGACGAATCCTCTGCCATTCAATTAAGTGTGATTTGTAGAGTCTCATTGTGGATATAGTTGAAGATGAATCCTTTCTCATTGTCAAAATCAAACATGGCTGAAATTCTAACAATTACTTGGATTATGCTAGTGCACTCCTTCATGTCATGTCTACAGTGTTTAATAACCCTATTCCACCAGTGAGTCCAAGGAAGTTGTTACGAAATCAGTGTTTTTAGGTTTATTACGCTGTTTTTTCTTTGTCCACACTGCAGTGCTCTGAAACTTTTACCTCTGTCACTGCTTGTTGGGTGTATGTTGTTTCTACAACACGCATTCCCAGGTATTTAGTTTTCATTTCACACGTGACAGTGCTATCACAATTTTATAACATGCAAGATTCGCCGAGTCTGTGCCGAAGATTGTTCTGTGACGAAGTTTACAGTCAATACGTTGATACAGTGAGTAAACTCAGTGTATAGACCAAGTCTTGCGAATGAAACTAGACTCTCCTCAGATTTCGATACGGGGTTAAAATTCAGAGCACCCTGTTATCTCACTCACCGATTGCTCCTCTTGATGATGGAAACGGTTGTCACGTTTGCACAAACTACGTGTCCCTCCCTCTATGAACGGTAATCTTAAGTTGTTTGTAAAAGAGCAATGCGTAGTCTCGACGATAAGGGAAAACTGATGCAGCTCTAAACGTTTTAAGTAAAGGCTTGGAGGCAAAGGAATGAGTCTTGTTTTGGTTCAAACACGCGGTACTAATCCGCTATATTTGTTCATTTCTAATATAGTCTGTGTTTTGATCATGTTACTTAATATAAAGTAGCTGAGTGGTGAGCACAGGTGGCTGCCAAGCGGAGGTCCCAGGTTCGATTCCCGCGGAAGGACTAGTGTGAGGTGGACTAGTGTGGGGTTCACCCAGGCTCGTGATGCCAGCTGAGGAGCTACTTGACCGAATAGTAGCGGCTCCACGGTCTGGAAAGCCTGCAAAACGTCCGGGAGAGCCGTGTGCTGGTCACATGCCCTTCCATACTGCATCCACATGACGCCGCAAGGCAGAGGATAACAGGGCGGCCGGTAGACACCCCTTGAGCCTTCACTATCTAGCGAGGAGCTCTCTTATTGTACAGGTGGCAGCAGTGCTGATACAGGAAAGTACATCCTATCTCCCGTCTCATAAAGACTTCTGCTTAGGAAGACTGCATGAAGAGTAGCACACACATAATTAGCAGGTGCCAAAAGGCGAGTATTTCTGGTAGATGATTACTGCTAAGTGAAGATTTTAGGAAACAAACTTCACAATTACCCCTGTTTTCACGATGTTCCACGTATTTTAGTGATGTATGTATAACAAAAAACGTCGAAACCTCAAAATTTCGTAGATGTATGACAGCTCTGTTCCAGTTTTATTCGATGGGCGGCACATTTAGGGGTAACATACCGAAAGACATAAACGTAATACACTCCGGTAGGAAATGCATTAGCGAATCATCTACGCTTAACATAACAGTAGTAGACCGAAAATATGTTTTTTTTTTATGTTCTTATACACGACAGTTAGTGTGACAGTGTATATGTATCTCAGATATCACCTTGGATATTTTACGTCTGATCCAAGAGGAATAATCGGGAAGTTCTACTCAGTAGTGACAAATATTTATGTGGTTATAAACGAAACAATAAATAATTACAAATGATACCTTGTAATTCAACATCTGGATTGCAAAATCGTGCACACTAGGATATCGTTTTTTCATTTTTCCAGCAAAAATTTTGTGACATAATGAATAAAAATCTTAATATTCAGCCATAGTCTAACGTCGATGCATTGTTATATCTGTGGCGAGAAAATCTTGCGCAAGAGAAAAAGATGAGAGCCCACTGAACATTTTAGTAATTGCAAAAAGGAAAGGGTTTAGCACACCAAACAAGTGCGACAATACGTAGTAAATCTATTACAGGCCTGATTCGTGAAAATATTTTGTTTTCGTGGTTGTTGTCTTACCATTGGTAGTTTACCTCCCACTCGCATTATTTATAATACTGGAATGGGAAGAAAGGTAGATTAAGGTTTAATGGCACGTCGACTACTGGTCATTAGAGTCGGACCATAAGCTCGAATACGATGGGGACCGGGAAGGAAGCGGTAGCTCTTTAAAGGAATCGTAACGGTATTCGACTTAATTAACTTAGGGAAGCCACGAAAGACGAAATGCGGATAGCCGGACGGGCGTTCGACACGCTCCTGCTGTGCTCGGATTCTATGGTTTTCCATTAACACGTCCGGTCACACAAACATTGCTAAAGGCCTGAATGAACAACTGGGCTACGATTCACACTTCCCCGCACTCTGTCACTCCTGAGAACTACTTGTGACGACTAGTTAGTCTTAATGGTTCCTCTTGTCGCCTAGATCAGTGTCTAAAATCTGAGTTTTCTGTTTACGTTAAGAATCGTTGTTACCTCTTGGTGTGTCTAAAATCAGATGTTGGTTTCCCACGTAGATCATAGCAACAGCGGGAAGACTAGCTACCTTTGCCTTTCGCGGGCAGAAGTAAAGCTGTGAGGACCGGGCGTGAGTCGTGCTTCGGTAGCTCAGATGGTAGACCACTTGCCCGCGAAAGGCAAGGGTCCCGAGTTCGAGTCTCAGTCGGGCACACAGTTTTAATCTGCCAGAAAGTTTCATATCAGCGCACACTCCGCAGCAGAGTGAAAATCTCATTCTGCAAACATCCCCCAGGCTGTGGCTAAGCCATGTCTCCGCAGTATCCTTTCTTTCAGGAGTGCTAGTTCTGCAAGTTTCGCAGGAGAACTTCTGTAAAGTTTAGAAGGTAAGAGACGAGATACTGGCAGCAGTAAAGCTGTGAGGACCGGGCGTGAGTCGTGCTTCGGTAACTCAGATGGTAGAGCACTTGCCCGAGAAAGGCAAAGGTCCCGAGTTCGAGTCTCAGTCGGGCACACAGTTTTAAGCTGCCATGAAGTTTCATAACAGCGCACACTCCGCTGCAGAGTGAAAATCTCATTGTGGCTACATAGTATTACTTGGTCACAGCACCGACTTTAAACAACAGATAAACAGCTGTTTGTTAACGGCAAACACATGAGAGCAGGGCAAAGACTATGCTGTGAAACTCGGCGGGAGGGACCAAGATAATAGCCTACTGCAAGCTGTCGCAACTACGAAGTACTAAAATACACACAGAGCGCAGACAACACACGCTAAGCTATTGTTTGCCAACACGTGCTGTGGTAAGCCATTTTAAGGGTACTCTGTAATTCCCTTGGCTTAGCAACGGAAATGAAGAGCCATAAAGTTGTTATTTTCCTCCTTTCGTTCGTTCTCGTAAATAACAAACGATGTTCGTACCGCTTTCACCATTTAAATACATTTGTATAAAATGAAAAATGTTCGGTTTCACCAATACCTCGATAAAAGCGTAGTTTTGTTACAAAATATACCGGTTATAAGTTATTCACTTGAGTAAACTGAAGGGTTGGGTGATTGGACACATAATGAAGCAATCAAGGAGTTGTGAGTTTCCTGTTGGAGGGAAATGTGAGGGGGAAAGTGCGCAGAGGGAGACCCCACAGGCATAGGGACAGCAAGCAGGCTGAAATGGATGTAGGGTGCAGTAATTATGCAGAGACCCATACGGGTAGACTGCCGTGGAGAGCTGCATCAAACCAGTCTTCGGACCGAAGACACGTCAACAAGACCTTTAAAATCATAATAATTCCTCACTCTTTTGGTACAAAACCCTATTTTTCAACATAATCTCAGGTCAATGCGCCATCGTACTGGGACGGCCCCTGTGCCCGCACAAGATTCGGGCTGTAGAGTGAATGAGGGAGAACAGTCCAATGAAGTTATGTGATCACCTAACGGGTGTGAAATCTGGAGTGAAGACCTGCCTTGTCACGGAGAAGGAGAAGGTCATTTGCATGTTTTGGTGACGAACACGCTGCAATCGCCTCTTCAATTTCCTGAGGGTATAGCACTATATTTCAGAGTTGATCGTTCCCCATGGAGGACATAAAATAGAATAACCTCTTTAGAGTCCGAAAAGACTGTCGCCATGCCTTTACCGGAAGAAGGTGCGTCTTGGATATTTGTCTTCGGAGAGAAAGTGGTGTGGAGCCACTCCATGGATTGCTGGTTTGTCCTCTGTTCAAAGTCATGAAGCCATGATTCATCGCCTGTGATGATGTTCGACAAAAATTATCGCGATCAGCCTCGTAAAGTGCAAGAAACTCCGCTCAGATGGTACTTCAATGCTCTTTATGGCGAAGAACCCAGCGGACACACTCCTTTGAGTGCCCCATATGGTGGATGAGTTTGTCAGAACTACCAACAGAGACGACCAGTTGAGCAACGAGGTGTTTGATTGTGATCCGTCGATTGCCTCGTTGAAAGTGGACGCGAGTTCCAATATTGCAGGTGTCGTGGAGACTGGACAACTCTACGCGATCTTTCTGCGATGATCACAGACTCCTCGCCCAGAAGCTTACAGGGATTTTATTCGCTGCCAGGTTTCCGTAGACATTCTGCAAGCGCCTATAAATATCTGTGATGCTCTGGCTTTCCACTAGAAGGAACTCAGTGACAACTTTGTGATTGGAAAATACCTCCGTTACAGACACAATTTTAAAAGCTACGTATAGCAACCCCACCTATCAGATTTTAATGAAACTATAGGAGCTAACGCGGGAATATTCCAAGATATCCCACAGCAAATTTCGCATTTTTTTCAACAGAAAGTGACCGAGGAAAGAATTTTGTACATCATAGTACAGTTGGTTGCACTATACTGAACAGTAGTTTAAGCATGTTGTATAATTCGTGGAGTAATAACAGAGTCTTGAAAGTGTATAAACAGACGAGCTCAATGCTGGTTAACGCCATCTGGAAAGATAATGTTCTACACTAAATACACTTTTATCGCCATTTGTCAAGGGATATTCCTGCCATACATAACAGACCAGAAGCCATACTACCTTGTGCTTTACACGTTTGATAAGAAACAAGTCTGGTGACACCACTCGCGAAAGGAGTTGATGAATATTGAATGATGTTTTAGAGTGAATTTTAGGGAATGTGTGAGATGTAAGCAAGGGAATTGGTTCTGCAATTAAATATCTCTTTGAATTATTGGAACGCAAACAGGTTCTGCTATATCTTGTTCTTACATTTCTCAGTGGTCCCAAATTTAACATCAGATGAGTAAAATAATTGTAGATTGTGACACTGAGATATCTGTGAATGCAACTGTCAAGGAAACGGATAGTGTCCGCTCTCTCTATCGACTGCACGCTCACGAAAGAGTCAGTTTGGAGGCTGCCGTCAATACAAAAGTTAGAGTCAAATAACTAATGGAGATGCTTTCTTAGTCACATCACTAGTGGCGAACCGAACTGTATTGACTTCTGAGTGGAAGAATGATGAGCTCCTTTATTTAGTATCCATACGTCAGTGAAACGTTGCTGATGCTCTTAGGTGTTAACTTTGTCCTTCGGACGTTCATCCGATGCGCCGGTTCACATGTGAATCTGAATGCTGACGACTTTAGCAAACATGACAACGAGATGTTGTATGACACGCTATTTGAGTCCAAGCTCCAATACACGTCACTCATGCAACCCGTCACGTAACAATCTGGTCATTAAACCTAATTTATGGAAAGGTAGTAAGAGCTATTCGTAAATTTTATTGTATAATGTTGCTGAAGTTTTCAGTCCGCCCACTGACTTGATGCACCTCTCCACACTAGTCTAATTCGTGCAAGCCTCTTCATTTCTGTATAAAAGCCGCTACTTGCATACACTGGATCAGCGTTGAGTCGCTAACGACATCATGGTCACGATCATTATCGACTCTTCCGAGAATGTTAAGGATCCTAGAGTTCATTTCTGAGTTCGATAATTAACAATGGTTTGTGGCAATGGAAATTGTTTAGTATACATTAAATGTTATAGACGCACATGGCAGGACGTATTTGATGTTAGCATGTGAGCAGAACACGTAGTTTATCACTTGCGTAGTCTAGGTACAGGAATTTAAGCCGCTTTCGCAGTGCTAATACAAACATGTGTGGGAATATAAGCACATGCCTTTAATTAGGTCTGTCTGGTTGTTTCTACTTTCGTGCCAGGAACAAGTGTACTTGGAGAATTAGGTAATGCTTTATGAAGCTGATACGCTTCCAATTAGAACTAAAGTTTTTTGCAATGGTAGTTCTGTCCTAATTTATGTACAAAAACAAATCCTTTCCCTTTGGACGCACTCGACATCCGAAAACCAGTTGTGTAATGGAGAGAGCACGTCGCGTGAGCTTTTCCTACTATCAAACAGCAGGCGGGTGTTGCAGAGATACAGCAGCCGATCTGCAGGGCGGCACCATGTACTAAGGGAAGGACTCCCTTTTACATACTACCTGGATGCCACAAGTGTGGGTAGATGTCTTTCTCGTTCGACCCTACCACAGTACGACTCTACGCCTAGGGGCAGAGCACGTGCATTTTCGTTGGACCCAGAGTGATAAGCGGCGGAAAACTCACGTCTGTTGTGTTATTCAAAAGAACCACCTCCGACACAAGATACGACGTAACTGAAATTCCGATAACTGTTCATCGGTTCCATTCTCGCATTCTTGCAATTTTGACAAACACGAGACAACGTGTCAAAGCAATAAGCCAGTATGCCGGCCAGAGTGGCCGAGCGGTTCTAGGCGCTGTAGTCTGGAACCGAGCGACCGCTACGGTCGCAGGTTCGAATCCTGCCTCGGGCATGGATGTGTGTGATGTCCTTAGGTTAGTTAGGTGTAAGTAGTTACAAGTTATAGGGGACTGATGACCTCAGACGTTAAATCCCATAGTACTCAGAGCAATTTGAAACATGAGGGCAGGCATACTCTTCGGCGAGGTTCCACGCGATTACGTCTGCCCAAAAGGTGGATCGATCTCGGTGTTGTGCATCAGCCACATCGTATCCCCTCTAGCTGCCAGCCTAGAACAAATAATGGATTCTCTACAACATTCTGTGTCATCCCGTAGCAATGGTCGGAAACTAGCAGCAGCTGGGTTGCGGAATTACCATGCCACGCGTAGGCTCCCGCTATTACCAAAACACAGCCGACCGCATTTGGAGATGTACCATGACCGGGAATCACCACATTATTGTGTTCAGTGACGAATCATGCTTCTGATCTGTGCCGGATAATCATCGTCAGCGAGTATGGCGGCGAAATGGAGAGAGGTACCTTTAAGTTTTGGAGAGGTACAGCAATGTTACTCCTGACGTCATGGTGTTGAGACTCATCGGATTACGGCTAGTAGTGATTGAGGGAACTTCGACGGATAAACGGTGCTTCACGGACATCCTGCTTTCTCGTTAGTTTTTCCTTATGCTACAATAACGTAGTGCCACTTTTCAACTGGTTAACGTTCGTTACGTGTGTCTACGAAATGTCTACGTGATGCTGAGGTACTCCTGAGGCGAGCAAGATCCCCAGATCCTTCTGCAACACACCATGGTTGGGAGCGGCCCAGGCATGACATCGGCCCCATTGCCAGTATCTGGCATATCAGGGACCAGTGATAACAGCAGTAGACCAACTTGCCTCTGGAGAGGATACAACGGCTTCCCAACCGAGTTAGTAAATGTATCTGTGTCTGCCAGGTTCTTTACAAATTTGACTCCATGTTTAAATCACTAAAATAACATCAGATGCCTTCTCAGTCTGTGAAGTTTCATTTCACTTTCTCCTCTACTACTGGATGCTTCACGTTTCTTGTCAGTCAGTATATTTATTGGTTCGACTCGTTCTTACTATGTGGTTCCTACTCCGTCAGCAAAATTACCACTTGAATCGTAGCCTTTACGGTTCTCTGTCAACACTGTATGCAAAAAGTGGTATTACTTAATAGGAGACCATTTTTCATTTTCCAGTAGCGTCCTGCAATCTACACAGAGACTACAAAAATTATGGGATATCTCCTAATATCGACTCGGAACTCCTGTTGCCCCCCGGCCGGAGTGGCCGAGAGGTTCTAGGCTCTGCAGTCTGGAACCGAGCGACCGCTACAATGGCAGGTTCGAATCCTGCCCCGGGCATGGATGTGTGTGATGTCCTTGGGTTAGTTAAGTTTAAGTAGTTCTAGGTTCTAGGGGACTGATGACCTCAGTCCCATAGTGCTCAGAGCCATTTGAACCATCCTTTTGGCCGAGAGGTTCTAGGCTCTGCAGTCTGGAACCGAGCGACCGCTACAGTGGCAGGTTAGAAACCTGCCTCGGGCATGGATGTGTGTGATGTCCTTGGGATAGTTAAGTTCAAGTAGTTCTAGGTTCTAGGAGACTGATGATCTCAGTCCCATAGTGCTCAGAGCCATTTGAACCATCATTTTGCACGGCGTAGTGCAGCAACTCGACGTGGCATGGACTCATAAAGCCTTTAGAACTCCCCTGCAGAAATAATGAGCCATGCTGCCTCTATAGCTGTCCATTACTGAGAAAGTGTTGCCGGTGCAGGATTTTGTGCACGAACTGACCTCTCGGTTATGCCCTATAAACGTTCGACAGAATTCATGTTCAGTGATCTGGGTGGCCAAATCATGCCCTCTAATTGTCCACAATGTTCTTCAAAGCTTTCGCGAACAGTTGTACCACAGTGATATGGTGCATTGTTGACCATACAAATTCCATAGTCGTTTTGGAACATGAAGCCCATAAATGGTTGAAAATGGTCTCCAAGTAGCCGAACATAGCCGTTTGCAGTCAATGATCCAATCCATTCCATGTAAACACTGCCCACACCATTATGGAGCCACGACCAGCTTGACAGTGACTTGTTGACAACTTGGATCCATAACTTGGTTGGGTCTTTGTCACACAGGAACCCTATCAGCAGATCTTGTTATCTGAAATTGGGACTTACCTGACCAGGCCATGGTTTTCCAGTCTTTTGGGGTCCAGTCGATATGGCCACGAGCTCAGCAGAGGCGCTGCACGCGATGTACTGCAGTTAGCAAAGAAGCTTGCGTCGGTCGTCTGCTGCCATAGTCCATTAACGCCAAATTTCGCCGCACTGCGCTAACGGATACTTTCGTCGTACGTCGCACATTGATTTCTGCGGTTATTTTTCTCAGTGTTACTTTTCTGTCTACACTGACAACTCAGTCCAAACGCCGCTTCTTTCGGACGCTAAATGAAGTCCGGCCGCCACTGGTTGTCCGTGGTGAGATCTAATGCCAGAAATTTGGTATTCTCTGCACACTCTTGACACTGTGGATCTCGGAATATTGAATTCCCTAACAGTTTCCCAAGTGCAGTGTCTCACACGTGTAGCTCCAACTACTGCTCCGCATTCAAAGTCTCATAATTGCTACCGCTCGGCCACAAGCACGTAGGAAACTTTTTCACATGGATCGCCTGAGTACAAATGAAAGAGCTCTGTCAGTGCGCCGCCTTTTTATACGTTGTGTACCGCTATCTGTATATCTGCATATCACTATCCCTCGACTTTGGTCACCTCATTGTATTCGCTGCTGCGGAATAGCAACCTGTAGTGACCAAGACATACCTCTCGGCTGCAGAGCATATAAGTGTGAGAGCGCTGTCCAGCTAGCGGTGTGGCTGAGAACGAAAGCCTGCAGAGGCCACGTGCTGTGGCCAGCACACGCTGCGCCGCGTGAGAACTCAGCGCTGTCAGTGGAGTCCGCTCGTGCAGCTGCGCATGACCCTCCTCCTCCGCCTCCTTCCCCCGCGGAACCCCTCTTGCTTCCCCCAGTGTCCAGCACTATCACCTATCCACCTTGTTAGCTGATGACATTCACTCTTGTTGCTTTGTTACTGAACGCTTCTGACGTCTAAAGAAAATGTCTGAGGCATATAAAATGGTTCAAATGGCTCTCAGCACTATGGGACTTCACTGCTGAGAACTTACAACTACTTAAACCTAACTAACCTAAGGACATCACACACATCCATGTTCGAGGCAGGATTTGAATCTGCGACCGTAGCGGTCGCGTGGTTTCAGACTGTAGCGCCTAGAACCGCTCGGCCACTCCAGTCGGATGAGGCATTTAGATAGTTGTTTTTCACTTCCTACATTTGCGAGAGCAACAGCAAAGAAAAGGCTAATAACGGTACAAGGTACCCTCCACCACGCACCATACGGTGGTTTGCAGAGTAGTATGTAGATGTAGATGTAACGCGTAGTTGGATATTCTTTTCTACTTCTTTTCACTACAAGGTATTTCCGGATCCCACTCGCCTCAGTAAAGTGACGTTGTAAACTACATCTTTCGGAAGGTATGAAATGCTCACAGTTGTGACGCAGTGCCTGATATCGTACAACTGTATTAAAATTTACATAGGTATTCCATAATTCACTCTACAAATTATGGCGGATGGCACTTTGTAAATTCTGAATTCAACTAGGTGAGAAATCTGGCATTGCACGGGGAATTCATTTATTTCTGTCTTTTACTTGAAACGAAAAAAGTTCACAGTTTAAAGTTGAAAAATTTCTGTTCCATGTATTCGTGATAACAGCATAGAAATTATGAAACAGTAAAACAAATCTTTAAGTACAGTGTACGAATTAAGGAAAACAGTTTGCAAAATACATTACACTGTAATATTTATCTAACAAAATTTGTAGTAGTCATATAGATGTCAAATATTTCTTCTATCTTTTTTTTTTTAAGAAATATACTCTCTCTCTCTCTCTCCCTCTCTCTCTCTCTCTCTCTCTCTCTCCCTCCCTCTCTCCCTCACCACTCTCTCTCTCTCTCTCTCTCTCTCTCTCTCTCTCTCTCTCTCTCTCCATCTCTGTTCCTGTCTCTCTTTATCCATCCCCTCTCCCCCACCCTCTCACACTCCCTTCTGCTCCTTCACCCACTCTCTTGCATCCCAATCAGTCATTTCTTCTCTCTCTCCTCCACATCCCCCCTCAACCTCCCTCGGGCATGGGTTTTTGTGTTATCCTTAGCGTTCGTTAGTTTAAGTAGTGTGTAAGCATAGGGACTGATGTCTCAGCAGTTTGGTTCCATAGGAACGTACTACCACCTCTTTTCACTTAGTGAGTGATACGTGTACCATGTTTGATTTTACTCACACCTTTGCCCATGTTTGTGTTGAATTGCATACGTAAATGTATGTGAATATCTGCTGCTTCAACAAAATACCATGTTGCATTAGTTATTGAACATCACTTGTAATTTATAATACACTGCATACAAGCCAATAGGTACCTGCTGGACCAAAGGTCTTCTCACCATCTTTCTTGCTTACACACACTGCATAAGCATTCGGTGGCCCTCATCCCACGGATGATGCCCTTCCAGCTACAGTTATGAGAGGATGCGAACAGCTATTGTCATTATCTATATTTTTAAAGAGCTGTGAGTTCCAGAGATCTCTTTGCAAGTTTTATGGGAGTATGTCGTGCATTTATAGACGACTGTATCCTGAGAAGACTGTTCCGAGCTTCGATGCCGGATTCCGCCAAGTGAAAACGCGTACCTATTGTCCCCAGACGTCTCCGATGCGCTGTTTTACTTCTGCAGTGGTTTGGATGTTGTGTAAGAGAGCTCAGGAACCGCTTGCTTCAGAGATCGGTAACATGTCCTCCAATTACTGTGATAGCGCACGGATCACAAAGTTCCACAGCCACGTACACGCTTTTTGACATGAAATCGTGCATTCGCTCGTCAGTCGGACATTCATCTGCGACAAAATACAGTCACATTTGAGTTGCTAATAACTACAACATTGCTGAGGTGTAAACAATAGGTGAGTTCACAATGGATAGACGTTGTCTGTACGTATTTATCGTGCAGCATTTGTTTTGCTTCTGAAGTTATCGTACTAGTGTAGGCACATGAGCCATATTGTCACGATTTAGCCACGTGTAAAATTATAAATCGGTACAGCGTGGAAACGCATTGAACTAGGACGTTGATTCAGTGTCGTTGTGAAGTGCTTACGTTGCTAGGAGTCAATCGATGAAAATATTCGCCGGAATATAAGTGAGAATCAGTATTAAAATGAAAGTAACAAGATAATGAAAGATGACCGGTAAATACGCTCGGAATCATAGAAAACGAAAGTCAGAGGAGACGACGCGTCGAAAACAATCCAAAAAGCCTACGAAGTCCAGTGCTGAAAAAAAGCGATAGCTACGGCACAGTCGAAAATGAATTGAAGAAAAAAAGGGCAAAGCAACACTGTAACTGACCATTTGGCATATACAGCGGGAACGGCAGTCCAAAACTGTCATTTATCTATCAGTAAGCATTATAGTACTCTCGTAAATATTGTAGTAAAGAAATTCGTAACTAATTTACGTATCAATACGAAAAACTTGTTACGCTTTTATTCCACATTTGTAAACTAAAAATCTGCGACGAGGACCCGAACTGCGCAGTGGGAGATTTTTTTTCTGCCTTGTATTAATTACTGCTAAAAACAACGTTCACATCGCATGTTATTCTTTCCAAATGTGTCTCGATACATTCATGAGCACTGTGTAGTGTCTTATGTTTTGGAATAATGGCAAGAGAGATTAGTAGGCTAGGGTCAGACTTTGTAGGAGTTAGCGATGTGAAATAGAAAAAGGTCCGACAGTGAAGTTAATATTAGCACCGTCATGAACTAAAACGTAGATGGACGCATGAGTTATTCTGATCAAGAGAGAGACAATTGTTCGTGCGAGGTCTGAATGTAAGTCAAAGCTAACCACCATAGCACAGGTTCACTGGCCCACATGGCATGGTTAGACCAAGACTTAGTAATAAAATTCAGGACTACAAAGTATCCTCAAGTGTGTACATAAATCACAGCCTAGTAGTGATGAGCAGCGAAATTGAAATTGAAAATGGCAAAGAAAAAGAAAACTGTACTATGAAATAGAACAGCAGTTTACCAGAATCTGCTAAGCAAACAAATACATACTTCGGAGTGTGGTTCGATTTTCTGCATGCGTATGCTACTAACTGAATGTCGTGTGACTAGGGCCTCCCGTCGGGTAGACCGTTCGCAGGGTGCAAGTCTTTCGATTTGACGCCAAAATCGTCAGGGATTTCACTTTCCGAGATCGGAAGTGTCAAGAGTGCGCCTAGTACCAGATTTCAAGCATTGTGTTTCACCAAGGACAACGCAGTGCCCGACGGTCTTCACACAACGGCCGAGAGCAGCGGCGTTTGTGTAGAGTTGTTAGTACTAAAATACAAGCGACACTGCTTGAAATAGCAGTGGAAATCAATGTGTAAAGTACGTCGAACGTGTCTGTTAGGACATTATTTTGGCGTCAGTGTGCTACGGCAGCAGACTACCGGCGTAAGTGGCTCTCCTGGGCTCATGACCATATCAGTTGGACCCTCGATCCCTTGATGACTGGAAAAGCGTTGCCTGGTCAACTGACTCCAGATTTCAGGTGATAACAGCTGATGATAGGGTTAGAGTGTGGTGCAGGCTCCACGAAGCCACGTACGCTAGTTGGCAACAAGGCACTGTCAAGTTGGTGGTGGCTCCATAATGGTGGTGGTGGTGGTTAGTGTTTAACGTCCCGTGGACAACGAGGTCATTAGAGACGGAGCGCAAGCTCGGGTTAGGGGAGGATTGGGAAGGAAATCGGCCGTGCCCTTTCAAAGCAACCGTCCCGGAATTTGCCTGAAACGATTTAGGGAAATCACGGAAAACCTAAATCAGGATGGCTGGAGATGGGATTGAACCGTCGTCCTCCCGAATGCGAGTCCATTGTGCTAACCACTGCTCCATAATGGTGTGAACTATGTTTATATGGAATGGACTGTGTCCTCTGGTCAAACTGAACCTATAAAGGTCTAGAAACGATTGTTTTCGGCTAATTGTAGACCATCTGCAGCCATTCATGGACTTCAAATTCCCAAAAGAAGATGGAATTTTTATGGAAGACAATGCGCTAAGTCACCAGTCCACAGTTATTCGCGATTGGTTTGGAGAACATGCAGCACGATTGGCCACCCAAATCTCCCGATATGAATCCCGTCGATTTACAGGACTTCACTGAGAGGTAAGTTCTTCTGCAAAATCCTGCACGGCAACACTTTTGGAGTTATGGACGGCTATAGAGACAGCATGGCAGGGAACTTCCAGAGACTTGGAGACTCCATGCCATCTCGAGCTGTTGCACTACGCCGGGAAAAAATGAGTCCTACTCGATATTAGGAGGTAACCCATGACTGCTGTCACCTCAGTGCACATCTGCTGCAACACATTTGACGTGGAACAAACAGCACATCCTGAATAGTTAAACAGTTCTTACGTGCTAGTTTAGAACACTAAACCAAAATTATTGCTTTGGATGGAGTGGAAGGTGCTACTGTAGCTTGTATTAACTTCGTAATTCCTAAAATGTATGGAATCATAACAGTGAATTGGTTTTCAGTTTTTCAAGTACAGCAACAAACGTTCCGCAGCGTCGAAGAAAGGCAGCAGCTTCCTTGACTACTCGCTGGCAGAACTCAAACAAAGCGAAATCAACACTCAAAGAGGCGCTGCGTGTTTCTCTCAGCTGCTTTGCATCAGCTTAGCGGCCACCTCTGAAAGTCAATCATCTTCAAGGTTTACTGGCTATCCGCCACAGTGGACAGCACCTGAAGGCCGCGTGATCGCTCGTGACTGGTAATGAATGAATGGCGTTACGTAGACAGGTGTCAACAGAGGAACGAGGCGTCGCTTTCCGACTTCGATGAACTGTGTACAAACATAAATCCCTCTTCGGAAGTTAAGCCTTCTTAAATGTGTAAGGTGGGTGAACCCAAATATTATCCAAGTTGTTTCGTCTTTGCTGCGGAAGTTTCGCTAAGAAGCCATACCACATCCTCCATGAATTCCCAACCTGTTCCAGTGCAATTCCCATATTTTGGAGCTCTGGAGAAAGGTATTCGTGGCTGTCGATTGACTTCGGACAACGAGGTGAGTGCACTCCTGTATACAATCATGGTTCCGTAGTCAACCACAAACATTGTTCGACTATGCATTGACCATTTTGTATTAGAGTGGGATAAATTTATTAACAGTTACGGCGACTACTTTTGAAATAATAAATAGTTTTAAAAAATGGCTCGGAGCACTATGGGACTTAACATCTGAGGTCATCAGTCTCCTAGCACTTAGAACTACTTAAACCTAACCAACCTAAGCATATCACACACATCTATGCCCGAGGCAGCATTTGAACCTACGATCGTAGCATTCGCGCGGTTCCGGACTGAAGCGCCTAGAACCCCTCGGACACCGCGCCCGGCAAACAGTTTAAAAAAGCGTCCGGGTTCATCTACATCTACGTTCTGTATCCATATCGATTTTCGTTATTCCGTGTGACTGGTTTCGGTCCTGCTACCCACATCATATCTACTACCAACAATTATTTTACAATAAAAATTGGGGCAAATTACAAATGGTTTAATATTTGGGTTTATAAAGCACTTTTAAAATATTTTATTGCCATTTAATTGTACATCAGTGGTTTATATTGTACTTAGGAGCATGTATTATGAATTAAAACCTTTTTTAATATAAATCTGTAGCAAGCTAGCGCACAGCTTAGTATAGCAGTGAGCTCTCAGTTTCACATTTGACAGATTACTCTGTAACTGTAACAAATTTATATTGCACATATTTGTACAATAACTAATTTCTTAGAAATCTTGAAGCTTTCTAAACTTAAATTTTCAGACATTTGTAATTTGCACCAGTTCTAATTACAAAATAAATTTTTGCAGTAGTCTGAAGATGGGTAGCTGGTCCGAAACCGGCCATATGGAAACAGAGAAAAGCAGCGAGGAGACTGAAATTGTACACTTTTTTAAAGTAACGATCGCGATAACTCCATTAAGAAAAATACATCTAGTTTTGATAAAATAAACAGTTTACTTACTTTTTTCCATCTGTCTCCTTTTCATTTGACTGCTCTTTATATGTTACTTGTAGTTGTTACCTTCATACATTACACATAGCAGCATACTCTTGTACAATAACTAATTTCTTAGAAATCTTGACGCTTTCTAAACTTAAATTTTCAGTGATTTTAATTTGCACCTACTGTAATTATAAAATAATTTTCTCAATAGTCTGAAGACTACTACCTAAGTAAACTTGCATCCTCTACTAGCATGATCACAGTACATTTCATGATGGCTCTTGGGTATATACAGTGAAACAGAAACTAAAACTAAATGTAGACTGGATTCTGAAACGTCACTCACAACAGTGAAGCACGGAGCTGATGTTTTTCTTAAATATTGTTGCCTATTAAAGGTATAGACTCAAACATCACAAGCTCTTGGACTTACTTGATCCTTATTAAATTCTTGCACACAACCAAATCCTGTAGGACTACATTTTTCAATCAAGTTTTCTGGTTATGTAAGCATATTTAATATATTCCAGGTGAAATCAATATCAGTAGTGGTTGGGTAATGCAGTCCTTGGAATTAATTTTATTCGATCGTGTGTTACGCAAGAGTTCGCACGCTCAGTTCGTGACGCTCCGTACCATTTACACATTTTCCAGTGGCTCCATAATGGAATGCCGTCGAAAATTTTGTGCTCTGTGAGCGTGTCTTTTGGTTTACCTTTTAACAGGTATATACGATGGATTCATGCTAATCGTTTCTCATTTTTAGTCATGAATCTTAAGTGTAATTTGATGAAGTCCTCTTGCTCCTCCTGTCGTGCGTTAATCTTCTAACTTTTTGTTGCTACCACAGCCAACATTTCTAATATTCTGTTCCACATATACCAGATTTTCGCTGGTCTTACCATCTTTCCGCTCTCCTGATTCTTCCAGCGCTAATTTAGCTATTTCCGAAAGCCGTAGAAATTGTCTCCCACAAACCTGTCACTCCTTCTGGTAAAAGTTTTCCATTGACTAATTTCCATTTGATTTCGCAAGCACTTCATTTCTTAAGGTATCACTCTTCTCCATCTCGCCATTTTGTCAATACAACATTATACTTCAAATATTAGCCTGAGCTTCAGCTTACTTTTTGAGCAACTTCTTACAATTTCTACACCTTATTGACACCGGCAGGCCTTCTTTGTTGAAAGTCTATTGGATTTTCCTGCTTCCCGTTTTATTTTAAAAGAGCACTATGCATACTGCCGCTTCACCAACATGCCAACTGCTGTCCTCAACTACTGCTACAGCTATTTGCCATAACGGAGAAAAGTACCATCCGAGTTACTCAAGGCAATTATTGTTTTAATAGAAGAAATCTTAATAATACTCTAAGGAGTGATCCATGCGGTGCTTTTTTCATTATGTGAATAACGACTATTATTTAGCTAAAAATGTTCAGATGTGTGTGAAATCTTATGGGACTTAACTGCTAAGTTCATCAGTCCCTAAGCTTACACACTACTTCACCTAAATTATCCTAAGGACAAACACACACACACCCATGCCCGAGGGACGACTCGAACCTCCGCCGGGACCAGCCACACAGTCCATGACTGCAGCGCCTCAGACCGCTCGGCTAATCCTGCGAAACCTACTATTTTCCTAAGAGATTATGATTTCAATTAGGCCTAGAAGCTTGGTAGCATTATCCAATTATGGTGGATTCATGTTCGAATACGTCTTTATCGGTATTAGCTGCCAGAGCCCATACTTATTGTGCTAACGCGCAACAATCGATATTATTGTTGCTTTAGAACTTCCATGTGTAATGCATATTGTTGGCTGGTTCCGTACTAGTCAACAAAAAATGGCTCTGAGCACTATGGGACTAACCTAAGGACATCACACTCATCCATGCAAGAGGCAGGATTTGAACCTGCGACCGTAGCGGTTGCGCGGTTCCAGACTGAAGCGCCTAGAACCGCTCTACCACAGCGGCCGACCACACTAGTCAACACCATAACTCAAAAATTACCCATTGAATCTCTCAATATTTCCTGGAAAGTTGGAGATTCTGTATACTTTTTTGAAATGCTTTGTTTGTATAATTTATGTTTCTTTGATTTCCGTAAAAAACCAAGAAAATTACTATGTTCAATGTTATTGACCCTTCGATTTTCAGTTGCGAGTAAATCTACATCTACGCCAGTGATTAAATGAGGACCACATTTCAGTACAGTTTATGAAATTCCATGAAACGTATTCATATTTACAACAAAAAAAAATATCGTTTGCAGATTACAATTAATTAAACGCTGCAAATAGCAGATATAAATAATACTTGATAGTGACCAGAACACTTTACAACGTAAACTGATAATATCAAAACCTATAAATAAAATGTCGGGAACGTAAATAATGTCTTTACAATAGTCCGTCAGATTACATGTACCAACTAAAGAGTTAATCACCAGTGTCATCGTTTTATATGTGTTCATAAACCCGAACTCCGCCAATTGAAACGATATTGTGTTGTATGTTGTACAAACCATGAAATGCAGTTTTACTGTTAGCTTTCAGAACAGAAAGGTGTCACTTATTTTAAAATGAACTGAATGTACACGATCTTTCCAAGCCATACTTCGATGGATTGATATTTCGAGCTCTATCTGTACCTCCTTAATGCTATGGTCCGATTAGCACACTTCTCGAGTTGATGAGATATAAACTTTGCAAATGTTTGTTGCATTTTGTTTCCCATCTGAACTAGTGTAATCCACGTTGTCCTTAAGACATAATGTCAGTTATAAAGTTGCTGTCTTATTTCTGTGTGACATGCTCAAAGGTACCTCACTAACTGTTAAAGTCTCCTTACACTGTTCAACTTTCCCCTTCTGCCTCACATGGTCGCGTTTGAGCTTCATTGTGGGCATCAGGCATCTAACGTTGGAGTTCTCACGTCATTTTCTTTTATTGCCCAAAGTTTCCTTTTCTGACTGTGTCCAATAAATGTAAAACTAGTAGTTCGATGTTAGCTATTTCGGACTATCTCTTTTAGAGATAAAGCAGACTGGAGATAAGGCCTTGTTGGTTTCTGTGTGAGGAGAACTTGTGACGCGCTGTCGAGTATCTATTCAGGAGCAATCTCTCACCAACATCCATCAAAGTCCGGCAATGATTTGCGACTGTCTGTCGATGGATTTATGGATGAGCCACAGTCGTTTCATTACACATCTTCTTTGTGCTGTAAATCAATTCGGCGTCACTTTACTGTCGTGTCAAGGGCGACATCACCGACGTAAAAGTACGCAAGAGTGACAGTTCCTTCGTTAATGTCCCTTAGAATAAATGAAGCAGCAGGTTGTGGGAGGAGAGAATTGATGGAAACAAAGAGGAATTCGCATTGGACAGTTATTTATGTAAGGAGTCAGTCTCTTTGTTCAGCGATGGATGACGTCAGAGTCTTCGTGAAGCTGCATCTAATAAGCTGCAACAGATTCTGCGAAATTATTTCACGTGGCTCTTGGGTGATATAGTAAAGAGCTTATCGATTGATTTTTTCAGCGAAAGATAACAAGGTAGGAACAACACTTACATAGAAAATTTCCGGTTCGATTACTCGTCATAAAATTTCTAAATGCTTGATGGAAAGCTCCGTCAAACACTTTCGATGGAAATCATAATCCAATTACATCCTCACTTACGCGTTACCAAAACACGAGTAAATTTCTTGTATTTTAGAAACCACAGAGAAAAAAAAAGATGTAAAAAATGAGGGTATAGGTACACTGACCATGTCGAGCAGGTCATCGGTTTGACTAAGTGTTTACGTAAACAATTACAACTATACACGTGTTAGCATTCGTAATTTTTTTCTGAGGCATATTGTTCTAGAATTATGTTAAAAATGCACACATCGACAAAATTGGCGCATAAACCCGATATGATGTGCATGTGTGTTGTTATTGTGACTGCTCCTGTATCAATAGGAACGTCACTCCTGACGTTGTCTTCAAACATCCACATAGTTACCATAGCTCTCCAAGGACATGAAGCCGCATTAGGATGGATTGCAGAATTTAAATTGAAAGTAAAGCACTAGAAGTTACGTATAGGGACATTTGTGGAACAGTATTGAGAACATCCATCATGCCACAAAGGATAATCGCTAGCAATGATAGCGTTCTCATCGTCAAGATACATGCAGAGGGCTTTTCAACCAGATTAGTAGCTCCACATGTGCATTGGACTCAAAGTGATGTGGTGCAGACATGGACTCCGTTACACTTGACATTGAATGCTGAGAACTTAAACCGCACAGACTGTCCACATTCAACAGGTGTACACTAGGATCAATATATACGCCTTTTGGATCAGAGGAACCATGAACTGAGCACTCCAGAACGGAATTCTGTGTTCGAAGAGACTACAGGGCATCATCTATTACATCAAACTGCTAGGAGACGATTACCTGATACGAAATGGACATTTCCGACAGTCTTGTCGAACAAAATGGACTACTTTATAGATGGGCAACAGATCGTGAAGAATAGACGCCCTGGGATTTGTGTCGGGTGTTGTTTACGGCAGAAACTCGGATCTGTTTCTACGCTGATAATCGCAGACGACGTATTTGGATGCAAGCCGATAATATCGAACGCCTCCAACACTGTGTTCCACATATGCAACATGGAGGTGGTGATGTTCTAGGGTAGCATTACAAGGGGCAATCGTACACCTCCTGCGGTTGTCACTACTCTACGTTACACGGACGAGATTCTGTAATCAGTAGCTGGACCCTATCGCCAATATTTTGGTGACAATCTCATCTTGATGGTTGATAATTAGGGTGCCTCCGCCGCATTCTGACAGGTTGATAGTAAGTACTGGAAGTGGCAGTATTGTCCCAGTACCAGCTTTCCGATTGTTTGGCTCAGAAGTCCCTGACACTCTGATAGGTCGTTATGTAAGAGCCTGCTCTGCGTTTAGGTTAAGGAACGAAATGGGGAAAGAAGCCTCCATTCTGTTATCCTCTGAAATATTTCACGTAGGTCGCGGGAAATTGAAGCAATTAATAGTTCGAAGATTCATTCGAGTACCACACTATTTTACAACAATGGTCAAATAGGTGATTTGGGCTGCTTAGAAGAAGAGGAAAAGAGTGGGGTTATGTGAGGGGGAACTGGGTTATCAGCCTTTAATTGAGATTATTGTACCTTTGTGCTTGTAGAGGATGGGACTGAAAACTGTAGCACTGCTATAGTTTGAACCTTTTGTTCGTATTCCAGTAACTTCTGAAGTGACTGAAGAAAGGTGACTGAAAAACAGAATCCTGTATAGGACTGTTTTGGTTGTCTAAAAAGTTAATCGAGCCAACCAAAGGGGTCCACTCCGTAGCGAGAGCTTGGGAACTGTGTAACTAGTTGGTAGAGAACCTCCCTCTAACAGCAGAAGATTAAGTGTGAAATAAAGAGACAAAAATTTGAACAAACAAGATCAACAAATATATTTTTAATTTTGATGATGGTCTCAGAAAATCTAAGTTTCCATCCTCGGATCTTTTGCAGATATATCTCAGTCCATCTCCATCACATGTATAATCTACAGAGTGAATCGCATAAAACGTTCGCCTCAAATACTGCGGACATGCAGTTTTCACAGAATGGATTGGTAATCAGAGGCTTGTATTGTTAGCCAGTCAACAGACTGTAATAACACTTAAGAAGTATATTTTTTGTTCATACATGTACTTTTTAAGTAGAACAATTCCCATTGACACTACGTAACTAAAAGTAGGGTACATTAGAATGCCAATGGTGTCTGTCGCACGATACTAGTGCGAGTGGGTTGGGAGACTTCGTATTTAGAGAAGTTCTCACAGTGATACTTGTACAATATCTATGGTAGCACACACTAAATAACAACACAAGTGCATACACTTGTTAAATGGACAAAAACGTAAAGAGGCAGCTGACCACCACAGATTGTGTTCAACATGACCACCGACAGTGGCAATTCACGTGTCCAGTCTGGTATGGAACGATTTCTGCCCACGTGCTAGCATTTCAGCGGAGATGTCGGAAATGGCTGCAGTAATACGTCGTTGCATATCATAGGATGTAGCTGGTATGTCCTTGTAGCTTTCCCTACAGAAAAACGCTACAGACGTGAAATCCGGGGAACGGACCAAACAGGGTACAGGTCCTCTGTGTCCAGTCCAACGATTTGGAAACAATTCATGAAGACACGCTGTAGTACTTCGTCCTGTACGAGCTGCACAGCCATCACGTCAGTACCACAGGTTCCTCCTAGTCTACAGGAACGTCTTCTAGGATCCTTAGAAGATGGTCTATTTTGATGCTTCGAAACTTGGGTGCGTTCAGTGTTCCGACTGCCGGCCGGTGTGGCCGTGCGGTTCTACATCTACATCCATACTCCGCAAGCCACCTGACGGTGTGTGGCGGTGGGTACCTTGAGTTCCTCTATCGGTTCTCCCTTCTTTACCAGTCTCGTGTTGTTCGTGGAAAGAAGGATTGTCGGTATGCCTCTGTGTGGGCTCTAATCTCTCTGATTTTATACTCATGGTCTCTTTGCGAAATATACGTAGGAGGGAGAATTATACTCCGTGACTCTTCGGTGAAGGTATGTTCTCGAAACTTCAACAAAAGCCCGTACCGAGCTACTGAGAGTCTCCCCTACAGAGTCTTCCACTGGAGTTTATCTATCATATCCGTAACGCTTTCGCGATTACTAAATGATCCTGTAACGGAGCGCGCTGCTCTCCGTTGGATCTTCTCTATCTCTTCTATCAACCCTATCTGGTACGGATCCCACACTGCTGAGCAATATTCAAGCAGCGGGGCAACAAGCGTTGTGTAACCCACTTCTTTTGTTTTCCGATTGCGGTTCTAGGCACTACAGTCTCGAACCGCGCGACCGCTACGGTCGCAGGTTAGAATCCTGCCTCGGGCATGGATGTGTGTGATGTCCTTAGGTTAATTATGTTTAAGTGGTTCTAAGTTCTAGGGGACTGATGACCTTAGAAGTCCCATAGTGCTCAGAGCCATTTGAACCATTTTTGAGTGTTCCGACTACGAAAAGCGGGCCTATGAGCTGATAGTTCACGACCCTGCATCACCTGTTTGAACTCCCTGCACGCTGACGTTTCACCTGACGAAGCCAACGGGGATTGTTAACAGGCCCACAGTCGGCCATGATTGACAAACGTGTTTTCATCACTAAGCAAGATACATGATACATATGGAGTATCCTGTCTTGACGCTCATGTATAGAAATTAATGCGATCATCAAAATCCTTTCCATGGCGCTGTAGATGGAGAGAGATGTGATAGGGATGGAAACTCGGACGAGGGAGAATGCGTAGGGCACTTACCTGACTTATGCCTCTTTCTCGTGTGATTGTGTGGGAGATAACTTGCTGATCAAATGCAACAGCAGCAAGAACATAAACTTTCCCTTCGTCTGTCGTCACTTGTTTTTTTCTGTTACGTTGTGTAGATGTTACACTATCATTTTCATGTAACTAGTTGAAGAGATTGATAAACAATTGCCGAGATGGTTGAGTCACTTGGAATATCTTGCCGCATACACCGTGCAAGAACGAACTGCATTATTCCTGCACCCTCCATACACCATGAGCATATCGGATTTTTCAGCGTTGGTAAATCCCATCGTCTCCTTACAAACTATTGTTTGGCATGTCGCACACCAACAGAGTAGCAAGTCGCAGTACACTCAAATAACGGAGAAGCACACAGAGTGAGCAAACATAGCAACATCGTACCTACCAACTACGATGGTTGAATGGCACAAACAAGTGTCGGTGGGGAAACACTTCACAGTACGATATCTCGTAAACGGCTCACACTAGAATCCTGCAACAAACAACACTGACATTCTAATTTATCCTTCTTTTAGTTTATTAAGGTCGATAGTCAGTGTTCCATTAAAAAAAGTGTATGTTTGCACAAAAAATACACTTTCCAAACATATTACTATCCTTTTAGTGGCTAGCAATACGAGCCCTTGACTACCAATACATTCTATGGAAACCACACATTTGTAAGACCTTCTATTTCCGCAATATTTACGGTGTAAGTTTAGGTGATTCAAGCTGTAGAGTTTCAAGTTGTGACAAGTCATTCCAGGAACATGCAAAAAGTGATGCATCCGCATGTCAATTACAAAACAACAATGACGTGAAATGACTGGGGACGATAAATTATACATGTGATGGACATGTATTGAGATGTATCTACATAAGGTCCCATGATGGTGACTTAGATTTGCCGAAACAGGCCATCAAAACTAAAACTCTAATGAGTGCTCTTGGCTGCTGAAGTTTATACTTATGTATTTCAGAATATTCCAGGTCGCCTCCATACTTGATGACGTCGAGCATATACATAGAAGATTAAGTGATGTTTCATCTCAGTAACCTGAAAGACAGAACTGTCTCACTATTATGAATACTTCGTTTAACAACTGTGTGTGACATCGCATTAAAATTGGTTAGTACTCTGAAATTTCATACGAAGTAAACTACGATCATCTGTGTCCATTCCTTCCATTAATTTGTCCACTTTTAGTTTACAAAAAGCTACACTGGTTTAACTGCAGAATAACTTTATAGCCAAGAAGTGCAGACATTAATTTTCGACTTGCTATTCTGAATACGAGACTGTGCACTAGAATACCCCATGTGAATTGTCAATGAACTAACCAACGAATAAATATGACAGGTCGAGCTTCATCTCACGGAACCATGTTGCAAAGACGACAATACCTTAATTGCAACTAAATCCGGGAAATAAGCGCCTCAGAATGTAACAAGGGTTATGTGGATGTGATTTTAGGAAAGCTTAAAGTCGCTATATTTCTGAAACACAGTTTTCTCACTGTGGTTGTTATCAGTGTCATTGCGATCCAAGAAAGATAAGAAACACAATAACATAAATGTAAGAAGGAGTAATTCGTGGAGGGACCAGGTAGCATTTGAAAATAGTGCTCGAAAAAGTCACTCTACTGTTCCATATAAATAACTCTTTGGCAATAATTGTCTCTGGAACAATTAATTTATTTATTTTGCTCCTCCTTCGATACATGTTTATTTAATTTATGTATTTAATAGTGTGTTTTAGAGTGTTTTTATGGTCCAGCCATAGAAATATTTATTTAATTTGTAAGTAGGCTGTTTAGGTTTCTTTATTGGTAACGCCTCATAGCGCTCTGTATGAAAATCACTGGCTGTGCCGTGTGCAATCTGTGGCTGGTTTGCATTGTTGTCTGTCATTGTAGTGTACAATGCGCAGTTGGAGGTGAGCCGCCAGCAGTGGTGGACGTGGGGAGAGACATGGCTGAGTTTTGAAATTTGTAAGACTGGATGTCATGAACTGCTATATATATTATGACTATTAAGGTTAATACATTGTTTGTTCTCTATTAAAATCTTTCATTTGCTAACTGTGCCAATCAGTAGTTAGTGCCTTCCGTAGTTTGAATCTTTTATTTAGCTGGCAGTAGTCGCGCTCGCTATATTGCAGTAGCTTGAGTAACAAAGATTTTTGTGAGGTAAGTGATTTGTGAAACGTATAGGTTAATGTTAGTCAGGGCCATTCTTTCGTAGGGATTTTTGGAAGTCAGATTGCGTTGCGCTAAAAATATTGTGTGTCAGTTTAAGCACAGTTATGAATAATTGTTCTAAGGGGACGTTTCAGATGTCGACCCTTAGCCGAGGATACCTCACTGGAATCTTCTGATTTTTTCTTGTAGTTTGTGTAGTTAGTGTAACCTTTGTTTATTGCTAGCGCGCAATTGTAGAGAGAATTTCCTCTGTAGTTGTAGTTTTTCATTGTTGTACAGTAAAACAGTTGTAGCATGCATGTAGTTTTGCACGAAGTATTTCGCAGCTGCGATTGCATTAACTAGATATTATTTTCAGTGCTACGTTAAGGTGTTCTCTTATTTTTTCTCTTCAAATTGTGCTTTTCTGTGTTGTCGTGTGAAATATTGTGACAATAATGGCGTGTGAAAAACGTAATACTAGGCTCGAAAGTAAACTGAGAAATGACAGTGTATACGAAAGCAGTGTGTTAGCGCCACCATGTAATGAATTCACTAATGTTCAAAGTAGTAATTTGGTAATAGTGCATAGGGAAATGGAGCGGGCTGCAAATAATGGTGTAGGCAGTGAAACAATTAGTGAACAGTGAAGCATTATCGATCGATCGGTCGGCAACAGCTCGCCTCAGGATTCCGAACTGACAGGACACAATCTTGCAAATACTGTAGATTCAGATTTTGCGTCCACACCGTTTTCTCAAATAAATCAAGACACATTTTCTGCTTTTCAAAATGCGAATATTGCCGGTTCAAATGCAATGCCGAAAAGCACTGAGGAACATGTTTCAGACACCAGTGCACTGTTATTACAGTTAATGCAACAAATGGGACAAAGGCTACAAAAGTTAGACACAACGCTTGAACAAAATCAGAAACAAATGGGACAAAATCTTCAAAAGTTAGACATAATGGAACAAAATCAGAGACAAACACAGCAAAAGCTTCAAAAGTTGGACACAATGGAACAAAATCTTCAAAAGATGGACACAGTGGAACAACACCAGAGACAAACTCAGCAAATGCTTCAAAAGTTAGACACCACACTTGAACAAACACGTGAAGATTTAACTACTGAGTTACATAACATTGAATCGAAGTGCCAAAAATCTGTAATGAGGTAAAAACACAAATTTGTGAGCATTTTCAACCTATTTTTTCGCGGCATGAAAATGCATTACAGAATCATGAAGCAGCCATAAAAGAACTGCAAACTATTGTTCGTGAAAGTCACGACACCTTGCAAGCTAAAATGGACTCAGATGCATCCACCTATTCGGTTACGCAACTTGCAAGAACTCAGGAAAACTTAAAGGATACAGTAGATTCGATTTCAACACAAATGGACACTCTGAAACTTGGTTCAGAAAACCACACTGAGGAAATGTGTTCACTATCGGAGAAAGTAGCCGAACTTTCAGATCAGTTCACTGACTTATCTACAAAGGTAGATGATGATCTGAATGATACAGAAGAGTGCGAACAAATTAGGAAATTCAAACAAAATCATAATCAAATTAATACACAACACCAAAGAGAAATCCGGGAAGTGCAAGATCAGCTGACACAGGTAATACAAGAATTTAGTATTTCAGAGGACATTCGCGCTCCAACACGGGAAGAGGGACTTAGAAATACGGAAAAGCAACAAAATAATAACACAGGGCATTTCGGAAATTATGAAAGAAATTAGCAAGGTGCACCGAATTTTGAGATGGAACCGCCGACGCGACGTAACAATGACCGACGTGCTACCCGCCGACACGATGATTTTGACTATAAGATGTTCATTACTGCACGTAAATTCAAAACATTTAAGAATTCTGGCAAAGACATTCATCCACAAGCGTGGCTTCATCAATTCTCTCATTGTTTCCCCCCCCCCCCCTAACTGGTCATTAGAGCACAGATTAGAATTTATGCTTGGCTACTTAGAGAATGAACCAGATCCAGCTGTAAGAATGCGATCGGTCATTCACGATTGCCACAGTGAAGGAGAATTTTAACATGCCTTCCTCTCAGCATATTGGTCTCAAGCTACACAAGACCGAGTAAAACATAGCACCATAATGATGAAACATTTTGAACAATCTGAATTTTCCAGTCTTGTCAAATATTTCGAAGACACGTTGCATAAGAATCAGTATCTTTCAAACCCATAAAGCTCCTCAGAACTCATCCGCATTTGCGTAATCAAATTACCTGAACATTTACGACAGATTATTTTAGCAGGACGATGCAAAGACGATATTGAAGCTTTTCATGGACTGTTACAAGAACTATAAATTGACACAGACAGTCGCGGGATTCGAAAACAGGAATACAACCACTACAAGTCACATCCGTCGCAATTCCACAATGAAAGAAACAATAACTGGACACGGCAAGGCTATTCTCACAACACAAATCGTGACCAAAACAGACACCACCCATATGACAACCACTGGCAGAGTAACAGTTACAGAGAAAGATCGCATTTCCGTAGTAATGAATATTACACATACAATCATAGAAACAGACAATACGGGAACCAAAATAATTATTATCAAGGGAGACAGAATAACTTCAGTCGCAACGGTCCACCGTGCAGTGATAATTTAGGGAGAAATTATCCACCACATAACCGACAAGAAAGAAACTACAGGAACTACCGACATGACGACAGACGATATAATCATAAAGGCAGACCGGAATTTCATCAGAATTGGCGGGATTCAAACAGAGCGGGGCCCTCTCCGCAAGGTGAATTTGTAGAAGTTAGGTCTCCTAATCCCGATAACGACGCACGCCAACAAAGAGATAGCAGACAATGACTCGCACCTCAGGCAGCCACGTGCGCCAGCTGGCTCAGAGAAAAATAACATAGACGCTAACCTTGAGCAAATTTTTAGCGTTCCTTGCCGTATACAACATGATAATTGCTTCGAAGTTGAAACTGCGCACTAGAAAGGGCAAAAGATTTCACCACATTTCACAGGTAAAACCGCTTATTGAAAGATAATCTGCTTTTTAACTTTGTCTTTGCCATATAACTTTTCACTTCACATTTCTAGTATGCTTCGTCAGACTTAAGAATTTGTTAACATGCAACAATGTTTGAAGTTAAATATCCAGTCTAGAACCTAGGGAACATTTTTAAACAGAAATTACGAATGCATTGTTATAGTGAACAGACGACACAGTGTTGTATTCGTACATTCTTGCTTGTTAGTTGCACGATCACGTAACGACTATCAGGCTTACATACTTAGGACATATACTAGTACTGCTAATGAGATTTTAATGCAACATTTTGGTTTACTTGAAGATACATTCTGGATTTAAAGTACTTTCTGTGAGATACCAGATGACACATCGGTTAGTTTATGTGACAACTACACGATTTTACCACGACGCTACTAATGAGTGACAATTTACAATGTTGCTTTTGCGGTTTATCTGTTTTATATCTGCACAGTTTTTCTGAATTATTCTGGAAAGTAAAACATGTTTTAGTAGTAAATTTGTGGTATAGCTACAATGAGACAGCCTTTTCCGTAGCACAACAATACATTACAGCACAGTACTTTCTTCATTACGGCAATAAGCGTAATAAATAAGATATCTATATGCAAAGCACTTCACTTTTGTTTATCATGAGGTAAGTACATCGACTTCTGCAGAACTTAGCTTTCGGAGGACGATAACTAAGACACTTCCACAGAGATTATCTTACAACAAGACGCACAGTTTAGCGCTACAGTACACATATTTGAGTGATTAATTTTGTACTTAAAACATTTATTTTTAAAGATATTTGAATTACAATGATACAAAGGTTTTCTGTGATACATTTCATTCCATTGCTGTAATCTGCAACACCTGAGGATATAATTACATTAATCCTCAGAGGGGTACGCGCTTACTTTGTGTACCATGTGTGTGGCAAACACAAGGAGCCCTAGCTAATATGGTATTTGCATATACAACTTTACACATCGGTACCATATTTATCTAACACATCAATTACACAGCTATCTGATCATTTAACTGAGAGAGACAAACATTTATTTTACTACTACATCAGTGACACATGCTTACACAATTACACAGTTTGATAACTTCACACTTACGAAATTGTATTTTGTCTGTACTTTGTGAACAGTTCATATTTTTTTGGAACCATTGTTGTGCTATGAGAGCTTTTAATGATGTATTTGGTATGAGATCATGATTTTTAAAGTACGTTTGAGGTAGATGACACTATTGAAATGAGCAGAGAATTTTTTTTTTTAGGTTTTGAAATTATTGGAGGAAGGTACGACGATTTTGAGATTTGACTGAGGTGTTATGATGTTATTATTACGATGACTATGTGTATTATGCTGCTGAGGTATGTTTATGATCAATAAGCTGTTGCTATATGAATTATTTGATTATGCTACATATCTGTTATGATGAAATATTGAAGAAGTGTCGACGAATAAGGTAAGGAATAATGAGTAGTAGTTAGGGACTCTGGTTTGTGAAATAGGTTGTTGGAAACCAAGAATCGTACTTTAAGAGATATGAAATGTATGTAAATGCGTGAATGTACTACAATGCCGACGAAAATTTTTTGGACACTATTATATTTAAAGGATTTTGTTTCTACATATTTGTAACGCAAATTCTTGACCTGTGAAATATTTTTATATGAGACTGCCACTGTAGCCAAAACTGGTGTCGTAAATATTTCCGTAAGAAAGTTAAGTGACCACCTGCAGGTAATGCGTCGTGGGCACCCAGCTGCGCGACAGGCACCTGGAAACAAGCTATTAGTGTGTGCCTTTCAGAGGCACAGGTGAAAAAAAAGAAATAGGTCATTATCCTCGCTATTGACATTCCTTTGTAGAAAGCATCGCAAATACGACACGCTCAAACTTGAAAACATATGATTACACTTTGGAGTTTTTAATTTATGATATTTACTGAAATGAAATGATGAGAAAAGTTTCATGTCTATTGTCTTGCTAGTTGAAAGATTGTTTACTACACTATGAAACGCCATATGGCTAGCGAATGACGTCTCACGCCTTGCTTTGCCTATTTTGTTTAATATCTAGTTTCTAGCTGCACTGCAGCATTGGTTACTATAAAATTTAATGGATGTACAAATATAAATATTTTATGCCTACAGATCCAGTAAATAATAACTTTATGATGTACTTAAAAAACAAAACGAAGGAGCTCAAAAAGACATTTCCCTTGGCAGGAATTGCATACAGAATTTTCTTTTCAAGTACATGGTAATATTTTTTTTTACAATAAGTTTTTGTGGTCCACCACTTTAATTATATAGACATTAAGATGTGAATATACATTTCCCTTATCTACGTTGTTGTTTTTAGTGTACTATTTTTTCTGCTTGTTGGTTTGTCATGTTTAGGTATAAGTTATTACATTTATTGCTGCTTGCTTTGCTTACTTGCATTTTTTTGTCATTGCTGTTTGTATTAATTGTTTTGTGCTGCTGCATTGCGTCGTCCCTTAGTTTAGCATCTGAGCTCAGTAGGTTTAAGTTAGCTTAAGAGGGGGTAGACTATATAAGAAAGTAACTATGATGAATTGGAAGAAAAGCATTGAGAAGCTATAAGAAAATGGTTTGGCCAAAAAAGTAGTGTACAGTCTATAAAAACTATTTTTGAAAGAGGATGAGAACAGAATACAAAAAGCATGCTTAGATAGAATTTTTTGGCTGGAGCAAATGTTGAAATAAGAGGGAAGATCTATGGTATGAAGTTTTGGGTTGGACTGCAGTACCAAATGTTACCCTGAAAACGAACCCTGTCCTTTCCTTTTGTGTTATCCCACTAGGTATTTGTGTACCCTTGTGTATTTATTTTCTTCCTGTCTCTGTGTACTGTTTCATAGAATTTTTTCTCTTCTAATACTAAGCTACATTCACTAAGATGAGGAACAATGTTATCCTCAAATATAATTTGCATTTAATAACATGTTATTTACTTGGTAAATATGTTTACACATTATTTATTCTGTTTTGTTCTAATGCTTGTGTGTGAAGTTGATGTTTCAAAAGTTACTCTGATCTTTTATGTATGTACTTATGTCGTAATTTTTGTAACACTGATGTATTTGTTATTTCGATTCATTTGTAAAGCCTGTATTACTGCAAATGTTATCTGTATTGTTATGTTCTTTAATGATGTATTTTGTACCTTTGTTAATGTATTATTATGTTATAAAATTATAATTGACACCAGTTCATCGATTTAAGTAACTAGTAAGTAACATTTCACTGCACACGTTTCTGTTGGTCATAGTATATGGACAATTTGTGAGAAGTAAGGACTGATAGTGTTTGCACATGTGTTGATAATTCAGCAAGGGACTGGTTAACAGCATTGCTGGTTCTAAGGACATACCAAACAGTATGTGAGTTCACAAGTCATGGTTTATGAACTTGCTATATTCTCCACAAGACTCTTTGATGGTGATTGTGCACCTGCACAGTCGCAACAGTTGGCTGCTGGCCATCTCTACAAGGACTACAGTGGGTCTGCATCTTTGATGACTCACCTATACCATTATTTCTACAAGGACTGCTGTGGGTCTGCACCTTTGATGACTCACCAATACCATAATCTCTATCAGGACTACAATGGGTCTACTCTGTGACGACCTACCTACCAATATTTTTTAAAACTTCGACTGACTCTGCTGTGGGTTTGCTCTGTTGTGGCCCATTACCTGTCTGCATGTCAAGAGTCAGCACTGTCTTTCTGTTGGAAGGACAACACTACTTCTTCAAGACTGCACGGAAATCCACTACTTCCGTGTGCATTTTCTTTTACTACTCAGACTTTGAGAAAAACACTGCAATTTTACTTTGATGAATGATAAGGACTATCTTTATGTACTATGAGAAAATTTTAGCTTTTGACCAACATCGTATCGATAAGTGTGTGCATTTCATTTCTTTGTTATTGTAATTATGAAAAAAATTTTCAAATCTGTATTGACCACTGCCCAAAACAATTTGTAATTTTTTTTTTTGTGGGGAGCATGGGGGCTATGTAAGTAGGCTGTTTAGGTTTTTTTATTGGTAACGCCACATAACGCTCTGTATGAAAATCAATGGCTGTGCTGTGTGCAGTCTGTGGCTGGTTCGCATTGTTGTCTGCCATTGTAGTGTACAGCGCGTAGCGTTGCGCAGTTGGAGGTGAGCCGCCAGGAGTGGTGGACGTGGGGAGAGACATGGCGGAGTTTTGAAATTTGTAAGACTGGATGTCATGAACTGCTATATATATTATGAGTATTAAGGTAAATACATTGTTTGTTCTCTATTAAATTCTTTCATTTGCTAACTGTGCCAATCAGTAGTTAGTGCCTTCCGTAGTTTGAATCTTTTATTTAGCTGGCAGTAGTCGCGCTCGCTGTATTGCAGTAGCTTGAGTAACGAAGATTTTTGTGAGGTAAGTGATTTGTGAAACGTATAGGTTAATGTTAGTCAGGGCCATTCTTTTGTAGGGATTTTTGGAAGTCAGATTGCGTTGCGCTAAAAATATTGTGTGTCAGTTTTAGCACAGTCTTGAATAATTTTTCCAAGGGGACATTTCAAATTTCAAGCTATTTAAATGTAAATTCAGTAGTTTGTATGTGTTTCAATACGTTTGTGAGTGTGCGTTGGCTTGGAAACATGACGGGAGCGCTCTACCCATCACAGCACTCATTACTATGCTAGGCGACTACCGAAGCCAATGGAGAGACCGTACGGAAGTTGGGGAGGAGCCTGGGATGACAGGACACGTCGAGTGCTGGGCAGGAAGACGTGACGGACGGTCGCGGGAAATATTTGGAGAGTGTTGAGCAGTTTGCGCGTGATCGCGGGAGATACAAATATTTCGTACAGCCGACTTGTGCACTAGTGAGATTTCCATGGCTTCAGCAGTGAAGACGTAGTATGCGCTTAGAAGTGAATATCTTGCGAGTTATGTAGCTGCTCGTAACTAATTACGTGAAGTAATGATCTATTGTTTCCCTGTTAACTTATATTCTAAATGGTTCAAGGAGCACTATGCGACTAAACATCTGTGGTCATCAGTCGCCTAGAACTTAGAACTAATTAAACCTAACTAACCTAAGGACATCACACACATCCATGCCCGAGGCAGGATTCGAACCTGCGACCGTAGCTGTCGCGCGGTTCCGGACTGAGCGCCTAGAACCGCGAGGCCACCGCGGCCGGCAACTTATATTCTATTTAACTGCTGGACCACCGACACCAATAAGTGTTTTGCAGTAATAAGTGGCATTCTTAAAGGTACTTCTGCTATCGTACTCATCAATTAAAGTCGTTAAAATAGTACCTGCAGATTTTGTTTAATTGCAATCTTCCATTTATAAATTTCTATGTTACATTCAAAATTGGCTATTGCCGAGTTATAGGAACCTTTGACCATTCGATTCATGTGTTTATTCATATTGTATACTGTAGACTCAGCAGTATTTGGCCTGCAATGCGGCAACTACGTATCCCAGTCGGTAGACAACGAAACCAGCCAAAACTTTTAATGTTTCAACTCTGATTTTGAGGGTACGTAGCTGAGGGCAACCATTTTTTTTTTATTTGAAAGGCCACAGAAGTGAGGGCAAAATGTTGTGCCGCTATGTTGCATCCAAGTTGAGGTACTCTCTGACGAGTCGATCGTGCAGTTCCACGAATTCACGGGGATGCTATTGTCGGCCTTTTACGCCCTGCTCCATGTCGTACAGATTGTCTGTGTGCGTCAGATCAGGTGATTTTTGAAGGCCAATCGAGATCTAATAGGCAGGGGCAGTGGTTAGTAAACAATTCACATATTGTTCTACCACGATGAATTTTGCTGTTACCGTCATTATGTGCGTGTGTGAGCAATGACCTCTTGTGAAGTGACCGACTCCAAATGTTCAGTGCCTGCTATTCACGTCGCACTTTTCTCCCGCTAACAGGCAAGGGTTTACATCTACATCTACATACTCCGCAAGCCACCGTACGGTGTGTGGCTGAGGGTACCCTGTACCGCAACAAGTCGTTTTCATTTGCTGGTCCACTCGTAGATAAAGCGAGTGAAAAACGACTGTGTACAATCCTCCGTACGAGCTATAATTTCTCATATCTTATCTTTGTGGTCCTTACGTGATATGTATGTTGGTGACAGTAGGATCGTTTTACAGTCAGCTTCAACTGTCGGTTCTCTAAACTTCCTCAGTAGTGTTTTTCGAAATGAATGTTCCCCCCCCCCCCCCCCCCCCCTGTGATTTCCACCTGAGCTCCATAACCATATCAGTAACACTCGTATGCTGATCGAACCTACCGCCTCTGAATTGCTTCGATGTCTTCTTTCAATCGGACCTGGTACGAATAGCAAACACTCGAGCAGTACTCAAGAACGGGACCGTCATTCACCACCTGCGGCAGTGCCTGTGGGTTTGGAAGCGATTTTGATTCAAAAGCCGTAAAGTGCGTCTCCGGTTCCTTTCAATCAGGGTCTTATTCTGGCCACAATTCTGGCGGCGTGTTCCGTGGCCATGTGTGCTTCACGGCCACTTGCAGACACATTGAACAATCCATCGCAAAGCATCAACAAATGCTGCAACTTCACACAACATTGGCCATGGACACGGACGGACACGTTTGTCGCTTACTGCCACGGTCTCATTTACCCATGTTTACGTACGAAGTCTCCTTCAACCATAAATGTCTCATTACTGACTTACGCTCACGTACATGCAGTGCGCGCGCGGTTGATCACGTGACTCGGTGGCTGCACCTTCTGTAAAGGCTTAACGATTCATCCTTGCGTGCGCAAGAGGTGACTATTTGTTTGTCTGGTGACTTGACTTACGACCTGTCGCGTAGACTGCTTTTTAAAAATTGTTATACAGTTTATTGAAAGGGTGATCGAGGGAAAAACTCCTACATCTAACGTAAGCCACAAAAATGATCAGGTTTCTCGTTTATTTTTACTTTTCCATTAACCCAAACATACAGGCAGAAGAAGCTTGCACGGGATGTAGCATGGATAGCTGCATTAAACCAGTCTTCCGACATAAGACCACAGTAACAACGACAACCACAACAGATATATGTTAGTATTTGCTTACATTCAAGGAAATCTACTCTGCTGTTCGCTGAAACAAAGACGACTAACCAGCAGAACACAAGCGAACACCTACGAATTCGAAGTGAACACAGTCGAATGCCATTTGCTCGCCTACCGTCCACTGCTGATCGTTCGCTTCTGCTCACCCTTTTCCAAATCAAGCTTTAAAAGCAAATTTTATGTCCTCTCCTATTGTGACATAACGATATGAAAAATATTTTGAAAGAAGTAAATCATACATGTACAGAAAAATGTTACGCAGTTGTCTATTCACTCTGTCACTCTCTTTTTTGCACCGCTGTATCTTCTGATAATAATACCAGACGTGTCTGAGGGACAACAGATACCTCTCTGGCCGCACCTACCCACAGCCTGCCGATTGAACTGCAGGTCCTACACTGATAGCCCATTTATTTAACGCAGATAACTCCCGCGCGATAACCATGTATAGTAAGCGACCGCGTGTCGTCACACGGCACCAGACGTGTCTGAGGGACAACAGATACCTCTCTGGCCGCACCTACCCACAGCCTTATATAGCGCCAGAAAGAGGCGTGCACAGTGCTTCCTAAACAGTTACCTCGACGACTCATTGGCTGCCGAGTATGGGCTGTCCTTGGCTCAAGTTTCAAATCATACGCTGTATTTGCGCTCGTAATGTTTTTACTCGTTCATTACATTGTTGTCAACTACACGTGCAACCTTCTTCATGTGTTGTTGGAATGCGCGTATCAGCATATGTATAAACGTGTGTTAGTGGGTGTGTATTGAGGCAATGACTAGTCTTATTGCGCAATAGTTAAAGCAGTCTATAACGCTTCCTCAGAACTGCAATATCCTTAACATCGGTTTGTTGCATGATTCTCAAAGATATTCTCAGTTCGAATATAATGAATTTCCTTGAGACAGAGATGTTGCTGTCCATGCATCAACAAGGCTTTAGAAAGCATCGCTCCTGCGAAACGCAACTCGCCCTTTTTTCACACGTCTTGCGAACTATGGATGAAGGGTGTCAGACGGATGCCATATTCCTTGACTTCCGGAAAGCGTTTGACTCGGAGCCCCACTGCAGACTACTAACTAAGGTACGAGCATATGGGATTAGTTCCTAAATATGTGAGTGGCTCGAAGACTTCTTAAGTAATAGAACCCAGTACGTTGTCCACGATGGTGAGTGTCATCGGAGGTGAGGGTATTATCTGGAGCGCCCCAGGGAAGTGTGGTAGGTCCGCTGTTGTTTTCTATCTAGATAAATGATCTTTTGGATAGGGTGGATAGCAACGTGCGGCTGTTCGTTGATGATACTGTGGTGTACGGGAAGGTGTTGTCGTTTAGTGACTGTAGGGTGATACAAGATGACTTGGGCGGATTTGTGATTGGTGTAAGGACTGGCAGCTAACTCTAAATATAGATAAATGTAAATTAATGCAGATGAATAGGAAAAAGAACCCCGTAATGTTTGAATACTCCATTAGTAGTGCAGCGCTTGACACAGTCAGGTCGATTAAATATTTGGGCGTAACATTGCAGAGCGATATGAGGTGGGACAAGCATGCAATGGCAGTTGTGGGGAAGACGGACAGTCGTCTTCGGTTCATTGGTAGAATTTTGGAAAGATGTGGTTCATCTGCAAAGGAGACCGCTTATAACACACTAATACGACCTATTCTTGAGTACTGCTCGAGCGTTTGGGATCCCTATCAGGTCGGATTGAGGGAGGACATAGAAACAATTCAGAGGCGGGCTGCTAGATTTGTTACTGGTAGGTTTGATCATCAAGCGAGTGTTACAGAAATGCTTCAGGAACTCGGGTGGGAGTCTCTAGAAAAAAGCAGACGTTCTTTTCGTCAATCGGTGCTGAGAAACCTTAGAGAACCAGCATTTGAGGCTGACTGCAGTACAGTTTTACAGCCGTCAACTTACATTTCGCGGAAAGACCACAAAGATAAGATAAGAGAGATTAGGGTTCGTACAGAGGCATATAGGCAGTCATTTTTCCCTCGTTCTGTTTGGGAGTGGAACAGGGAGAGAAGATGCTAGCTGTGGTACTAGGTACCCTCCGCCACGCACCGTATGGTGGATTGCGGAATATGTATGTAGATGCAGATGTAGAACTGCTTTGAAAACATCGAATCGGAAAGTATTTTTTCCTTGATTAGAATTTCCCTAACAAAAACTATGATTCTGGAATTATTCTTATTATCACACTACTATTTTGACTAACTCATGCGCTATAGTAGATATTCACTTACTATGCTTTTCAAGGAATCTTATACAGTTTTCATAATACGTCAATTTTCGTGTTTGCCTGCTGAACACATCTTCATAAGGTATCCAGCCCACTAATCAACGCCATTTCAACGTCTTTCCTGTATTTTGTTTACCTATTTCTTACAATCATTGCTAACGGCCTTGCCACGTTGTAGCACCGGTTCCAACACGATCACCGAAGTGAAGTAACGATGGGCCTGGTTAGTACTTGGGTAGGTGATCATCCAGGGGAAAACGGATGCTGAGAGAAAGGCCTGCCAGAAACAAAATAGGAAACAAATTCCCGGGTTTCAACTGCACTCAGATAAAGACAAATATTTCAGAATGCATCCTACCAAAGCTGGTACCGAATAGTGTAAAGCAGTAGTCGAGCAGCTCTTCATAAGCCACACATATCTGTGGCGAATGGTATGCGACGCTTGAGGTGGTGGGTAGAGTGACGCCAGGGTGAACAGTGAACTGTAAACGAGTAATTTTGGAGTGATGAAACACGCGGTACCTTGTGGCTATACGACGGAAGGATTTGAACTTGGCTCTTGCCTGAGGACGTTACCTGGCATCACATGTAGTGCCAACAGTGAAGTACGGAGGTGGTGGTGCTATGGTGCGTTTGTGTTTTTCGTGTTGGGATGTGATTTCTTTAAAGCGCATCAGGAAAGGCTGAATGCCTGAAGATATAAACACACTTTACAACAGTGAGTACTGCATGCAGTAGGGGAACAGTTTGGAGAGGATGACTGATTCCGTCAGCATGACGATGCACCCTGTCATAAGTAACAGCTTTGATACCATTGTTCGCGAATTGCTGAAACGGATTAGCTTGCCCAGAGATCAGACCTGAGCCCTGTGGAACGTAATTGAGATGAGTTAAAATATCTACTTCTCTCCAGGCCGCAGATTCCTACATTATTACCTTCTCCGATTTCAGTTTTTGAGGAAGACACCAAAAAAATGGTTCAAATGGCTCTGAGCACTATGGGACTCAACTGATGTGGTCATTAGTCCCGTAGAACTTAGAACAACTTAAACCTAACTAACCTAAGGACATCACACACATCCATGCCCGAGGCAGGATTCGAACCTGCGACCGTAGCAGTCGCACGGTTCCGGACTGCACGCCTAGAACCGCGAGACCACCGCGGCTGGCTCGGACACACCAGCTGAGTTCAAGCCATCATAAAGATTAAATGTGAACACACCCCATATTAATGTCCACTAATAGATGTACGGACACTTTTGATCAGATAGTGTATGCAGAAGCACTTCCGTGAAGTTCGCGAAGTAGTATACTGAAGCACCGAAGAAACTGGTATATGTATGCGTATTCAAATACAGAGATATGTGAACTGGCAGAATACTGGAGTGCGGTCGGCAAAGCCTTTATAAGACAAGTGTCTGGCGCAGCTGTTAGATCGGTTACTGCTGCTAGTTCATCAACAAAGGAGGTGGCTTACAAAACACTCGTTCGAACTATACTTGAGTAATGCTCATCAGTACCAGATCGGGTTGACGAAGGAGATAGAGAAGATCCAAAGAAGAGCGGCGCGTTTCGTCACAGGTTTATTTGGTAACCATGGTAGCGTTACGGAGATGTTTAGCAAATTCAAGTGGCAACTCTGCAAGAGAGGCGCCCTGCATCGCGGTGTAGCTTGTTCGCCAGGTTCCGAGAGGGTGCGTTTCTGGATGCGGTATCGAATATATTGCTTCCCCCTACTTATACCTCCCGAGGAGATCACGAATGTAAAATTAGAGAGATTCGAGCGCGCACGGAGGCTTTCAGACAGTCGTTCTTCCCGCGAACCAAACGTGACTGGAACAGAAAAGGGAGGTAATGACAGTGGCACGTGAAGTGCCCTCCGCCACACACCGTTTGGTGGCTTGCGGAGAATACATGTAGATGTAGATGTAGATGTACAATGGCAGGTTATCAAGATTGAAGTGAGTTTGAACGTGGTATTACACTCGGCGCACGAGCGATGGGACACAGCATCTCCGAGGTAACGATGAAGTGGGGCTTTTCCCGTATGACCATTTCACGAGTGTACCGTCAGTATAAGGAATCCGGTAAAACATCAAATCTCCGACACCGCTTCTGCCCGATAAAGATCGTGCAAGAACAGGGCTAACGTCTACTGAAGAGCATCGCTCAAGTAACAGAAGTGCAACCCTTCCACAAATTGCTGCAGATGTCAATGCTAGGCCATCAGAAAGTGTCGGTATGCGAAACGTTCAAAGAAACATCAGGGGTAGGGGCTTTCCGAGCTGAAGGCCCACTCACGTCCCCTTCATTACTGCACGACACAAAGCTTTAAGCCTTGCCCCAGTCCGCCAATAGCGACACTGGACTGTTGATGATTGGAAACATGTAGCCTGGTCGTACGAGTCTCCTTTCAAATTGTATGAAGCGGATGGGGGCGTACGGGTATGCAGACAACATCATGAATCGATAGACTCTGCATGTCAGCAGGGGACTGTTAAAGCTTGTGGAGGTTCTGTAACGGTGTGGTGCGTGTGCAGTTGGAGTGATATGGTACCCCTGACACGTCTAGCTACGACTCTGACAGGTGACACGTAAGCATCTTGTCTGATCATCTGCATCCATTCATGTCCATTGTGCATTCCGACGGACTTGGGAAATTCCAGGAGGACAATGCGACACCCTAAGGCTATAATTTGTAAAGAGTGGCTCTAGGAACACTCTTCTGAGTTCAAACACTAGATCTGGCCACCAAACTTCCCAGACATGGACATTATTGAGCATATCTGGGATACTCGCAAAGTGCTGTTCAGAAGAGATCTCCGTTCCGTTGTATTCTTACGGATTTATGGACAGCCCTGCAGGATTCATGGTGTCAATTGCCTCCAGCACTACTTCAGACATTAGTCGAGTCCATGCAACGGCGTGTTGCAACACTTCCGCGTGCTCGCGGGGGCCTTACCACTGCCGTGTTCGGCATAGTTTTCATCCAGCAGGGTGTGTCATGTTGTACAGTACTAAGAAAGTTTCATTACATTCGACCCAAATTGGCATTATTTGTATGACACTGGATTCATTCGCAGAAAACAGTGTTCATATTTCTCAGGGTTTTTTTATTCCCTGGGATCGAGCCAGACGTTGGGAGGTGTGACGCCATCGGCCACTCTGCGGCGACGCGACGCCTGCGAGGCGTGGCTCTGCACGGCACGGCACGCCACGTACACGAGCGGCGGCTGCAAGCCCACTCGGGCCGCGCCTCGCCTCGCCACCGCGGCATTATCTGCCGAGGCCGCAATTGGCGCACTGCGGCTGCAGATTAAAATTAAAGCGGATAGCCGCGGCCCCGCCGTGCTGTGCTGTGCTGTGGTGTGCGGTGCTGCCCGCCAGCATCCAGGCACTAGCGTCAGAAGCGAAGGAAAAAAAGACTACGCTCTAGTGTGGTCAAAAATGAGATATGTGGCTCATCACTCATTGTTTCTCCTGCTGCAACCTTTATCTTTTCTGTTACTTCCTTCTTGTCTCATTCCCTATCAAGCAATCTCTTCTTCTGATCCACAATTTCTGTTTGTTCTTTTTCTTATTTGTGCGAGACGCTAGTGTAGCCCGTTCTACTGATATTGTTCCTCTAGTTGGAATGACAACACACATAGAAGGGATTCAAAGACGCTCTGGTAGGATCGGAACACGTATGCGTAAATCATACGAAAATGTACTAAAAAATTCGGAAAACTTACTGGTTTTTACGTCTTAAATTTACTGCAATTATTGAGAAGTATTTTTACACCAGACGCGTTTCAGTTCCTTTTTCAATCAATCTTCTGTGCTAATTCTGGAAATGTGGACACACAGTATGTCTGTACATTTTGGTGTTTAATAGATTAAAATGAGTATTTCCTTATAGATGTGTGTGAAATCTTATGGGACGTAACTGCAAAGGTCATCAGTTCCTAAGCTTACACACAACTTAACCTAAATTATCCTAAGGACAAACACACACACCCATGCCCGAGGGAGGACTCGAACCTCCGCCGGGACCAGCCGCACAGTCCAGGACTGTAGCCCGGCTATTTCCTTATAAAGTTGACGGACTAATTGCTTATGGTGTTTCTGCCTCTTGTTAACATATTCTTCCTTTGTCGTTGACGTAGGATGACTTCGAAAGAAATTAGGTTTCAAATTTATTCTTGGCAATTTGTCTCCTTTTTTTTCTTTTAGAACAACTTTCCCTTATGTTGCATTGCCTCACTTTTTAAAACTTCAGTACAGAATTAGAAATGTATTTCACTTAAGACACACTAAGGCCCTTGTTTATATTCATTCGTTTGTTTTCTGTGTAGGCTCTGAGATTTGTCAACAAGTGAACTAATTTATTCATTTACTTTTCTTCTCGTGTGTGTGTGTGTGTGTGTGTGTGTGTGTGTGTGTGTGTGTGTGTGTGTGAGCGGGTGTGTGTGTATGTGTGTGTGTGTGTGTGTGTGTGTGTGTGTGTGTGTGTGTAGATGGGTGTGAGAGAATGCAGATTAGTGCAGTTGTCTTAGATGTGCAGAAAAGATGTGAGTGGTAGCAGGGGCAAGGGGTTGTGAGACTTAGTGGCCCTAGTTTGCAAGAGGAGGATGTGAGTAGAGGGAAAGTGCGGAGACGGTAGTGGTCAGTGAGTGGTGTCGATGGTCCAGCAGTTAAATAGAATGTAAGTTGAATAACAGGGAAACAATAGATTATTACCTCATGTAACTAGTTATGGCCCACCAATACGATTATTTCTACAAGGACTACAGTGGGTCTACACCTTTGATAGCCCACCAATACCATACTCTCTACCAGGACTACAGTGGGTCTGCTCTGCTACCTAACAATATTTTTCAAAACTTCGACTGACTCTGCTGTGGGTTTGCTGTGTTGTGGCCCATTACCTGTCTGCATGTCAGGAGTCAGCATTGTCTTTCCATTGGATGGACAACACACCTTCTTCAAGACTGCATGGAAATCCATTACTTCCGTGTGCTTTTTCTTTTATTGCTCCGACTTTGAAAAAAGAAACTGCAATTACTGTTGTGATGAATAATCAGGATTGTCTTTATGAGAACAATTTTTGCTTACAACCAACATTGCATCAATAAAAGTGCGCATCTGATATCTTTGTTATTGTAATTATGAAAATTTTTATCAAATCATTATTGACCACTGCCCAAAACAATTTGTAAAGTTTTTTGGTGGGGAGCATGGGGGCTATGTAAGTAGCCTGTTTAGGTTTTTATGTTGGTAACTCCATGGGGGCTATGTAAGTAGGCTGTTTAGGTTTTTATGTTGGTAACTCCATGTAGCGCTCTATATGAAAATCACTGGCTGTGCTGTGTGCAGTCTGTGGCTGGATGGCATTGTCGGAATATTCGCTATTGTAGTGTTGGGCAGTTGGATGTGAACAGCGGGTAGCGTTGCGCAGTTGGAGGTGAGCCGCCAGCAGTGGTCGATGTGGGGAGAGAGATGGCAGAATTTTGGGAGCGGACGATCTGGACGTGTGCCCATCAGAAAGAGTAAATTTGTAATACTGTATATCATGAACTGATGTATACATATGATGACTTTTGAATATTATTAAGGTAAATACATTGTTTGTTCTCTATCAAAATCTTTCATTTGCTAACGATTCCCATCAGTAGTTAGTGCCTTCAGTAGATAGAATCTTTTTTTAGCTGGCAGTAGTGGCGCTCGCTGTATTGCAGTAGTTCGAGTAACGAAGATTTTTGTGAGGTAAGTGATTCATGAAAGGTATAGGTTATTGATAGTCAGAGCCATTTTTGTAGGGATTATTGAAAGTCAGATTGCGTTGCTCTAAAAATACAGTAATTCACTAATTTTTCTAAGGGGAGGTTTCACCTTATACGTCAATATGACGTTTCCTGTCGTTTTATTACAACAAAACGTACCATTAATGATTCGTTCTCGACACATTCAATGTGCTGATGCTTAAGAAACAGCATATATTCATGGGGTTTAAGATATAACACAAAATAAAAGATGTAATATAAAATAAAATGGACTCCTATTGGACACGAAAAATATAACGTAGCGTCTTGGTTTCGGCGGACCTCTAGCTTTCTGCTCGTGACTTAGGGAGCGTCATTGCTTTCTATTGGTACTATTTTACGCTTCACCTTGCCGAAGTATCGTAGAACTTATTTTGTGTTTCATGTGACGAAATGCCTCCTCAACGTGAAACAGCAGGAAGTGACGACACAAAACTTGCAGAGCACCACGTCAACTGTAGCTAACTTGTCCGTCTGCCGACGGCCTTTGGCTGAGTGGAGCACGCCTAAATTAGTAGTTATTGTTGTATACTAGACTCGAAACAGAAATCCCTTAAAAATGGGGAATACACCTGTTTCAGCCTGACTGTAAAAAGCTGGCGCCACCAAGGGTGTCAGTACGTTTCATTGGTTAAATATGAAATATTGAGACTCGTGAATTTATGTTGCAATGCAAGATAACACAACTTTTCTGCTTCTTCTTCTTCTTCCTCTGCCTTTGTCCCGCATCGGCCCTGAGTAAGCATCGTTATTTACGGACATGTCTTGATGAATTTAAAGGATGATTGGTTGCCCTTCCTGTCGCTAAACCATTATTCCCCCTAACAGTATGTATATTCCTTTAACTGTCTACAGGTAGTGAACGGAAGTTTTCTAAATGTTTGCGAGTCGTGTAACCGAGGCAGGACTTGGGTGTCAGCCCTGTATTTACCTAGGGGAATATATGAAGCCGTCTAAAAAAAGCATCCAGGCTGGCGTGGATGCGTTTTTCTCGTCGTCAATTTGTGGGGCGGTTTCAAGCGGCTGCCAGAGGTTAAAAGAGCATTACCCGACTGAAAGAAAATTGTTTCATTTCATGAACTTCATGCAAGTATCATTGTAACGAGCTGGAAGTTTTTTCTGACTCTGCAGCACATTTTATCGATTTTGATACTCATAGTTTTCGACAAGAATCAGTTGACGAGTAACACCAGCAGCTGATGAATTAATCAACGACGGAATAACTCTTTTTATCTTGTGAACACACTCATAAGTACTGTTAGAGTAGGCACACAACACTGTTATGCATAGGTATTGTCAATAGCTGAAGGCTGTAGTGCTGAACCGAATGTCTTCGAACCGAACTTGAGAACTTTTTCCGGAGATATTTTTTTAAAGAAGCAGGTCTACTTTGGGCCTACTTGGTTGGCGTGAACGCTGTTCGCTTGGTGAGTATACTTAATTTTTTATCTGATACATCTCTTCAGATTTGGAGCGTTCATTCCATGCCAATGCCTGGGTGATATCTAATAACAGCCCTTGGACAACTTCCTACAATTTTTGCCGGTTATTAAGATTTCTGACAAGGCCTCTGTTCTCCGACAGTGCATATTTATTTCGCACATTTATTAATGTAATTACACATTAGTTGTTTAAAGTTTTAATTACACTTTGACATTTCATAATACCATATTTTATCATCCGGTATTGTTTTCCTTGAGTAAGTTATATGTATCTTACTATATTTTCTATGAAAACGGAGTAAAAATTAAGTGAATAAACATAAGAAGAAAATAAATGAGCTGGGAAAGTGAAGTACTAAGGTGCCCAACGAATTATTGGTAGAAATACCTAGTATTTCCAGCAATGGGGAGTAAATTAAGCCTTGGTTTACGGAGAAGATGCAGACAAGAAGGAAAGCAAGATGTTATAAAACTTTACAGTACGTCCTAGCATTTTTCAGCCTCGTACTATTGCTTCATTGCGCAGATCTGTATTCTGCAATACTAAAGCAGAGTTTACACTTACGTGACAAAGGTTGTGGAATACTTCCCAATATCTTGTCGGAGTCCTTTCGCCCGAAGTAGTGTAGCAACTCGCCGTGGTACGGACTGAACAAGTCATTGGAGGTCTTCTGAATAAATACTGAGCCATGCTGCCTCTACAGCCGTTCACAAATGAGAAACTGTTGCTAGCGCAAATTGTTGTGCATGACGTGACGTGTCCTACAAATATTCGATGTGATTCATATCGGGTGACCCGGGTGGCCAAATCATTCGCTCGAATTGTCCAGAATGTTCTTCAAACCAGTCGCGAACAATTATCGCCCGGATGACATGGCGCATTGTCATTTACAAATATTCCATCGTTGTTTGGGAACTCGAAGACCATGAGTGGCTGCAGATGGGCTCAAAGCAGCCGAACATAACCATTTCTAGTTAATGGTCGGTTCACTTGGACCAGAGGACACAGTAGATTCCATGTAAACACAGCCCACACCATTATGGAGCCACCAGCGGCTTGCACAGTGTCTTGTTGACTACTTGGTTCCATGGCTTCGTTGGGTTCAAAATGGGTCAAAAGGCTCTGAGCACTATGGGACTTAACACTTGAGGTCATCAGTCCCCGAGAACTTAGAACTACTTAAACCTAACTTACCTAAGGACATCACACACATCCATGCCCGAGGCAGGATTCGAACCTGCGACCGTAGCGGTCGCGCGGTTGCTTCGTTGGGTCTGCACCACACTCGAAACCTCTCATCGGCTCTTTTCACCTGAAATCTGGACTCATCTGACCAGGCCACGGTTTCCCAGTCGTCTAGGGTCTAATCGATATGAACACGAGCCCAGGAGATGTGGTTAGCGAAGGCACTCGCGTCGGTCGACTGTTGCCGTAGCCCACTAGCATCAAATTTCGCAGCACTGTTCCAATGGATACGTTCATCGTACGTCCCACATTGATTTCTGTGGTTATTTCACGCAGTGTTGCTCGCCTGTTAACTCTGACAACTCTACGCAAATGCCACTGCTCTTGGTCGTTAAGTGAAGGCCGTTGGCCACTGCGATGTCCGCGGGGAGAGGTGGCGCCTGAAATTTGGCTTTCTTCATAGTCTCTTGGCGCTGTGGATGTCGGAATACTGAATTTTCTCACGAGTTCGTAACTGAAATGTGCCATACGTCTGGCTCCAACTATTACTCAGCGTTCAAAGTCTATCAGTTTCCGTCGTTCGGCCACAATTACGTCGGAAACCTTGTAATTATGTAATAGGCGTATTTAAACTGTTTTAGCATGTAATTATCTGAACTGTTTCTTATTTAAATTGTTTTGTTAATTAAATTGCATTGTGTATTATTGAGAAAGAGCGGGAAACCGCGCATAGATACATTTTGAGAAAGAGCGGGAAACAGCGCGCAGTAATACATCTGTAATGGTAGCAGGGATTGTCTGCACCAAAAACCATTGTTGGCGGCGAGACCGCACTTTTGTAGCATTGAGCGTTGGAAGCGAGCAGTTGCGAGTAAGATGTGAGACGAGGCAGTCGTAGCTAGCGAGACATGAGAGGAGGTCGCTGTAAGCGAGGTATGAATTAACACTTTGAAAGAAGCGGTGTGCTCGCCAGCCACTCGCTATATGTAGCGCAATGCTAGTTTTTAAGAATTTTTGTAAAGAACTATGCCCCTTGTAATTGTTTGTCAAGATCGTTCTCAGAATATAGTTATGTAATTTTGATGGAAAATTAGGTATGTAGCGCAACGCTACTTTTTAAGAATTTTTGTAAAGAACTATACCCCTTGTAATTGTTTGTCAAGATCGTTCTCAGAATATAGTTAACTTCTACCAGATTAAATGCATTAAGAATTTTCTATCCCAAAATCATTCACCTAAATGCTTTACGGAATTTATTGTTATCTTAAAAGAAAAGTCTAAACTGAGCTTCAGCTTTTATCAAATCTAAATTAACTTCAACTTAAAGAATTCCAGTCACAAAGTATTATGAAACTCCACCAGCAGCTTATAATTATGTTAAAGAGAAGTAAGTATATTCATTCCACAGTTTGCTGTAGCAGTCAGATGGCGATCCAGTATAAATAATTAAAGGTAAGAATCAGTCTTAATAATTTCAGGTAACGACTGAGGGCCACGGCGACAACACATTTTATGTTTCGTCGTAATAATCAGCAGGTAGTCTTCACAGAGCAGCAGTTAAAAGATTTTAAGAGACGCAGCGTTCAGTCAGCAAGCAAACGTACATCCAATATTAGACGGGAAGGTTTCAACCTTTTCACATGAATCACCTTAGTACAACTGCCAGTGCCGCTAATGCACTAGCCTTTGATACCGTATATACGCTATACTACCTCCATCTGTGCATGTGCATATAAGCGTAACCGCTGAATGTACTTTCGCTGTGACTATTATGTCTCACTTTTATTTCTTACTCAAGAGAAGAGTGAGTAGAGCTAGGTATTGACAGAGCTTTCACCAGAGGTTGATGATGATGAAGTCCCATACTCCTTGACAGATCGTAGGGGAACGATGCGGGATACCCGCACCGCCGTACTAGGCAATGTCCTAAAGGAGGTGGTTTGCCATTGACTTCCTCCGACCGAAATGGGGATGAATCGTGATGATGAAGACAACACAATAATACCCAGTCATCTCGAGGCAGGTGAAAAACCCTGACCCCGCCGGGAATGGAAACGGGGACCCCGTGCTCGGGACATGAGAACGCTACCGCTAGACCATGACCTGCGGACCACCACAGGTTATCATTCTCTAAATCACATTGTAGTCCTTTCGATGACGTAGAACAGACGATCGCTTCCCTCTGATAAAGCCGGGAGTTACATGTAGACACTTTACTAGCAGCAATCGACTTTTCAGCTCCTAAAGATAAGCCCACCGACTGGCGCATACTTTCTCTATCCACGACAAACAAAGACGATATGTTGATTATAAACCTGGTATGAGTAAAGTAGTATTTCAGCATGGTGCTGCATTTTACCATTATCCTGTTAGAGAAATTTGTCTTGACTCCTATGTTTATTCCAACTATTTCGATCAATCTGTTTGGTTGTCGCTAATCTTTCATTGAATTTCATCTATAACGCTCATGCAATAATTTATTCTTTGTAACAGTTCGAACGCCATCGATTCTCAGGATTTTTTTTCATTTTTTACAACTATATTAGAATTACATTGCTGCAGTAGACTTCTTGGCTGCATTTAAGATGGTTCAAATGGCTGTGAGCACTATGGGACTCAACTACTTAAACCTAACTAACCTAATGACATCACACACATCCATGCCCGAGGCAGGATTCGATCCTGCGACCGTAGCAGTAGCGCGGTTACATTTAAGACTTGCCCCGACAATAACTAAAAGTAGTTCATTTTCGGCAGCTAATATTTCAGGTCCTCATTCGTTTTACAATACGCCAATAATAAATCTAGATGCCGCATTTTAACACAGTCTTCGTATTCTACGACTAGCGCTTCTTCACCATCACTCCTATTTAAGACCACACAGTTTCAATGGAGACATGTCGTTCATTTCAGGGCTAATTAAGTTTCCACGAATATCGTAGTAGGACCCCGAATTCCATTGACGACTCGCACTTCAAGTATTTGGAAATAAGTTTCTTTGCAGTAGTAGTCACTTCGTCGCGCTTGTGACTAGCTGCTGTCTAAAATAAGCCAGCCTCACTTCAGAATGGCACCAAGTGTCGCCGAATAGTTATCGGAAGACGAGTTTTGAGGGTGCTTCAGCAACAGTGTCATTCTTCAGGAGACAGTGGAGTACTGAAGCAGCTAGATGACGCCGGTGAGTTCTCCGGCAGTCATGCGGAGATCTCCGGCAGTCCTCAGCGTAACGAAACGAGTTATTGTGAACGACAGGTCTCTGGCAACGGTTCTCACATTGGCATCGGTGACGTACCAAACGTGAGTCACATGCAACCGTTCTGCGCTTCCTGTCAACACACACCGTACGCTCTCGGAACGTCTCGCTTTTCTAACGGTATAACATTACAACTTACAACTCAATCCGCCTCCTTCCTCCACACCACCGCCATCCCCCGTTTTTGCCTTCCAGCACCTCCTCTACTAATTCAGTAACGGAACGCACGTTTACACTGAATGAATATGTCACTCTGCCACGGAATATATACCGTTACTTAACTCTTTGGCATCAAAGTATTATATTTCGGGTTTTGGTACGAACACAGGACAAATTTATGTTTGGGATTGAAAACCATCGCACATGAAATCCTCTTTATTTGGATGGATTCTAACAATCTAGCTACGTTAAACCGTAATGGTATCAACACTATTCAAGAATGTTTTATGGTCGGAAGACGACTAGATGGTTAGCCGAAACTACTAGGGCGCTTCGGAAAGCAAGGTCTGGTCGGCCACAAAATGGAAACCACAGCGAAAATCAAAAATATTTATTTGCAAAAGTTGTCTATTCCGTCCAGCCGCTCTCTACATAGTCGCCGCTTCCACTTAGACATTTGTCGTAGCATTGTACCAGCTTTCCAATATGTCAAGGAAGGTATCAGTGACTATAAGGCTGTGATAGCATCTATGGTGACAGGTCCTTCAAGGAATGTTAAGAAAGGTCGGAAGATATATTTACTCAGCAAGGGTGATAGGATACAAATTTCAGAATACTTCAGCAGTCAGCATCAAATATGAGAACGAAGATGTTGAAACAAAAGGAAAAAATTCAAAGGCATCGTACAATATGCCCTAGACAAGTATTTTCTGAGTAAGGTATTAAGGGATGCGGAAGTTCGGAGCACACCTGCGATTGGATTCAAGACTTTCTTGCAGATAGAACTCAACACGTCGCTCTTAACGGAACTAAATCGGCAGATGTAAAGGTGATAACCGGAGTACCACAGGGAAGTGTGGTAGGACCGGCGCTGTTTACAATATACATAAGTGATCAAGCAGAAAGCGTCGGATGGTCTTTAAGGCTATCGCAGATGACGCAGTTGTCTATACCAAAGTAGCAGTGCCAGAAGATTGCAAGAATTTGTAGAACGACCTGCAGAGAACTGATGAATGCTCCAGGATCTGGAAGTTGACCCTGCATTTAAATAAATGTAACATATTGCGCATACATAGGGACAGAAATCCACTACTGTACAGCTACACTATTGATGACAACGAGCTGGAGACAGCATCTGCCGTAAAATATCCAGGTGTAACTATCCAGAGCGACCTTGAGTGGAATGACCATATAAAACAGACAGTGGGACAAGCAGACGCCAGACTCAGATCAATCGGAAGAATCTTAAGGAAATGTAACTCATACCCGAGAGAAGTGGTTAATAATGCGCATGTTTGCCCGATTCTTGAGTATTGTGGATCCATTTGGGATCCCTGTCAGGTAGAACTGATAGAGCAGATAGAGAAGATCCAACGAAGAGCGGCGCGTTTCGTCACGGGATCGTTTAGCTGGCGAGAGGGCCTTACGGAGATGCTAAATAAACTCCACTGGCAGACGTTACAAGAGAGGAGTTGTGCATCACGAAGAAATTTACTATTTTAATTTCTGGACAGCACTTTTCAGGAGGAGTTGGACAACTTATTATTTCCCGCCACTTACATCTCACGTACTGACCACGAGGAGAAAATTCGTGAAATTAGAGCCAGTACAGAGGCTTACCGACAATCATTCTTCCCACGCACTATTCGCGAGTGGAACAGAGTTGGAAGGATCGGAAAGTACCCTCCGCCACACACAATTAGGTGGCTTGCGGAGTATGATGTAGACATAGAGGTTGCCTTAGAAGGCAATCGCCTGTTCCTTCCGCCACTTCTCTGCGCTGGTCTGCAGTTCGTTGTCTGTGCCAAAATGTTGGCTACACATTCAGTGGTTCATGTGATCAGAGATGAACATCAGAGGAAGCCTAGTCCGTGCTGTATGGTGGACGATCCAAACGCTTCCCATCGAAAATGTTGCAGGGACGTCGTCTTTGCTCCTGCAGTAGGCGACCGAGAACCGTCATGAAGAACGTTATGCATGTCAGTTACGTTATGTGAAGACAACGCATCTCATCAGGCACCGTACTTGAAAAGAGAGACTATTTTTCTAGGAATCTTAACGTGCTCACTGTTTGCTCAATATTGAAAAGAGCGACGAGACGTCATCGACGGGCATACTAGAGACACTGCCGAAAACGCCTGTGCAAAACTTGATCGGATTTCCTTTGCACTTTTCGGAATAGCTCTAGTAGTAATCCATACAAATAAAGAAAATTTCATGTGGAGTCCTGACTTTATGTGTTTTCAATCCCTAACATTAATAAAGAAATTTAAAACAGGTCTCGTGTCACTTGTCCCTTTAAAAACGGTGACAGATGGTCATGTGAGTCTCCACCATTGACGTAGGTCAGGCACTAAACTAGGTGCAAGTTACTTGTATGTAATTAGCGCAGTGAGATGGTTTCACTTGGAAACGTAACGAGGATACAAACTAATTGCCGTATTTGGACGTACCCATGACTAAACTGTGATTGAAGTTCCCCCTATTTGTTGGTGTAGCAACGCGGACTCTCCAGTGTAGTAGTAACAGCACGTAATAGAAAAAACAGAGCCCGGAAAACATTCTCGGTGACTGTGCAGACTTGCCTTTCCTTCCACTTTCATAGAAAACTTCCGCCTTAAAAGACAGTATCAACCGTTTCCACAGGGCTTATCATATACGTTCCTAGTTTGATTAAGAATCAATTTTTTTTTAAGCATACGTGGACTGGCCCAGTAAATCCTCTGGTTTTAATTTCAGCACACGGGACAAGATTACACAAACAGTAAAACATAGCACTCAGCATCCCTGCAGTATGGTAGTTTACGGGATCTAGTTATTATCGAGTTGCTTCAGGTGAATGAACGGTCTTGGCGCAATGGCAACGCTGGTTCCGTTCAATCGCCGGAGTTGAGCACTGCCAGGTTTGGCTAGTATTTGGATTAGTGGCGGTCCGGGACAGCTCAGCGTTATTTGCAATTGAGACGCACTCAGCCACTGTCAGGCAAATTGAGGAGCTACTTGACTGAGAAGCAGGTGCTCTGGTCTCGTAAACTGACAACGGCCGGAAGAGCAGCGTGCTGGCACGCCCCCACCCTCCCCCCCCCCCCACCCCCATCCCAGCATTCAGTGGCACGTGTGAGGTGAGGATGACAAAGCTGACGGTCGGTAGCGTTGGGCCTTTAAGGCCTATTCGGACAGAGGTTGGTTTTACTTCAGTTGCGTGAGGTATACCTGAATAGTGTTATGGACTCAGTTCATTTCCGAATTGCCGCCTTATCAAGGCTAGCAGGGGTGTCATATGATATCTGCTTAATGTCTGCTAGGGAGGCTTCCTTTTTGTCCAGTGTCGTTATAAAAAAAAAATGGTTCAAATGGCTCTGAGCACTATGGGACTTAACATCTGTGGTCATCAGTACACTAGAAATTAAAACTACTCAAACCCCCCCCCCCCCCATGAACCATGGACCTTGCGGTTGGTGGGGAGGCTTGCGTGCCTCAGCGATGCAAATAGCCGTACCGTAGGTGCAACCACAATGGAGGGGTATCTGTTGAGAGGCCAGACAAACATGTGGTTCCTGAAGAGGGGCAGCAGCCTTTTCAGTAGTTGCAGGGGCAACAGTCTGGATGATTCACTGATCTGGCCTTGTAACAATAACCAAAACAGCCTTGCTGTGCTGGTACTGCGAACAGCTGAAAGCAAGGGAAAACTACAGCCGTAATTTTTCCCGAGGGCATGCAGCTTTACTGTATGATTAAATGATGATGGCATCCTCTTGGGTAAAATATTCCGGAGGTAAAATAGTCCCCCATTCGGATCTCCGGGCGGGGACTACTCAAGAGGATGTCGTTATCAGGAGAAAGAAAACTGGCGTTCTACGGGTCGGAGCGTGGAATGTCAGATCCCTTAATCGGCCAGGTAGGTTAGAAAATTTAAAAAGGGAAATGGATAGGTTAGTGGGAATTAGTGAAGTTCGGTGGCAGGAGGAACTAGACTTCTGGTGAGGTGACTACAGGGTTATAAACACAAAATCAAATAGGGGTAATGCAGGAGTAGGTTTAATAATGAATAGGAAAATAGGAATGCGGGTAAGCTACTACAAACAGCATAGTGAACGCATTATTGTGGCCAAGATAGATACGAAGCCCACACCTACTACAGTAGTACAAGTTTATATGCCAACTAACTCTGCAGATGACGAAGAAATTGAAGAAATGTATGATCAAATAAAAAAAATTATTCAGATAGTGAAGGGAGATGAAAATTTAATAGTCATGGGTGACTGGAAACCGGTAGTAGGAAAAGGGAGAGAAGGAAACGTAGTAGGTGAATATGGACTGGGGCAAAGAAATGAAAGAGGAAGCCGCCTGGTAGAATTTTGCAAAGAGCACAACTTAATCATAGCTAACACTTGGTTTAAAAAGAAAGAAGGTTGTATACGTGGAGATACTAAAAGGTATCAGATAGATTATATAATGGTAAGATAGAGATTTAGGAACCAGGTTTTAAATTGTAAGACATTTCCAGGGGCAGATGTGGACTCTGACCACAATCTATTGGTTATGACCTGTAGGTTAAAACTGAAGAAACTGCAAAAAGGAGGGAACTTAAGGAGATATGACCTGGATAAACTGAAAGAACCAGAGGTTGTACAGAGTTTCAGGGAGAGCGTAAGGGAACAATTGACAGGAATGGGGGAAACAAATACAGTAGAAGAAGAATGGGTAGCTTTGAGGGATGAAGTAGTGAAGACAGCAGATAATCAAGTAGGTAAAAAGACGAGGGCTAGTAGGAATCCTTGGGTAACAGAAAAAATATTGAATTTAATTGATGAAAGGAGAAAATATAAAAATGCAGTAAATGAAGCAGGCAAAAATGAATACAAACGTCTCAAAAATGAGATCGACAGGAAGTGCAAAATGGCTAAGCAGGAATGGCTAGAGGACAAATGTAAGGATGTAGAGGCTTATCTCACTAGGGGTAAGATAGATGCTGCCTACAGGAAAATTAAAGAGACCTTTGGAGAAAAGAGAACTACTTGTATGAACATCAAGAGCTCAGACGGAAACGCAGTTCTAAGCAAAGAAGGGAAAGCAGAAAGCTGGAAGGAGTATATAGAGGGTCTATACAAGGGCGATGTACTTGAGGACAATATTATGGAAATGGAAGAGAATGTAGATGAAGACGAAATGAGAGATACGATACTGCGTGTAGAGTTTCACAGAGCACTGAAAGACCTGAGTCGAAACAAGGCCCCCGAAGTAGACAACATTCCACTGGAACTACTGACGGCCTTGGGAGAGCCAGTTCTGAAAAACTCTACCATCTGGTGAGCATGATGTATGAGACAGGCGAAATACCCTCAGACTCCAAGAAGAATATAATAATTCCAATCCCAAAGAAAGCAGGTGTTGACATATGTGAAAATTACCGAACTATCAGTTTAATAAGTCACAGCTGCAAAATACTAACGCGAATTCTTTACAGACGAATGAAAAAACTGGTAGATGCGGACCTCGGGGAGGATCAGTTTGGATTCCGTCGAAATGTTGGAACACGTGAGGCAATACTGACCTTACGACTTATCTTAGAAGAAAGATTAAGAAAAGGCAAACCTACGTTTCTAGCATTTGTAGACTTAGAGAAAGCTTTTGACAATGTTGACTGGAATACTCCCTTTCAGATTATGAAGGTGGCAGGGGTAAAATATAGAGAGGGAAAGACTATTTACAATTTGTACAGAAACCAGATGGCAGTTATAAGAGTCGAGGGACATGAAAGGGAAGCAGTGGTTGGGAAGGGAGTGAGACAGGGTTGTAGTCCCTCCCCGATGTTATTCAATCTGTATATCGAGAGAGCAGTAAAGGAAACAAAAGAAATATTTGGAGTAGGTATTAAAATCCATGGAGAAGAAACAAAAACTTTGTGGTTCGCCGATGACATCGTAATTCTGTCAGAGACAGCAAAGGACTTGGAAGAGCAGTTGAACGGAATGGATAGTGTCTTGAGAGGAGGATATAAGATGAACATCAACAAAAGCAAAACGAGGATAATGGAATGTAGTCAAATTAAATCGGGTGATGCTGAGGGAATTAGATTAGGAAATGAGACACTTAAAGTAGTAAAGGAGTTTTGCTATTTGGGGAACAAAATAACTGATGATGGTCGAAGTAGAGAGGATATAAAATGTAGACTGGCAATGGCAAGGAAAGCGTTTCTGAAGAAGAGAAATTTGTTAACATCGAGTATAGATTTAAGTGTCAGGAAGTCATTTCTGAAAGTATTTGTATCGAGTGTAGGTATGTATGGTAGTGAAACATGGACGATAAATAGTGTGGACAAGAAGAGAATAGAAGCTTTCGAAATGTGGTGCTACAGAAGAATGCTGAAGATTAAATGGGTAGATCACATAACTAATGAGGAAGTATTGAATAGGATTGGGGAGAAGAGAAGTTTGTGGCACAACTTGACCAGAAGAAGGGATCGGTTGGAAGGACATGTTCTGCGGCATCAAGGGATCACCAATTTAGTATTGGAGGGCAGCGTGGAGGGTAAAAATCGTAGAGGGAGTCCAAGAGATGAGTACACTAAGCAGATTCAGAAGGCTGTGGGTTGCAGTGGGTTCTGGGAGATGAAGAAGCTTGCACAGGATAGAGTAGCATGGAGAGCTGCATCAAACCAGTCTCAGGACTGAAGAATACAACAACAACAACCGCAACAAACCTAACTAACCTAAGGACATCACACACATCCATGCCCGAGGCAGGATTCGAACATGCGACCGTGGCAGTTGCGCGGTTCCGGACTGAGGGCCTTAACCGCGAGACCACCGCGGGCGGCCCAGTGTTGTTATAAACCGATGTCTTGCTCTTTGCGGAAGATTTCCAAATGGCCCATCCGAGACCGCTTCAGTATCGTACTATCGTTTCTCTCCTTTTTAATGGAGTACTAGTTCATCAAAGTATAAAGGAGAGCTTGTGTGATTTTATAAAAGAGAGGTACTAACTGACTTCAACTTCGATCTGAGTCACGAGGTTCACTCCAATGTTTCACAGAGCTTAGACCGCCACAGGAAAGGCTCCATCTCAATTCCGCACACAGTCTCAGGTGGTGAGTGCGTTACGTCACATTTTCATCAGCGTGCAGATTTCCATTGAGGAGTGCTTGTGGCTGAGAGCCTTCGAGTCGCATTCTCATAATCATTTCGTAATCTAATCATTACAATGAGTGCTTAAAGGTGTTTGTTACGAGTTCTGTACTAGCGAAATAAATACAAAATTGTGTAAGGTGGCTATATTTTCGCACCTTACCAACACTCATCTACATACTTTGCCATGATCTATAACCACAATTAGGTATCATTTGTTGTACATCGTGTAAGTAGGCTGTTAAGGTTTTCTTATTCGTAACGCCACGTAGCGCTCTGTATGAAAATCACTGGCTGTGCCGTGTGCAGTCTGTGGCTGGTTTGTATTGTTGTCTGCCATTGTAGTGTTGGACAGCGGCAGCTGGATGCTAACAGCGCGTAGCGTTGCGCAGTTGGAGGTGAGCCGCCAGCAGTGGTGGACGTGGGGAGAGAGATGGCGGAGTTTTGAAATTTGTAAGACTGGATGTCATGAAGTGCTATATATATATTATGATTATTAAGGTAAATACATTGTTCGTTCTCTATTAAAATCTTTAATTTGCTAACTATGCCTATCAGTAGTTAGTGCCTTCCGTAGTTTGAATCTTTTATTTAGCTGGCAGTAGTGGCGCTCGCTGTATTGCAATAGTTCGAATAACCAAGATTTTTGTGAGGTAAGTGATTTGTGAACTGTATAGGTTAATGTTAGTTAAGGCCATTCTTTGTAGCGATTACTGAAAGTCAGATTGCGTTGCGCTAAAAATATTGCGTGTCAGTTTTAGCACAGTTTTGTATAATTTTTCTAAGGGGACGTTTCAGTCGTATATATGAATATTTAAAGAAGACTGACGTTGTCACGTACGCCTTATAAATAATTGTTAACGCTTTTTTACGAAAGCTGACAGAGTGTTTTTACTATCGAAACGGCGTAATGAATGATTGCCTGTACTAGTAGAGGTTGGAACGCCAGTGGAGATGAAATGGCAGGCAGAACTCAAGCAGTAGGTGGAAAAAGCCCGCACAGATTTGTTGGTTCTGCCTGACACAGGGAATGCCAAGATGGACAGTCTCGACACCTGGGCGAGGAAACACAACACAGCGGTGGCTGGCCGGTATTGTAGCTAGGTTGGAAGGATAACCGGGAACTGTGCAAATCTTGGTCGCAGCTGAGAGGAACGAGGAAGCGCCACCTCGGAGCCTAGGTTATTTCCAAGGATTTTTACTCACAAGCGTACCATTGTACGAGTATAGGTATTTCCTCGCAAAGTTTCCGCACTAGACGACAAAAGTCTAAAATATGGTTGGTCGGCGTTCGGAAGATTCTGTAGAGAGGGAGAATATTCCGTGGTTTCGTGAAGATGATTCGCCTTCTGCAGTTACGAGGGAGGGGAGCCAAGTCTTGCTGGGAAGCCAGCAGTGGAGAGGAAGAAGTCTTCTGTTTCGAACGCCCGTGTGTGACGGTCGCTCAGTATCAGCTTTGTTGGTACAGACGGACTTGCTGCCTTTGCTTTCAGGAGAGTTACGGTTAGAATGGCTAGGCACTGTACTGTTGCGAAATTATACGATTCTGGACTTCGCCTCCAGATTGGAAGTTTTCATTGAGTGTGCAGCGTTTAGTGATTGAGAGCACTTCTTCTGCCTTTACTTATGTTGAGACGTTATCTGAACTCCATCCTTGCGGCTGGGAGTTCACAGAGAGGAGAAGACAGTATTAGAGGATATTAGTCAGAGCACCGCCTTCTGCCGTCCTAGTGTTTGAAAGAGTTTTATTCTGTGGCGGGAGTTCTTCCATCGTCACAGGCGTGTACGAGAACCATCACTCCGACTCACCAGACGCAGTACATACGGTGATATTGCTAATTGCTTCGGCTTATTAGGTCTATAAAGCTGAACAGCTGTGATCACGCTAGTTTATTTCCACTTAGGTTCGGCACCACCGTAGGTCATCTTTGAAAGTAGTGTCTTCTAGTGTTTGCTACAGAGATGATGTCAGTCATTTCGCGTTATTTATGTTAGATCGCGTGGCCATAAAAAGGGGCAGAGTTGAGAAATTGATCAGCAATTTTTTGTCAGGAAATATAGGCAATTGTAACATATAGGTTTTTTTTAATCTACAATAAATCTATAATGAGAAACAACGTTTATCATTCAGTTGTATTAGTTGCCTTAATAATTCATTTATGTTTAGGTTGTAATTTATATGTTAAAGAGCATTAAGAGATCTGTTTCAGGGCGTAGTCAGACAGGGACAAAGCATCACTTTATCGTTCAATATTTTCCGTTGCGCACATGCATTTTACACCCGTCTTGACTATTAACTTGGAATGGAACTGATAGCTTTAGGCTACAATAATAAAGAAAGTGATTTACCTCTTCATTTATACCGTGCAAGCCACATTGTGGTGTGATCGGCGGAGGGTACTTTACGTACCACTGTAACTCTCTCAATTCGCAGTTACAGTCACATATGGTTCGCAGGAAGAATGATCGGCTGTAGGCGTCCGTGTGGGCTCGAATCTCTCTAACTTCACTTCATAATGTTTTTGCGAGATATACATAGGGAAACCAGAATACGAGGACTGTTCGGAAAGTAAGGAACGATCGGTCGCAAAATGAAAACTACAGTGGCAATCAAAACTGTTTCACCAGTTTTTTGAGGAACATGTAAACCAAGAATATTATACAACTGGAATGTATCATGAACAAAACAGGCGAGTCACAGATCAAATATGACTCTGAACTGAATTTCGCAGAGTTAAATTTTCTGACATTTTCCACAGAAAATATATGTGAGCTAAACGTCTGACTCTTTCGTGTTTCAGGGTGCTTTCTGGATAAAACTAAACTATAGACACTATCCTATTATCAACAGGAATAAAAATGCATATGCATTAATTATAAAACAATTAACCTTAATTTTGATTATGAGACGTAAATATGTTTATACTAAAAACATGTCGTTGAAAGTACATGATTTTAGTCCTCTGTTTAGATAGACGTGTTGCTAATGTGTACTTAAGGTTTCAAGCATCTAACAGTAAATAAGAAAGTTAGGCAGTGCATGAATTCTAAGTACTGTGTAATGAAATGGGTGTCGAAACGCTCAACCTCATATTATCTTGCATTTTTTATCTATCTAAGAGCATTTTTTTTAGAGCCATGCAACTTTATGAAAATTGTTATTGTTAATATTTTTCCAGGAATTCACAGGCAAGTTGCCTTAATTCTGATGCTCGTATGCTCACGTACCGTTTAAGAGCCCCCCAAACCCCTCTCTCTCTCTCTCTCTCTCTCTCTCTCTCTCTCTCTCTCTCTCACACACACACACACACACCATTTGGAGGCTAATAGAGGACTAAATAAAATTTGAAAACCAGTAGCAGAGTCGTATCAATGCACGTATTGTGATAGCTTTACTTGCTCTGTAGAGGCGTATCTTTGTGGCAGCTTAGAAGAATTAACGTTCAATGGTTGTTATGTCACAATAACAACGTGTGAGTGGAGTGAACATAACACGTGCCTCTTGAACTGTCTGCTCGATCTTGAGGTAGCCACTTCGCCAGCAAGATACCCCGATCTGTACCCTATAGAACATGTGTGTGTGACCAGTTCTAATGTTAACTCCGTCCTAGTGCCAGATTCCACGACATCAAGAACTAGTTACAGTTGTGGGCCGTCCTGCCTCAGGAGAGATAACGACGGTGTTGTGAAGCACTCCCCAATCCAATCAAAGCATGCGTCCAGAAGAGATGGTGTGCAACTTCCTACTCTTAAGTGTGCTCATATTGCCAAGTTCTTTGTAAACTTGACTTGATTTTATAAGCACCTAAATGACAGCCATACCCACTCTAACCGTGGAGTTTCATTTCATTTCCTCCTCCTCCATCTCCTCTCCTGGAGATTTCCCTTCTTTCGTCAGGCAGTGTGTTTGTAGGTATCATTAAACAGACCGCGTAGTCGAGAAACCTGCCGTTTCGAGAGACGTCTAAGACGGATTAAGAGATTACACACATGCAAATTACGTGCAGGCCCCGTCGGTTGGACGCAGACTGCAGTCAGTTTGCGAGCGGTTTGTGCGTCATCGGCGCCTGCTGGCGTGGGCTCCGCAACTAGTGACGCACGGCGCTTTTACACCACCAAGTTCTGGCCGCGGCCGGCTCCAAATCTAGTCACTTCACGCTCAGCTGTGACGCCGGACGTCACTCACACACAGTACTCATCACTCGTACACGCTGACTTACGTACTACCTCCCAATTACTGGTAACACTGTTCACGGAGTGCCTGCAGAGACTAAAGATACGGCTTCGAGATCCGATGAAGCGCTCAGTTCAAATTTGCTAGGACGTCGTATTACACTGCATTCTATGCTTTCTGTGCTGTAGAGTAAGAAAGATACCCAGTAAGCAACAACAAAGAAATGTTAATTTTTTACTCCGAAAAGACGGCGGTCACACATGGGTAAAGTATTGCTTCAATTGCCATTGTTGTTTTGGTCAGTGATTTGATGCTACTCTCCACGTCCTTACCTTGCGCCTGTTCGTCTCAGACGACCTTATGTAACCTGAATACTACCCTTATGTCGTCAACGGTACACAGCTCTAAGAAACTACGACTCTTTTATGAAAATAATAGTTCATAGGAAACAATTATCTGCGTCCCGCACCGCGATTCGAGAGTTTACTCTCTCATCTCCAGGTGGAACAATGATATCGTATTACATATATGCCAAATAGTTGCACCCAGTTGTATGTTGTGGTTTCATTTTGAATCTGTTCAGGTGCATATAACTCTGCAGTTCCTCATAAATCCAAATTTTAATTTAAATTTTTCTCACAGAACACGAACCGATAACATAAGAAAAAGAAGATGATCCTGTTTGTTTATGCCACTGGCTCGTGTTCTGTGAGGAAAAAACGAAGATGATTTTGTGTATTTATGTCACAGGTTTGTGTTCTGTGAGAAAAATTAAGTTAAAATGAATATTTATGACAAACTGCTGTGTTACGTGCAACTGAACAGATTCAATCTGAAACCACAACAAATAACGGGCTGTATACAGTTAGCATATATGTAAAATGATACCAGTGTTCCACTTGAAGATGAGGGTGTGAACTCTCGAAACGCTTTGTGGTACGAAATAAAAAAGTGACAGCGTAGGTAACTGTTTTATTTGGACTATTATTATAACCTCCATACTTCCGTTGTAACCATACGGTAAAAAATACCATTCTGGTGTTTATGAAATCGTGGATGTCTCAGCAGAGATACTTTTGGATTGCTCAAAAGAAATAGGAGGACAGAATAGTGTGAGTTACTGTTATAAGAGCGAGTCATGCATCTTAAGAAAGGTGAAAACGTACTAACGTCATCCCATATCTGGTTTGGATAAGCGATACGACTGATATAATCATCATTTAATGGAAACATGCCGAATGTGCTATGAAGTTGATTCCAAGGCAAACAATTACACGAAGAAGAAGGGTAGCTGAACTTAATTGTCTGAGCAGCTCTGTAGATACATTTTCTACGTGTTTTACAATGTTTGTTTTATTAGTTGTGCTGAATATTATTCCTGTTGTCAAGTTACAAATGTTATTTCTTATTTAAGAAAGAGAATACGAATGGAATGTTAACATTTTATAAGTAGAAACGCCGGCCTAGTCAGGGAAAAGCTGTTGTCAAAGAGTATAAGAAATTGTAAAAGCGTTATCGCTGGGCGTGCGAGTGCGCCAAGGAAGTAGTAGTTCAGAGTCGCGAGGGGACTATTGTCGTTGGTTGTGTGTATTCGTTGGTGTGGCTATGCAAAAGTGCGGAGATAAATAGGCTGTTTCCGAAGTGCGGAGCAGTGAAAACTGTAATGGTTGTTTTGACGGATGTTTAATATGTACAAGCTATGTGTATGGCATTTATTGGGCACAGTAAGAATAATTCACATACCATCAAGTGTGGCTATGGTATGGCAAGATTAGCCTGTGCCCCTTTTTATCGCTAAATGAAGCCGCTTGACAAACCAACGGCAACATAAAATGAAGTAAGATCTAGACTTTTTACAACTAGAAGTGTAACAGGCTGAGCAGCGTAGCTGGAATCTTATTGCTTAAATGACATTGCTTCCGTGCATATTGTCACGTGAATAATTTTCCTAAGTCGCTAACCAAGTAGTATCAATCCTATCCTCTTGTACGAACCGAGATAATCAGAAAATGAAGTGAAATGAAATGATCGTATGGCATTGTTGGCCGGGAGACCCCATGCGGGGTTGTTCGGACGCCGTATTGCAAGTCCTTTTTAGTTGACGCCACTTCGGCGACTTGCGAGTCTATGATGATTATGAAAGACACGCACAATACCCAGTCATCTCAAGGCTGAGAAAATCCCTGGCCCCGCTGCGAATCGAACCCGGGACCCAGCAAGACCATGAGCTGCGAACAGAAAATGAAGTGAACATTAATTTTAGATTATCAAAGCACAATTTTTCCAACTTTTGGATAATTACGTAAGAATGAAATGTTTGGCTGCAGTATGACTAATATCAGAAATAGAATGATGAAAAAGCCAGTCGAATTCATTTGCTGAAAATTGAGTAACTTCGATCACAAAAAAAAAATGGTAGTATAACGATACGTCACTGTCAAAGCACAATTTCTAATTTATAGCTTGTGACATAATTTACATCTTTTATTACAAATAAATACCAGAGTATCTGCTAGGTAAATGACAGTCCTTACAAATGAGTAATTTCAAACAATCTTTCTGTTTGCTACAATTACGACAGTAAGTATTACGGTGAGTAACGTAACGAAAAGTTTCTGACCACAGTCATTGCACAATATTACTTTAACTGATCTTTGAAAAGTAATATAATATGTATCATGTGTTTGCTACTCGATTATTATCTGACTACAGTGACATGTGTGGTGTGAAGTACTTGAAAGTGTGCGTTATAGGTACTGTTCCTACGTCATGACCCCTATAACTATTCGTACGTAACACTGCTTACGGGTATAAAGTTCAATTCCAATTTAATTAATCCTGTTCCGGTGAGGAACTGGCGACCGTTGGTTTTTTCATTAATGACGTACTTTGAAAACCTTTTTCCGAAGTTGTCCGCTAGCTGCTGATAATTACGAATTAGTTTACGTAATAAAGGCACATAAAGTTAACTGAACTTTGTTTCTAATCGCCATTGCTGAGGTACTGAGCAGTGAGGATTCGGTTATAACTTCATGTACTTCCCTCGGTTTTGCAATATTCTTCGGAGGAGACGCCTTTTCCCCATAGATTAGGGACTTCAGATACACGGTAATATACACTCCTGGAAATGGAAAAAAGAACACATTGACACCGGTGTGTCAGACCCACCATACTTGCTCCGGACTCTGCGAGAGGGCTGTACAAGCAATGATCACACGCACGGCACAGCGGACACACCAGGAACCACGGTGTTGGCCGTTGAATGGCACTAGCTGCGCAGCATTTGTGCACCGCCGCCGTCAGTGTCAGCCACTTTGCCGTGGCATACGGAGCTCCATCGCAGTCTTTAACACTGGTAGCATGCCGCGACAGCGTGGACGTGAACCGTATGTGCAATTGCCGGACTTTGAGCGAGGGCGTATAGTGGGCATGCGGGAGGCCGGGTGGACGTACCGCCGAATTGCTCAATACGTGGGGCGTGATGTCTCCTCGATGTTGTCGCCAGTGGTCGGCGGAAGGTGCACGTTCCCGTCGACCTGGGACCGGACCGCAGCGACGCACGGATGCACGCCAAGACCGTAGGATCCTACGCAGTGCCGTAGGGGACCGCACCGCCACTTCCCAGCAAACTAGGGACACTGTTGCTCCTGGGGTATCGGCGAGGACCATTCGCAACCGTCTCCATGAAGCTGGGCTACGGTCCCGTACACCGTTAGGCCGTCTTCCGCTCACGCCCTAACATCGTGCAGTCCGCCTCCAGTGGTGTCGCGACAGGCGTGAATGGAGGGACGAATGGAGACGTGTCGTCTTCAGCGATGAGAGTCGCTTCTGCCTTGGTGCCAAAGATGGTCGTATGCGTGTTTGGCGCCGTGCAGGTGAGCGCCACAATCAGGACTGCATACGACCGAGGCACACAGTGCCAACACCCGGCATCATGGTGTGGGGAGCGATCTCCTACACTGGCCGTACACCTCTGGTGCTCGTCGAGGGGACACTGAATAGTGCACGGTACATCCAAACCGTCATCGAACCCATCGTTCTACCATTCCTAGACCGGCAAGGGAACTTGCTGTTCCAACAGGACAATGCACGTCCGCATATATCCCGTGCCATCCAACTTGCTCTAGAAGGTGTAAGTCAACTACCTTGGCCAGCAAGATCTCCGGATCTGTGCCCCGTTGAGCATGTTTGGGACTGGATGAAGCGTCGTCTCACGCGGTCTGCACGTCCAGCACGAACGCTGGTCCAACTGAGGCGCCAGGTGGAAATGGCATGGCAAGCCGTTCCACAGGACTACATCCAGCATCTCTATGATCGTCTCCATGGGAGAATAGCAGCCTGCATTGCTGCGAAAGGTGGATATACACTGTACTAGTGCCGACATTGTGGATGCTCTGTTGCCTGTGTCTATGTGCCTGTGGTTCTGTCAGTGTGATCATGTGATGTATCTGACCCCAGGAATGTGTGAATAAAGTTTCCCCTTCCTGGGACAGTGAATTCACGGTGTTCTTATTTCAATTTCCAGGAGTGTAGAAAAGTCTAATTAGCCGGATGGGTACGAGGTTTATAAGCTGAAAAACATGTTTAATCTAGTTCATGTTTCCATAAATATGTACACCTATAAATCTGAAACATTCTACCCTCTTTACTAGGTCCTGCGACTCTCTTCCTGCGCCTTCAGATGGATGTGGTGTAGAGGGTACATTTAGCCAGCACACCGCTCTGCCGACAGTTGTCACCTTTACAGACTTTAGCGACGCTACTCCCCACTCAAGCTGCTCTTCAGGTGGCTTCAGGAGGCTGTGAAGAATACTGTGTTTTCCGACAGATGGCGACCATCCCAAATTCTGCCTCGGTAGCCTGGAGCGAAGAAAGTGAATGCTCGCTGGTCTACCTGCGACTGTACTTCGTTGCGGATTTGGAAGCTTTATTCGGTGGCCAGTTTCTCTTAAAAAGATTCTTAACAATTGCGAGGCAGCCCTTAGGCTCCTGCTGAGCAGTACCTTCACCGTACTAAAAATGAGAAGTGACCAGAAAGTAATTAAAGCAACTGTCACTGGAGGTACAGAACCTCGATAGCAACCATTGCATGCACCGTCAGTAATCGACTATTTAATCAGGTTAAATGAGCAAAGAGAATTCTCAAATATGTCACGGGACTGTTTCAGTGAAGAATGGCAGCGTAACAGTTGGGTACCACGTCAGCTGAGGGACTAACACAGACATGAACTTTTTAAAATGTCGAAACCACGTTTAAGGCGTTTAGAAGTGGAAGCACAAGACCAACGTACGCTCATATCCCAGTCCCAAGTAGGTTACACCGTCCTGGTACGATGAAAGAGCACCTGTAATAAAAGTTGCTTCTAGGATGGGATTAGAAAGCTTTCTAAGAGACGAACCAAGTAAGTAGAGGCTGAAGAGATTTTATGTAGAGAAACTGTGTTCGTGCTATGTTATTTTCCCAATACAAAGTTTCTTTTGTAAAAGAATCCCTTTATTTTTTTATTTGCCATCGTACTTCTGCTTTTACAGCTGCCATATTCAGGGTGGTACATTGAACGTGACCGGGCTAAATATCTCACGAAATAAGCGTCAAACGAAAAAACTAAAAAGAACTAAACTTGTCTAGCTTGAAGGGTATGTGGCCCAGTCACTATCAATGGACCACCCTGTATACTATGGGAACCATAGCAAATTTACTTGCCACACATCAAATTTCTGTGTACGTTCTTGCATGCTTTGTGACTAGAGAGAGTAATATTAACCTAGTAAATTGTACTTAGCACTGATCAGATCATAGACTATCGTAACTACTCTCAGTATGCCTGTTGCGTCAGATTTGAGTAAGAATGTGAGATTTTGAAGATTTCTTGTAACACTTTCAGTCGTAACTGCGGTTGGTGACTGCTGTTGTGATGGCCTTTTATAGCCAATAGATGAATAATCTTTACGCAATCCAAGGATGAAAATTAGTTTGCTATGACGATGTAGCAAAAATATGAGGGTGAGTCAAATGAACACCTTAAATATTTTTTAAAATATTATTTATTGTGTAGAAGTGGTAGAAAGCTGTATCACTTTTCAACATCATCTCCCCCACGCTCAATGCAAGTCCTGCAGCGCTTATAAAGTGAATAAATTCCTTTAGAAAAAAATTCTTTTGGTAGTCTGCACAACCACTCATGCACCGTGTGGCGTACCTCTTCATCAGAACGTAACTTCTTTCCTCGCATTGCGTCTTGGAGTGGTCCTTTGGTTTTGGTGATGAGGAATGGCGGCATTCTTTGCTCTCTCTCGTCGTTTCCGGTTGATGGAAGTGAACCCAGATTTTGTCCTCAGTAACGATTCTTGCAAGTAAACCATCATCTCCTCGTTCATAGCGCCGAACAAGTTTTTCACAAGCATCAACACGTCGTTCTCTCATTTCTGGAGTCAGCTGCCGTGGCACCCATCTTGCAGACACTTCGTGAAACTGGTGCACATAATGCACAATGTGGTGTGCTGACCCATGACTAATCTGTAAACATGCTCCAATGTCATTCAGTGTCACTCGGCAGTTTTCCTTCACTATGGCTTCAATTGCTGCAATGATCTGTGGAGTCACAGCTCGTTGTGCCTGACCTGGACGAGGAGCTTCTTCCCCTGAAGTCACACCATTTGCGAACTTCCTACTCCATTCGTAGACTTTCTGCTGTGAAAAACGTGCATCACCGTACTGAACCTTCATTCGTCGATGAATTTCAATAGGTTTCACACCTTCACTACGTAAACCCGAATAACAGAACGCTGTTCTTACTTGGTATAAGTCGCAAGTGGGGCAGCCATCTTTATACTGATACTGCGACGGTATGTGTGCATCTGCACTGTGCTGCCACCTACAGGCCATTCTGCACTCTGTTTGTAGCACGCTTACCAACTTACAGGATAACGACGTGAAATTTCGGCTCGTTATTACAAATTCAAGGTTTTCATTTGACTCATCCTCGTATCACCAGATTTCGCCATTTCCGTCCGTATCGTCGATGCTCCACTTACATACGTAATAGGTTGGTGTATAAGTTCGTAGCGCTTTTGTTTTCCGTGTTGGTATTCCGGTTGCTATGGGCTTATTTATCGACTGTAATTTTTTATTTGTAGTTTACTGATGCTATATGAGTTTACATATTGTCATTGGTGAATGGAGCCGTGGAAGCTAGAAAATGGAGTGCCAAGTGGAGAAATCGGAACATTTCCGACACATTCTTCTGTTTGAATTCAATAGGGAGGTGACACCAGCAGAGGCAGCCAGAAACATTTGCGCCGTGTATGGGGATGATGCCATTGGACAGAGCACGGCAAGAAAATTGTTTTGTTGTTTTAAAGAGGTTCGTTTTGACTTTAATGACTCTCCACGTCAGTGTACTCGCTAACTGAAAGGTGTGATGAACATTGATCGTTCCAACATCGCGCAACATTTGCATGCAGTGGAGGAGGTTCAAAAACCGTGTTATTGGTATAGCCCGTAGGCTCCTGCTGAGCAGTACCTTCACCGTACTAAAAATGAGAAGTGACCAGAAAGTAATTAAAGCAACTGTCACTGGAGGTACAGAACCTCGATAGCAACCATTGGATGCACCGTCAGTAATCGACTATTTAATCAGGTTAAATGAGCAAAGAGAATTCTCAAATATGTCACGGAACTGTTTCAGTGAAGAATGGCAGCGTAACAGTTGGGTACCACGTCAGCTGAGGGACTAACACAAACATGAACTTTTTAAAATGTCGAAACCACGTTTTAGGCGTTTAGAAGTGGAAGCACAAGACCAACGTACGCTCATATCCCAGTCTCAAATGAGTTACACCGTCCTGGTCCGATGAAAGAGCACCTGTAATAAAAGTTGCATCCAGGATGGAATTAGAAAGTTTCCAAGAGATGAACTAAGTAAATAGAGGCTAGAGAGATATTATGTAGAGAAATTGTGTTACTATCTATATTATTTTCTCAGCACAAAGTTTATTTTTTAAAAGAATCCCTTTATTTTTTTATTTCCCTTCGTACTTCTGCATTTACAGCTGCCGTATATATACTATGGGAACCACAGCAAATTTACTTTCCACACATCAAATATTCATTTAAAATCTTGCATGCTTTGTGACTGGAGAGTGTAGTATTAACCAAATAAATTGTACTTAAGAGTGATCAGATCATAGGCTATCGTAACTACTCTCGGTATGCCTGATGCGTCAGATTTGAATAAGAGTGCGAGATTTTGACGATTTCTTGCAACGCTTTCAGTAGTAACTACGGTTGTTGAATGCTGTTGTGATGGCCTTTTATAACCATTAGATGAATAATCATCACGTAATCTCAGTATGAAAAATAATTTGCTATGATGGTTTGCAAAAATAATATATGTCTCTTAAGCGACACAGTATCGCGTGCCAATTTCCTTACTCACCTCTTGATGTAGCCTTTATCATGGTTGAAGCTGCCATTTCTGTGTTGAACAGTATCCCAAAAGCTGATAAGCAAAATAAGATTTATGTTTGCACAAACCGAGCTTTTGTGTTTCTTTGTGACACAATGCTAAGCAATCGCAGAGTTCTCCGAATATCAGTATTTAACACTTTGATTTTTAATTTTGTGTGTGTTGCGAATACAGGCTAGAGGTACTAAATAGTTAGTGGTGGTAAGTGGTGTGTCGCAGCTAAGTGGAGGACCTGAGCACTACTCCCGGTTCTGCCGGGAACTTTTCTTTGATGGGGGTCCTGGACAGGGTGCATTCACCCCGTGAGGCCAACTAATGAGCTACTTGACTGAGTTGTAAAGCCTCCAGACCACGAAAACAGTCAGCGGTGTGCTGACCCGACGCCCTTCCGCACCTCATCCAAGGACGTCATATGCGAGGGATGATACGGCGGTCGGTCGGTACCAATGGACCTGCCAGGGCCGTAGACAGAGTTAAGCTACTAGCTACTGTAGGTATACAGATATTTCTCTGCATTGTTATTCCGTTTCATTTACTAGTTAGTAATATTTGCCACCATGGTGTTAACCGTTAAAAGTGAGCCATTGTAGGAATTGGACAGTGCTGCTCGCTTGGGCACACAAGATAGGCGACTTTAGGCACTGGCAGACGTCAGTTTCTGGCAACCCAACATGCCTGAGCAGCTCCTCCAACGCTGTGAAATGAACATACTTACGTTAAATCTGAACAGTGGTACCTCTCAAGGCAGTCGACAGTTTTCTTTGAGTGAAGTGGTTATGAATGATACCAAATACTAGCAGTCGCTGTCAGTGTGGTTGCTGATCTTCAATAGGCAACGGGCTTCTTCCGGTGTTCTTACACTGACGAGCAAAAACAATATATATCACCTGCTTAACAACTTATTGGACTACCTTTAGAACGCATTACGTCACCGATTATGCGCATCATGGATTCGACAGTTTGTTGGTAGGTTTGTGGAGGAATGTCACACCAGGTGTCAACGCATAAGCTATGAAATTTCCTTCAAGAGCGGGCCTCTGATTCAGGTACGCGTCGACGACGCCTGATAGCGACCCAAATGAATCCCACTAGACACACATCAAGTGAATTTCGTGGCCAAGATATCAACTTGAGTACACTGTCATGCTCGTCAAACCACTGTAGCACGGTTCTGGCTTAGAGACACGGACAATTATCCTGCTGGAAGATGACATCACCGGCGGGGAAGACATCAGGAAACGGATGTAAGTGGTTCGCATCTGTCAGCGTGTCTTCGATTCCTACCACAGGTCTCATGCAAGCGCAGCCGACTGTCTTCCGCTGCATAATACTGCTCCCACCAGCTTGTGTCGTTGGAGTGGATCACCTTTCGAACCGTCCGCCCCCGGTAGCTGAGTGGTCAGCGCAACAAAATGTCACTCCTAAGGGCCCGGGTGCGATTCCCGGCTGGGTCGGTGATTTTCTCCGCTCAGGGACTGGGTGTTGCGTTGTCCTAATCATCATCATTTCATTCTCATCGCCGGAGTGGCGGCAAATCTAAAGACTTGCACCCAGCGAACGGTCTACCCGACGGGAGGCCCTAGTCACATGACATTTACATTTTACCTTTCGAACCGCGGTTCGAATAGATGACTACTTTTGCGGAGACGACCATCGACCTGGTGTCGCAGAAACGTGATTCATCCGACGAGGTGACACGTTTGCATTGATCCACGGTCCAATCTCGACGGTCCTGTTGCCACTGCATCCGTAACTATGTGGTTGGGCCAACATGTGAACAAGGAGGGATAGTCTGCTGCGAAGCCCCATGTTCACCAATGAACGATGAACGGAGTGCACCGAAACACTTATGCGTGCACCAGCATTGAGTTCTTTCGGCAGAGACGCCTCAGATTGCCATCGAGTCTTTTTTACCAAGAAGGAAGGTCTGCGAACCCCATGTTCTGTGAACGTAATACGAACTAGCATCCAGTACAGTTGCAATGTCATTATACCACTTTACGTCAAGGTTCACTACTGTAGCACGTGAAGATTCGACCAGTTATTCCGTTTTCCAGGTACTCGTTCACAGGCTCTGGGTAATAATAATCTGCCCTTTGCGAAAGTCATTTATATCAGTAGATTTTCCCGGTGGGTGGACATTTGCCACGCCGGACATCTGCCACGATTTTACCTGCTCCGAAGGGTTGGGTCCCTTATCTCCCCCTCCTCCTCCTCACCCGCCGCCCGACCCCTGGAACTGCCTTTAGTAACTCCACTTCAGTGGCACTGTCGTCAATAACATTACAGTCACTGTCGAGCAGTAAAGGTAATTATTGAGCCTTTCCGCTGGTATACTTAACACAGGACCACAATCTCTTTGGATTTTCCACCACCTTTCTGTAGAGAGTTTCGTTGTGGATCCTATTAAATGCATCTCCCATTGAAATCCGCACCAAATTTCGAGCCTCAGTAAAACCTCGCCAGTCTTGGAGATTTGGCGTTCGTCTAAATTATACGTGCCTTTTTCGGTGCTCCTGTAGCAGCTTTCTGTCGTGTTTTGCGTACCATGGGGGATCAGTTCCGTATTTTATTAATTTATTTGGTATTGATCTCCCGAGTGCTCTTGATACTATTTCTTTGAACTTAAGCTAAATATGGTCTTCACTTACATAGTTTGGAAAGATTGGAGACTATCTATTAGAAAGACGTCAACCGAATTTTTAGCTGCTTTTATAGATATAATCGCATTTAGTTTTGATGAATTTCTTTGTTACAGAATTGAGCCTCGCTACGATTGTGTGTTTACTAACCTCTGAATCCGTCATGATGCTCAGGATTATTTGAGGCTAAAAGGTCAAGAGCGTTTTCGTAACCATTTACAATTTGAATAGCCTCGTGAACTAACTGTTCAAAATAGTTTTAAAGGAAGCATTTAGAACAATTACGGAAGTGGTTTTCTATCTTCATTAGAGTCTGAAAATGTATTTTTGTCAACATACGGAAGGTAGACTGAAGTCACTGCCAACTATAATTGTATGAGTAGGGGACCTATTTGTGATGAGACTCAAGTTTTCTTTGAACTGTTCAGTAACTGTTTCATTTGAGACCGAGGGTCGATAAAAGGAGCCAGTTATTAATTTATTCCGGTTGTCGAATATAACATCTGCCCATACTAAGTTACAGGAACTATCCACTTCACTGTCGCTTGTGTGCTGGAACACACATTACCTTATTTTTCCTTAAGTTGTGCTTCTTGTTTCTGTTGTAGTGCAGATCATTACAATTACGGTTTTTCCCTCCAAAACCTAGGATACTTTCTCTGTGACCATGTAAATACCAGGGCTAAGTAATGTAGAACAACCACGTATGTTACAAGCATAGCATTCTGTATTACTTCATTTCCTTATTTCTAACATAACGTCGACTTTAGATGACATGTCAATCATAGACGTTCTTATCTCTATTTAGTGAACGTATTTTCAGTCATGTTTTGAACTTTTTCCTGCTACACTTTATCAACTTATGAGAGTAAATTTATATGGAGTATGTCGTTCTTCTTTTCAAACATTCACAAAACCATTTCTTCTTTATTTTCTTTTGGGCATGCAGTTGTAGTAATTAAAGTAGACACAAATGCAGTGACCAAAAAGAAATAATTAGCGTACATTCGCATTCTCCTTACATCGTTCCTTTCTTGTTGCTCCCATGGTGATGGACTGTTTCTATCGCAGTCATTAAGCGTGAAAGGAAGCTACCGTACAGACAGAGGGATCTATATTTATACTTGGCAGAACTAATTACATACTGACATAATCGTTGTTATTGCTTTCGATTCCCCAAAGTTATAAATATTTCGATTTCGGAAAAGTAGCTCTGTATTTCTCCAAGATGTCGAAGAAGTAGGTCCCTTACATACTGATCGTATCGAGTAAGATGTGGAGACGGCGGTTTGAAAGCGGACACAGGTAATCCGGAGAAGGGCGTCCCTTAATCTGAGGGATCGCTACTCAAGCTACCTGGCGAAGGGGCAAGTGTGGCTAATGTCCGGCGTGGCAAATGTCCGGCATTCGATTTTCCCATCTGCGAGCCGTGTCGTCGATAGACTGATTTCCCATTCGTCTTTGATCCACTTATCTGCTTTCCTTATCGTACCACATTCCCGCAACACCAACAGGCGACATCCAACGTCGCGGTGGGCAGTTGTTATAATGTTTTGACTTATCGCTGTACATTCAGCCTTCAGGTCACATGGACCAGCAGCTCAGGTGCCGTGTTACCTTACCTGATCTGAGTGCCTAAGGCCTCGGAGGTTCAGACATTGTCTAGTGAAACAGGTTTAAATCTTGTTTCTCTCTAGTCATAGTACTTAGATAAATCGGAACTACGATTAAAAATCGCTATTATGGTGGCATCCGGACCACAGACTGCTCTAAGGCAGTTTTCAAAGCTCTGCTGCCGTGAACGACCACGAGACATAATATCTCCTTGGATAACACAGGAGAGATTCAATTTAGATGGGCAAGGCAGAAAATATAAAAATGTAGCAGTTGCAGCACGCACAATCGAATACAGAAGCGTATAAAATGAGACTTATAGAAAGTGCGAAATGGCTAAGCAGGACTGGCTAAGGGAAGAACGCAAGGCTGCAGAAGCGTAAATAACTAGGGAAAAAAATAGACGTTGACTATGGGATAGCTAAAGAGACTTTTGAAAAAAAAAAAGAGAAGCAAGTGTGTTCTTATTAGAAGGTACGATGACAAGTCAGTACAAAGCAACGGAGACAAACTTAAAGGTAGGAGGAACATATGAAGGGTCTACAAAAGGAAAATCAACGTGAGAGTGAAGTTACAGAAGGAGAAGAGGAGGTAGGTGTCGATGGATGGGAGATATGATACAGGGAGAGGAATTTGACAGAGCTCTGGAAGACCTAATTGGAGTCAAGGCCCCTGGAATAGACGACATTCCCTTGAGAGAACCAGCCGTGACAAAACTGGTTTGCAAGACGTGTGAGGCAGGCAAAAAACCTTCAGACGTAAAGAAGAAAGTAATACTTTCAAGGCAGTTGCTGACAAGTCTGAATATTATCGAACTGTATTTAATATGTCATGGTTGCAAAATTCTGACACAAATTATTTACAAAACAATGAAAACTTCGCATTAACCTACCTTGAGAATGATCAATTAGATTTCCAGAAAAGCGTAGGAAGAAGTGTAGCAATTCTATCACTTTGAGTTATGTTTGGCAACAGACAAATCAGAGTTTATCGCCTTTGTACATATAGAGGAACCCTTTGATTGTGTTGCTGAGATTATACTCTTTGAAATTCTGAAAATAGCAGGGATAAAATACAGGGAGCGAAAGGTTACCTACACCTTGCCAGGATCCAGACTTCAGTTACAACACTGGAAGGAAACGGAAGGAAACCAGCAGTTGAGAGTGCAAGGAGACACAGTAATACAGGCAAGTGGGGCTAAAAACAATACAGCGACAAGACTTGACTAAAGTAAACAATTCAAATGGATGCAGGTTGCGGTAGTTATGAGGAAATGCTGAAGTTTGCACAGAATAGGCAACGATGGAGAATTGCATGAAACAAGTTTCCGGACTGAAGATTACAATATCAACTCGATTAAGTGATATATGGTTTTTCTTTATTGGCCTAGCGCTGTTTGTCAGTCTCTTAATCAATTATAATACTTGTTTCTGCTGATATTTCATGGTTTTTCTTTGTGAGTACGTCACATATTTCTTAGGGAAGAAAGATCTGCGTTTTTCTAACTGGGAAAGAGTACTCTCGATGAGGACTTAGGCTTTCGTTTGTCGGAAGAAGACACAGAATTAATCTTGTAAGGAGAGGCTAGCCTCCTCAAGGAGGTGGGCAGTTTTCGCGGAAGTTGGGCTGCGGTCTGCTAACGTTATTGTGGGCAGAGGCGGCATCGACCATTGCTCAGCTCAGACCATCCCATACTGCCACTGTCATCCCCAAAAAAATATTTGAGAGCAATACATTTTTAATTTTCCTGCAGGAAATCAGAGGACGAGATGCCTACGGCGCCGCCTGACCAGCCTGAGAAATTCGGTTTGCTCCCAAAATTATGGTATACGCAATCGAATATGTCGCCACTGCTGCTCTACTCGGCGCAAAGAAGCTGACAAATCAGGGAGAGGCTGCTCCAGGCTAAAATCTCATGTTTATTTAAGTGCATTTTGTATGTCACGAGAGGGAAGTTTCTGCTGTATTCCCCTGTTTCTTTTTTTCCCTTTTTTTGCGAAATAAGCGATAACCTCATCCTTCACATTGGCAATAGCATTGAGTCCTCCCCTCCGTATAGAGTTCTTTAGAACAGTAGAAAGCGCATGAGAGAGAACTAAGATTTGTGGCAACTCAGCTTCCCGCTGCTTTCTGGTGCTAAGAAGTGAAACTTTACTGATTTTGGAAAAATGTAAGTGTCCCAATCTGAATCAGCGTGATGCACATTCTTAGCTGCTCGCTACTTAACTGTTCTGGTACACATCCATGAGTTACCGATTTGACGTTTCATTCGTGATTTTATCTCATTAACTCTGAAATCACGAGCTGCCCAAATAAGAATATCTTGTTGAGTTTCCACCAGGCAGTCTTCCACACTGTTTGGTGCTTTCCCACGTTTTTAGCGTCATTTTTCTGTAATTTCAATAGAGATTTTATAGAATGTTGCTCTCTGTCAAGGCCTGTGAATTGTGCCCATCAATTAGAGCAAATAAAATTCTGTTATAAATAGATCTGATTTAACTTTCAAGATCCTCTATTTGTCCCACTGTTTTCCATGGTTAAGCGTCCGTTAATTACAAATATAAGCTGTGATAGTGTAATCGTTGTGTGCTGTGGCCAAACTCAGCGGTCAGTTACTTATTATTCAATGAAGGTAATGAGCATTGCACTCCCTAACTTTATATTATTATGTATTTTGCGCGCCCTTTTAGCCGAGCGGTCTAACGCACGGCTTTCCGGAGTGGGAAAGAGCGCCTGGTCCCCGGCACGAATCTGCCTGGCGGACTTGTGTCGAGGTCCGGTGAGCCGGCCAGTCTGTGGATGGTTTTTAGGCGGTTTTCCATCTGCCTCGGCGAATGCGGGCTGGTTCCCCATATTCAGCCTCAGCTACACTATGTCGGTGATTGCTGCGCAAACAAGTTCTCCAAGTACGCGTACACCACCATTACTTTACCACGAAACTTAGGAGCTACACTCGTCTGGTGTGAGACGTTCCCTGGGGGGAAGGGGGGTTCACAGAGGGCCGAACCGCATAATAACCCTGGGTTTGGTGTGGGGCACCGGAGGGGTGAAGTGGACTGCGGTAGTCGCCGTGGGGTTGTGGACCACTGCGGCTGCGGCGGGGACGGAGCCTCTCAGTCGTTTCTAGGTCCGCGGTTAACATACAATACAATGTATTTGTTTGTTCATTATGGAGAAATGAGAAATGTTTAGGTATAACTCCACGGTTATAGCTTTGTGTGTGTTGTTTCACGACAATTTGGCTAATGACATTTCAATATTCAAATGTAATAAGCAACATTTTTAGCGCAACATAAGAAGGTAAGTGTACGACACACTGCCGCCCCACCTCCCCATTCAAAGGAACAAACACGCAACTTTCATAGTAACAGCACTCTCGACACGTTTTTTTCATTTTTGTCTTATTTATTAATTATGTGATCCTCCTGTTACGTGTATTTATGGATTCCTACGAAACAATGTATCTTTTGTATAGACTCTGTAGTCGATTCTTATTTAAGTATAGCTGTGCAGACCTCTCCTTCGCTAAGTTTTAATCTATTTTGGCCACCATGAGTGTTACCAAGCGTGAGGCGAAGGCTAGTTAAGCCTGCAGCAGGATAGGAATCTGATACTTCAGATAACGGCCACGGCATCGAGCTGTGATGGTAAGATTCTCATTTTTAGTCACGCCAGAGGACGCAGGCGCCGTTTCCATAATACGCCGGTGGTAATCTGTAACTCTACGTATTTACTGACCAATATAACTGTGAATGTTATCAGTTCCAGAAACTCTGATCTTTTGTCCCACACGAGGACTTACGGTTAATTGCCATCTTGTAGGCATGTTGAGTTGAGAATCCTCTCTAGGGGACGACAACCACACCACCAGTGGTCCAAGGAAGCAGGCGTTCGCGACTTTTCTTTGTATCGAGAGTAGTCTCTCCGTTGTAGTCAGTGACATGCCGTCTAATAGCATTTGCAGATTCGTCAGTTGCCTGAGGAAGAAATGATACGTGTTTTGCCTAAGAAGGTCATTCACTGCAGAGACAAGTCATTGTGGAATGCCAGCTACCGATTTCGTATAAAGAACTGAACTTCTGCCAACTTTAGTCGATACAAATGGCAAGAGTATTAACGAAGTTAGAAAAGAGTTTAGGTTCGTTATAAGTCGAATTAAATGTACTTCGTGCGTAAACGCCCACTCATGTGCGTTATATGCAGACGTGTGTGTGTTTCTGTGCGCGTGTGTGGTGTGTGTGTGTGTGTGTGTGTGTGTGTGTGTGTGTGTGTGTGTGTGTGTGTGTGTAATGTGCGTGTTTGTGCCTGCGTGTAGCGCGTAAATCAGTTTCCTCATCACTTCTCGACTGCTGTAAAAACTGAAGGTGTTGCGGAACTTGTTTTCCGCCTCGTAACACCTTTTGCGTCATTACAGTCATTAATCTCAGGGCTACTAAGTGTTCTCACAAACAGTAAACATAAAGTATAAGATAAATATGATTAATCGAGTAATTATCGCGTGCTCTCTGTAATTTGGTGTTGTTTTAATTAATACAACCACGCCTGCATTTACCGACTATAAAATTAATGTATGTACTGAGAAGGACTCACAAAATATCGTCTTTTAGAAGTTCCAGGAATCCATGAACTGAAATCGTCGGGGACATCCAATGTGTCTCAGATGGTTAACGGTAAGAAAACCTTTAGCGAGTAGATATAGAATTAGCAACATCCCGCACGTGTTCTTCTTTTAGTCTTCCGCAGTAAACTGCAGGCGTATGGAATTTAATCATCAGATTCACTCGTCAAAGTGTCGACATGTACTTTTCAAGACCCACACTTTGCTCCACTAAGAAATTGTAGTGAAATGATGAGTACTAATAAACAGGAGACGAAGTTCACAATGGTCACCTTCTCCTTCTTGTACGTGACATGTATGTAGATTAGGAAAGCAAAAGTTTGTAAATACAGATATTGAGAGAAAAAGAATTACAGACCAAAGTTTATGTAAGAAAGATTTCAAATCTCATTTTCAACAAGAAATTAATACCATCCAGAAATTAGCTTTGACTCAGCATTCTACATTCGCAGATTTATAACAACATTTCTCATCCAATTAACAGCTTCAGCTGTCTCTTCCGGGACATCGTTCCATCTTCCAGAGTATCTTAACTTGGAACGATTCCGGACAATGTGTTCCACGGTTTACTCTGCTGCTACCCAATCAAATTCTGAGCTATCGACGATGCCCCATCTGTTTAAGGTAGCTCTGTTTGGATCCGATTTAGGCAGCATCAAATTTTATTGCCTAGTTTGGACCTTAGCGTTAATACAAGCGTCTTCATAACAGTTGCGGAGGAAACGTTGGTAAGACTTCTATCTCTCTTTCCACCTTCCTCCTGAACAAAGGGTTCACGCTGCAACGGGGTATCGTCCTCCCACGAACGTCTACGGGACTTCTGGTGGGAGTGTGGAACTTCGAGCAATGCGATGTGGATTGGAAATACTCTTGGAAGTGTGCAAGTGGGAAGCTTGTTGCATTCTTGAATTGTGGCCTGTTGTCGTCTCAAATCTAGCAGAGAGACGTCTGTAAAAGAAGGGAGCTAACGTTCCAGTTGTAATGTGCACTATTTCACTTAGATGGACATCTATCTTGGGTGTGTGCCTACGACTGTACCATGCTGACGCACAAAACTCTGCACTTGAGTGCACTGGGGATAGTGCAACGGTGCTTACGATATCTGTTACCTGCTGGTGTTGCCTAGGTTACGGGTGGGGCGGGGGGAGGGGGGGGCGAATAGTAGGCAATCTTAAAATGGTAAATGGTTCTGCCCAAACTAAGGAGTGCAACATAAGACTGCAGGCAAGTTAATTCACATGGCCAATGCAGAGAACCTAACGCCCCTCAGGATCATAGGTATTTCCGAGAGGAATTTGGAGTATTCACCACCTCCAACCGATCTTTTATCTGAGTTGGTGTTTATTAAGATGGCTTAGAAAGACATACACTTTTAACTATGAAAACAGGTTCCTCGTCGTACATCGATGAAAATAATCGGTAGACACAGAGAAACAAGCAAGTGGATCTGGACCAAGAGGAGATGAACATGTAATGATGAGTGTAATGAAAACTGAAATCGTCATGGGCAGGCCATTTAGCCAGGCAATAGATATTGGCTGGACGAAGAAAATATTTTTCTGATTTTCAACAGGTATAAAGACCGAGGTGATTGGCTAATGGATGCTGGGTAGACGACAGTAGAAAACTTGTAGGAGACACATGGGTGTGTAAAGTTAAAGAGGAAGAATGGAGGAGAATTTATTAAATGTGTGTTAATTCATAAGGGACCAAATTGCTAAGGTCATCGGTCCCTAGTCTTACATACTATTTAAACTAACTTAGACTAACTTATGCTAAGAACAACACACATACACGCATGCCTGAAGGAGAACTCGAACGTCCAACGGGGAGAGCCGCACGAACCGTGGTAATACGCCCGAGACCACTCGGCTACCCCGCGCGGCGAGAATTAATCCAGCAGTAGATGTCAAATTTCTGATGATCACCATCATTTCTATTGACTTTTAATAACACATCTCCAACTGTACCGAGGCAGCCGTTACATAATTTGCTTTATTCTGAAAACCGGAATCTTTACAGGAGGCACACAGACGATGTGCCAGGCAGTGCTTGGAATTTTGTCCAATGACTGCCTAAAAACATTTTGTTTTATGTTTCACCTAAAGCTTATAATACGGAGGGCATGAAAGGTAACTTTTATCCTGTAGTGCCTTTATCTGTCCTCAGATTTCAAAGAAAGAAACTCATAATTATTTCTTTACAAAAATAATATTCAAGTTTCTCAAATACTACTACGGTTTTCAGTCCCAAATTCTGGATGTTAATTACAAGATATAGTCCAAACACACCGATAATTTTTCGCAGGTAATTCAGGATATTTACTATTTCGGAATAAGGAGCCAGTGTTAGCAGATGGCTCATTACGGAATGACTGTATATCTTTTAATTTTTACGTCTGTTTATCCTTGTATCCGTAGTGCACTGAAAATATCTGAGCAACACTGCAAATGCCGACGGTATGCACTCTGTGTCTTGTACTGAAGCAAACTTGCTCCATACTCTCACGGTACTTGCTGTTCACAATAGTGAGGCTGCTTTGCTCTTTGCCCTCAAGCTCTTCGGTTCCGTCTTGGTCTTTTTTTTCGGTAGTTATAGTTGTACTGAACGACGATATTCGTCAAACTGTTTGGACAATTCGTGTTGATACACCAACAAACCAGGTAACTTTATTCACTGTGTGATCGTGGGCACGTCGAAATACGATAGCTCTTTTTTTGCTACTCCGTGACGGGTTCGCTTATACCCCTCTACGCTGATTCAATATTATTGGCGAGCATATACACATTGCCTTGAAACATCAGCGGTGATGGGTCACGTGACACTCTGGAAATAGTTCTCCACTATCTACATCGCTATAAAGCGATGTGTGTTTTTTTAATGGGGTGACGAATTTCTTGTCCAGTCAGACTATATCCTGTCGTGGTCACTTATCGAAATATTGTACGTCCCGTCTAAATTAGAATTTCATTCCGCTTTGCTCGTAACTTCTTGAGTAGCCTGGAAAAGTAGTTCATATGCGGTTTTTATCACTAAAATCTTTCCATGTAGCTGTTAGTTGGTGTACGTTACATAATATATAAATTACGTTTTATATACAGATGTGCTGTTCAGTGCTAAACCTACAGACTACAGCTACAGATATCTCTGGTTTTATACCCGGTAAGTACTGAGATTTTATGTCTCCCTCCGCTTCTTTCTGACAATTTTTGGTAGTGGTTATTCCGAGGTTCGCCGGCCGAGTTGGCCGAGCAGCTCTAGGCGCTTCAGTCTGGAATCGCGCGACTGCTACGGTCGCAGGTTCGGATCCTGCCTCGGGCATGTATGTGTGTGATGTCCTTGGTTAGTTAGGTTTAAGTAGTTCTAAGTTCTAGGGGACTGATAACCTCAGATGTTAAGTCCCATAGTGCTCAGAGCCATTTGAACCATTCCGAGGTTCAAAGGCCACATAAAACAGTTCGTCTTCTTGTTAATTCAGTCAAAAAAGGAAAATTAGAGGCAAAACGTGCAGTCGCAAATTTTTGCATAGTGCTGGGAGAGAGAGTCATGAACAACACACTAAAATTCCTCATCGGTAGGGTGTGAGTGTTGGGGTGGAGGACCTTTTTTGGTCTTCGTCGACTAGGCTGTGTCACTCATTTGGACGAGGGCAACCGCAAACCATCTCCAGTATAAAAATACTTCGTAGAGCACTGCGGTCTGTAAAGCGACCTTAGGGCTGCTGGTAACTTTAGTACACCTATGAGTCGAGTTTTTGCTCCCTAAAATATCTATACCGTTTGTATTCGCAGTTTGTTCAGTTTTACGTCATATTCTCTGTCATACAATACGGTCAACTCCAAGTAATGTTCGATATCGCAATACAGGATGATTCCTTGATGATGTTACGAACTTTCATGGATGGTGGAGAAGGGTAAAGGTATCAACCTGAGATAAGAGTCCACTATCTAATGTATCAGAACTATTTTCTTGTATAACTTTCGATTGACACATTCACGCTTCTCTGTTGTCTCTGAATGTTTGTAACATCATCATGGAATCGCCCAACACTGTTCAGTAACATTAATGTGACGACATGTCTAAAGACTAAATGACCACCTATCACAACGCAGACGCGCAGCAAGAAAGTCAGTGAGGTTCTGGAAGATAAATGGAAATGCCGTGTGGCTAGTGCCTGCCGTCAGGTAGACCGTTCACCTGGTGGGTCTTTCGAGTTGACGCCTCTTCGGCAATTCGCGTGTCGATGGGGATGCAATGATGATGATAAAGACAACACAACACCCAGTCCCTGAGCAGAAAAAATCTCTAACCAAGCCGGGAATTGAACCCGGTCCGTTAGGTATGACAGTCCGTCGCGCTGACCATTTTATTTTTTTTTTATTTTTTTATTACAAGTTATGCGGTTCACAAACACTAAATGAAATGCATCCTCTGTAAAAACAAAAACAAACAAAAAAATGTAAAACAATTCACAAACATAAAGGAAAAGGGATACAGAGGGATGTTGTTTTTATTTATTTATTTTCCATAAAGATCACTCTGTTAAAAGGAACATGTAGATCATTTCATGGTATAGTATGTGCATTACATATGGAGCGGTGAGAGAAGCGTGAGGTTCATTATCAGCTGTCAAATGTGCACACCGACTGCACCCGGCACATCCCAACTGCGTGGGGGGTCGAGGAAGACTGCCTGAAGATGGTTGGCAAAGGTTTTCCGATAGTGTGACCATCTATGAACCTCATTGTGGGCTTGTTGCATGAAATACCAAAAGTCGAGTCGCGACTTGGATCGAGTGTGATTAAGTCGCCGGAAAGTAGTCACTCTCCGGATGTAAGAAGGAAGCAGGTGTAATACGTTGCGGGGTCACACGAAGGTAGGAAGCCACCATCTGTCTGCCTAGGAGCCATATGTCCTCCACCGCGATACAAGTTAAGCGGTGATGGTCGTCATCCACTTGGTGACATTTCGGGCACAGTGGAGTGTCCACTAGTCCCATTGCATGGAGTCGTTGGTTGGTGTTGAACTTGCCACAGGTGACAGAGAACCACAGTGCCCGAACGAAGGTAGGAAAGAATTTTTGGTGCACATGTCTCCAAATTTTCGGCCAATGCAACTTGGGATGTTTCAGTTCAATGACATTACGACTTATCCGTCGTAGCAGCCAAACATAAAAATCCTTCGCGCATGGTGGTCTCGTGCGCGGAAGCTCGTCTCTGATATAACTAAGTTGCACTATAAATGTTGATACATCCGCAAAATGTGGCGTAATGTTGCGCACCGCCACCGGAGGTGTGAGGCACGCTGGAACTAGGAGATCCAGTAGGCGGGATGTAAGGGAATCACGCCCGCTACGCCATTGCTTGTACATCGTGGGTAGAAGGAGCGCCGTCGCTCGGCAGTGAACATTCGTAAGTCCGAGTCCCCCCTTGTCCGTAGGGAGCGTGAGCGTTGCATATCGCACCTTGAGGGGCGACCCAATCATCACAAAATAGCCTAGTGCTGATTGAAGTCGACGTCCGAACCATTCAGCTACCACGGCCGGGCTCTGGAAGGTAACGACGAGGATGTGGAGCCTGCCAACTCCAGTTTCACCGTCAGCTGCGCTGGGATTCTCGGTTGATAATCCACGGCGCGAACAGCTCTATAGAGGTGGTCGCACAGATTTTCGACTGGGTTAAGATGTAGAGACGTTGTTGGCCAGGGGAGTGCAGTAAACTCGTCTTGATGTTCTTCGAACGACGCAAGGGAAATACGAGCTTTGTGACACATTGCATTATGCTGTTGCTACATGCCATGGTGACAGACAAAAAGATGGTTGAAATGGCTCTGAGCACTATGGGATTTAACATCTGGGGTCATCAGTCCCCTAGAACTTAGAACGACTTAAACATAATCAACCTAATAACATCACACACATCCATGCCCCAGGCAGGATTCGAACCTGCGACCGTAGCGGTAGCGCGGTTCCAGACTGAAGCGCCTAGAACCGTTCGGCCACACCGGCCGGCTCGGAGAAAAAGAGCTGCATGTAAGCGTAGACATGATCATCAAAGGTAGATGCATACCTGTGTTGCTCCTATGCGCCTTTCAACAGGTCGAGATCACCCAGAAAACGCCACAAAACATTTCCAAGAAGTGCTACAAATACAGACCATAATGCTTGAAATGTCCTCTTATAAAAATTAATGAAGTACTGCGCTGGTAAAACCCTTACGTTATTGGATTTTCAAACAGCTGAGCAAAACTTAACGTACTCAGACATTTCTCTCTTTAATTATTCTGATCATCACTAAAGTAACACACAATATTTTTAGCGCAACGCAATCTGACTTTCAATAATCCCTACAAAAGAATGGCTCTGACTAATAATAACCTATACCTTTCATGAATCACATACCTCACAAAAATCTTCGTCACTCGAACTACTACAATACAGCGAGCGCCAATACTGCCAGCTAAATAAAGGATTCTAACTATTGTAGGCACTAACTACTGATAGGCATAGTTAGCAAGTGAGAGATTTTGATAGAGAACAAAAAAATGTATTTACCTTAATAGTGTTCAAAAGTCATTATATATATATATATATATATATATATATATATATATATATATATATATATATATATCAGTTCATGACATACAGTCTTACAAATTTACTGTCTCTGATGGACACACGTGCAGATCGCCCGCTCTCAAAATTCCGCCATCTGTCTCCCCACATCCACCACTGCTGGCGGCTCACCTCCAACTGCGCAACGCTACGCGCTGTTCACATCCAACTGCCCAACACTACTACAGCAAATGCGAACAATGCCAACCAGCCACAGACTGCTCACAGCACAGTCAGCGATTTTCATACAGAGCGCTACGTGACGTTGCCAACATAAAAACCTAAAGAGCCTACTTACACGCTCCCTCCTTCGGGCTGGAGGCTTCCCGCTTCCGATGATTGTTGTAAGGTGTTTGCCTTTTGTCCGATGAATCAGCTGGAAAAGCCACCTGTCGCCACTCAGTGGACGGTCAGTTACGGTCCTGGGTTGCAAATTCCAGCCTTCTTCGCGGTCAACATGGGTGCATGTACCAGGCGCCTTCTACAGAGGCCCACAAGCAGCAACGCTTGCCGAATGGTCGTTGAAGAGAACCTGTTGGTAGCCCCTTGTTTCACCTGGGCGGTCAACTGCTCAACCGTCGCACGTCTCTTCGCCAACATACACCTTCGCAACATTCACCCCTGCGTCTACGGCCAGTGGTGCAGCACTGTTGCCTCGAGACCGGTTTGGGATAGCAGCGGGGCGGCATACGTTAACCACGGCAACAACGACTGCACTGTTCGACACATTCCTCCTGACACGCTTTAAATACCTTCTACTGTTAGAGTTGCCAACAACCATCTGTGAGTGGTTATTGCTAGAGGTCTGCGCGGATGCGGATATATCCGCGGATATCCGCGGTATTTGTTACTTGGCGGATATCCGTGGGTCATCTGCGGATAATGAGCAAGGCATCTGCCCAGTACGTATGTTGCAATGTTAGTTGAAAACTTCAAGTCTGTTGACATTCTTGGAATCTTGCAGGGCCCGGGTAGAGCGGATGTCTGTTGTCCTCAGCCCCTGGCTACGACCGACGTAGCTGTACCCAAAAGACCTGCGCCTAATCCGTTTCCGCGACCGTGTCTTTTGTGTGGTCTGTGAAGTGCTCTCTGGGTGGCAAACCTGCCCACTGTCTACCATCAGATGGATAGAGCGTCTGCCATGTAAGCAGGAGATCCCGGGTTCGAGTCCCGGTCGGGGCTCACATTTTCATCTGTCCCCGTTGGCGTATGTCAACGCCTGTAAGCAGCTAAGGATGTTCATTTCATTGTAATTTCATTCTAACGAGCTGCATGGTCACCGATGGTATCTGTTCTTTCGGACATGTCCGAATGAACAGATACCATCTTAGTATATATATATAGAGTAGTTAAGTTGTCGCAGAAATGCCACCCTAACAATAACTAAGTCATTACATACGATAATTCTAAGTACTACTGTCTATTACTATTAATTACTCATTCACAACTTATATATTTGCGGATGCGGATTAATTGCTGCGGATGCTGATGCGGTTGCGGGCTGCACTTTTCTTATCCGCGCAGACCTCTAGTTATTGCACTTTGACGTCGAACAGAGGCTGAGGTCACATTAACGTGGCTGGAACGTGTGTGTCTGCTGCTGCAATAGCTCGTACCGAATCTTGGTGCTATACCAGAATGAAATTTTCACTCGGCGTTGGAATATGAAATTTTCGGGCAGATTAAATTTTCTGTTAGCAGAAGAGCCAACAACGTGTTACAAGTGGAGGAAGAAATGCACGCGTTTTAGCTCACGCACGCTGACGTGAAGACGGAAGAACTAAACTGACGTGAGGTCTGGAACATGACAAGGAATGAGAATTCAGAAAGCGGACGTAATTAGTTTGATACTTAACTTTAATCCATTAATGATGAACGTCGCTCTTGACGGTACATGATTCACAATATTATCTGTTCAGAATACATTCTTGAAGTAATTGTAGCAACCGAATATTGCGCCTTGCTAGGTCGTAGCAAATGACGTAGCTGAAGGCTATGCTAAACTGTCGTCTCTGCAAATGAGAGCGTATGTAGACAGTGAACCATCGCTAGCAAAGTCGGCTGTACAACTGGGGCGAGTGCTAGGGAGTCTCTCTAGACCTGCCGTGTGGTGGCGCTCGGTCTGCAGTCACTGGTAGTGGCGACACGCGGGTCCTACGTATACTAACGGACTGCGGCCGATTTAAAGGCTAGAAGTCTTGCGGTGACACAACATTAAATCTATGTGCCCGACCAAGACTCGAACTCGGCACCTTTCCTTTTTGCAGGAAAGTGCTCTACCAACTGAGCTACCGAATCACTACTCAGGACCCGCCGCCACAGCTTTACTTTCGCCAGTAACTCGTCTCCTTCCTTCCAAAATTCTGAGAATCTTGCGGGACTAGCAGTCCTCGAAAAAAGGATATTCCGGGGACATGGCCTATCCGCAGCCTGCGGAAAGCTTCCAGGCTGAAGATGTGAGGGCGGGTCGTGAATCGTGGTTGGGTAGCTCCGATGGTAGAGCACTTGTCCGCGAAAAGCAAGGATTCTGAGTTCGAGTCACGGTCCGGCACACATTTTAAATGTGCCAGCAAATTTCTTAGTCGTAAGTACACTACTGGCCCTTAAAATTACTACACCAGAAAGATGACGTGCTAGAGACGCGAAATTTAACCGACAGGTAGAAGATGCTGTGATACGCAAATGATTATCTTTTCAGAGCATTCACACAAGGTTGGCGCCGGTGGCCACACCTACAACTTGCTGACACTAGGAATGTTTCCAACCGATTTCTCATACACAAACAGGTGTTGACCGGCGTTGCCTGGTGAAACATTGTTTTGGTGCCTCGTGTAAGGAGGAGAAGAGCGTACCATCACGTTTCCGACTTTGATAAAGGTCGGGTTGTAGCCTATCGCGATTGCGGTCTATCGTATCGCGACGTTGCTACTCGCGTTGGTCGAGATCCAATGACTGTTAGCAGAATATGAAATCGGTGGGTTCAGCAGGGTAATACGGAACACCGTGCTGGATCATAACGACATCGTATCTCTAGCAGTCGAGACGACAGGTATCTTATCCGCATGGTTGTTATGGATCTTGCAGCCACGTCTCGATCCCTGAGTCAACAGATGGGGCATTTGAAAGACAGCAACCATCTGCACGAACAGTTCGACGACGTTTGCAGCAGCATGGACTATCAGCTCGGAGACCATGGCTGCGGTTACCCTTGACGCTGCATCACAGACAGGAGCGCCTGCGATGGTGTACTCAACGACGACCTGGGTGCACGAATGGTAAAACGTAATTTTTTTCGGATGAATCCAGGTTCTGTTTACAGCGTCATGATGGTCGCACCCGTATTTGGTGACATCGCGGTGAGCGCACATTGGAGGCGTGTATTCGTCATCGCCATACTGGCGTGTCACCCGGCGTGATGGTATGGGGTGCCATTGGTTACACGTTTCGGTCACCTCTTGTTAGCATTGACGGCGCTTTGAACAGTGGACGTTACATTTCAGATGTGTTACGACCCTTGGCTCTACCTGCGATCCCTGCGAAGCCCTACATTTCAGCAGGATTATGCACGACCTCATGTTGCAGGTCCTGTACGGGCCTTTCTGGATACAGAAAATGTTCGACTGTTGCCCTCGGCAGCACATTCTCCACATCTGTCAGCAACTGAAAATGTCTGGTCACTGGTGGCCGAGCAACTGGCTCCTCGCAATGCACCAGTCACTACTCTTGATGAACTCTGATATCGTGTTGAAGCTGCATGGGCAGCTGTACCTGCACACGCTATCCAAGCTCTGTTCGACTCAATGCCTAGGCGTATCAAGGCCGTTATTAAGGCCAGAGGTGGTTGTTCTGGGTACTGATGTCTCAGGATCTATGCATCCAAATTGCGTGAAAATGTAATCACGTGTCAGTTGTAGTATAATATATTTGTCGAATGAATTCCCGTTTATCATTTGCATTTCATCTTGGTGCAGCAATTTTAATGGCCTGTAGTGTACTTCAGATGCGCGACGTTGAGGATTCAGTGGAACGTCAACGATTTCACTTCCACCCAAAGAGGAAATGACTGCTCCACGACCCGTTGGCACAGTACTTGAAGCCATTGACTTTGGAGACAGGTACGGCCTCCGGCTTGAGCTGGCAGCGTACAGAAATAGCTGGCGGGCCCTTGAGGCACTCGCCCGCTGTTGCTGGCTCCGACAGCTGCAGCGGGGGCGCAGACACGGGCAGACACGGGCGTCCTCGCGTGTCCCGCGGCGTCAGCGACGGCGGCCTTGGCACTTCTGCCGCTCCAATAAGCCACCAGCCGCCCGTTGCGACACGACGCCGCCGCTGGCAGCCCATTGCAACACAGCCACGGCGCAGATGAGGCTCCCAGCACCAAATGAAGGGCATCGCTAAAAAAAAAAAAAAAAGGGAGTTGTGGAGTTGTTGAAACATAGACAATGTCAACGTCGCCCATAACGTGTTAGCTGCTCTGGAGCTCGACAAATGTCTGTAGATCTTAAACAGAGAAACTGACCATGGTGCCGCAGACGTCACACTGTACGCGTATTCGGTAGTTCACCAATTCAAGTACCCTGCTGTCTACCTATACTTAGGTTTCACACGGTTTCTCAAAGTCGTTTAAGCTTTACTGCTGATTTCCACGTCTCCCTCAAGAAACAGCCTAATCAACCCGCCAACAGGTAGCTTTCACGTCACACGCTAAGCGCTGTCTGCTTTGATACAATGGCAAGTAGTTCAAAATGGGGTAAAATTCAGCTCTGTCTCGTACAGTTATTCCTGCTTGCATGTTACTTCACTTACACTCTCGCACTTCATTTGCATAGTCAATACACATGCGTATAAAGGAATTTATGAATGACCAGGACTCACGTTAATATCGTCTACTTTCATCAGAATTATGAATGAACATAATGAAAGGAAAACACAGTAAATCAAATCTACATCTACGTTTATACTCCGCAAGTCACCCAACCGTGAGTGGCGGAGTGCACTTTACGTGCCACTGTCATTACCTCCCTTTCCTGTTCCAGTCGCGTATGGTTCGTGGGAAGAACAACTGCGATAAAGTCTCCGTGCGAGCTCGAATCTCCCTAATTTTACATTCATGATCTCCTCAGGAGGTATAAGTAGGGGGACGCAATATATTCGATACCTCATCCATAAACGCACCCTCTCGAAACCTGGACAGCAAGCGACACCGCGATGCAGACCGCCTCTCTTGTAGAGTCTGCCACTTGAGTTTGCTAAACATATCCGTAACGCTATCACGCTTATCAAATAACCCTGTGACGAAGCGCGCCGCTCTTCTTTGGGTCTTCTCTATCTCCTCTGTCAACCCGACATGATACGGATCCCACACTGATGAGCAATACTCAAGTATAGGCCGAACGAGTGTTTTGTAAGCCATCTCCTTTGTTGATGGACTACATTTTCTAAGGACTCTCCCAATGAATCTCAACCTGGCACCCGCCTTACCAACAAATAATTTTATATGATCATTCCACTTCAAATCGTTTCGTACGCATACTCCCAGACATTTTACAGAAGTAACTGCTATCAGTGTTTGTTCCGATATCATATAATCATACAATAAAGAATCCTTCTTTCTATGTATTCGCAATATATTACATTTGTCTATGTTAAGGGTCAGTTGCCACTCCCTGCACCAAGTGCCTATTCGCTACAGATCTTCCTGCATTTCGCTACAATTTTCTAATGCTGCAACTTCTCTGTATCTTATAGCATCACCCGCGAAAAACCGCATGGAACATCCGACACTATCTATTACGTCATTTATATATACTGTGAAAAGCAATGGTCCCATAACACTCCCCTGTAGCACGCCAGAGCTTACTATAACGTCTGTAGACGTCTCTCCATTGAGAACAACATGCTGTGATCTGTTTGCTAAAAACTCTTCAATCCAGCCACACAGCTGGTCTGATATTCCGTAGGCTCTTACTTTGTTTATCAGGCGACAGTGCGGATCTGTATCGAACGCCTTCCGGAAGTCAAGGAAAATGGCATCTCCCTGGGTGCCTGTATTTAATATTTTCTGGGTCTCATGAACAAATAAAGCGAGTTGGGTCTCACACGATCGCTGTTTCGGGAATCCAAGTTGATTCTGGGTTTCCAAAAACGATATGATACGCGAGCAAAAAACATGTTCTAAAATTCTACAACAGATCGATGTCATAGATATAGGCCTATTGTTTTGCGCATCTGCTCGACGACCTTTCTTGAAAACTGGGACTACTTGTGCTCTTTTCCAATCATTTGGAACCTCCCGTTCCTCTAGAGACATGCGGTATACGGCTGTTAGAAAGGGGGCAAGTTCTTTCGCGTACTCTGTGTAGACTCGAATTGGTATCCAGCTCAGGACAATTAACCTGTTTTTTTCATATGGGGAGCGGACAGAAACACACAAACACCAAACACACAACACATTATCGGGCGTAATTGGAGGAGGAAACTCGTTGGCTTTCGAAACAGCTTCCTGTCGTCTCGGAGTGGATAACTGCAGGCCCTGTATCGTCTGCATGGGCATTTTATGCATTCTTGCCGCAAAATAGTGCCAAGTTCAGGTGACCTTGATGGTGATGGACAGTGATCACGGACATTTCTCTCCAAAGCACAACACAAAGCCCCAGTCTTATTAAGGTTTGATGACTGTGGTGCCCGCGGGAGAGGGGACATTTCATCCTCGTGATCGAGTACGATGTGAATTGTGTGAACAAAGACCTTATCCTCTTTGAAAACATCATCACAACTGGGGACAAACATCGTACCATAGGATGGAATTGGTCAGCCAAAATTGTCACATATTCCTCGACAGTTATGCAACCTTTCTGACTAACCATTGGACACATGAGATACCACGATATAGCTGCCCAAATCATATTTCACTAGCGGGACGCAAAATATACATAAAATGTTTATTCCAGCTTACAATAAAAGGTCATATATACACTGACGAGATAAAACACAATTATCACTGCCCAATGTGAGACAGAATTCCAGGAAATGATGTTAGAAGAGCAGGGTGAAAGGGGGAATTATTTTAGGAACGTACGGTTCGCAAGTTAGGAAATCCACTGACACAAGCGACTTTGACGAAGGGCAGATCGTTATGTTTCGGCGCCTGAAACGAACATCTCGGAAACGTCGTACCTGGTCAGCTGCTTGACTTCTACTGTCGTCATCATCCATGGAAACTGGTCGAAAGACCGTGAAACTACGAGTGGGTGACAAGGGGTTGGACGTGCACGCCTCTTCACCAAAAGTGGATGTCGAGGCTTGCCAGTTCTATATCGCAGGTTAGGTTCTGTAGCAGATCTGAAATGCTACAGCGCAGCTTGTAGGCTTCGCATTTGTTCACGTCTTGCAGTGTTCCCATACCTTTGTCCACCTTTTGCAAATGAGAGAACAAAATCATTATTTTGCAAAAATGAAATGTAAGCCCAGAATGGTTTGAGCGAAGGGTAACAAAACGGGGCATAGAGTATCGCTGACATACCGCTGTGTTGTAAGGGTGCCGCGGGAGACAACTAAATGGGTCGTGCTATGAAGGGAAACGGCGCTCCAGATAGTCACTACTGGTTGTCGGGGAGTATGGAGGGCTACAATCACCCTGGTATCCCAACGCTGCCGGAGGCGTTTCCAGACACATCTTCGGCCTGGAATCCCGTTAACTGAAGTAAAATTGGCTTCAGTGGTGAGTCCCGCTTCGAAGTGGGCCCGGAACCCGGAACCGCGCGGCTCCTACGGTCGCAGGTTCGAATCCTGGGTCGGGCATGAATGTGTCTGTTGTCCTTAGGTCAGTTAGGTTTCAGTAGTTCTAAATCTAGGGGACTGATGACCTCAGATGTTAAGTCCCGTAGTGCTTAGAGGCATTTGAACCATTTTGGGCTTACATATCAGAGAAGTAATGCCCTCCTGCACACAGCGAGAGTTTCTACTGCTTGCTTTGCAGCTTGACAAACCCTGCCTTGGCCAAGGAGTTCACCAGATCTAACCCCAATTGTTAACGTTTGGGGCATTGTGGGCAGGAGCCCCCAATCAGCTCTGAATTTTGACGTTATAAAGCGTCGACTGTACAGAATCTGAGACAATATTCCTCAGGAGTACATTCAACAACGCTAACAGTGACTGCCAAGTACGAGAACGGCTTGAATAATGGCCAGAAGCAGACCAACGCGATATTGACTTGCTTAGTTTGTGATGCTCTGTCTCTTGAATAAATCAAATTTTCTGAAACTGTTATCATTTGTTTGTCTGGACATGTTTCGTTAGTTTCTTCGTGGTACGTAATTTTTTTGTCTTAGAGTGTATATGAGAAGATACAAAAGCGCGAGACCTAGTTGCTCTTGTCCTCTTTTTTATCTTTAAATATGAAATGAATTCGTACGTCACGCTAGTCTTATATAAAGGAGCGTTAAGCGTTCTGCAAAAAGTAGTGTTGAGACTGTTACAATATGTCCATGTCTCTGTGGCCCCCATAACAGAGGCTGATCTGTATGACTACACTTTCGGTTTCTTGGCAAAGAGAATCGCAATATCAGTTATCTGGTGTCTACCATCAAAGCCAAAATTTTGGATAGCACTTGGTAAGCATCGATGTGACTGATTCACTTTATGCCAGGTTTTTAAGTGAACTTAGTAACAGCGTGCCACGCACTCGTGGTAGTGACCTTGACGCAACCTCAATTTTTGCAAGCTTTTAGTCCTGGTGGAAGACATGCTGTGGCATTCATTTGTACTAGATTTAAACTATGTGTCATGCAAGCAATCGAATGAAGATAACTGCCCTTGCGGGCTATGCTCTTTCTGTTGAAAGAGTCGGTTACCTAACCCAAAACTTCAAGGTTCTGCTTCATCTTCCGGATTTCATCCAAGTCCTTTAGAAGCTCTTCTACAACGGTGCGAAACTGGTACTTCAGAGAGAGATCAGATTCGGTAGACATTTGATTTAGAATACAGCTTCACATCAGACCACAAAACTCCACACCGTTACACCAACTTTTTACTACAACTTACTGTCCAATCTAGGAAAAGGTTAACAAACTGCCCAGTTACGAATGATAGTCCAAAAATAAATCAATAACGAGGATGTATACATGCGTGTATCCATAAGATCCATCGAATTTCTCAGAACTGTGCCTGAACGCATGCAGAAAAATGGGGTGAATTTTAATTTACAATTAGTGTATGTAGTTTCTATTTTAAAAGAACAGTAGTTTTACTATGGTATAGCCTGCACAGGCTCGTACATATACAGGGTGTATATTTTAAGTTGACAAACTAGAATAACTCGAAAAATAAGTATGACAAGAAAAAAAATGTGTAGAATCCAAAGTTGATTATTTTCGAAGGAGACATCTTCTGGTACTAAAATTAGCCCTACACCCAGCCTCCTGGGGGTGGGGCTGGGGACAACTTTAAAATTTCAAATGGGAACCCATAAAAAATACGTAAATTTTGTCTTAAACCTTTGTTTTTGATTCTTGGTAGTTGGCGCTGTAATTCAAGAAAATCCATATTCTCATTATTGCGTGGAAAATGGTTATGGATAAGTAGAAAATACTTATTTACTACGTAAATTTTGATTTGCTAAACTATCCCTCTCTCCCCATAGGGTGGGGTTTCAGAGAGCGGAATTAGAGTTTTACAAATTTTGACCCAAATACAATTTTTTTTCTCAGATTCGGATGTGTTTTGTTTGTTTCGTGGTCATGAGGCCACACAACTTTTAATTATCAAACAAATCAACCCCATATTGGGAGAGAGGGAGAGTTTTAGTTTTAGCGAATCAAAATTTACGAAATAAATAAGTATTTTTTATTCACCCGTAACCATTTTCGACGCAAAAATGAGAACACGGATTTTCTTGAGTTACAGCACCAACTACAATGAATCAAAACAAATGTTTAAGACAAAATGTAAGAAGTTTTTATGTAGAATCTGATTCTGCAATAAAAATGGGGGGGGGGGTTCCTATTTGAAATTTTATAGTAGCCTCCGGCCCCAACCCCACGGGGTTGGGGTGGTCGGCTAATTTTAGCACCAGAAGAGGTCCCCCTCGAAAATAATCAACTTTGGATTCTACACATTTTTTCGTGTGAAGCTTATATTTCGAGTTATTCTGGTTGGTTAACTTAAAATTTACGCCCTGTGTACCACCTTGAGGTAATTTTTACGAAAATGTTCGGAGCCGATGTTTTCATTTATCTTTCCTTAAAGTTAAAGGTGGCCTCCATGAGAGGAACTACATACATCCAGACGATTGTGAAACTTGTCCCACCTACTTGTGAGCATATTAGGAGCTTCTGCATTAACCACTATTCTTATATGGCGTTGCAGTTCCCCGAGACGCCGTCTTTCCCACACTCTCAAAAAAAAAAAAAAAAAAAAAAATTAAATTAAATTAAATTAAATTAAAAAAAACATACCATGAGAGCAGTCAGGTAGAAGGCCAATTGTGCAATGCTAGCGATATCCGCATGGGCTATGGGCTAATAGGCCGTTGAGGCAGCACATTGTTAGAAACGCTCTGACGAGCAGGTGCCAGTGCATCGAGGATTCATTCTGCTTAAAATATATTCTCGCATTTGTGAGGGAAGATCTCCAACATACCCACGATTCGCGTTACAGTCTTTCCCGCAATAAAAAGGGGCGCCTTCTGGAAACCACGAGAACGGACAACTTGGAACTGGTTCCAACGTTTTAGGCCTTAGAGCCAATCATAATCAGAAGAACAATGTGGACATTTTCATTACCAGTTTCCTGCTCCCACAGCGCTTCTGTGAGATCCTCCTTTTACACGTTTCTCTTCAACGAGTGCCGGAACCATCTTTGGGAGATAGCTTGTCTATGAGATGAACTCTTATCTCAGCCACTACTCGTCTGGGGAGATTGGGATTCGTTATGAATAGGAAGGCAGGGCAGAGAGTGAGTTGCTGTGAACCGTTCAGTGATGCGGTTGTTCTCATCAGAATCGACAGCACACTAATGCCGACAACAATATTTCAGGTATACAGTCGCAAGCAGAAGCTAAAGAGACAGAGAAAGTAGATGACGAAGTTGAATTGGTAATTTACAAAACAAAGGGATAGGAAAATCTAATAATCAGGGTGATAGTAAGGTGGTTATGGGAGAAGGAGCATAAGAAAGTGTTACGGAGAATATGGGCTTGGTATTAGAAATGAGAGTGGTGAAAGACTAATTGAGTTCTGCAATAAATTTCAGCTAGTAATAGCGAGGAGGAGATAAACGTGGAAAAAACAAGGTGGCGCGGGAGCAGTCCAGCTGAATTACCTCATGGTCAGAGAGCGATAACGAAAACAGATACTGTATCGTAAGGCGCACCCAACACCAGTTACAGACTCAGATAACCATTTAGTAATGATGAAGAGCACACTGAAGTATCAGAGAAACTTACGGAATAATACGAGTGAATGGAAGTAGGATATTGAAGAACTGAGAAATAGTGGGACGAGTTTCAAGTCACTAAACATGTACATACTAGATAAGAAATACCACAGTAGTCAGTTCAGTTGAAGGGAAGTGGAAATACTCGTATTTAAGAAGAGCAATCACAGATGTTGGAGTGGCGAACGTAGTTACCAGATAGATGAATACGAGAAACCTAAGGTAACGGAAGAAATACTTTAATGGATCCATGAAAGAATGAAGTACAAGAATGTCCAGGAAAAGACAGGAAAAGGTTTAGAGCAATATAAATTACCTACGATGGAAATAAATAAGAAGTGCATGAAAGCCAAGGCGAAATAGTTGCAGGAAAAATTTGGAGAAATCAAAAAGTTAACGTCGGAATGACTGACTCACCTTATAGAAAAGTCTTTATAACCTTCGGTCAATTAAAAGCAAGGGCGGCAACACTAAGAGTGCAATGAGGAACACAGAGGAGTGAGCGGACGGGTTGAAAAATACATCGAAGGTCTCTGTGAGAGGGAGGTGTTGTTTGATGACGCGATAGGAGAATTGGAGTCGATGTGGAAGCGATAGGGATCCCAGTACTAGAGTCACAATTGGAATATTTAATGTCATATAAGGCGAAAGGTATAGATAACATTCCATTGGAATTTGTAAAATTATCGGGGGAAGTGGCAACAATACGATTATTGATGTTCACGTGTAGGATCTATGCGACTGAGGACGTACCATCAGATACTCCGAAGAACATCATTTACACAGTTTCGTAGACGGGAAGATCTGATATGTGCGAGAAGCATCCCTCATCAGCTTAGCGCCGGCCGCGGTGGTCTCGCGGTTCTAGGCGCGCAGTCCGGAACCGTGCGACTGCTACGGTCGCAGGTTCGAATCCTACCTCGGGCATGGATGTGTGTGATGTTCTTAGGTTAGTTAGGTTTAAGTAGTTCTAAGTTCTAGGGGACTAATGACCACAGCAGTTGAGTCCCATAGTGCTCAGAGCCATTTTTGAACCTCATCAGCTTAACAGCTCATGCATCCAAGTGGCCGAAAAGAATAATATATAGAATGGGAAAGAAATCTGAGAAACTGTTGGATGACGATTATTTTCGTTTAAGGAAAGGTAAGGCACCAGAGAGGTAGTCCTGACACTGCCCTTGATAAGGGAAGCGAAACTGAAGAAAAAACTGTTCGACAGTGTAAACTGGTTCAAAACTGAGAAAAGTGGGTCTAAGGTATAGGGAAATAAGGGTAATATACAATATGTTCAACAGCCAAGAGAGAACAATGAGACTGGAAGATCAAGAACGAAGTGCTGGAGTTAGAAATGGGGTAAGATAGAGATGCAGTCTTCCGTCCCTGCTGTTCAATCTATACATCGAAGGAGGAATGACGGAAACAAATGGATGGTTCAAGAGCAGGATTAAAATTCAGGGTGAAAAGATATCAGTGATAAAATTCACTAATTATGTTGGTATCCTTAGTGAAAGAGAAAAATATTTGAGGATTTGTTGAATGGACTGAATCGTCCAGATAGTACGGAGTACAGATTGAGAGTAAACCAAAGAAATATGAAAGTAATGAAAACTACCAAAACTGGGAACAGCGGGAAGCTTAACATGAGAACTGACTATCGCAAATTAGAAACGTTAAGGATTTCGGTTACTGGTAAGCAAAATATCCCACTATGGAGAAGCAAGGAGGACATAAAAAGCAGATTACATCACGTAAGTAGGCTGTGTAGGTTTTTATGTTGGTAACACCACGTTGCGCTCTGTATGAAAATCACTGACTGTGCTGTGTGCAGTCTGTGGCTGGTTGGCATTGTTGAAATACTCGTTATTGTAGTGTTGGGCATTTGGATATGAACAGCGCGTAGCGTTGCGCAGTTGGAGGTGAGCCGCCAGCAGTGGTGGATGCGGGGAGACAGATGGCAGAATTTTAAGAGCGGACGATCTGGACCTGTGTCCGCCAGAAAGAGTAAATTTTTAAGACTGGATGTCATGAACTTATATATATAATGACATTTGAACACTATTAAGGTAAATACATTGTTTGTTGTCTATCAAAATGTTTCATTTGATAGCTATGCCTATCAGTAGTTAGTACCTCCAGTAGTTTGAATCTTTTATTTAGCTGGCAGTAGTGGCGCTCGCTGTATTGCAGTAGTTCGAACAACGATTTTTGTGAGGTAAGTGATTCATGAAAGGTATAGGTTATTGTTAGTTAGGGCCATTCTTTTGCAGGGATTTTTGAAAATCAGACTGCGTTGCGCTAAAAATACTGTGTGTCAGTTTAGTGTTGATCAGAATAAGTAAAGAGAGTAACGCCTGAGTGTGTTCAGTTTTGCTCACCTGTTTGAAAATCAAATAACGTAGAGGTTTATCAGCAGAGTAATTCATAAATTTTTCCAAGGGGACTTTTCAATCAGGCAAAAAGAGCATTTCTGTCGAAGAGAAGTCTACTACGGCACTATCAAACATAGTTCTTAATTTGAGGAATAAATAGCTGAAAATGTACGTTTGCAGCACAGCATTCTATAGGGTAGAGTATCAGTGACTATAGGAAAACCGTATCAGAAGACAGTCGAAGCAGTTAAGATGCAGTGCTGCTGGAGAATGTTGAAGATTAGGTGGCCTCATAAAGTAAGGACTGAGGAGTATCTGCACAGAATCTGCGAAGAAAGGAACCTGCAGAAAACACAAAATAAAGAGAGAGGATGATGGGACATGCTTTAAGACATCAAGCAATAACAATTATCGCACTAGAGGGACTGTAGAAGGTAGGAACTTTAGAGGAAGACGGAGATTCGAATACACCCAGCAAATAACTGAGGACATAGTTTGCAAGTGGCACTCTGAGGTTCAAATGGTTCAAATGACTCTGAGCACTATGAGACTTAACTTCTGAGGGCAACAGTCGCCTAGAACTTAGAACTAATTAAACCTAACTAACCTAAGGACATCACACATGTCCATGGCCGAGACATGATTCGAACCTGCGACAGTAGCGGTCGCTCGGCTCCAGACTGTAGCGCCTAGAACCGCACGGCCAATCCGGCCGGTTGCACTCTGAGGTGAAAAGGTTGGCGCAGGAGAGGAATTCGTGGTGGGCCGCATCAATCGACAGAAGAATAATGAAAAAAAAAGATTCAGGTTGGGGAAAAATCCCTTTTTGGAGCGTCCAACATTTCCCAAGCACAGTCCGTTAACGACACATCACAAATTTGTCATTTGACTAGACGACAAATGGCGTAGCTCGTACAGCATACTCATGGACTGAAGTCTGTAAAACAGCTCCGTGGATTTAACATCTTCGTTTACTCTAGCCGACAAGTGGCGGTGAAGTTCTTCCCAACGCCCGCGGATGTGACGACATGGGAGTTGGCTGCAAGGCCGTGTTGCGGTCCGCTGTTAAACAGACGCGCTCAGTAGACAGACCGCAGATCACAAACAAGTTGAGGCGGCCGCCGGTATGTCGCAGTGCTCCCTCCGCAGCTGATCTCAGCGGCTTGCATCAGAGGAGGCGGCCTAGCCCCGGCTGTGTACAGCGCTGCTCCTCATCCGGCCGCACGTGTGCCTGAGTCCGCGGAAGTAGGCCGCCAAGGCCTTGGCGGGCTCGAAACACAACACGACCGGCAGATGGTGGCTCGTCGAGCAGTAAACAATGCGCTTCTGTTACAGCGACAGGTCCCCAGTAGCACTGCTCCCGTTTACTGCGACTCCTCACAAGGAACTACATTGATGGACGTTCCCTTATTTGCGAGAGAAGCAGGAGCTTTTATATGTAGCTGACAACTGTCCTGTATAAACCAGTTCAGCGATAGCCGAACACCTTTCGATAACTAATCTCATTATGTTTCAGTCTAATTATCTATTTACAATATTGGCCATTAAAATTGCTACAAGACGAAGATGACGTGCTACAGACGCGAAATTTAACCGGCAGGAAAAAGATGCTGTGATAGGCAAATGATTAGCTTTTCAAAGGATTAACACAACGTTGGCGCCCGTGGCGACATCTACAACGTGCTCACATGAGGAAAGTTTCCAACCGATTTCTCTTACACAAACAGCAGTTGACCGGCGTTGCCTGGTAAAACGTTGTTGTGATGCCTCGTCAAAGGAGGAGAAATGCGTACCATCACGTTTCCGACTTTGATAAAGGTCGGATTGTAGCCTATCGCGATTGCGATTTATCGTATCGCGACACTGCTGCTCGCGTTGGTCGAGATCCCATGACTGTTCGCAGAATATGGAATCGGTGGGTTCAGGAGGATGATACGGAACGCCGAGCTGTATCCCAATGGCTCGTATCACTACCAGTCGAGATGACAGGCATCTTATCCGCATGCCTGTAACGGATCGTGCAGCCACGTCTCGATCGCTGAGTCAACAGATGGAGACGTTTGCAAGACAACAACCATCTGTACGAACAATTCGACTATAATCTCGGAGACCATGGCTGCTGTTACCCTTGACGCTGCATCACAGACAGGAGCGCCTGCGGTGGTGAACTCAACGACGAACCTGGGTGCACGAATGGCAAAACGTAATTTTTCCGGATGAATCCAGGTTCTGTTGACAGCATCACGATGGTCGCATCCGTGTTTGGTGACATCGCGGTGAACGCACATTGGAAGCTTGTATTAGTCATCGCCATACTGGCGTATCATCCGGCGTAATGGTATGGGGTGCCATTGGTTACGCGTCTCGGTCACCTCTTGTTCACAATGACGGCACTTTGAACAGTGGACGTTACATTTCAGATGTGTTACGACCCGTGGCTGTAGCCTTCATTCGATCCTGCGACACCCTATATTTCAGCAGGTTAATGCACGACCCCATGTTGCAGTTCTGTACGAGCCTTTCTGGATACAGAGAATGTTCGATTGCTGCCCTGGCCAGCACATTCTCCCGATCTCTCACCAATTGAAAACGTCTGGTCAATGGTGGCCGAGCAACTGGTTCATCACAATACGCCAGTCACTACTCTTGATGAACTGTGGTATCGTGTTGAAGCTGCATGGGCAGCTGTACCTGTACACGCCATCCAAGTTCTGTTTGACTCAATGCGCAGGCGTGTCAAGGCCGTTATTACGGCCAGTGGTGGTTGTTCTGAGTACTGATTTCTCAGGATCTATGCACCCAAATTGCGTGAAATATAATCACATGTCAGTTCTAGTATAATATATTTGTCCAATGAATACCCATTGATCATTTGTATTTCTTCTTGGTGTAACAATTTTAATGGCTAGTAGTGTATGAACTTTTTTTGTATTAACGGTGAAAATAAGATTTCTAACCAAAAAGTCACACAGCAAGGAATGATTTTCTATCTCATACAATTGGAGATGTTAGTGATGATGATGTTTGGTTTGTGGGGTGCTGCACTGAGCGGTCATCAACGCCCACACAAAGTCGCAATTTTTACACAGTCCAATTACTTACACAGTCCAATCGAGTCACTTTTACGAATGATAATGATGATGAAATGATGAGGACAACACAAACACCCGGTGCCTGGGCAGAGAAAATCCTCACCCGGCCGGTAATCGAACCCAGGATCCCGCGATCCAGAGGCAGAAACGTTAGCCACTAATCCACGAGCTGCGAACTGGAGACAGTAAGAGAAATGTAAGGCTGGCCTTTTGCGCTTCAGAAACGGCGGGTTGATGTATTAAAGTAATGGAGGGGTTTGTTTGACAAACAGTCACCACAGTTTATTGAAATAAAGCATCATATTAAAAATTCAAAGTAATTTTAAACTATTATTTGTCGTTGCCTGTTATTTACTTATTTAACTCACTTATACTGTTATTATCCTGAGTGCTGAGGTATATTTCCCTGATAAATAAAAAGGAAATCTTAGCCACGCAGGGCAAAAGTTCATACAACCATACACACACACACACACACACACACACACACACACACACACACACACACACACACACACGCAAGAATAGAGAGAAAATAATTTTGACCATGACAATAAGTCAAAGGCTGAGAGGTGGCTATGATTTAATCATTGTAATTGTGAATATTATGGAACAATTACAGACAAAAAAACAAATGCCGTGAATATTCAACAAAAGAGTAAAATTACTAAGACTCGTGAAGACTTCAAAAACACAGATGTAAACCGTATAGACATTAAGAGCACGTAAATATCACACTGAATCAAGAATAAAATTTCTACACACAATGAAATTACCACCACGTGGTGTGAGCAATACTACACAATCTTAAGGCTGAAACGCAATGAAAAGAGAAGGAAACAAAACACATACACACACGAGATAAATTAATGCCTACACCCGAATTTAAATTGAAGTCAGACAGCTGAGTTTAAACCTGTGCTGGAGTAAAGAACTTCCTACATCACGTGTTCTGGTTACACTTGGCAAGGACTGGATAAACATACTAAACGCATGAAATGCACTCGTGTGACTAAACTGTGAAAAATATGAGAATTCAACTACAGAACTTCATAAGAGTGCATCAAATGGGTACCTCAGTAACTATAGCTACACGCCATCATACAATAACACACTCACCAGTGCCAAGTCACTGTTAAGATTACCATCTTCCTTCAACAAAGGTTCAGACCCGATTGCCGAGAGAACGCTGTCCCTGTAACAAACTTCCCCCAGGTAGCCGAAAGAGACTAGAGGGGTCCTTTCCACCACCCATTTAACTATTGTCGAATGACTACGGAAAGGATACAAATCTCTTTACCTTGAATGAGAAACCTATGTTGGCTACGCTATTTGTATCACAGTAAACAGCCAGATGCTGTACGGCTACCATAAAAAATACACTCTTTCAGTCATTCATAGAGAGGATGCTAACATACTTAGGACATTAAAATCCATGGAGAAGAGATAAAAACTTTGAGGTTCGCCGATGACATTGTAATTCTGTCAGAAACAGCAATGGACCTCGAAGAGCAGCTGAACGGAATGGACAGTGTCTTGAAAGGAGGATACGAGATGAACATCAACGGAAGCAAAACGAGGATAATGGAATGTAGTCGAATTAAATCGGGTGATGCTGCGGGAATTAGATTAGGAAATGAGACACTTAAAGCAGTAAATGAGTTTTGCTATTTGGGTAGCAAAATAACTGATGATGGTCGAAGTAGACACGATATAAAATGTAGACTGGCAATGGAAAGGCATATTCTCTTCTGAAGAAGAGGAATTTGTTAACTTTCTTCGGTATTTAAAGCCAACTGATGGGCTTCATGTAGATATTTTTTCTCTTGAGGTTTATGATAATTGTTATTTCTGTTGATTTACTTCAATAAATGTTGTGAACAATAAATGGTGAATGCTCCCCTGCCCTAAGGTCCAGTGCTTCCACTTAGTCCTTTGGGTGTTTTATGATACGCCGAGGTAATACCAGTAACAGGTTCTCGACAGTGATTTTAATCTCATTTGCAGTGCAGTGCTAGGAAGATCAAAACAAACGTCAAAAACTCATTTCAGTGATTTCGCCTTCCATATCACTTAAAACCGTTTCCTTCGTTGCAGTCTCACAACGCTTCTGTTGACCCTCAAACGGCGCGCTTCCTCTTCAATCTAGGCACCGTGCACTAAAAACCGGAAAAAAGTCTTACTTATAGGGCTCCTGCCACCCGACTTTGGTGTGGTTCGTACTGCCCGACTGACAGTGTACATTAAAACATGGCGTAAACCTATACTCCCTTGAGTGAGCGAACCTTCATTATTGCGATGCAATCGACATTAGACTACTTAAATACTAATACTAGTATTATAACATTGCTTCTTATCTTTAAAAGTATAAACTGGTGCTCAAAATTACACTGTTTACCAGATTTGAGACTCAAAAACAAACTGACATAGACTCAATGAGACAAAGCCAACAGCTACATCACTCAAGTAGTACAAATGGCTGACTGATGTCTGCACTTTATCCAAGACACTGCCTGCGTCCGCTGTTTTGTGGTTAACTCGAGAAACACAAGATGGCTCGTACTAGCCGCCGACCCATACTTACCGAGGTCCAAATCAGGATGTTTAGTCGATGTCCATAAATTTCATCATGTTGCATTTTTCGCGTTAATACTCTTTGAAAATGCGAGCTTACGCCGAAGGCAGTGTTATCTTTGTCGGAAGAATAACTGACTGTCAAACTAACGGAATCACACAGTCTTAGCATTGAACTGTATGTTGAGATGTACACTGCTGATGTGATCGATAAATGCTGGGAACATTTGTTTTCAAGAGGCCAAATTGTAAATCATCAACATAAAAATAAACTAAGGGCCGCGGCAAGAGGAGCACTGCTTAAGGCACGTACTTTAGAATCCTACAATGTATTCACACCGTTTCTTAGCGCTGTACCAAACCATCAACTGAAGAAATGTAGAAGCATCCTCTGTTTCTGAAGATGGTTTTAAGTACAAATGAAACGTCTTGTTTGGGCAGACACTGATTCTAGTCCGCAATTCAAATAACTAGCATTCATCCTCATCAGTATCCTGTGGAAGATACGACGTGCATCGGCAGCTGCAACCTCATTTGACCGGGAAATGGATAGCGGTATTCCTAGTTGGGAATAGATGGGAGGGAACTGTGAAGTACTGGCATTCGTCTGATAAGCAAGATAAACTTCTCGGAAACCTTAATGAGGACCAAGCATAAGGGAATGAACTGGGCAATTGAGACTAGTTTAATCTAATTCTGGAACAAAGAAAGTTATTGTCCCAGTTAAAAATGAAAATTCTGAGAACTGATATATGTGTTTGCGGTTTGTATGTATGAGTGTAAATGAGCCAGCCGCTGTGGCCGAGCGGTTCTAGGCGCTTCAGTTCGAAACCGTGCTGCTGCCATGGTCGCAGTGTCGAATCCTGGTCCGAGCATGGATGTGTGTAACGCCTTTAGGTAAGTTACATTTAAGTAGTTCTAAGTCTAGGGGGCTGATGACCTCAGATGTAAAGTCAATTAGTGCTTAGAGCCATTTGAATCATTTTTGAGTATGAATGAGTCTGTGTGTACTGTGTTACGTGTGTCAGACTTAACATCTGTGTGTTGTGTGTGTTAGACTTGACATGGGTAAGAATATGTCCTTTACTATAAAATATAATCATGAGAAGGGTGACACTGTCATTGATACTTCATCGTTGGCGCCATTGTAATCTCTCAACACAGTGGCTCTTCCTTAAATCTTTGTGATTCCTTTACTTCTTCGACAGTCAGTTGCTTTCTTGTCGAAAGTTCATTTTTTAATAGAGAATTAATGCAACTATTTCAATAAATTTCAGTTGCGTCTGGGTAGGGCAATCCACTAACACGGCAGCATCGAGGAGACAGATAGTGGCAGAGAAGCTAACGAAAGGAAGCGATTTCAAGGGCAGAGGGGAGACAAAGTGCAAAGGCAAGTGCTAAGGGCAAAAAGCCTCTGCAATAATCTGAACAGGTATTAAGAGCTATAGTGGTTTTCTTGCCATCTGAGATGGTTATTCGTTTTGGGTTCGTGGACGCCCGGTACCGATCTCATAGCTTAGGTCGTCATAAAGAGTGAAAGACGTTTCGAGGACGGGTACTGCTGGGCTAGGCACATGTGAAGTCTCCTGGGCCAGTTGCAGCGTACGTATCTGTAACATGCCAAGATCATTATTCAGGGTGTTACAAAAAGGTACGGCCAAACTTTCAGGAAACATTCCTCACACAAAAAGAAAGAAAATATGTTGTGTGGATATGTGTCCGGAAACGCTTACTTTCCATGTTAGAGCTCATTTTATTACTTCTCTTCAAATCACATTAATCGTGGAGTGGAAACACACAGCAACAGAACGTATCAGTGTCACTTCAAACACTTTGTTACAGGAAATGTTCTAAATGTCCTCCGTTAGCGAGGATACATGCATCCACCCTCCGTCGCATGGAATCCCTGATGCGCTGATGCAGCCCTGGAGAATGGCGTATTGTATCACAGCCGTTCACAAGACGAGCACGAAGAGTCTCTACATTTGGTACCGGGTTGCGTAGACAAGAGCTTTCAAATGCCCCCATAAATGAAAGTCAAGAGGGTTGAGGTGAGGAGAGCGTGGAGGCCATGGAATTGGTCCGCCTCTACCAATCCATCGGTCACCGAATCTGTTGTTGGGAAGCGTACGAACACTTCGACTAAAATGTGCAGGAGCTCCATCGTGCATGAACCACATGTTGTGTCTTACTTGTAAAGGCACATGTTCTAGCAGCACAGGTTGAGTATCCCGTATGAAATCATGATAACGTGCTCCATTGAGCGTAAGTGGAAGAACGAAACTAAAATGAGCTCTAACATTGAAATCAAGCGCTTCTGGACACATGGCCACATAATATCTTTTCTTTATTTGTGTGTGAGGAATGTTTCCTGAAAGTTTGGCCATACCTTTTTGCAACACCCTGTATAAGGTGTCGATTGGTCATAAATCAGACACTGTGTAAGGGGATTTGATTGGGTTTGCTTGCGTTTAGTGTGCAGTACGGCTTCCCTGCATTGCCTGTTGGTCGGCTAGTTTACACCTCGCAGTGCCAGGTAATTTTGCTGTGCAGAGATAGCGTTTCATACTACAAGTTCTTCGCTGAATACTTGGTTGTCATACAGTTGAATTTATTTGCCATGCTACAATGTCAAGGTTCTAGTCCATTTAACAATTTATTTTATTCCCTCATCTAAAGTAAGAACTGTAGAAACGTTACGCAACATTTCATAGTATGAGGCACAAAGCAGCGCTTTGTGGGACGACATTGAAACATGACTTGGCACTTTCTATAATGCTCTTGTGGTGTAATACTTCTTCTGACACAAAGGCACTAGGGAGAAGGTGTAAGGGAACACAGCTCAGGGATATGTGGACACCGCCATTGGTTTGGTGAGGATGGCGTCAGGATGGTTAAGTGATCTTTTTTTTCTAAATTACGTCCTGTTCTTTCTCTCTTTTAATTTATTTTAATTCATTTTAGAAATTTTAGCCTGGTTCTTCCTTTCTGGACATTTCAGAATTAACGATCAGCTCCCATTGTTACATAACACGATATTTTCATTACTACAGGTTACACTGGACGATGGAACTTTTAAGAGTTCCGAAACCGGTCGTTTGCACAGTAAAAAATTGTGGGTTAAGAAACTGTTGATGAAAAATGATCTTAACAGTTGCTGCTGCCTAATAAGAAGGACTCATCAAATTAATATATTGTGAAACTGATGAGATTGTCTTATATATTTAAAGCTGTCCTTCTTTATTATTTTTTCAGAAGATTTGTAAATAACTTTCGAACATGTCTCAGGAAAAGCACCTACATTTACAACTATTTATCAAAAACAATTCCTCGTTGAATACTGGAATATGTAACAATGTAATGAAATACTGATGTCTCTTTTTTGGATATTTTCCCAGTTAAACTGCAACATTGAATAATACAGTAGTAATAGAGGAAACCAGTGACTCTTCATCTTAAGGCTGTGTTATTTCCTGTTAAAGCATATGTGTACTACCCTGAGCAGTTTAGTTTCGTAATTTCTAACTACAGTGAAAAACAGTGTCGTTGTATTAATTTGAGTTTCTCAGAACACTCAGTATTTACACTGAAGCGGCAAAGAAACTGGTATAGGCATGCGTATTCCAATATAGAAATATGTGAAAAGGCAAATACGGCGCTGTGGTTGGCAACGTCTATATAAGACAACAAGCGTCTGGCGCAGTTGTTAGATCGGCTACTGTTACTACAATGGCAGGTTATCAAGATTTAAGTGAGTAGTATTATAGTCGGCGCACGAGCGACAGGACACAGCATCTCCAAGGTAGCGATGATGTGGGGATTTTCCCGTACGATCATTTCACGAGTGTACCGTGAATATCAGGACTTCGCTAAAACATCAAATCTCCGACATCGCTGCGGCCGGATAAAGATCCAACGACGAGTGAAGAGAATCGTTCAACGTGACAGAAGTGCAACCCTTCCGCAAATTGCTGTACATTTCAATGCTGGGCCATCAGTTAGTGTCAGAGTGCGAACCACTCAACGAAACATCATTGTTTCTGGGTTTCCGGAGGGGAATGTCCACTCGTGTACCCTTGATGACAAAAAGGTTTATGCCTCACTTGGGCCCGTCAACACCGACAATTGGCTGTTGATGACTGGAAACATGTTGCCTGGTCGGACGAGTCTCGTTTCAAATTGTATCGAGCGGATGTACGTATACGGGTATGGAGACAATCTCGTGAATCCATGGACCCTGCATATCAGCAGGAGACTGTTGAAGTTTGTGGAGGCTCTGTAATGGTGCGGGGCATGTGCATTTGGAATGATATGGGACCCCTGATACATCTAGATACGACTCTGAAACGTGACAAGTGTCTGATCACCTCCATCCGGTCATGTCCATTGTGCATTCCGACGGACATTGGCAATTCCAGCAGGACAATGCGACACCGCGTACGGCCAGAACTGCTGCAGAGTGGTTCCCGGAACACTCTTCTGAATTTAAACACTTCATCTGACACCAAACTCCCAAGACATGAACATTATTGAGTAACGTGCTATTCAAAAGAGGTCTCCATTCCGACTTACGGATTTATGTACAGTGTCGCAGGTTTCTTTGTGTCACTTCCCTCCGACACTACTTCAGACGTTAGATGAGTCCATGTCACATCGTGTTGCTTCATTTCTGCGTACTCGCTGGAGCCCTACTCGATATTTGGTAGGTGTGCCAGTTTATTGGCCTTCAGTGTAGTAGTATTAACTGCTACTATTTTAAGAGAGAGTAACGTTTAGAAAACACTATCGCTGTTTCTTAGAGATGGTTTATAAAGTATTATCTGTAGTCAGACTGATACAGCCCAGCGTTTTTACAGACATTTGTCTTAAAAGAGTTGGGGAAGAACAAGAGTATCATTATTGATAACATGCTCATGTGGTATACATCTCATAGTCTATATTCTATAGTCGGATTATGTTCTCCACTGGTTCCCTAATATTTGGCCTCTCTGCCGTGGAACACATGTTTACGCTTACGAGCCACTTCTTTTATTACACTGCCAGCCATTCCTCACACATGACCTTCATCCTAATCAGATGTCGACATTCCTCCGCTATGCAGAAAACAATGTTATGCAACGAAACAGTGGAATTTATTTCTGACGATTCATTTCATCATAAATCGTGTAATGTGAGATGTGACTTTCACAGTTGTATAAGTTCAGCTTGAAAATGATTGTTTCCATACGGATCACTAACCATCTCAATCTCGTTTTCGTTGGGACATGTATTTTCTGATCAATGAATTCACTTATAAGCCTCAGTTTTAAATACATTAACATCTGTTTCAAAGAAATCTGTTTTACAAAATGTTTTTTATATCTGATAGATCATTCGTCCCACCTTTAGTAGCTCCATATTGACAACTGTAGCTCTCTAGGTGTAAAGTTTTATTCCTTTGAATTTAATAATCCTCATCTACCGCGTCACGTAAGTTCTTACTTCTTGATTACATCATGTCTGTGCTAAACCAAGTTACATCCTTTAATAGATAGTTCTTTTTCCTATAAATAATAACAAGTCCCATGTGGTGAAAGCGATCCTCATTCTCTGCCTGAAATAGTGTTCATATGTCATTAGCACCTGTATCCTTTCTTCATTTTATTTCCACAGGATTTTTTGGAATGTCGTTGGATGGAGTAAAACGAGTAACGTTTGGAGTATATGCAAGATCAGACTGTATTTTTCTCGTCATTTCTGTTTTGATTGCATTTTTGCTGGTGGTTCTCCGAGACTTTTTGTTTCTTGTTTTCGTTGTTCTACATTTGGTGAGAACTGTTTTTTTGTTAGCTGTGCTCAGTAAATATAAGATGACTGCAACTAGCTAAACACATGAAATGGAAGAGGCAGGGGTTTTCTGTACAGTCTTGGGAAATTTTTAAATCATCGCTTCAGATTAAAACCTTTGGTTTCAAACAAAACTGCAATAGTTATGTAACTATACTGACCAAAACAGTGTTTATAGTAACATGCGTTGGAAATGTTCTGTGGTATATTGTGATACAGTCCAAAGCCGTTGACTGTATTTTCTGTCTGATTCACACGTCGCAGTGATAGGTAGGTTACTAGTATACCAACATTATAAAAGATTATATACAGTTCCAGACAACGAAGTACAAGGGAATTAAAAATACGGCTATAATAAGTAAGTGCTAATACTGAACTATTATGGCCGTGTTACTACAAACACTTGTTTTTGTCAGTACACTGACACAGTTACTCCAGTTTTATTTGAAACCAAAAGTTTGTTTTGAAGCGATGCTTTTAGAATTTCCCAATGACTGTAACGAAACACACTGCCTCTTCTATTTCATATGTTCAACGAGATCGCGTCACTGATGCGTGAGTTTTTTGAAAGTAAGTGTATAAATTGGTCAGTGATTGGCACGTACTTGACGAGAGCTCATATTCAGTATTCCTTTTGGTAAATATAGCAGAGACCTTTCCATGATAATTAAGTTACATATAACAACAACGTGTGATACTACAGAATGTGAAGATTAAAATCAGACTTACAAATTAAGTACAAATTAACAGTGATATTGAGCTGTAGCGATTAGAATCACATGCTAAACTAACATGAGGAAACAACTTCGTCACAGGAAGCGATGTGCTTCAAAGAGCAAGTATACACTAAACTGCAGTAGTTTAGAATTAATTATGTGCAGGAGCTTTGCAAAAGGTGCTTCAGTTCTGGTTTCGACAATGAGTATGGTCTTGCACAATGGACGGATAGATATTGGAGTCTGTACATTAATTACAAGTTCTAAAAGTGCTCATAAGACATTTTTACTAATTTTTAATTACTGTCGAATACCCTATCTCAAGTAATATCATTTGCTTGTAGGTCGTAGCGTTTCTGCATGAAAGCGACTGTGAAAGAAACTTGGTTAAATATAAGGCCGCTAACAGTCACATAACGTTATTTTCAGCTTTTTGTCCGTGTGTACAATGGGGAAGGCTTGGATATATCTGATTTTGACCGAGGGAAGATTGTGATGGCCCGACGAGTTGGCACGAGCATATCGGAAACAACACGGCTTGTCGTGTGTTCGAGGAGTGCTATGGTGATTGTTTTCAACACGTGGAAGAACCATCGCGAAATCACATGCGGACGTCGTGGGGTTGGGCGGGCACCCCTCATTACAAATGTTGGACGTCGTAGACTGGGTACACTTTTAAAACAACACAGGTGGCGAACTGTAGCGGAACTGACATCATATTTAAATGCTGTGCAGAGTAAAACTGTGTCTGAACACACAGCACACACTATACCGAGCACTCCTAACGATGGACCCCCCTCTCCCTCCCCCGCAGCTGACGACCCATGTATGTATTACTGTCAACATCACAACATCGGCAACTCGTTACCCTCCCCCCCCCCCCCTCTTCCTAATCGACCTACTGAGTAGTGGTATAAATGACCGTGATCACGTATGCCTAATGAAATCTTACAATGAGCAAGCTAGCGTTACCGAAAGAAAATAGTAGGAGGAAAGTGTACAACAGATCCTTCTCAAGAGAGAATCTATTTTATACCTAATCTAAATACTGATAATAATTTTGAAATTGGGGGAATGTAGTGCAACAACTCACGAACCGCGGAGGGGGGGGTGGGGGTGGGGTGGGGGGTGGAGGGAGCGTACGACATATAAATACAGATTAGCGAAAAAGGGCTAGTTAAACGGTCGCCAGCCCACTAGTGCAATGAATTTCAGGAATCCTAAAAAGTTGATGGCGGGATAAATTAAGCAAATAACCACTGCGTGGCAACAGAAGGTTGTCACGCTTTTCCACAACACAACAGTTGACGAGCAAATAAATGAATCAGAAAGCACTGACTTTGCAGTTACTTAATCCGAAATTCTAAATTTTGAAAGGAAAGTTAAATGAAGTTGCTGGTTGAATAAATGACTGACTAACTGGAACTTTGTAACATAGAAAATGACTTACAGTAACTTCATCATAGTGTAATGCAAAATTTGAGAAAAGGCAAGCAATTTACTTTTAATTATTGAAGGACTGAATTGAATTTACTTTAAGCAAATGAGCAATTGATTTTACTTTTAACATAATAACAATAAGATACATACAAAGCTACCTGTATCTGTAGTTATGAGTTTTGCCCGTGCAGTATTAAGTTACTTTAAGAGTGAAATTAATACTCAAAACACCAAATCCATTAAGCCTCTGTCATGTAATACAAGAATGAACAGTCATTCAGGTAGTAAAATTTAGACTGAAACTGGTCAGTAGCACAAAAAAAGGGCAGTAAATAATTAATCAGTTTTCTAGTTTTTACGACACTTAGTGATTGCATGAAAAGGAAAAGGGGCTCTGCTTGGTGGTAATGTCTTAGAACAATGACAACACAGGTGTTCTATAAGTTTTAACTATAGTGGGTTATCATACAAGAAAATTATTGAAGTTTCGTCAGTTCAAGCTCTTATGTTGTAGCTGTGCGGACGACGAAAAATGCAGCCGACGACAGTGCTGAGGTGCTACTGCTGCTGCTGCTGGTTGAGAAACACGAGTCGTCTCCAGAGCGACGGATAATTATGGGACAGGCCACAGAACTGCAGCTCCCTCCACCTATTCACTCCTGCCGTGCTCTGTGTACTCTCAGGTTAACGAATTAGGCGCGACTACACTGGCACGATCATGGCTGCACCACTGCGACTGCGGGAGCTCCCCAACAAACACGTCTGCACTCTTTCATGACTCTAGCTGCTCTGGCTCCTCTGTGCTAGCAGCGTATCAGAGATTCCCCATACCCAAGATAAACAACGGCACAACTACTGCCATTTCGTTATTGCTATTACAAAGCAATTTACAACATTTACATTATAATTACAACCAATTATATACAGCAAATTCAAATAAAGAGATATGTGAAATGGCTGAATACGGCGCTGCGATTGGCATCGCCTGTATAAGATAACAAGTGTCTGGCGCAGTTGTTAGACCGGTTACTGCTGCAACAGTGGCAGGTTATCAAGATTTAAGGGAGTCTGAGCGTGGTGTTATAGTCGGCACACGAGCGATGGGACACAGCATCTCCGAGGTAGCGATGAAGTGGGGATTTCCCGTACGATTATTTCACTAGTGTGCCGTGAGTATCAGGAATCCGTTAAAACGTCAAATCTCCGACGTCTCTGAGACCCGAAAAAGATCCGATAAGAACGGGACCAGCGACGACTGAAGAGAATCGTTCAACGTGACAGAAGTGCAACCCTTCCGGAAATTGCTGCAGATTTCAATGCTGGGCCATCAACAATTGTCACTCTGCGAACCATTCAACGAAACATCATCGATATTGCCTTTCGGAGGCGAAGGCCCATTCGTGTACCCTTGATAACTGCACGACGCAAAGCTTTATGCCTCACCTGGGCCCGTCAGCACCAACATTGGACTGTTGACGACTAGAAACATGTTGCCTAGCGGACGAGTCTCGTTTCCAGTCGTATCGGGCGGATGGACGTGCACGGGTATGGAGAAACCCTCATGAATCCACGGACCCTGCATGTATGCGCGGGACTGTTGAAGCTGGTGGAGGCTCTGTAATGGTGTGGGGCGTGTGCAGTTTGAGTGATATGGGACCCCTGATACGTCTAAACACGACTCAGACAGGTGACACGTGCATAAGCATCCTGTCTGATCATCCTGCATCCATTCATGTCCATTGTGCATTCCGACGGACTTTCGCAATTCCTGCAGGACAATGCGACACCCTACACGTCCAGAATGTCTACAGAGGACACAGGAACAGTCTTCCGCGCTTAAACACTTCTGCTGGCCACCAAAGGCCCCAGACATGAACATTATTGAGCATATCTAGGATGTCTTGCAACATGCTGATCATAAGAGAACTCCTCCCCCTCGTACTCTTACGGTTTTATGGACGGCCCAGCAGGATTCTTGGTGTCAGTTACCTCCAGCACTACTTCAGACATTAGTCCAGTCCATGCCACGTCCTGTTGCGGCACTTCTGCGTGGTCGCGGGGGCCCTACAGGATATTAGGCAGTGTACCAGTTACTTTGAGTCTTCGGTGAAGTTCCTGTAATAAAGCTTACACATTAAAAATTAGAAGTTCAGTGCAAGTTATCAAAGGGTGTTGAACTGCGAAAAATTTGGTCGCCGCAGAAGGTATTTTATTTCAATTTTTGGTGTTACAAACTACGACTGAAGTTGGAATATGACCATCGGCAGTGGACGTTTGCGCAGTGGCAGAGTGTTGGACAAAGTCTGATAAATCCCGATACTTCCGTCATCACGCCGATGGTAGGGCGCGATTCCGTCATCTTCCAGGGGAACAGTTCCTTGATATCTATACTCCGGGACGGAGACAAGCCAGCGGTGGCTCCATTATGCTCTGGGGAACATTGACGTGGCCATCCAAGGATCCAGTGGAGCCTTCGCAAAGCACCATGACAGCGAAAAAGTATCATACACTGGTTACAGACCACTTGCACCCCCTCAGGACGATCGTTTTTCCCGATGGCAGTGGAATTTTTCAACAAGACTAAGCGCCATTTCACAAGGTCAGGCGTGTGATGGAGTGGTTCGAGGAACACAGAGGCGAGTTTCAACTGATATTATGACCCACTAACTCACTGGGATGTTATTGAAAGTGGCGTCAGAGCTCATCACCTCCCAACCCGGAATTTACGGGACTTGTGTGTGCACATGTGGTACCATCTCTCTCCAGCGACCTACCAAGGCCTCATTGCTTCCATACCACGATGGGTTGCGCTGTTATCCTGGCCAAAGGTGGATATGCCAGCTATTATGTAGGTGGTCACAATGTTTTGTCTGATTGGTGCATTTGTCAATAGTTCTCAGCGTCACGTATTTAGAGCGCTATATGAAATGTGTTAAGCTTAAAAATAATTTCTGGCGTATAAAATTCAATAGCAAGCTTAAATGTCATGTGGTACTAAGTGATAGGCTAAAGTGCAAAATTTACAGTTAATAACCGTTTCGACGTTAAAGTCATCATCAAAATAATAGAAATATCACGTATTTGTGCTAAAATATTGAAACAAAAACCTGAAATACAACCATGATAAAACCGTACTGTAAGAGTAACGAGTAACTTTACGATATCTTCATCTAAAGTGGCTCCTCACTCATCTTAAGGACGATGCCTTAGGTAGTTCTCTGCAATTAAACATACAGCTGTTGGTCAGATTCTGGTAAGATTATTTATTTTTTCCGTTCCTTACCCCTAAAGGTGCAGGGTTATTGTTGGAGTACTGACTCGTTATGGAGTCAAGTGCCTTCCGGCCAGATTCCTGACGAGATCAAAATAGGATGAGACCCATGTTTAATATAATTTTGGGACGGTAAATTCCAGAGAAAAATATGAAAACTTGGTTTACGAATACATGTACGTGTTTATGTGTACAATTAATAAAGTATATGAATGTCTGATAGATGTAGAATACGTAGGTAGCTGCCAATCGAAGGCGACGGCATCGACATGTCTGAACCACCGTGTATAAAGCTAAAACTCGACGACCGTTAAACAGTAGTCTCAAGGGAATTACGACAGAAATGTTTTATCTTTACCGATATCATTTGGTACATGTAACTGTCATTAGAAATGGATATTCACTAAAGCTCTGTACAAATATTGCAAATAACTTTTTTTAGGTGTATAAAGTAATGCTACTACTGACACCAGTCGTATTCAGTTAAATGACTGTGGATAACAGCCTCGGGCAAACATTTTGGCTAGTGTGTTATTGGCGCCACTTATTTAATCAAACATATTTCGTTCGGCTTCACGAAGCTGAGTAGACTGTTTTCACGAAGAAAGATATCAAATAGTAACCTGACATTCAAGCTGCGTCCACTGTGTCGGCAAATACTAAATCAGTCCAGACGACCAGCCGTAGAAAGGGCGGTTAATGAGATTATCATGGACATTAATAAATGGTTCCTAGACAAGTCTTTGTCACCAAACCTTAAAAAACACTACATGCCATTCAGAATTTGTTAGAGATTTTCTACCAGAATATGCCTAAAATGGCAACAAACAGATAGAAGAAGTGGTGTTGAATTCTTGGGATTACATCTTGACTATAAATTCAACTGGAAGGAGCACACCACTTCTGAAGCACCTACACAAATCTCTGCGAATGTTGTCATATGTGGGGGACAGAAAAATAAAAAAGCTGACATACTACAGTTATTTTAATTCCATAACATAAGAACGTCCTGCAGAGACCCGTTTAGGGAACTAGGGATATTAACTACTGCTTCCCAATGTACTTATTCCTTGATCAAGTTCGTCTTTAAAATATATCCCTCTTTCAATACAACATGGAATCAATACTAGAAGTAAAACAATCTTCACAGAGATTTAAAGTCACTCACTTTGGTATTTGGACCATAAATCTTTAGCAACTTGATAGCAGACATAAGGAAGTTCAGTTTAAGAGAAGCCTAAATGATTTATTGGTGCCAACTCCTTCTATTTTATTGATGAACTTCCTAGTAGACCAGTTGATGTTTGTGTGTGTATGTGGGAGGGTGTGATCCTAATAATATAAACTAATGCGAAGATTAGTTCAATCCGACTTCTATACAAATTCACTCCAGTAATGCGATCATTGTAAGTAAGTACTGAAAAAGATTCTTCTATTTAGTGTTTTATTACCTCATAAGTGAAAACATGTTTAATTTTTTTTTATTCGTTCCTCATCCTTAACGAACTTTCCACTCTGGATCTGTGAGGTACATTACCAGAGTTGTATTTGTTTTTCACCGTCAATATTCATTGTGTGTGTGTTTTTTCTGACATGCTCTACATACTTCTGGATCTCCTTACTATGGATCAGTTGGAACGAAGAGTATATATAATCTGACCTAATATAATCGACAACGAACAAGTCTCGGGTATAAATTTATATCCAAATACGTGCACACACACACACAAGGGCACGACGCGCGCGTGCGGACGTACATTTTTAATAAATGATTCCTAGCGAATCCTTTCGTACTAAACTCTGAAACACTTGATAACATTGTTCCAGAAACAACTTAAAATTGTTCCAGTCCTCCACTCCTACCAAAGTTTTCAGATGGTTTTCCTTGGTCGTCAGAGATTAAAATAACAAGAAATCACTGCCCCAACATTCCCATTTCGATTCCCTCTGCCCGACGCCCAGCCTCTTTGGATATTCCGCTGAATATGATGGAGTTCTACAGCAGTCCATCCCGCCCACATGAGTTGGAAACGAAACAATGGGGAACAAAGTTTAACGTCCGGTCGACATCGAATTCATTAGAGATGCAGCGCGAGCTCATATTGTTTCTAGGATGGGAATGAAATCGACCGTGACCTTTCAAAGGAACTACCCTGACATTTGCTTGGAGCGAATTAAGGAAATCACGGAAAACCTAAATCTGGATGGCTGTCTTCCTTCCGAGTGCGGGACCAGTGTGCTAACCACTGTGCCACGATTTGGGAACGAGAGAAGTTACAAAAAGCTAATACCAGTGTGTTCACCGAGACTATTCAACGAAGCGGTCTGAGACAATGCGTCAGCTCTGCATTTTTATGATAGGCTGAAAGAAGTGGCCTTGTGTCGTTTTGGTGGTGGAGGACGTACGAGCGTTCAGTGGCCGGAATTACTCTTCCGAGAAGTCCCACTACTGTTTAGCAAGATTACCTCAATCCATACGACCGAAGTCCACGATACGGTCTTTGAGCCATTGCGACATAGGAGCCTTGAAGCCTTGAATGTCGCCTTCACTGCTTTACGAAATACGGCATGTGCATTGCATGCCACCATTCCACTGTATGAAAACAATAGTGGATGTAGATTTCCGTCTTTACAGCAGGACTTTCAATTACCTCTTAGACATACCCTGTACTGGAAAAGCACTAACTTCAGTCGGAACTGTGGGAAAAGTGCAGGAAGCCCTCATATTCACACGTAACTATCCTTAAACACGCTCACGTCCATCCACAGAATAAATTGTTTGTCTAGTCATTCAAACAGACCTTTTCCTAGTAGCCAAGAATTCAGCTGGCATTCTCTGCGCTGCAGATGAGAATAATTGACACACATGAGGTGTGGATGTAACTGTGTGTGTCTATTAGAACCATCATCATCAGATATTTGAATTCCATTGCTGAGTAAAGACTTCTTCTAGATAATCATCTTGGTATTGAAGCTCTTTTTTCCGTGTTTGCTTTAACAATATATATGTTTTTGGATAGGGTCCGCCTTTTAAAACAAAACAAAGCTTTTGCACATAAAAATAGAAAGCAAGCAAACCACACATTCCACAAACGTCTGGTAAACCTTACTGACATACCACTAACCAACCAAGAAATAAGTTTTCTAGAAAAAGGCCCAAAATACAATGTCAACACACACATCACACACAAGACGGTGGAGAATCTTATCACAGAAAGTGAGTACATCATAAAACAACAAGAAAGAAACAATAATCAAAACTTCAATGCAGGTCTGACAAGAGAATTAATCACAGAAGAAATAAGATACATAATAAAAGAAAACAAAAACAACATATTGACAGGAACAAAAACTGAGGAAGAAAAAACCTCTGGAAAAATAAAGGACAAACTTAAAAACAATGAGGCACTCATCACAAGATCAGACAAGGGCAACACCATGATAATAATTAAACAGGATGAATACAAGCAAAAAACCTTAAAATTCCTGGAAGACAACAACATAACAAAGCTAACCAGTGACCCAACACAAAGATACCAGAAAAACACAATAACAATCCTAAAAAATATATCACACATATTCACAAATCAGAAAGCAAAATGGTTGAAACAAAAGAACCCCCAAGCACCCACACTGAACAGCCTACTAAAGCTCCACAAGGATGGCATTCCTATACGCCCTGTAGTCAATTTCAGATGTGCACCCACATACCACTTAGCCAGAGAAATTCACACATACATACAGAAACATTACATATACACAAATAACAGAAGCATACGTAACACCGAAGAGCTGGTACAGCAAATCAAAGACATCAACATACCCACAACAGCCACACTCACATCATTTGACATCACATCCATGTACACCAATATCCCCACCACTGAAACCATCAACATCATCAGACAACAATTAGAAGAACAAGCCAAAATTCCCGAACCCCACATAAAAGAAATAGCTAGCATCCTAAAACTTATCACACAACAAAACTACTTTTCCTTTGACAATCAGTTTTACTCACAAGAAGATGGGCTTCCAATGGGGTCACCAGTCAGTGGAGTCCTAGCCAACATCTTTCTCAATCACATTGAAAATAAAATATTCGAAACAATAGTTAGACCCAAACAATACCGGATAATATATTGGTACCGTTATGTAGATGACATCATATGCCTTATAGATGAAACACCAAGTCGCATCCAACAACTCCACAGTGATATAAACAAAGTACACCCAAAAATAAAATTCACCATAGAAACAGAACATGACAAAAGGCTAAACTTCCTTGACCTCACAATATACAGACACAACAATCAACACCAATTCTCCATACTCAGGAAAGCGAGCACCACTAGCACAACCATTCACAAAGACTCTAATCATCCGATTACACACAAACTAGCCAGCTTCCAATACATGCTACACAGACTAAACAAAACCCCACTCACTGATAACAACTACAAGAATGAATTGCAGACAATCAGACAAATAGCAGTGGAGAATGGATATGACACAAACACTATAGATAAACTAAACCCCAAAATTAAAGCAAAACTAAAAAGGACACCCAACATACAAAGTCAAAAACAAAAGCCTCAACCTACAAACACACATGAACAGGAAACACCCACAATGACAAACAGATGGTTCACTCTCACCTATAACAACAAAACAGTACACAGAATAGGCAACATACTCAAAAAACAAGGGATAAAAATAGCCTACAGGACAGACAACTCAACACAGAAAAAACTAAGGACAACCAACACAAGCACAGACAAACACAACACATCTGGTATTTACCAATTAACATGCCAGGATTGCAAAGCAGTTTATATAGGACAGACAACCAGAAACTTTAATACCAGATATACTGAACACAAAAGAGCATTAAAAAGTAACAGCTGTCATTCCACATTTGCTGAACACCTCATGGACAAGAAACATAGCCCAACAAACATCAACACGGATTTGAAAATTCTCAAATGCAGCAACAGCCCCTCACAGAAACTGATAATCGAAGAAAATTACCAGATACAAAAAGCCATAGTAGAAGGCAAACAAATAATAAATGAATACACAGCTCTCTGCAAAGGCACTCTGTTCTCTGCCCTCAAAGAATTAACAGACAAAACCAACCTATAGAGATCTTAACCCCCCTCCCCCAACCACAAAAAAAAAATAAAAAAATCCTGAAACCTAAAATCTCTCTCTCCCTCCCTTTCTCTCTCCCTCTCTTTCTCTCTCTGTCTCCCCCTTTTACACACTCACACACACACACACACACACACACACACACACACACACACACACACACAAACACACACTAAAAAAAATAATAAAAAAGTAAAAATATCTCAGTCACCTCTGAAAGGTTCAAAACAGCCGCCAGGAACACCTTCAACTGTTCCACTGTCAGCCATCTTGTTTTTACACCTCCAGCTGTTCCACTGCCAGCCATGTTTTGTTTTTATAGCTGATAAACAGTGAAACAGTGAGTGACAGTGACAGTGGCAGTGGCAACTCAATATTCAGTGTTTGACAGAGATGAAGACGAAAAAAGAGTAAGTGAAACACCATGTAAATAGACACTCACACACACACACACAAACACATAGAATTAAATAATTTCAGGCATAATAATAACATAGTTCTTCAAATCGTAATTTTGGCTTAAACAATTTATCTACTTTAAGGTATAAGTGGTTGCAGATGACAAACTGTCGGTCATTGTAGAAACACAAGACGTCAGAAAAACCACACCATGTGGTAAAAAGGTATGGATTTTCATAATTTATGTGTTTTTTCAAATATCTATAATTACATTTTTTATAAAAAAAAAACTAATAGCTACATGTGTACAAAACAACAAAGAACGTTCTTTATCTTTAACAGATGGAAAATAAAAGCCCACTGAGGATGCTGCAACTGCAGTGAAACATGTTTGGGTTAAAAAACAAAACTGTGTTTTGCTAAAGGCGGACCCTATCCAAAAACATATATACTTCTTCTAGACTTACAATCTTCTGCTATACCCTTCAATACTCCTCCCGTATGTTACCAAATGTCGTCAGTCCATATTCCATAAGGCAGTCATATACAAAACTCCACTAACAAACTTTCAGAGGTGGTCGTATGTATCAAAACAAGAAAATTTGCCAAGTAAGCATGGGCTCTAATATGCATACCATAAGATCTAAGAGTACCTCTTCATCTTCGATACCGCGAAACTCATCTCTTCTATTGAAAGCTCCTTGCTCTCCACATTTGGAGAGGTGATAGCTGGACTAAGATCTGAAAAAATATCCGATAGTAAACATCGGCTGTCGAACTCCTACCCTAAAAGCTGTGGGCAATTGTTCAGTGCAAGTGATGTGTTTCATAGGAGCGAAGATGGACAAGTGCCCATAGCTCTTAAGGTATGCATTGTAGAGCTCAAGTTTACCGGACACCTCTTTTCTCTTGTTTTCATCTGCTGATGGAGTTCTGGTTCATCCTGTAGATTTTTTCTTAGATTCTGTAATTCAACAAAGACTTTCCTTGGACGAGTAGTAATTACGTTTTCAATCCTGTCTGTTGCCTGACCGATTTTTTTTTTTTTTACTTTCCGGGTCCTCACAGTAATTCACGATATGCTTATCTTCATTTCACTCTGAAGAACCCTAATTATTTGGTTGTTTTCGTATTAGAAGTCCATGTCTCACAACTGTAAGTCGAAACAATGGAACCAAGATAACTTAGTTCACATCAGTGCAGACAGTGCTATAGGGGACGGGACAGAGGTAATGGTAGCGGCCCAGAGAGACACTAAAACGTAGAAGGGCAACAACACGACGACACAGTAGCAAACGGAAGAACTCACCATCTTGTTTTACGCCGTCAAAATAAATCGGCTTGATGTAAGATAGCGGCAGGTAACATGTCAAGTAACAACGAAACAACATCCAGCAGTTAATGTTCAGCAGTTACAGCCACAAGCGAAATTACCCAAGATTATAATAGATGAACACTTTATTTAATTCGTCTTTCAGCAATGACCATAGTATATACATCCAGATATTCCAGTCCCACACGATCTATTGCGTGATATTCAGAATAAGAACACAGTCTCGAAAATTAAGTTTATCCTCAATCTTCGCGTGGTTTAATACACCCTTTACTACCTATAAGATTTATCCAACACAGAAAGATTCCAAAGTCGTGTGGAGATATGTGTAACCCACAAGTTTTTGAGAACACACTTTAACGGAAAACGTTCAGGAAAAAAAACCGTTTTCTTATAATTGGTATGTAGCAAGTGGTTAAATCCGCATCTGAATTTGGAATACGTGAAAGAAACTGTGTTACGTGGATCAAATACGCAAACTCGGATAAAGGATCAGGTGCATTACGACGTAACCCACCGAGCCAGTCCAATATACAATAAACTTGTTGGATGATAGTGGCACTACCTAACTAAACTAGATTTCTCCGTAATTAGTTTATAATGTTCTCATTACATAACTCCAAAATTTGTTAAGTGACTGCCCATGCTCCAGAAGACTCCAAGATTGTTTCATAGAGTAATTTGCAATTTTGGCGTTGCACACAAAGGGCTCCTCGTATAATTTGAAGTTATAATTTAAAACAAGTGACGAACTGTTATGTGGAAATTACAGTACTTCCTGTCTGTAATCCGTGTTTATTAATGAGCAAGCACACTTCATTTAAAGTTTCCAGAAAGCAACAAAAACAATAACTGATGTAATGCGTAGTGCAATTTCAGTTTACTTATTTTGGGCCGCAAGGGGCTACCGGTGATAATACATCAGATAAAGCAAACTTCTTTGCCAAGCTCGCAAATAATAACCTTGATTCTCGATAACCGTGTTCAGATCTCGACGAACGGACAAAGTTATTTACCACATTCATCTGCCTTATGTCACTCGCAACAGAACATATTGTTGTAGCCAGAGCGCCGCTAGACTCTAGAGCCACCTCAGTGTGATTGTCAGAGCGAGAAGCGATCTACGTGTAGATGTAAACCGCACATATTTAAAGATTATCCCTGCCCTTAGTTGATCGTGACTGCAGTCGAATTGGAAACTGCGATCTCTTAAACTGGAGTGGTGTAGCCTGTGGAATAATAGGAATGCCAGGAGCGAGGACATCTTCACCTCTGAATGGTCCAGTCAGTAAGTTTGCTAATGGGATATTGCTCAGTAATATTTATACTGCAAGCTGTGTGCCGCTGTAAAGCTTTGGCTGGTTGATGTTTTACATCATGATTATCGGGGAAAGCTGTTACAACAAATCTCAAAAAGTTACATATATGTATATCATATATAAAATAAACAAATACCTAAAAACAAATGTCTATCAGATGTTCAAGGCAATTGAAGTATTTTGCAGAAACGAACATTTTCATTTCCTTTAACTTCCCCCCTTTTACTGCATATATATTACATGTATACCAGAAGGTGTTCCACTAGGTATATAAAACATGTGCATATTCGAACGCAGAGTTGTGTCAGAATTCCAAAGCAGTCCGTGAACAGTTTCTGGAGATCTGAGATTTTGAAGAAAGGAACACCTATGCTTGCACTTATATAAAAAAAAGCTAGATGTTTCTAATCGTAAATAACCGAAGGCTTTTGACCGAATGCTTTGAAATTTTTACACAACTTTGTGTTGGAGTAAGCATGTGTTTTTACATGCCTGTTTCTTAAATGTATGTAATACATAATTTTTTACAAATTTAGTAATAGGGAAATCTTGTTACAAAAATCTAAAAATGTACACTCCTATATTAAATGCGACGTTGTGTTAAAATTTCAAAGCAATCGGTCAAGAACCTTTCATTTATATAGATTAAGACGGGATACCGGTTAGGCCAGTGACGCAATCCAAACACCTGATAAAAGGAAGAAAGAATTTTATTTTGTTATTGTGACAGATAAAGCGTTAAGAAACATTTTTACTTGAGTAACTTTATCGAAAATGCATTTGATGATTTTTGACGAATGTAAAGTTTCGTTCCATGACTTCATGCCTGTTGGACGTTTTCAGTATTTTGACATTTTCAGGAGACCAGAACCAAAAAAAATGTTCAAATGTATGTGAAATCTTATGGGACTTAACTGCTACGGTCATCAGTCCCTAAGCTTACGCACTACTTAACCTAAATTATCCTAAGGACAAACACACGCACTCATGCCCGAGGGAGGACTCGAACCTCCGTCGGAACCAGCCGCACAGTCCACGACTGCAGCGCCTGAGACCACTCGGCTAATTCCGCGCGGTAGACTAGTACCTCCTTCTCCCTTCTTGATGTAATTCGCGATTACTATGCGTCCAACCCGTAAATTAAACGTCATCTACGACAATTCGTATGACGAATGGACGATCCCGCTCGCTTCAACCATTAAGACACCAGTAATCGCCGCCCGCGGTGGCCGAGCGATTCTAGGCGCTCAGTCCGGAACCGCGTGACTGCTACGGTCGCAGATTCGAATCCTGCCTCGGGCATGGATATGTGTGATGTCCTTAGGTTAGTTAGGTTTAAGTAGTTCTAAGTTCTAGGGGACTGATGACCACAGATGTTGAGTTCCATAGTGCTCAGAGCCATTTGAACCATCTGAACACCCATAATCAGGGCATTAAAGTATAATGATATGTAGCCTGGTCAGATGAGTCTCGATATCAGATATCAGTTGGTCAGAGCTGATGGTAGGGTCCGAACGTGGCGCAGCCCCCCGAAGCTATGAACCCATGTTGTCAACAAGGCACTGTGCAAGCTGTTAGAAGCTCTACAACAGTGTGGGCTCTGTTTACGTGGGATGGACTGCTTCCTCTGGTCCATTTCAACCGATAATTGACGCTAAATGGTTAAATTCGGCTACATAGAGATCATCTGCAGTCATTCATGACCTTCATGTTCCCAAACAACAATGGAATATTTATGAGTGACAATGCACAAAACCACAGTTTTTTGCGTCTGGTTTGAAGACCGTTCTGGCCAATTGGAGCGAACGACTTGGCCACTCAGATGGCCCGATATGAGTGGCACTAAACATTTATGAAACATAATCAGAGGTCAGCTAATGTCCAAAATCCTGCATCGGCAATTCTTTCGTAATTATGGACAGCTATAGAGGAAGCAGGTTACAGTACTTCTGCAGTGGACTTCCAAAGACTTTCTGAGCCCATTGCACTCCAGGCAATACGAGGTCCGACACTATATTAGAAGGTATCCAATGACTTTTGTCACCTCAGGGAAGAGAACTACGTCATCTGCGAAAAGTCTGAGTTATAAAATATTGTCCACAAAGTCATCACAAAACAACATTAACAACAGGGTCGCAACACACTTCCCTGGGGCACACTCGAGCTACTTCCACATCTGTTGATGATTCTCCATCCACGATAACGTGCTGCGTCCTCGCTACCAAGAAATTCTCAATTCATTCACATTTTTCGCCTGATACTCCATATGATCTCACTTGTGATCGTGAGTGTAAATGCAGCACATAGTCAACGCTTTTCGGGTATCGAGAAATACTGCATCTATCTGACTGCCTTAATTCAAGGCTTTCAGGTAGTCAGGTGCAAAAATGCCAGGTGGGTTTCACATGGTCGTTGTTTTCCAAATCCATTCTGTTTGGCATGGGGGAGATACCGTATTACGTTTGCTATCTTAAAATTCTGTAACAAAGGTGTCTCAAGCATTTTTGACGTTAGTTTATGGTTCTCTTCTGAAACGCTTCTTGTGTATGTGTGTGACCTGTAGTTTCCTCCAAACACTGGGCACCGTTTTTAGTTCTAGGGATCTTTGACAGATTGTAGTTAAAAGGGAGCTAACTCAGAAGGATATCTGGCATAGAATCTGATATGGATTCCATCGGGTGCTGAAACTTCGTCAAATTTTATCACTTTCATCTATTCCTATCACTTCTCTTCGCAGTGGTGTGAGAATTATGTAGAAGCAATACTCCTGAATAATTCTACCGATAATCATGGTCAATGATAAGTGGAAGATGCATGATCGTTATAAAATTCTATACAAAATAAGATACGTTAAAAGAACTGACTATTCATCACAGCTTACGTAATATCATAACTTACGTAAAAAAGAAAAAAATCAAGTTGACAAAGCATAACGATTTTTCGTATTAGGAGAGAGTACACGTGGTAATGTTACCGATAACAGTGTCACCAAAGAGGAGTTACTAAATGCGATTTTTCGGAATTCCTTCACCAAAGAAGACGAAGCAAATAGTCCAGAATTTGAACCAAGAATTACTACCAACGCGACTAACTATGTATCGTATCGTAACATAGAAATAGTTATTCTGTGCGTAGTGAAACAACTCAAATGACTTAATAAAGGGAAGTCTTCCGGTGCAGACTGTAAAAGAATTAGGTTCCTTTCAGAGTATCGTGATGTAATGGCACCATATTTAGCGATCGTACAGGATGCGGCGCTTAAATCTGGACAAATTTCAATTTGAATTTTCCGCGATATCGTAGTTCCATCGGAGGTCGCCATTGGCTTTCTTGAAAGTCATAAACATTAAGAATCTCAAAATGGCCGAGATGTTACGGACAAGTGCGGAATGGAACCCAGGGGCCGTAATTATGGACAGTCTTCGCGCTGGACGTTCGCCCACTGAAATAGTTCGATTCTTTGGGTACCCGAGATAAACTGTTTACGATATTAGTATAATGCTTCGGAGAAGTCTGGGGAAGATTCCACTAATCCGGCGAGGAAGCCTCATTCGAGAAAACCCGCGTCACGTATTGCGGCAGTCATCGAAAAGGCTCAGGCGCTTATTTCGGAGGACCAGGGCAGTCACTGAGGAAACTAGCATTAGTACTGAATGTCAGCCAGCGAACAATGCGTCGGATAACAGAGGAGTACCTCATACGAGCCATTTGTTCCAGAATTTGCACTCGGATAACGTTGCAATGTTCTAATCAAAGGAGTTCTGGTCTCAAATACCCCAGATTTGAACGCCGTCGATGAGTATGTTTGGAGCGTAATCGAAAGAGTTACCAACAAGACGAGCCACTGTAATTCGCACCTCTACGCACCGTATCGAAGAAGCATTCGCAAACATGGACAGTGCTGTTTTAGAGAGTGCGTGTGATCGCTTCAGGACAAAATTGGAGGCGGTCATTGGGGCTGAATGGGGTTATATCGAGTAATGTTACTCTCGAAAAATACCACTACTTATACGTAAAGGGATTTTCATTTTCATTTGTATTTTGTTTCAATATATTTGCTGTTTAAAACAAGTTTCATTTGTCCGGATTTAAGCGCTGAACCCCGCATATAACCACTCGCTCGACGTAAAATCCGTACCAAAAAACGGGTAAGTTTTACAGGTCACACCATCATTCAAGAAAAATGGTTCAAATAGCTCTCAGCGCTAAGGGACTCAACATCTGAGGTCATCAGTCCCCTAGAACTTAGAACTACTCAAACCTAACTAACCTAAGGACATCATACACATCCATTCCCGAGGCAGGATTCGAACCTGCGACCGTAACAGCCACATGATTTCGGACTGAAGCACCTAGAACCTCTCGGCCACCCGGGTCGGCATTCAAGAAAGAAAATAGGAGTAATCCACTGACTTACAGAACCGTGTTACGGAAGTCGATTTACAGTAGGATTTTGGAACATGCTTCTACTATTTCCGAAATATGAATTACCTCCAAGAAAATGATCCACTAACACAAAGTCAGCATGAATACAGTATAATCGTTCTTGTGCAGCACCATTAGCTCTTTATTTTCATGAAGTAATGAATGCTATCGATAGTGTATAATTAATTCCGTATTTCTGGGTTTCCAGAAAGCTTTTGGTACCGTTCCTCACGAGCGACTTCTAATCTAATTGCGTGTCTATTGAGTATCCTGTCAGATTCACGAATATATTCGTGATTTCTTGTGAAAAAGGTCAAATTTCACAGTACTTGACTGAGGGTCATCGAGTAAAGCCGAACTGTTACCTGGGGTTCCCAAGGAGGTGTTATAGGGACTATGCAGTTAACAATCTATATAAGCGATTTATGAGACAGTTTGAGCAGCCCTCTTAGACTGTTTGCCGATGATGCTATCATTTATCGTCTAGTAAAGTCATCAGAATATCGAAACCAGTCGCGAAATAATTTCCCCGAAATACCGGTATGGCGCAAAAAGTGATAATTGACTGTAAATAATGAAATGTGTGAGGTCGTGTACATGAGTATTAAAAGAAATCCATTGAATTTCAATTACACGATATATCACACAAATCCAAAGACTGTCAATTCAACTAAGTATCTAGGGATAAGAGCTACGAACTAATTTAATTGGAACGGTATATAATCTTTTATGGAAAGAAAACCAAAATCTGTGTTTTATTACCGTAGCATAGGATGCAGTAGGTCTCCTTCACTACGCCCGCCCGTCGTCTGCTGGATTATTGCTGTGCGGTATGGAATCCTCATCAGATAGCATTGACGGGGGACATCGAAAATGTCCAAAGCAGGGTGGCTCGTATTGTGCCGTCTCGAAATAGAGTTAGAAAGCCACGGATATGACATGCGAGTTGGGGAGGCTATGACTAAAAGGTTCAAAATGGTGCAAATGACTCTGAGCACTATGGGACTCAACTTCTGAGGTGATTAGTCCCCTAGAACTTAGAACTAGTTAAACTTAACTTACCTAAGGACATCACAGCTACGACTAAAAGAAAGGCGGCCTTCTATGCAGCGAATTCTCTTCGCGAAATTTCAATTTTCAACTTTCTCCCCCTTTGCGAAAATGTTTCGTTGACAAATGACCATCGTAATAAACTACGAGAAATCAGAGATCGTACAGAAAGACTTATGTGTTCGTTTTTCATGCTCGCTCTTCGAGAGTGGAACTGTAGAGATAGTGTGAAAGTGCCTCTACCAGGAACTTAAGAGTGAATTCCAGAGTAGTCATGTAGATGTAGATGTAAATTTGTGTTATAAAAAGGACGAAAGTAGGACATAAACGGTAAAAAAAGTAGAAAGAATGTCATATGCGGATGCAAGAGAAAATATCGTAGAGCGTTATGTCGACAACTTGTGGCGCTCTTGCTCTTCTTCCGGCGGCAGGATATTTTGTTCACGTTGGCCATTTGCATGGCGCGTCGACAAAGCTCGGACAGGTCCGTACAAAACCCGACTGCGGCCGGAGGGAGAGGCGAACGAATACTGGGGCGCAGGTGGCCGTGACATAGTGAGCTGTTGGTTTTCAGGTAAATCGGGTGGCAATTTCCTAGATTTCTGATTGGCTGCAAATTTCACCGGTTGTACCTTTCAAACAGCTGTTTGAGTCTCCTTGAAATCTTGATATCCCCTAACGACAAGATTCATTACTTTGTGTAAGAGCCAGTTGTGTTTCACGAGAACGACATTTTCTGAATCGGTAATGGTTATGAGTCATGCCTCGGCATGCTGCTGCTGAAAGGCCCGTTGCGACTCGAGGAAGTGGGTTGGCGCGTTACGCCTCGCGTACCACCGAACATTTGGCTGGCGCAATGCGTCATTAGCGTAGAGTCGGCTTTTGCTGATTGCTGCGTCCAGCCGAGCGGCAGCACTCAAAGCAGCTGCGTGTGCCGCTGTACTGAGCGCCGCGCTGCGTGGGCCCGCTGACGTCAGCGTCGCCTCTGCTCGTTATCTGGCGCGGCCCGGCGTTATTAACGGCCGGTGGGCGTCACCGTCGGTAAACACACGAAGTGGCGCCGCCCGCTCCCGCCCTTTAAAGTGCCGCCCAAAGGACTCCGTCCACACTGAGTCCCACTGAAATGATTTAGATATTTTCAACTGGAGTTACTTAATGATGATGTTTAATTTAGGGGTGGGGGGGGGGGGCGCTCAAATGCACGTTTATCAGAGCCCGTACAAATTCCCAACCTTTGCTCAGCCCAGTCTCGCCACTTTCATGAATGATGGTGAAATAATGAGGACAACACAAACACCCAGTCACTTCGAGGCTGGTGAAAATCCCTGACCCCACCGGGAATCGAAGCCGGGACCCCGTGTTCGGGAATCGAAAACGTGGCCGCGAAACCACGAGCTACGGACGAGTTACGTAATGTAGGTTTATATACAGAGGTGTGAGTGCAGACAGTCTGATCATCTGTACATTAATACACCGACGAAAATAGATCGCAACACCAAAATAATTAATACAGACTAATGAAATTTCGAGAATACATTTGTCTAGGTAACATATTTAAGTGAGTAGCATTGAAAGAGCACACATTAAATGTAATCACGACATTAGCCACTGCAAATCTGAAATGCTGGTACATTAATAACCAGTGTAACAGCCAGAATGTTGAATGCGAGCATGCAATCGTGCATGGATTTGGGAAGGCTCTAGATGTAAGTCTGTGGGATGGAGTTCCATGGTTGTCGCCCTTTGTAAATTAGTACAGCGATGTTAATGTCGGTTGTGGATGAACCTGGTGTTGTCCGATGATCTGCCATATGTTCTCGATTGGAGACAGACCAGGTGATCGACACTCTGTAGAGCATGCTGGGCTGCATCAGCGGTATGTGGACGAGAGTTGTCCTGCTGGGAAACACCGCATGAAATGCTGTTCATGAGTGGCAGCGCAATAGATCGAATCACCAGACTGACGCACAAATTGGCATTAAGTGTGTGTGGGATAACCCCGAGAGTCCTCTTGTTGTCATACGAAATGAAACTCCAGACCATAACTCCGGGTGTAGGTCCAGTGTATCTACCATGCAGGCAGGTTGATTGCAGATCCCCAACACGCCTCCTGCTACTCAACACACGACCTTCACTGGCACCGAAAAATTGGCTCTAAGCACAATGTGACTGAACATCTGAGGTCATCAGTCCCTAGAATTTAAAACTACTTAAACCAAACTAACCTAAGGACATCACACACATCCATGCCCGAATGCAGGATTCGAACTTGCGACCGTAGCGGTCGTGCGGTTCCAGACTAGAACCGCTCGGCCACAGCAGCCGGCACTGGCACCTAGGGAGAACCAGCTATCCTCTAAAAACACAACGGGCTTCCACCCTGCCTTCCAACGAACTCTCGCCTGACACCACAGTGGCAAATTACGGTGGTCTGAGGTCAGTGGAATGCACACTACAGGGCGTCTGGCTCGGAGCTGTCTACATCTACATGACTACTCTGCAATTCACATTTAAGTGCTTGGCAGAGGGTTCATCGAACCACAATCATACTATCTCTCTACTATTCCACTCCCGAACAGCGAGCGGGAAAAACGAACACCTAAACCTTTCTGTTCGAGCTCTGATTTCTCTTATTTTATTTTGATGATCATTCCTACCTATGTAGGTTGGGCTCAACACAATACACTCCTGGAAATGGAAAAAAGAACACACTGACACCGGTCAGACCCGCCATACTTGCTCCGGACACTGCAAGAGGGCTGTACAAGCAATGATCACACGCACGGCACAGCGGACACGCCAGGAACCGCGGTGTTGGCCGTCGAATGGCGCTAGCTGTGCAGCATTTGTGCACCGTCGCCGTCAGTGTCAGCCAGTTTGCCGTGGCATACGGAGCTCCATCGCAGTCTTTAACACTGGTAGCATGCCGCGACAGCGTGGACGTGAACCGTATGTGCAGTTGACGGACTTTGAGCGAGGGCGTATAGTGGGCATGCGGGAAGCCGGGTGGACGTACCGCCGAATTGCTCAACACGTGGGGCGTGAGGTCTCCACAGTACATCGATGTTGTCGCCAGTGGTCGGCGGAAGGTGCACGTGCCCGTCGACCTGGGACCGGACCGCAGCGACGCACGGATGCACGCCAAGACCGTAGGATCCTACGCAGTGCCGTAGGGGACCGCACCGCCACTTCCCAGCAAATTAGGGACACTGTTGCTCCTGGGGTATCGGCGAGGACCATTCGCAACCGTCTCCATGAAGCTGGGCTACGGTCCCGCACACCGTTAGGCCGTCTTCCGCTCACGCCCCAGCATCGTGCAGCCCGCCTCCAGTGGTGTCGCGACAGGCGTGAATGGAGGGACGAATGGAGACCTGTCATCTTCAGCGATGAGAGTCGCTTCTGCCTTGGTGCCAATGATGGTCGTATGCGTGTTTGCGCCATGCAGGTGAGTGCCACAATCAGGACTGCATACGACCGAGGCACACAGGGCCAACACCCGGCATCATGGTGTGGGGTGCGATCTCCTACACTGGCCGTACACCTCTGGTGATCGTCGAGGGGACACTGAATAGTGCACGGTACATCCAAACCGTCATCGAACCCATCGTTCTACCATTCCTAGACCGGCAAGGGAACTTGCTGTTCCAACAGGACAATGCACGTCCGCATGTATCCCGTGCCACCCAACGTGCTCTAGAATGTGTAAGTCAACTACCCTGGCGAGCAAGATCTCCGGATCTGTCCCTCATTAAGCATGTTTGGGACTGGATGAAGCGTCGTCTCACGCGGTCTGCATGTCCAGCACAAACGCTGGTCCAACTGAGGCGCCAGTGGAAATGGCATGGCAAGCCGTTCCACAGGACTACATCCAGCATCTCTACGATCGTCTCCATGGGAGAATAGCAGCCTGCATTGCTGCGAAAGGTGGATATACACTGTACTAGTGCCGACATTGTGCATGCTCTGTTGCCTGTGTCTATGTGCCTGTGGTTCTGTCAGTGTGATCATGTGATGTATCTGACCCCAGGAATGTGTCAATAAAGTTTCCCCTTCCTGGGACAATGAAGTCATGGTGTTCTTATTTCAATTTCCAGGAGTGTATTTTCGCATTCGGAAGAGAAAGTTGGTGACTGAAATTTCGTAAAAAGGTCTCGCCGCGACGAAAAACGTCTATGCTGTAATGACTTCCATCCCAAATCGTGTATCATATCTGCCACATTCTCTCCCCTATAACGTGATAATACAAAACGAGCTGCCCTTTTTTGCACCCTTTCGATGTCCTCCGTCAATCCCTCCTGTTAAGGATCCCACACCGCGCAGCAATATTCTAACAGAGGACGAACGAGTGTAGTGTAAGCTGTCTCTTTAGGAACCGATTTGTAACAGTTCGTTGGCTCTCTGTGGTGCAAACTGGTGCTCATACTGTTGCAGATGCAGTACAATGCGTCACAGCCATACGCCGAACATGACGGTCTTACCTCTCGGCAGTGCTACGTGGCCGTCCGGAACACGGTCTTCTTGCGAACGCACATTCTCGTGACCACCGCTGCCACAGCGTTTCTTAGCCCTGTTGCACGACTTCTTTCAAACGCAGTGGGCTGTTGATATTGTCGTCTTTGTCACTTTAAGGTATTTTTGATTAACATCAACTCACCTCGTCCATTCTTAACGGCAAATAACGCCCACGACCGTTACAGCGTGTATTTAAAGCAAACCTGTTTTACATCCTAATAGCTGTGCTGCTAACGCCACTCTTGTGGGAGTGGCGCGAAATTTTAAGAGACCTCCTCTTCCAGATGTAAATAAAGCCTACCAACTTTCATTTATGTCGCACAACTTCTTCTTGGTAATGTGATTTCTTTTCCGTCAGTGTATCCACTCACTTCAGTGTGCTAGCTGTGTTTCCTCTGCGTCTAACAGTCGGCCCGCAAACACGTCACATACATTAGTACCTGAAGTTTCTTGCATGGTCGTAAATGCACAATTAGATAGTGTACGCCTTTCAGTGCAGACTAAACGTTCTGCGTCCACACTTTAATACCTTTCCTGCTGCCCAGGAGAAAATAAGCATTAGTGGCTCCCCTTGATACATATACTTGGAGCTATTAACCATCATCATCATCATCATCATTTAAGACTGATTATGCCTTTCAGCGTTCAGTCTGGAGCATAGACCCCTTTATAAAATTCCTCCATGATCCCCTATTCCGTGCTAACATTGGTGCCTCTTCTGGGTAAAACTCAATGGGACTCGGGGCAAGTAAGGCTAGCAACCTCCTTCCCTGGTACGTCAAGTATGATGCTTTAAATATGATGCTGGCAACAATCAGAGCTATTAACCGAACTAAAAAAACCCTATTATTCCTGATATCTAGAACTATTAGTTTGATAACGAAGTAAACCGTCCTCAGCTATCAGTAAACTATCTCATTTATATCCTTAACACTCTGTACATCAATAAAGTGGCAAGTGCAAGGTCTGTTGAATGGAATGAACGGTCTAATGAGTACAGGATATAGACTGAGACAGAACCAGATAAATACAAAAGTAATGACATGTAGCAGAAATAAGATTAGTGAGAAACGTAACATCAAAAATTGTGGTCAAGAAGTAGATGTAATTATAGAATTCAGCTACATGACAGACTATTTCACTGTGTTATTACAGCACAATTTTATTCTTTAGTTTTCTACTCAGTATTTTGGTACAGAACTAGAACAGACTTTATTTAGACGAATGTGAGTTTGTTTGTACCGTTTCCCAGCTACTCACCAAACTGTACAGGGGCTCCATAATTAAAGTTCCAGTTTCAGGATGCTGTACAAGGGAAAACACTGTTCAGAATGATCTCAAATTTGAACAGAATATTATTGACACAAGGGGGAATGTGATTTTGTATGGATAGCATTGTAGGATGTTTCGTAGGAGTTTATGCACTGTACTCTCAGGCATGTCCAACATTCGGGCAGTTCTCCGTGCACTGCATGTTAGCACACCTCTGTCCGAATCCTCCGGTAATACTGTCACCACATCGTATACAGACCTCGGATCCATTGCTTTACTCGTCTATCACATTTCACTCCAAAGAAACCTGTCTTTTCGAATTCTGTAATCATCTTTCCCAGAGCCGGACAAGTGCCTTTTTCCTTACCGTTGAGTGTCCTGAGCTTCTACAAGATTAGTCGCGCACAATTACCGTTCATGTGATCGGGTCATGCAGAATTTCGCTATTCCCTTCAACCACATCATCGCCAATTACAGCAGGCATATCGAAGATGTCATAACCTATATCCCAATACCTGTACGGACGTTTACATTTTAAGTAAATTTTGTAACTAATTTGTGTTTTTTTCATATAGTTCACTAATTGTCACACTGTTAACATAAGAGCAGTATCTGCGTTATTAAGAAGTACGAGTGCAGTTTGTGGCATTTGGACGACGAATGTATGGAAATTGGGGTCTGGTTGTGATTCGTGCTCGTATTACCAAAGCGGTTAAGGCACAAAATTTCATTTACGTCATTCCAATACACACACTCAGAATACATTTCCTGTAATACTTATGTTTGCCTTGAGCATACTGCCTCGGAATCAAGATGCAAGTAAGTGTAGCACCTGCAAGGCCGCCGAGATTTTAACGAGATATCCTTTGGCCCCAAGGGAAATGCTGGATTCTGAAATATCCTACCAAATACCCCTTAATTTCTGGAAGGCAGAGGGGTTTCGAACACTTGCACGGAGTGACACTTCTTCGGAGGAGAGACATTCCTGTGGATCCTGGAGTTGTTACTGTGATAAGTGGCCTTTCGCAGGTAGCGTACAGGCAGACTAATAATTTGTTTTTCTATCTAGCAGTGTAGCATAGCGTACATCTACATCTACATCTACATGACTACTCTGCAATTCACATTTAAGTGCTTGGCAGAGGGTTCATCGAACCACAATCATACTATCTCTCTACTATTCCACTCCCGAACAGCGAGCGGGAAAAACGAACACCTAAACCTTTCTGTTCGAGCTCTGATTTCTCTTATTTTATTTTGATGATCATTCCTACCTATGTAGGTTGGGCTCAACAAAATATTTTCTCATGCGGAAGAGAAAGTTAGTGACTGAAATTTCGTAAAAAGGTCTCGCCGCGACGAAAAACGTCTATGCTGTAATGACTTCCATCCCAACTCGTGTATCATATCTGCCACACTCTCTCCCCTATAACGCGATAATACAAAACGAGCTGCCCTTTTTTGCACCCTATCGATGTTCTCCGTCAATCCCACCTGGTAAGGATCCCACACCGCGCAGCAATATTCTAACAGAGGACGAACGAGTGTAGTGTAAGCCGTCTCTTTAGTGGACTTGTTGCATCTTCTAAGTGTCCTGCCAGTGAAACGCAACCTTTGGCTCGCCTTCCCGACAATATTATCTATGTGGTCCTTCCAACTGAAGTTGTTCGTAATTTTAACACCCAGGTACTTAGTTGAATTGACAGCCTTGAGAATTGTACTATTTATCGAGTAATCGAATTCCAACGGATTTCTTTTGGAACTCATGTGGATCATCTCACACTTTTCGTTATTTAGCGTCAACTGCCGCCTGACACACCATACAGCAATCTTTTCTAAATCGCTTTGCAACTGATACTGGTCTTCGGATGACCTTACTAGACGGTAAATTACAGCATCATCTGCGAACAGTCTAAGAGAACTGCTCAGATTGTCACCCAGGTCATTTATATAGATCGGGAACAGTAGAGGTCCCAGGACGCTTCCCTGGGGAACACCTGATATCACTTCAGTTTTACTCGATGATTTGCCTTCTATTACTACGAACTGCGACCTTCCTGACATGAAATCACGGGTGCTCTACGATCATGTAACTAGGAATTCGTTTTAATTTGTGTATAATGATTTAAAAATCCATGACGTGCCATTTTTAGATCAAGAATTCAATACAAATCTGAAATCATAATAAATCACGGAATAATGTAGATAGAGAGGTAAAAATTGACACACATGCTTGGAATGACATAGGGGTTTTATTAGAACCACCCCTTATTGCTAGACGCGTGGAAGATCTCTTGCGCGAGTCGATTGGTGCTCATACGCCACTTTCTTCATGCTTGGCCTCCCACGTCCCCAGACCTCAGTACGTGTGATTATTGACTTTGCAGTTACCTGAAGTCGCAAGTGTATCGTGATCGACCGACATCTCTAGGGATGCTGAAAGACAACATCCGACGCCAATGCCTCACCATAACTCCGGAAATGCTTTACAGTATTGTTCACAACATTATTCCTCAACTACAGCTATTGTTGAGGAGTGATGGTGGACATATTGAGCATTTCCTTTAAAGAACATCATCTTTGCTTTGTCTTACTTTGTTCTGCTAATTATTGCTATTCTGATCAGATGAAGTGCCATTTTTTGAACTTTCGTATTTCTTTGGTCCTAATAAAACCCAATGTCATTCCAAGCACGTGTGTCAGTTTGTACCTCTCTATCTACATCATTCCGTGATTTATTCAGTTTTCAAATTTATACTGACTATTTGATCACCCGGTATGACAATTTATTTTACTTTTACAACTTCCACTTCAGTTTCCCCATCTTGAGCCCGAGGCCTAAGTTGTGTTGGAAGGTGACAGTGTGTCTGTAGGTCATAGAAGTCAATGAATGTGAAAGCAAAAAAATTTCTTAGCGTGCTAGAGTGGTCTGTAGCTTAGTCGGAGGCCTAGGCTACGTTGGAATGTGAGAGTTTGGTTGTTAGGTGGCGAAGCTCACGAATGTGAAAGCAAACACTTATATAAAGTGTCTCGGACTCGGCGCAGTTGTTTCTCCGCCATAAGCTCCAACAGGGAACGTTCTGTGCCACTCCCAGCTCTCAGGGGTTTTACTAAGAAGAAACGCTAGCGTAAATGCATTGAATACTGAATGTAATACATGAGAAAGTAAGAGGTAGCGAAATGTCAACTCTTGTGGTGGCTGATCTAAATGCAGGAAATTAGGAGCAGCATCTTCTGCACGCGTTGGCGGCAATACAAGATGCACATCATGTCAGGAAAATAAATTAAACAAACTGAGTTTCCTTTAACAGCCAATAATATACATTATGTTTCAAAGTAATGAAACTCATAAATGACACCCGGATTAAGTTCGAATTGAACTGTTACTATTACAAAAAAAGTAAAATTCCGTCTGCAGGTCACGAGTGAGCTACCGGGACCATCCGACCGCCGTGTCATCCTCAGCGGAGGATGCGGATAGGAGGGGCGTGGGGTCAGCACACCGCACTCCCGGTCGTTATGATGGTACTCTTGACCGAAGCCGCTATTATTCGGCCGAGTAGCTCAATTGGCATAACGAGACTGACTGCACCCCAAAAAATGCCAAGAGCGTATGGTGGCCTGGATGGTCACCCATCCAACTGCCGACCACGCCCGACAGCGCTTAACCTCGGTGATCCCACGGGAACCGGTGTATCCATTGCGACAAAGCCGTTGCCGGTTGTTATTACAAAAGCGTCATTGATATTTGGGCGAGCCTTATACATTATGAATGCCTACCACTTCAGACTTCCGATCGATCATGCAGCAGATGCCATGAGAACAATTCGATTACTTGCGATACGAAATTACTGGAATACGTGGCAGGACATAAGCATCATAATCTGCGTGGAAATCACACCTCTAAAAATGCGGAAGAAGCGTCTATGCTAAGTAGATAAGCTACATCATAGAAGTCATGTGTACCTCACGAACTTTTTATTAAGATCCAGTACACAGTGGTGGATTGGCTCTACAGAAACGAATAAATTGAGTTACTCCTCATTTTGTTTGATTGTTTGCAGATAGGCTTTCCCTTTGCGCACATGGGACGTCGCTGATGCCCTCTCATCTTGACATGCAGCAACGAGAACTGATCAATGTTGTATGTTCATTTCCACCCGAGTCAGGCAATCCAGCGTTTCGCTGTCCTGCCCGGTCTTCAACTGAAGATCAAGTAGGCGTGAGAATCTGTGAGTGGAGTGACAGTTCCAGTAGGTAAGCATGTGGTAGTATCGTGGAATTCAGGCTCGAAGTTTGGTCAGCCCTGAGTAATGTGAGCACCAGCCGTAACGAGAAACAGGCTCTTTGAGGTTTGGAAGTCAAGGGAAAAGAAACCTCTGGGACGAGAAAACGCAAACTATAAAGCGTCTCATGTCATAATCACGCTCAGTTTTCGGAATCATTCTAATATGCGCACGTTTCCGATGGGATGGTACAGTGTTTTGAGTGGAGCTTGCATTAAAAAAAGGCTTTAGTGTTTCAGCAAGTCCCAGTGGTAGAATTAGTTTGAGATGTAATGGTCCTATACCGTCATTTCCCGGAGCTGTATTTTTCCTTCAGTAGTTGATTATCGGCTGGTGTGGTATTTTTGTATATAAGTGATTGAAGTTCCCTAGTTATAATTTCCTCGTGGTTGTCATCATATTTTGGGGTCCTGTGGATGATCGCGTATTTTTTCGAGTAAATCGCGAAATGTTTCAGCATTCTCACCTTCGTCCGTCGGGATGCAGTCATCGATTTGTAAAGCCGGTCGTTCGATGACGGTTTTGGTCATAATTCACTTCAATTTATGATTTGAAACCTTTATGGAACTACTTCCCGCTGGCACTCAACAAATAATGATGATAGGAAGAAACATTATCATTTAGTACATTTACGTTGTGCATTTGCGCATCAGGCATGATGTTTTAATTTATTATTCTTTACTACCATAGCCGTACTCGTGACACATTTTGCAGACACTATTCATATATACCACTCAATGTACCTCCAAAATTATATCATTGTACTTCACGTCGTATGTTGGGACAGCTTAAGAGGTGGGGACAGCGGCGAACACATGACGAGTTGTGCTTATCAGAACAGGCAGACACACGAGGACAGCTGATGTTATTGCACATACAATAGCTACCTTACTCACTATCTCTCATCATGACAACACTTACGATCAGCAAGCACAGTTGCGGGTAACAGATAATTGTTAATAAGTCTGAAATTACGTTATCCAGATTTATTTTACGTTTCTCTTGACCAACAGGAATGACTCTCGTTGGCATTTGTTTGCTCTGAATAGGTGGCATTGTTGGTCATAGCAGCCTGCATCATTTGGGCGATTAGCCGGTTATAGTTGTCAAGGTCTTCTGTAGCATTAATGGTTGTCGTGTTGGGCTTTTGCTACAAAATTCTGGTCTGAATATTTCTATATTAAAGTTTTTGGAATGGATGAAAGTTTTCCGGTTGTGGTTGTCATTTTTTACGTGGGCAATAGCTGTCGTTCTTGTGATGATAGGGAGGTGATCGCTGGAGATGCTGTCACCTATTACCAGTTCACTGCAGCGACTAGTTGTTTATGATGTGCATATAATGCGATCAGTTATCGTGGTTCTAGTGTGATTGATAAAAGTAGATCAATATCAGACTGCCGTTCAGAGCTGCACTGAGGAGATAGGCGTTCTTGTTGTTATAGTTTTGTCGTCAAGAACAGTGAAGCTGGCATTAAAGTCTCCTTTGATTATTGCTAGGCCAGCAGTAGAAATGTAACGAAAGAGATATATTGTTAGAGCCTCAGTGGGTGGTGCGTATACGGTTGTGCAAAAGATTGGTTTTGTATATTTTCCAACTATTTTTAGGGCAATTGCTTGGTGGATATTCAGCTTTTCTGGTAAACCAAGTCTTACAGCGGCCAGTTGTTTTGTATCAAAGATGGCGAGTCCTCCTTGTGCACATCTTCCTCTGACTGTTTTGGGTTTGTTTAAGCTGTGACATACATAAGAGGGAAAGCTTATGTACTTACCGTAGCATTTGGTTCCTGTAATTCCAATAATTGTAATGGTTTGCATCCTGAATCAAATTTTCTAGGAGCTTTTTTAAGCACAGAAATCATTTGTGAGCATACAGTTGCAGTGTCTTTCTTGGACGTGAAAAATTTGTGTTTCTGACAGTTTATATCACTCCTGGTTTGCTTTATAGGGTAACAACAATTTTTTTCGCAGGTGTGTTGGTTCGCTGAGACGCATAAAATCCGCCAATAGCAGGTGCCAACGGAACGACGGGAGGAATGAAATATTGAAACTGAGCGTTTATGAGTGCAGCTGGGCAGGTACCTGCCTTAAATTCATTAGATTGTAATGAGAAGGGTTCGTATGTTCAAGAAGTGTAGACATGAGGAAAGCCGCGAATATCTCCTGAAGTTTCGCTAGGCGGGAGTCAGACCACTAAGAAGAAGGTGTTGCATTAAGTTTGCTGGGAAAGCATACTTAATCACATTGATAAATACTGTTAAGCAAGTAACTACGCAGTAACGTTGTAAAGGAAAATAAATATTTCATAACAGAAGTTTGGACGTCACAAGTGCATTCAATTTGCTCGTGCAAAACAAGTACAGACATGGACTCTGACTGAACTTCGTAGTGGACGCACGCAACAATACGTTGCCATGGCAGATATTAGACACGTAAAGCGACGAGCTGTGGGTGATTACGAAAAGAGATGCTTCATAGTTTGGATTTTCTCGTCCCAGAGATCTATTTTCCCTTGACTTCCGAACCTCAAAGAGCCTGTTTCTCGTTACGGCTGGTGCTCACATTACTTCGGGCTGACCAAACTTCAAGCCTGAATTCCACGATACTACCACATGCTTGGCTTCTGGAACTGTCACTCCGCTCACAGATTCTCACGCTTACTTGCTCTTCAGTTGAAGACCGGGCAGGACAGCGAAACGCTGGATTGCCTGACTCGGGTGGAAATGAACATACAACATTGGTCAGTTCTCGTTGCTGCATGTCAAGATGAGAGGGAACAAGCGACGTCCTTTGTGCGCAACGGGAAAGCCTATCTCCAAACAATCAAACAAAATGAGGAGTAATTCAATTTATTCGTTTCTGTAGAGCCGATCTTCCACTATGTACTGGATCTTAATAAAAAGTTCCTAAGGTACACGTGACTTCTATGATGGAGCTTATCAACTAGCATAGACACTTCTCCCGCATTTTTAGAGGTGTGACTTCCACGCAGGTTATGACGCTTATGTCCTGCCACGTGTTCCAGTAATTTCGTATCGCAATACCACTTCAGTTCTAGAAAATTCTCTTTCCCTTTTTGGAGTAAAAGTTGTAGCGCCGTTTTGACGTACATCGTACGTACATAGCTGTACATCTGTCAATGTTGTGTCACAATTTCATACATTGTGAGAGAAATGTTGACATTTAAAATTAGTTTATCTCTAGTTAGTTGTACATTCAATGAGTGAAGACAAAACTTGATTTGGTCTATCACCGCCGGCCGTTGTGGCCGAGCGGTTCTAGGCGCCTCAGTTTGGAACTGCGCGACCGCTACGGTCGCAGGTTCGAATCCTGCTTCAGGCATGGATGTGTGTGATGTCCTTAGGTCAGTTAGGTTGAAGTAGTTCTAAGTTCTAGGGGACTGATGACCTCAGATGTTAAGTCGCATAGTGCTCAGAGCCATTTGAACCATTTGATCAATCACCAAGAGTGATAGTTACAAATCACGTTACGATTAGTAGGTCGTTCAGTTTGTTTCCCACACTATCAAAACCCTTGGAGTACACTGTGTGTCAAGAAGTGACGGGCTTCCTTTCCACTTACATCTGTCATAGACAATAATGCGGTTTCCGAAAACATCATGTGATGACACCCGCGCCAATAAAAGCGACCTACTATCTCGGAAAACCTAAGGACAGATGCGATGAGGCCGTTTTAACACTAAAAGATGTTAACATGGCATTCCATTCCTTTCATTAAACAATTTTAATTTTGACAATGAAGCTACCGAATTTCTCTGAATCTAATATAATTTAACAGGTACCAGGGAAAAAAACATGTAAACGAGGCGCCTGTAGCCCAAGCAAGAGCGTCCATTATGTTCAAGTAATCGAATTGTTCTCATGGCATCTGTTGCATGATCTATCGTAAGACTGAAGTGGTAGGCATTCATAATGTATAAGGCTCGCTCAAATATCAGTGACGGTTTTGTAATAATAACCGGCAACAGCCTTTTCGAATGGATACACCGGTTCCCGTGGGATCACCGAGGTTAAGCGCCGTCGGGCGTGGTCGGCATGTTGGATGGGTGACCATCCAGGCCACCATACGCTGTTGCCATTTCTCGGGGTGCACTCAGCCTCGTGATGCCAATTGAGCTACTCGACCGAATAATAGCGGCTTCGGTCAAGAATACCATCATAACGACCGGGAGTGCGGTGTGCTGAACCCACGCCTCTCCTATCCGCATCCTCCACTGAGGATGACACGGCGGTCGGATGGTACCGGTAGGCCACTCGTGGCCCGCAGACGGAGTCTTTCTTATTTTTTTGTAATAGTTACAGTTCAACTCGAACTTTGTTCGGGTGTCATTTATGAGTTTTATTACCTTGAAACATAATGTACATTATTGGTAGTTAAAGGAAACTCAGTTTGTTTAATTTATTTTCCTGACACGATGTTCGTCTTGTATTGCCGCCAACGCGTGCAGAAGATGCTGCTCCCAGTTTCCTGCATTTAGATCAGCCACCACAAGAGTTGACATTTCGCTACGTCTTACTTTCCCAAGTATTGCATACAATATTCAATGCATTTACGCTAGCGTTTCTTCTTAGTAAAACTCCTGAGAGCTGGGAGTGGCACAGAACGTTCCCTGTTGGCGATTATGGTGGAAAGACAAGTGCGCAGAGCCCTAGGCACTTAAGATTAGTTTTTGCTTTCACATTCGTAAGCTTCGCCACCTAACGACCAAACTGTCACATTCCAACGTAGCCTAGGCCTCCGGCTAAGCTACAGACCACTCTGCCACCCCAAGAAATTTTTTTGCTTTCACATTCGTTGACTTCTCTGACTTACAGACACTGTCACCTTCCAACACGACTTAGGCCTCGGGCTGAAGATGGGGAAGCTGATGTGAAACTTGTCAGTATAAATTTGAAAACTGAATAAATCACGGAGTAATGTAGATAGAGAGGTACAAATTTACACACATGTTTGGAATGACATGGGGTTTTATTAGAACCGAAAACGTTGAAATTCGTTCGTGTGGTCTGCTTGAATCCCAGGACTAGTGAAAAGGAAGCATTCGAAGTCATGTTACATATTTTTAAACGTGATATCTATGCTGGGGTCTGAAGATCTGGCTATGGCGCAGGAGGAGGGCTGCTGCAGCACCATCTCTTTATCTGCCCCTGGGTGCTAGGAAGGTGGGAAGGGTGGGATGGAGAGCTCTGCCATTGGCCCCGGCACTCAGGCGTGCCAGCTTGAGCAAGCAGTGATAAGTCTGGAATCGATGGCGTTAGTAGCAACAGTAGTGCAATGGGAATACGTATGGAAGTATTTTTCTTTTCGTTTTTTTCTTAAATAAAGTGTGCAGTTTTCTCTCTTGCTCTTATCCTACAGTACATGTGAAGATGAGCATATTAATGATGCATAGGACTTTCCCTGTAGAAGCATTCTCACGATCATTTTTAAAAGTCTAGTTTAATCTTACAATGTTAGGGGTTCTGATAATGTGGGGGGGGGGGGGAGTAGTTTGTTTAAGTGAAACGTAGTCTTGGTGCATATTTGTTGTAAAATAAAAATTATTTAATGGTGTTCGTCTGTGTAACGTGGGGATTGTTTGATACCTAGTTTTTTACATTTCTCCCACTGGAAAGAAGTGTCTCTCTGCGGAGTACTGAGAAAACTTGATAAAACCATAAACTGCAGGGGTGTGCTTACAAAAGATATGTAGCAAAATTTTTTTAAACAATCATAGACCGGTATTTACTTGAGTATTTTATTGTAAAATCGATAAAATTACTCCAAAACAGTAAATGGCATCATGCATTGGAGTGTCATCAGCGTTCCTATGATGCTGTTATTTACAAACCCATACTTCTTGTGTCTTCAAAAAAAAAAAAAGTGTAATATCCACGAAATCGATATTTATGCGTGTCTTAGTAAATTTAGCCCTGAACCAAACATAACATCGTGTGTTGCCGAAAACAGCGTTTGGTGTGATACTCTGCCAAACATTTATGAAAAGCAGTACCTTTGGATCCTGTACTCTGCTGGAAATTTATAAATGTCACCTGAATTTTTTGCTGCGGTCACTTGAACTGGATACAGAGTAACAATGCTAGTCTGACAGTGCTGGGGACTTTAAGAGGGGCAGTGGTGGGGGAGGGGAACAGTAGAAGGACACCACAGAAGCTGGGGAGGGAGGCACCATTTTTCCATCATAAACTACAGTCTTTATGATGAGAACTGTGTAAACACGAATGCAAGTGCCCCCCACCCCCTACTCAGCAGCCATCGTGGCTAAGAGTTACAGTAATTATAATGACAAGTATCGACCATTAATTGTAATTATAATGATAGTTATCCATTAATTACAATCTAAATAAACAAAACAAGAGCACAAGTGAGTGTTTTGTTTACATAAGAGGAACTAGGAGAAACGACCAGTATGATAGCATAAGGGAACAATTGTTCTGAATATGATATAACGTCCCTCCCCCCCCCCCCCCCCACCCCCCCACCCCCTACTTGCAAAACTGTGTGAAATTTGTGTGCAGTATTCCTGGAAACTACTCACTAACACTAACTATATGCACCCCTGCAGTCCTTTTCCATCAGAAACGCCCTAGAGGCCGTAGTGAAATGCTTTGCTGCCCAGTACGAGCCGGTTGGACGCCGCCATGCAGATTACAGAAGAACAAGAGGTGCCACGTCTATGTTACGTTACGGAAACAAACGACAGTAGCTCTCCCAGTGGCCAGGCTGTAAACTTCAAATATGGAAAAATATGTCTTGCTTTGCTAAATGCGAGTGTTCCATGATAACATTTTACATTTGTACTTTATGGCTGGGCCTCCTACCGTTGTGATGAATCGTGTGGCCGAAACCAGTTATGATTCAGTCATAAAAAAGTTACTGGATTAAAAAAATAAATAAAACTTTACAATAAGCCAATCGTCGTGACTCGCCCCCCCCCCCCCCCCAAAAAAAAAAAGAGGTAAAGTGTGAGCTTGGAATCGTTTTCGTGATCTTGCAAAGTAATAGTAGATGTTTCAAAATGGATATCGGTGTTTTAAGACTTTGTAACATTTATTACACTTAACTTACAGTTACAAATAATACATCAAATGAAAGAAGAAGCAAAGAGAAGAGTACGAGGCGACCAAGGGTGACTGAAAGATGTATTCAACGAGTGAGAGAGTCTTTCGTGCCCCAAGAAATCAATTCGGAGGGTAGTTCATGAATTAATCATTCCAACGATGTTTGTGCAGAAACTTTTAAGGAGACACACCTAGCTCCTTATCGCCTGGAGTTGTTACAGACTCTAAAGCTTACATACAAGGATTTACGTGCCTACTCTCATGATGAAATGTTGCTGCATAATGATGAAGACCTTCCGAATGGTGTCGTCTTCAGTGATGATTCGATATTTCACCTAAGTGAATATATGAATACACGTAATCTGCGTACCTGGGGTCAGAAAATCCCCAATTGAGGCTCCCCTAAACTGAATGTTTTTGTGGCACATGCCGTTGGATAGTTTACAGACGTTTCTTTATCGGTGTTTCTCATCTAGATGCGCTAGAACTACAGCTCTTTCCTCATCACGAAGAACCTGAATCTGAGAGCTATATTTGGCAGCAGGATGGTGCGCTGCCTAATTGGCATAACTCAATAAGCAATTGGTTAAACGAAATTGAATCCGAGCACTATCGAACTTGAGAAATACACTAAAGCGCACAAAGAAACTGGTGTAGGCATGCGTACTCAAATACAGAGACAATGTAAAGAGGCAGAATACGACGTTGCGGTCGGCAACGCCTATGTAAGACAGCAAGTGTCCGGTGCAGTTGTAAGACCGGTTACTAATGCCAGTTTTGCAAGATTTAATTGAGTCTGAACGTGGTGTTATAGGCGGCGCACGAGCTATAGGTCACAACATCTACGAGGTAGCGATGAAGTCGGGATTTTCTCGTACCACCATTTCATGAGTGTATCGTGAGTAACATCAAATCTCCGACATCGCTGCGGCTGGAAAAAGATCCTGCAAGAACGGTACCAACAACAACTGAAGAGTATCGTTTAATTTTGACGGAAGTGGAACCCTTCCGTAAATTGCTACAGATTTCGATTCTGGGCCATCAACAAGAGTCAGCCTGCGAACCGTTCAACGAAACATCATCGATATGGGCTTTCGAGGACGAAGGCACATTCGTGTACCCTTGATGAGTGCACGATACAAAGCTTTAATCCTCACCCCACCCCGTCAACACCGACATTGGATTGTTGATGATTGGAAACATGTTGCTGATCTGACGAGTCTCGTTTCAAATAGTATCAAGCGGATGTACGTGGACGGGTTTGGAGATAATCTCATGAGTCCATTGACCCTGCATGTCAGCAGGGGAGTGTTCAAGCTGGTGTAGGCTCTGTAATGGTATGGGCCGTGTACAGTTAGAGTTATATGGGACCACTGATACATCTAGATACGACTGTGACAGGTGACACATACGTAAGCAGCATGTCTGATCATTTGCATCCATTCATGTCCATTGTGCATTCTGACAGACTTTGGTAATTCCAGCAGCACAATGTTGACACAGCACACGTCCAGAATTCCTACACAGTGGCTCCAGGAACACTCTTCTGAGTTTAACCACTTCCGCTTGCCAGCAAACTCACTAGGCATGAACATTATTGAGCATGTTTGGGATACCTTGCAACGTGCTGTTCAGAAGAGATCTCCAGCCCCTCATACTCTTACAGATATATGGACAGCACTTCTGGATTCATGGTGTCAGTTCCCTCCAGCACTACTTCAGACATCAGTCGAATCCATGCCACGTCGTGTTGCGGCACTTCTGCGTGTTCGCGGGGCCCTACACGATGTTAGGCAGGTGCACCAGTTCGTCTGTTCTTCAGTGTATGACTGAAGCACATATTGCAACAATTATTCCAGACGCACTGATGAAGGTTTTGGAAGAATTCACTTATCAACTCAGTGTGTGCCATGTGACGGATGGTGTGTACATCGAACACTTGTAAGAAAACGCGTTTCCATTGCTCTTTAATGTCATGTATTATTTATAATTATGAGTTGGATGTAGTATCTGCTACAAAGCCTTAGAAACCCGACAGTCATTTTGAAACATGCAATAATTCGATAAATCTCTGTCAAATACTTCTCATAGCTGTGTAGCTGTTGTTCACAGTTATATAAACTTTTGTAAATGACATTGTGGTCGCCTTTTTAGTCGAAAATTATTTATTCGTAAAAATAATGCAGTTTTAACCATGTTTCCATTATAAAGTGGAAATAACTGTACTTCAGCACATGTAGAAATCTAAAAATCATCTGGCATAACGTGACACAGGAGCTGATTCATTACACTGTGTACCTTATTACGACTTCTTGCGTGTTTTGCACTTTTTTAATTGCACTGTAAAAATGTTATTCGCATTCTGCTTAATTTTTTCTCACATCTGTGATAGTGACTGGGATAAATGATTCGATATTTGTTTAAGTTCCATATAAAGCTGAAACTGATTTCGTCGCTTGATGTTGTGTTTACTCCTGCTTTTTAGGGGATCTGTGTGTGAACTGCTCGATTTAAGTGCATTTAATCATATTGCTCATATTCCTTTATATTTCTATTAGCATTCGTTTTTCGTACTTTATCACGTTTAATGGAGAACTCCGAAAATTTTGTTGGAGTAGGAACACGATTCTGGAGCACCGATTTCTGCTAAACTGTGTTATCTGTAGTACCAGTTAGTAAACTGCGAAAACATTTTACGTAACTACTGTTGCATTTGTAGCAGGAAGAATGTTGTTGGCAGGAAGACTGCAGTGCAGTTTCATCCACACATACCCCTGCATCCACACACTGCAAACGACTGCCAAGTGATGGCACTCAGTGGCAAGAAGAAACGCAATTCAAAGCAAAATTATATACTCATTGCGTGGCAAGACTTAACAAGAAGCTTAATAATATTTCTATCAAAATTTTCTAACTGGTGGTTTCCATTAAATGAGAGAAAGTACGAAATACGGACATGAACAAAAATAAAGTAGACTACGGGCAATATACTTAACAATGCATTTAAATCGATCAGTTCAACGTGGAGTCGTACGCAGAAAGAAATGTCCGTAGAACACCACGCGACGAAACCAGCTTGTTTTTTATGAGAACCAAAAACAGATATGGAGTTATTTACTCCACCCATTATTATGGATGCGAGCAGTAATGAAGCAGAATATGAGATACGTATTTAGAACGCAATTCAAAGTTCGCAATGCACACATGAAGTCATAATCAGGAACACGACGCTGTGAGACCAGCTTCTGTTCTGAGCGGAATCAAACAAATACAGATGATTTTAAATCACCCAATAACAAACCGAAATGATGGACTGATAAACCTGCAGTGCTTTAAGAGGCGAACCCAGGTCGTGTTACTGGAAGTTTGTATTTGAGTTTCAGCCCCGTGATGCAAATGACAAGCAACGTAAACATTCTGCCGTGGGAGTAAGAGCGCCACTAACGCAATACGCTCTCTTGCATATGCATGTTGCAAAATTGTTTTATTATTTAAATCCTACTTCTGCTTCTTTTATGGTCCGTATTCTTTCGTTATATAAAAACTATGTCATGTATTATCACATTACTTTTTTCCGTCACTATGTACTTCTTTTATTATGCATACTCTGCGCTTTTAAAGAATATCGTATTTAATATACAATTTTATAATGTTCCTGTATCTCCCATTTGGCAACAATGACAATGATATGCAGCATCATAATATTATAAAGAGGACGGAGACACGTGGCGATAGGGAATGGGAGCAGTAGCTACGTACAGCTTGTGTCACCTACATACAAGCGTAATCCTGACCTTATAGGTTGTATGGCAAACCATCATGTACATTACGTGTACCATATGATGTTTCACGGGTGCGGACCAAACAGCTACTGACAAACAGCCAACACAGATTCGGAAAACATCATTCCTGTAAAACACTACTAGCACTATGTTCTCACGAAATATTCAATTACATAGACAGGAGATATCGAATTGATTCTATATTTTTAGATTTCCTGAAGGCTTTTGAAACCGTTCCTCTCAGGCGGCTTCTAAACAGGTTGCGTGCCTTTGGAGCGTCATTGCAGTTATGCGACTGGATTCGTGATTTCGTCACGGAAAGGTCACAGTTCGTAGTAGCTGGCGGAAAGTCCTCTAGTAAAACAGAAATAATATCTGGCGCTCACCAAGGAAGTGTTATAGGCCCTCGGCTGATCTACTTGAACGATTTAGGAGACAATATAACCAACGCATTTAGATTGTTTTCAGATGATGCTGTCATTTATCGTCTTGTAAAGTCACTGACTGGATGATCAAAATCAACTGCAAAATCGTTTAGACAAGATATATGAACGGTGCGAAAAGTGACAATTGACCCTAAATAATGGAAAGTTTGTAGTAATCCACATGGGTGCGAAGAGGAATCCACCAAATTTCGGTTACACGATAAATCACACATATCTAAAGGCTGCAAATTCCACTGAATACTTAAGGATTACAATTACGAGTAACTTAACGACCTCATATAAAATGTTCGGTGGACAGTAAATCAAAAACTGCGATTTATTGACAGAACCCTTAGAAAACGTAACTGGTCGACTAAAGAGACTGCTTAGACTATGCTCGTCCGCCATCTTCTGGAGTATTGATGTGCTGTGTGGGTTCCGCATCGCATAGAATTGACGGAGGACATCGAAAACGTTCAAAGAAGGGCAGCTCATTTAGTATCATCGCGAAATACGGGAGAGAGTGCCACATATGTAATACCCAAAAAAAAGTGATAATGATTTTTTTTAAAGTGCGTATTTCATTGCACCGTCTTCTCATGAAATCTCAACAAAAGATTTAAGTGTTAATTTTTGCCCCGCATTGTTCGAGACTGGAACGGAAGACAAATAGCTGTAAAGTGGTTGGACGAACCTTCTACCAGCCACTTAGTTGTGAAGTGCTTAGTAATCATGAAGATCTAGATGTAGACCATATTTTGGCTAATATTTATTTTAAAGTGTGCTTAGTCAAGTAGGAGAGGTAAGATTTTTAAATTTCGTGTTTGCGATTTGATTTTTGTGTTTTCCATCGAAATTTCAAAAGATCTGGTCGTAAATAAAAATGTTATGATGGGTCCGATAGAAAATAAAATATGACCACTTCTGATTGTAAAATTTGTGGCCCTTGGTTCATTCTTCTTGGGGCTAGTTTCGGACATGTGAATTAGCGTCCATTTCCTTGAGCTCTTGTGGGAACCAATTTCAATTGACACAATTTACACAGCACCATTATCGTAGACATTCTGTTTCCGTCCGTCCGTGTTAGACGACAATCGAATATTGCTATCTTCTGATAACCGTGTTTGTAGGTTTTTCTACTTTACTGTAAACTCGTTTATTGAAGTTCTTTTCATGGGTGTCGTTCTTGTAATTGGTTTCCAGTATTCTTCCAATAATTTAGCGCCTTTTCTTCTCCCTCCCTGAGAAGAGTGCGTTATCATCTCTTAGGAACAACGTCTAGCTGCAGATGAAACTACTTGTGTATAATGACGTACACTGATGGAATTTTTTGTTGCTATTGGCTCGTCATGATGAATAGGCAATCTCAAGTTCAAAACATGTTTGTTAGGTGGCTGTTAACAGCCCTCAAGTAATTCACGGAATACGTATTTGATCATCAACTGTTTTACTGATAAGTTCAAGCATCAACTTCTTTCGGTGTCGGACCATCATCAATGGCTATGTATTCAAACATATGTAGTATATATAACTTACAGCCACACTATGTTTTTAAACGGCAAATTGCCTGATCATTGTTACTGTTATATGCACTTGCTGCTAGCAATTCATAACGAAAAATTTGGTCACTCGTTTGGTTATGCTGAGGTTCGTTATGTTTTGGTGATATAAATATTATTACCAGGTCTGGTTTTCAAAATAAACCATCTCAGTGATATGACAGTCACATAGGATGTGATCATTCACATGTAGTCGTTGATTAATACAACTAGATTGTAAATGAGTGGTAGCTAAGAATTTGTACCTATTTCTTAAAACTTTTTTTTTAACCTATTTTGCATTATGAACACAATTTACATTACGGTCACATTGTGATTGGTGCTTGCTTTTACGCATCTCGTGGATTACGAAACTGCTACTTTTTAGCACTTGGATATTGCAGAGGTTTGTACTTTTTTGCTGTGGAATGGATATTTTTCTATATTAGTAATGACAGCTTCGTTTTCCACTTTCTATTTAACTGAGAAACAACTAGAGAAGTTCGGCAAAGATAATCTAGTATCCTGTGGTGAGCAATTAACTGATGATCGATGTACGTTATTTCATATGATTAAAATGTTTCGTGAAAGTCTCTTACCAACTCTTCGGTGCTTGTACTATGATAGAACTTATGTGTATCACCTTATCATTAATGTATGTAATGTCCTGTTACGTGATGTCACAGCTGAGTGCAATTGTAAACGTCCTGTGTAGAACTTACAACACTGGAATTCATTATATATTAGAACACCTGAGATGTATCTACTGTCAAATAATGACATGAGAGATGTATTTACTTGAACTGGTTTTAATCTTGTAAGCATTGACGTTGATTTTGTGCGTGTTTGTAAGTTCTTAAAATATTTCTGTATACTTTATTTATCTATGTTTGTACGTTTGGACAGATATTCGTTAATGATGGTTTACGACTGAAACTTGTTGAAGCTATCGGTTTTCAATAACACAGCTGACAATCAGAAATGCGATGCATGAACTATCTCAGGTCTGTTTGCATATTCAGAGAAGAACAGCTTTGCCAGAAACCGGCTCGTCTTCAGTGTTCTCCATTACTGCTATTTTTCTCAGTGGATGTATGTAAGAATGTTCAGTCAGCAATTTTGGTTAGTAGATTAATTTTGATCCTTACACTTCCTACAACGTTTGAAAGGATCGCAATGTGTTTTTGGATTTCCGGGCTGAGTAGTACTTTATTTATGTAACTGTTGATAAAGTAAGAAAAAGTGTGCTTAATGTACTGTGTATAAAATAGAGCTCGCCGTAGTTTCTAGAGTATAGGTCATACGTACAAAAACCTAATACATAAAAAATACAGTAAGGGCTGTATTCTACTCAACGTAAGAACATTACTTTGCGTATTTTTCCACCTTTGCTGTTATCTCAGTGGATTTTATTTCCCGCGCAGCTTTAGGTTTCTACAGTCGGATACAATAATAATCTCACTTTTATGCGGCAACGTAGCTGGCCCGCAATACTGGACGAAGATGACGCACAACGCTTTAGCGGCACATTTAAACAGGGAAGTCGATCCATTAAACCCGCAGTAATGTGAACAACTGTAAACAGTAATGTGGAAGCTTATATGTTTGTGTTCGACATTCCACAACTAAATGTTAATAATGTTTCGTTTAATCTGTTTGCAATTAATGTAGTTCAACATTTCTCAGAGATAGGTATTTGAATATTCTGGAACACTGAAATCATTCGCTTCAAAAGTATTAAAATAAAACATTCGGAAGTAGTTTATGACAAACATTACACCTGCAAATTAATTCATAAAATCGACAAGCATCAGACAAACGATAAACTTGAAATTCCATTTAAATTTTAAAAGGGATAAATTAATATACAATAACGTTCCGGTAATAAGTTTCTTAAGGGACCAGGCGAAAACCATATTTTAGCTTAGAAATAGTTCATCAAAACATACTTGCGTAACCCAGTATGGTTTATCTGTGAGAGCGCTGTGTGATTTTAAGAGCGTATTGCAGAGATTTTGCTGTATAATGAAATACTGAAGTCTCTGTGGCAACCTGTGGACTTCTATCTCTGAATCTGGATCTAAAGAGGTCATGTCATCAATGGAACTGCCATTTTCAACACTGATGAGTTGCCGATCGAAAAGCATAATCTAAACCATCCAAGTGCCACATTCTGACTTCTTCTTTTATTACGTGCTTTATTAAGTGCTACAGACAGTCTGTCTTCGGCAGTGACGTGCGACAAAGTTTCATGCATTAATTTACGCACGAGTGTTAGCTTAAAAGTATTATTTACTGCGGCTTCCTGCCATTTTCTTTAGTACTCACAATGGGACAGGTTCTTTGCACCCTCCTACCAAATGGTTCAAATGGCTCTGAGCACTATGTGACTTAAAATCTAAGGTCATCAGTCCCCTAGAGCTGAGAACTAGTTAAACCTAACTAACCTAAGGACATCACACACATCCATGCCCGAGGCAAGATTCGAACCTGCGACCGTAGCGGTCCTGCGGTTCCAGACTGAAACGGATAGAACCGCTCGGTCACAGCGACCGGCACCCTCCTACCCCGGATGTTTCTTCAGAATGACATAAGTAACCGAACTCTTCTGTGAAGTGAAGGAAGATTACTAATTACAAACCAAGAGGTGAGGAGTGCATTATCACACACGCAGATTACTCCATTTACTCTCAAGCGTAGAAGAAACATTTAAAAAAATTTATGTAACCAACTTAAAATGGAGTCGAACCCAGAACCATATGTGTACAAGTCAGTTATTATTTCCAATTCGCTACCACAGCTGTCTACAATTTGTATTATTCTTATAATGATACTATACTACGTTTCCCAAATTTATTAAAAAGAAGGTGAGAACTTACGCTTTTATCCATTTCATGTTGAAAGGAGGAACTGAGAGAGTACTTACAAACTAATCCGACATATACTGGTCAAAACTAGCCATTACATCATGCACAGAATAGGGTTTTAAAATAAGAAATACATGGTTTAATCATGTAGCATACTGATAAGTAAAATCATTGCTCTCTCTTAATGCTCTGGGACGCCGTAAAGTTGAATTATCGGTTGTGTAACACAAACTGTCTAATACATAATTGGGGCGTAACAACGCCCGTGAACGTGTGGCTGCTGATCAGTGACCATGCATGTGTTTGTTTACATCAGGATCGTTCTTAGATGGACAGAATGTAGCACCTGGTGATGTGTTCGCTTTTAATCTAATGTGCTGTATAAATTAAGATTTGTTACTAGAGCTATTAAAGGGAACTCAATAGATCAAGTTTTACGTAGGGAGCCATGTACGGAAACGTCTTCTAACGACACTGCAGAGCGTCGAAGTTACACGCGTTGGCGCCTGTAAATGTATATTCCTTGATGATATTACAAATTATCAAGGATGATGGAGAAGGATAAATGTATCAATTTGAGGTACACTCCCTGTACTGGAAATGAACGAGTAGAAAGTTATAAGCGAAAACTGTTCTGATAATCTGACAGTGGAATACACGTACCGATACTGTTGTTGCTGAGACTGTAGGATGAGCAACTTTTAGAGGTGGTAGTAAAGGCCAAAAAAAGAATAAGTCTAGTAAACATGGGCTCTAAAATGTATACCTTAAAGAGCTATGAGCACTTGATCAATAGAGGAGATGTGTTTCACGTTAGCGAAGGTGAACAAGTACTCATAGGTCTTCAGCTATGTATTTTAGACCCCATGCTTAATAGATATTTTTTCTTGTCTTGGTCCATATTACAACCTCTGAAAGATGTGTACTGTACATTCTCAGTAACCGGTAAATGCATTTCACTGTCAGAGGTATTAGAACGTGTTTCGCCTGTAACGTAGAACTAGTTCGTTTCCGAACCAGGGAACCTTAACTCAAATTGTTACGTTTATCCTTCTCCATAATCCTTGAAAGTTTGTACATCATTACGGGGCCACCCTGAATACACGTACATTTACAGGCGCCAGAGCAACGTAGCTTTGATGTGTGTAGCGTCTTTAGATGAGGTTTCCGGACATGGGTTCCCGTGTAAAATTTACTCTAAGAAGTCCGCTATATAGCCGCGAGAAGTGTGTAACACGAATTGTAAAACACCCTTATACAGCAGCTTTACATTTTATGACGACGTCATCTGAGTGAAAGCAAACCATCCTTGGGAGTTTAGAAAGCTGGTTAAAATTGTGAGCTAATAGATGAATCATCTGTTGGACTGTCCGCTTCGGTAGCTGAGCGGTCAGCAGGGCAGATTGTTAACGAAAGGCACCCGGGTTCTATCCCCGACTGCGACAGAGATATTCTCCGTTCGGTCACTGCGTGTTGTGTTGTTCTCACGTTCGTATCGTTGGTTCAAACATGATTCAAATGGCTCTGAGCACTATGGACTCAACTTCTGAGGACATCAGTCCCTAGAACTTAGAACTACTTAAACCTAACTAACCTAAGGACATGACACACATCCATGCCAGAGGCAGGATTCGAACCTGCGACCGGAGCGGTCTCGCGGTTCCAGACTGTAGCGCCTAGAACCGCACGGCCACTCCAGCCGGCTATCGTAGGTTCAAATGGCTCTAAGTACTACGGGACTTAACATCTGAGGTCATCAGTCCCCTAGAACATAGAACTACTTAAACCTGACTAACCTAAGGACATCACACACATCCATGCAGGATTCGAACGTGCGACTGTAGCAGCAGCGCGGTTCCGGACTGAAGCGTCTAGAACCGCTCGGCCACAGCGGCCGGTTCGTATCGTAAGCATTGACGTTCTACTATTTACATGGCTGCATGGGTACGTCACGAAAGATAAAAAAGAATAACACTGTTGACTGTTGGACCTAGTAGATCAAAGTAAATGGACTGCTGCGAGCAGCAGTTGGATGACGTGCCAACTACAGAAACGCTCTTCCCCATTAGGTTTCATTTGCGTTCTAGTACGCGAAGTCCGTCTTTCACAGCCACGCGTAGTACTGTTATGCGTGTCTTAGCTTTAGAGCGGAAAGAGGTTTTATTTTTGCACTACACCGGAAACATTATCCTTGCGGATACATAGGGCGACTGCAGAGAGACAGGATCACTTGAGAGACTGCGACACAGAGACCTGATCTGCGAAAGCGCCCTGCTCATGGAAAACTCGTTAGCTTGACAGACTGTGAGGCGTGCGCTGTCCTGGAAGCCAGAAGGGGGGAGGGCGGCAGAGACAAACGGTGCGTCGGGTCGGAGGGGCGGCGAGGTTCCTGGAAGCCTTATCTGGACGGCTGGAACGCTGCCTGAGCCGGAAGCTGCCTACGCACTGTGCCACGGACAGCGGGCCGCCGATAATTTGACTGCATTCACGTCAGGAGTTGTGTCTTTCTGAAAGGCGCATAGTGTCACTATCGTCTTCTGATTTCCTTACTTCTTCCTCATTTATTGCTGTTTTGCAGTCTTCAATCCGAAAATTGCTTTGATTTAGCCCTCCACGCTAGCCTATCCTGAACAAGCTTTTTCGTCTCTACATGACCATTGTAACCTACAGTCTGTCCAGAATTACTTTAGATTTGATAGCGTGGACGGAAGTAGCGAGTGGAGGACGAGGGGGGTAAGAAGCCTACGCCGTGTCTAGACCGCTTCCCGTCAATCCCACGCTACCTGAAGCAACACCAAGTCCCCGAAGTTGCAAATCCATACTCCACCACCACAACTCTTCCTGCTTGCGGTGAGATTAGCAGCAGTCAGCTTCATGTTCTGTATGACCATTCCGCTCAGTGACGTTCTGTGTGTTCGTTTTTTCAGTTGTACGAGTTATTCTTCTATTGTTACTGTTATCCATTGTTACTATTACTCGTTGTATGGTAACCAGCGATGTCAGCGGGATGTTCGTTGAAAGTTATAAGTAGAAAAGCTCGACGTCATTCTTTTGGCCAGAGGATTTCCGTACGAAAGCAGTCGACAGGAATGGTTTCCCGCATGTCGAAAATTCGGTGATGTTGCGAGAAAATGCATTTTCCTACGCTGTCCGTAAATTGTCTTAAAAATTTGCTGCCACATATAAAACTAAAATCAAAACGCTGTGTAGCCCTTCCAGGATACACTGATGCAGTTTCCATGTTTATAAAGTGATTGATTTGTCTGTTAGAGCGAACTGAATGAAATGTTGGATTACACGTGTGTTCCGTGCGGGACGTGGCAACTCTGTTCTTCGCCTCTGTGTGTGTCAGTCGTTACCTAGATTTGGACAGACTATATATATTAATACCTGCTTACTGTTTTGGTCATCCCTCTACAATGTTTACTTCAACCCTGCCCCCCCCCCCCCCCAACCCAACTCCTTCCTCCCTCACCCCCACCCCACACACACACTCACTCACACACTTCTCTCTGTTACCAAATTGAAGATTCTTAATGATGCAGGATGTGTCCTATTCAACAGATGTCTTCTTCTATTCAACTTGTGCCACAAATTCCATTTTACCCCCTATAGATTCAGTTCCTCATCATTATTTACCCGAAAAAAAAGTGTGTGAAATCTTATGGGACTTAACTGCTAAGGTCATCAGTCTCTAAGCTTACACACTACTTAACCTAAATTATCCTAAGGACAAACACACACACCCATGCCCGAGGGAGGACTCGAACCTCCGCCGGGACCAGCAGGACTGCCCACGACTGCAGCCCCCTAGATCGCTCGGCTAACCCCATCTGATGTTCAGCAGTCTTCTTTAACACAAAATTTCAAAGGTTTCTACTCTCTTCTTTTCTGAACGGCTTGCCCTCTACGCAGGGACTGTCGAAGGTCCGAACGAGACGCGCTGCCGCTTGGGGCGCCCAGTTGAGAGGGGCACCAAATGCAACACAGCTGTGCCATTTCTGTACAAAATGGATCACAATTAGGTGAAACTTAACGAGACAAAAGGGAAGAAAGGGGTGTTGAATCAGTCCTTCCTATAATCATTTCTTTTCCATTTCTTCACATTTTTCAGTTAACATTTCGACTTATTTTTTCCACAAATACCTATTTATTTCATTCCTAAGCTACTGGTTACAAGTATAATATACTGGAACTGTGAGCTATATATTGTAGATGTATTATTAAACTTATAATGTAGCACCCTGATAATAGATCAAGATTGAGGGATTGCAGCATCGGTCGTAAATTTTTAATCTTTATTTGCAGATCAATTTCATCTAATGTGTAACTATCTTCAGTGTAAGTGTATCCACGTTATGATGACTGATAGCGCATGTACACTGAAGAGCCAAAGAAATTAATACACCTACCTAATATCGAGTAGGGCCCCCGCCAGCATGCACAAGAGCCGCAAGACGACGAGGCATGGCCTCGACTAAAGTGTGAAGTAGTGCTGAAGGTAACTGACAACATGAATCCTGCAGCACTGTGGCTAAGTCTGTAGGAGTACGAGGGGTTGGAGGTTGCAAGGCATCCCAGATATGCTCAATAATGTTCATGTCTGGGAAGTTTAGTGGCCAGCAGAAAATTCACAAGAGTGTTCCTAGAACCACTCTGTAGCAATTCTGGAAGTATGGTTTGTCACGCTGTCCTGCTGGAAATGCCCAAGTTCATCGGAATGCACAGTGTTCATGAATGGATGCAAGTGATCATACAGGATGCTTACATAGCCCTCACTTGTAGCTGTCGTATCTAGACGTATCAGAGGTCCCATATCACTCCAACTGCACACGCTCCACACTATTACAGGGCCTCCACAAACTTAAACAGTCCCTTGCTGACTTGCAAGGTCCATGGATTCATGAAGATGTCTCCATATCCGTACGCGTCCATCCCCTCGAAACAATATGATACAAGACTTGTCCGGCCAGGCATCATGTTTCCTATCATCAATGATCCAATGTCGGTGTTAACGGGACCAGGGGAGGCCTAGCGCTTTGCGCTGTGCAGTCATCAAGGGTACACGAGTGGGCCTTCGGCTTCGAAAGCCCGTATCGATGACGTTCAGTTGAATGTTTCGCACACTGACTCTTGCTAATGGTCCAGCACTGAAACATGCAGCAATTTACGGAAGGGCTCCACTTCTGCCACGTTCAACGATTCTCTTCAGTCATCGTTGGTCCTGTTCTTTCAGGGTCTTTTTCCGGCAGCAGCGATGTCGGAGATTTGATGTTTTACCAGATTCCTGATATTCACTGTACGCTCGCGATATGGTCGTACGGGAAAATCCCCACTTCATCGCTACCTCGGAAATGATATGTCCCGTCGCTCGTGCGCCACGTTCAAACTCACTTAGATCTTAATATCCTCCATGTAGCAGAAATAAGGCATCTCCCAACTGTGCCAGACACCTGTTTTGTAGAGGCATTCCCGACCGCAACGCCGTAGTTTGCCTATTTACATATCTCTGTTCAAATGGTTCAAATGGCTCTGAGCACTATGGTACTCAACATCTGTGGTCATTAGTCCCCTAGAACTTAGAACTACTTAAAACTAACTAACCTAAGGACCTCACACATATCCATACCCAAGGTAGGATTCGAACCTGCGACTGTAGCGGTCTCGCAGTTCCGGACTGTAGCGCCTACAACGGCTCCGCCACTCCCATATCTCTGTATTTGTATACCAGTTTCTTTGGCGCCTCAGTGTAATAGATCATGGCACCACTAGCTGTTACAGATAGCAAACATCCGTTAAACTGGTTCTAGTTATATCACAGCAATGTAAAAAAAATTCTTCCATAGTACACTCCTGGAAATTGAAATAAGAACACCGTGAATTCATTGTCCCAGGAAGGGGAAACTTTATTGACACATTCCTGGGGTCAGATACATCACATGATCACACTGACAGAACCACAGGCACATAGACACAGGCAACAGAGCATGCACAATGTCGGCACTAGTACAGTGTATATCCACATTTCGCAGCAATGCAGGCTGCTATTCTCCCATGGAGACGATCGTAGAGATGGTGGATGTAGTCCTGTGGAACGGCTTGCCATGCCATTTCCACCTGGCGCCTCAATTGGACCAGCGTTCGTGCTGGACGTGCAGACCGCGTGAGACGACGCTTCATCCAGTCCCAAACATGCTCAATGGGGGACAGATCCGGAGATCTTGCTGGCCAGGGTAGTTGACTTACACCTTCTAGAGCACGTTGGGTGGCACAGGATACATGCGAACGTGCATTGTCCTGTTGGAACAGCAAGTGCCCTTGCCGGTCTAGGAATGGTAGAACGATGGGTTCGATGACGGTTTGGATGTACCGTGCACTATTCAGTGTCCCCTCGACGATCACCAGAGGTGTGCGGCCAGTGTAGGAGATCGCTCCCCACACCATGATGCCGGGTGTTGGCCCTGTGTGCCTCGGCCGTATGCAGTCCTGATTGTGGCGCTCACCTGCACGGCGCCAAACACGCATACGACCATCATTGGCACCAAGGCAGAAGCGACTCTCATCGCTGAAGACGACACATCTCCATTCGTCCCTCCATTCACGCCTGTCGCGACACCACTGGAGGCGGGCTGCACGATATTGGGGCGCGAGCGGAAGACGGCCTAACGGTGTGCGGGACCGTAGCCCAGCTTCATGGAGACGGTTGCGAATGGTCCTCGCCGATACCCCAGTAGCAACAGTGTCCCTAATTTGCTGGGAAGTGGCGGTGCGGTCCCCTACGGCACTGCGTAGGATCCTACGGTCTTGGCGTGCATCCGTACGTCGCTGAGGTCCGGTCCCAGGTCGACGGGCACGTGCACCTTCCGCCGACCACTGGCGACAACATCGATGTACTGTGGAGACCTCACGCCCCACGTGTTGAGTAATTTGGCGGTACGTCCACCCGGCCTCCCGCATGCCCACTATACGCCCTCGCTCAAAGTCCGTCAACTGCACATACGGTTCACGTCCACGCTGTCGCGGCATGCTACCAGTGTTAAAGACTGCGATGGAGCTCCGTATGCCATGGCAAACTGGCTGACACTGACGGCGGCGGTGCACAAATGCTGCGCAGCTAGCCCCATTCGACGGCCAACACCGCGGTTCCTGGTGTGTCCGCTGTGCCGTGCGTGTGATCATTGCTTGTACAGCCCTCTCACAGTGTCCGGAGCAAGTATGGTGGGTCTGACACACCGGTATCAATGTGTTCTTTTTTCCATTTCCAGGAGTGTATATTGTCCCACATATCGCAGTGTTTTTCTTTTTATCGATACCTCTCATGCCTGTTTGAATCTGTCTGGCGGACTGAAGATTCTACCTCCTTTATGCATGTGTACCTACTGTTTCCTAGATTATATCGTGTGATACCTTTTAGAAAGTGTATGTCTAAGAACTTCGTTGCGTGCACACACAGAAAGCATATGCCTGTTCCAATCTTCATGGTGGAAAATTACAAACTTGCCATAATTAGTGGACGTAAATGATATCATTTTCCACCCATCCTCGATTTTCGAAGCTCTCTGCTCAGCCTATTTCCAATAAATGAAAGCGAAAATGGCAGAAGTAGTGTCACTTAAGAAGAAGTTGAGTTGATATGGCTGTAAAATACTGAGATATTGTTAGTAGTGCTAAATACGTGTAACACTGCCAGCTTAGAAGCCCTCTGATTAGCCTATTTCCGAGAAAGAGGAGTAGCTTATGAAAAGGGAGAAGAGTGGGAGGACGATTTGGGGGGGGGGGGGGTGAGAGAGTGGAAAGGAAGAGGTTGACGGAGAGGGTTTGGAGAGAGGAGGTATGGGATGGAAGGACAAGGGGATTCGTGTGTTAGAGGGACGGGGGGGAATGAGACGTCAAGGTCATGGTAATAGGTTGCATTTCATACAGGATGCCAAATGCCCCCGTCCCATGGTACAAACAGTACTTCGGGCTCTATTATTGTCCTCTAGAAAGTAGGTACATTTCATGTTACAGTAGATGTCAGGGATATCGTACTCATTATTCAACCATACGGGGATTGCAACGTTAATATCACTTATACCGTCCGTACCAAGTGAGCGGATCACGCAGCAGATAAAAAAAATTGGGCACTTACTACTTTCACCCAATACTTCAAGAAACCATATAAGTGGCATCCGTATGACGGTCCCTACATGGTCAGATAATATCATATCTCTGAAATGCGACATGAAATGTAACAAAGTTTGATTTTACAAAAACTAAGCTCAAAGTGCAATGGCCTGTGGAGGTGGAAATAACATTCAAATCGTATTATCATTTGACAACTCTATATGACTGCGTCTCCTAATAATAGGAAAATAACCGAAAGATAAACTTATCCAATGAAAAAGCATTAACTATCTTGAAACCGCCGATCGTGTGGAATACAGTTTATTCATACATCCTCCAGCTCCAAATCATTTGCCCCAAAGCTTTAAGGTGAAAGCCATACAGATCGCAGGGAATCTTAAACTGAATTCTTTGAGATGTGTAACATAATCATTCTTGGTGGCAGCCACGGGGCTCATCGTCTTGCTATTGTGCACTACAAAGCCAGTAAATGGCTGTGGTCTGGGTCTTCTACGCCGGCCAAAGGGCTAGTGACTTTGCTACGGTGGTATGTGGTTTCCAGCACTTGTTAGAAATAAACGTCTGGAAATTACTGACAGGGCCCAAGGTTCTGGAAAAGAGTGCTAGTAATGGAGATAGGCAATCGCCCCAATAAAAATATCTGAGTTCTGCTCCCGATGTTGATTAGTACAGATCGTGGGTTTTAACAAAATTTTGTGGAGGCGGTTGAAGCTTGCAAGTTCAGGGCTCAGCCCTAGCCCTGGTCGATGTTCAAGTCTGCCGAAATTTCTATGGAGCGCCGATGACGTATTAAGAGTTGTGCGTTTATCGGAGTTTCGATTGAGTGATCTTCCTTGATTTTTGTGGCAATTTTGTACAGTACGAAACCTTAAAAACTATTCGAAAGTATGTTCCTCTGTGTGCGGCCAAGAAACTGGGCTGTCAGATTTCAGTTTTGTGGGTGTGTTGTGTGTTTGTGAGAGATCGCGTGTCTGGTAGAAACAGTTCTCGTATCAGAGGGAGAGGCCATTAGCTACCTGGAAGTGTTGTTTAATGAATGAGATGAAGTCGTGGAAATTTACGCCGATACCGGGTGGTTACGATTAAACTTTCGCTACTTGATCCAGTGTACGCGGAGAAGTATTTACTTTATGGGTATGAAACTGTATGGGAATGGTGTTCAGATAGTACGCTGCATGATTTGCGTTGTTAGTAGTGTTAGTGTGATGACTTGCCGTTAGGTGCCGGTATGGGTACAGCGGGGTGGGGTTAAACCACAAGCATCCGTGTTCAATACACCTGGAGATAGCCGACATGGGTTCAGACAATGTGAGCAGGGCTTTACTTGTAAAGCTGTTTTATCAAAACAACAGTAGCACTGCTGCTGCTCATCGCGAGTGTCGACGCATTAAAGGAATGTAGAGAGGTCTTCTTTCCGTGCACCGTGGTTGAAGAACATGATTCGGAAGTTCGAATTAACTGGTGATTTAGGAACATATCCTGGGAGAGGCCAACGGCCAGTTGACTACAAACTGTTGAAGACGTTACTGTGGCCTTGGCAGAGAATACTGGACACAATGTGCGATCTTCAGGCAGTGCACGAGCTGTGTCACGACAACTAAACATTCTACAATTCTCCGTTCGAAAAGTTCTGCAAACAGTTGTGAAATGGAATCCCTAATGAGGTTCCAGGCTGTCGTGGATGCAGATGGTCGTCTCATTGAGTAATGATTGTAACCTGGAACATAAACATGCTACGCAATTAGTAAACGTTACTCTGTCACGTGGAAATGAAAATATGGTTCTTTCGGTGGTTTATTGGTTATTTCTCTTCTGCATGTCCTTATATAAATGTTTCCATTAAGTGTCATTGTCCTACCACCGCTCGTTATTATGGAAGCCCTTTCAGGTACTGAAAGTTCAATTATAAACACCCTGATGTGAATTTTATAATTTCCCCGGCGAATTGAATGTTCACATAAGTTTCAGGTTTGCAGCCGGTCGTCGTTTAATACATTCCACAACATTTCAAGTAGATATCTGCCAGTCATCTTGAGGGGATTCATCGAAGACGGCAAAGTCTTCGATGGGTCACCTGTAGATAATTGGCAGGTACCCACTTGAAATGTGGTGGGATGTGTTACATGGCTACCAGCTGCAAGCCAGAAATTTGTTTGAACATTTAACCGCCCTATATATTACGTTTGTTTCTGTGGAAACTCCAAGCTTGGTGGTGTATTGCGTCATTTCTCCTTCGTCACTTTGAACTGTAATCGTATCTAGTTTTGGAGGTGATTGATGGCTGGAAGAGCTATAAACATGCGGGAGGTTGAGTAGTGAATTTTTTTGGTGTGCAGTTTCCCATGTAGTGGTCGGATCTGTGAGTATTTCTACAAGACAGTTATTATTGGTATAGGACTAGTAATAATTTTCACCCTGTCTCAGGGCCAAAGAAAAGTTGGCAAACTTTATTTAAACCCATACAGAAGCAGTTAAGTGAATTAATCCTGAAATGCTGATAAAAGTTTTCCAGCAAAAAATGTGTGTAATTTGGCTCGGGCGCTACAAGAGTTCTTGTATTTTCGCTATGGCCACGATAGAAATTACACGGGACACCGCGGAAGCCCTATGTAAGACTGTGACAGATATATTAGATTTCTCTCATCACCTCTTTGCTTTTCTAAACTCTACTGTCTTTTGCCACTTAATAAATGTTTGCGAATAAACCCACACTCTCGGAGAGAAGTGGCCCGTTGTATTCTTTAGTTTTGCACGGGAAATAAAAACCGACAACGGATAACAAAGAGGCAAGTTAATAAATGAAATTCATAATGATTCTGGCGTGTGTCTCACCAATTGCACTTTGAGCTACACCTCCGCCTGCTGTCATTTAAACTCTGTTGAGGCTGGTTTCCACCAGTAATTTCAGGGTGCACAAAGCAGAGAAGACGTAATTCCAGTCAGCCTGCATAGGAATTCACCCATTTTAATACAATCTAAATACAATATCCGACACTCTTAACAGCGTTTGAAAAAAAAAAACGTCAGATTTTATTGACCTTTTTTTTCCCTCTGTTGTAAAGTCATATCCTGACCACATTATTACTGCAGAAGTGTGCCTCGAAGGGCAGAGCAGCTCTTTTGTGTCCGTCAAACAGTAGAGAACCTTAAGTTGGAAACTAGCCACATGTTTGCTATCGTGGGACCCTAAGCTGACATGCAAGGTACAGGGTAGACTCACTATGTCATGTAAATCACACCCAAGTGGGCTTATATTGAGTCTGCACAAGGTGTGTAACGCAGTCTTATAATGGTCGTGATATGAATCCTAGGTGCAGTGGCTAGCCTCTCATATAATTTATTCATTAAATTAATTGATCAAATTTCCCTACCAAAAATTCTAGTGAGAGTGACTGTTTAACAGATAAACGCTGTCCTACGAACTTACATTTACATTTATTTTCTGTAAATGGAATACAAAATAGATCATTTACTAGTACAAAAAACAGTCATGTACGTTAACGTAAACCAAACATGTAAATAATCGTCATATTATAGATTTGAAGGCAAGAACCTAGTACAAACGATGCTGCATGAAATGAAGCGGGTTACTCTACAACTATAAGAGATAGCGAAGAGAACAGGTGATAAGTATAATATCGATAAACAAGCGGGTAATCGGTTACAATACTACGATATAACTTCTATAGATGCCACCGCTGAGAAACCTCATTCGAAATTTGGGCGGCTGACAAATCAACCCAAACCGAACAGACTGGAGCTGCGTATGTTACCGCCAGTACGGCGCAAGGCGGCGTGTTGATTACGGCTGCCATTCGTGGTCAGCCAGTGAATCGAGTTGGGTTTCGCCGTGGAGACCGATCGAAGCGCGACCGCGAAAAAAAAAAGAAAAAAAAACTAAGTACTTGTCTGGGAGACCAAAGAAGTGAAAATGCGAATGAAATTTCTTTGCAGCAAGGGCGGCAAAGTATGCGACCGACTCCTCGGCGGGCAGGAACCATCTCCCTCGAATTCTCTTCCTTCCTGCGCCTTGTGCCAGAACTTGTCTACTCATCACGGACAAAGAAAGCTTTCGCCAATTATAGCCTTTCAGAAAAAAAAAAAAAAAAAAAAAACGATAGAGCTTCTACTACTGTTCTCCGTCAACCTAGTTGCGAATACCGTTCCTTCCGCCAACAGCTGACGGTTTGTGGATTTTGCGCAAGAAACTGTTTTTTGTGATAGGCATCACCAGAAAATGATAATTGGGCTACCTCGTTTGGCGCCATTCTGTCAGCTGTCCCGTGGAGCTCGGCAATCACTTCTCGGAAACATCACAGCTGTGGCAATGAGCTGCCCCAAAACATGATACTTTCGTGAGAAAACTGCCCAACCATTGTATAAATAGGGAGCGTCTGGATTCTGAGACCTGAAATCAAAAGAGAGAGCCGCTAGCTATGGGTTTGGACTCTGTTGGGAATCCTCAATAGCAAAATCTCCCCTCCACTCCTGCTATTGTGAACGGTTGGCCTTCTCACAGCACAAAAGTTCCCGCTCCTTTCCTACGTGAAATGGACAAAACCCCAATACGCATGCTTTCTACTGCCAATCACGTACATGCCGGTACACAGCGTCTACAGTTGCAAAAAGTCGTTAGTTTGTCTGCACGCATATTCCGGATTCAGAAATGCAAGATAGACGGGTTTGATGGATCTTAATAAGTGTATGAAGAGGACAGAGGGTCTGCCATCTTGCAACGTAACGCATACAGAAGTGGCTATTGTGTGGTTGGTCACTTTTGAAACTGGCTAGAGGTCCGTCATACATTATGTTTAGTGGTATGCACAATGGAGGACACTTCACTGATTAACGAAGGAGAGGTGGCTATGGAACCATTCCCAAAAAGACAGCTTAGAGATTGACTGTGGGTGATACGCACAACAGACCTCCCAGCGCATGTTGAGAGCTGATAGTCTGTGGATTGTGTAGCAAGTGACACCACGTAGTTTTGTTAACATGCTTGCGAAAATAGACTGAATGGTAGAGAAAGTTGAGAGTATTTGCTCATGTCTTGTACCATACCACTGAGACAAGACCTCTCATAGGTCTCTAACATATGGCACGGATGTTTCTAAGACGCATAAGACGGGAGGAGGGGAGTCGAGTGGTAACATTTCCCTCTTCCGATAAGTCAACAAATAAGCACAAGCCTTGGTTGTCTGACGCGGTTGGTTTTTGGCAGAATGATTTTTCCTGAGGCATCAGAGTTAGAGAAACAATAACTACGGAAGGCAGACAGTTTTGAAGAGTGCTCAAGAGACAGAATTCTGAATTGGGGATTGGTGAAGAGAGTACTCCATATACAAGAACTGCTTTCTGGTGAGAGCAATCGGTGTTAGTTCAGGATCCGTGACGGCAGTAGGAATGGTAAGTGTTCTCGCTGCGATGTTAGAGCTTAACTTCGACTGAGGTTGTGTGAAATTTAGGAAACTCTCATCCAAGATAGAGTCATTTCACAGCTTTAGTGACGATTCTTAATTTTGTAATTTCAATTCTTTCTCGATTAAGGACTCAAAGGTTATTACAGTGAATCTTTAGCTACCATGATTTACTTGCCAAGTGCACACATTAATTCTGGCGCATGTCTAACGTCTTCTTAATGCCATAGCTAAAGCAGATATATCTGCTACATAATTTAAGATATATTCTGTCTTGATCTCTGTTAGTAACACCTCTTTTATATAATGTTTCCCATAACTCTGCGGGCACGCCATATGTATTACTTATAAGGGAGACAGTTTAATACTTCATTTGTTTCTTTTTTGTTATTTTGAAAAACGCATTTCGTCATGTTTAGTTTTCTACATCTCCATCTACATTCTCCAAACCACTGTTATGTGCATGGCGGAGGGTATCTAACACAGTTATTAGGGTTTTTTTACCTTCCGTTCATGCATGGAGTGCGGGCAGAATGATTGTTTAAATACCTCAGTGCGTCCTGTAATTAATCTAGCCTTGTTGTCACGATCCCTATGAAAGGGATATGTGGAGGGCTGTAGCACATTTCTGAAATCTCATTTAAAGCCGATGCTTGAACCTATGTTAGTAGACTTTCTAGAGATAGTTTGCGTCTGTCTTCAAGAGTCTGAAAGTTCAGTTTCTTCATCATCTCCGTGACACTCTCCCTCGGATGATCACATCGGAGTTCTGGCGTTAGTGATCCTCCATGATCAACGAGATTACTTTTCCTGCACGGTAAGCACGCAACGTATTCGAAAGTGCGTTCCTTTGCGCGGGCATCGAATTGTGCTTAGGCACTTTCTTAACACTGTCTCCGAGTGTTGCCGATTAATGAGTCTGAACTTGGTCGGTAATAGGTGGGTTCGGAGAAGAGCATGGAGACATTAATTAGCTGGAGGTGGAGTTAAATAGAGGTGACAGCGCTGGCTAAGACTAAATCGTATCAATAAACTTAGTTTCATTTAAGTGTGGTGCTTTTGAATCCAGTGGTTGCGTATCGGAATCTTTCCTGAAAATAGTTGGACAGCTATAGGGCTTTTAGCTACAGACTTTTCAGTTGTGATGTTTAACCGTTTTCGTGAGCCAAAGCAAAGCTGGGAGCCTTTATTTACACTGATTTTATGCATGTTGCAATATAGGAGATTAATCTGAGCACCCCGCCATAAAAGTTTACGATTAAATTTGTAGAGTAGGACATCCCGCCGCACACCTCCAGGAGCACGTGGGTTCTCTCCACGGCGGTGAGTGCAACCTGGCTCGATGCTACAGGAGCTTCGAGGATCGATGAAAGGAACGTTTCAGAGTAGCAGCGTGTTTCGCAAATCTAGGAATACGTAATACCTGTTATCACCTGCGCCAACGATTTGCGAGATAACGTGCTTGGAGGGTGTGATCTGAAAACAAGAAGTGAATAACAAAGCTCTTGAAGTTGGTATCGCTGTTGCAGCTCGAGAACTGAGAAATGGACTGACCTGCCTGTAGAACCAGGCAAGGTATATTTGTTGAGAAGGGAAACGCTTGCTTACGGTGTGACTAAATTAGTTTCAGGTACGAAAAAGTGCTGAAAATTAATGCCTTCGAATTTTTTATGTGAAAACTCGTATTGCTTTTTAAATACGAACACCGTTTATTAACATTATTCATCTTAATTCTTCGTATCTACATATTTGAAGCCTCTCCCACTAGAGGGCTCCGAACTGTAGCTTGTAACATGGCAGCGTGTAACGTAATATTGCCGGCGCGCGAGACATGCCGTTGCTGTAATCGAGTTTCTAACCGCAGAAGAAAGCCCTGTCCTTTAGCATGATAAAGTCAGACCACAGACGAGCTCTGTGATATCTAGAACAATCCGATGCCTAGGCTTCACTGTCATCGATTATCCTCCATGCAGTTCAGACTTGTCGCAATCCACGTTTCTTCTCTTTCTAAAACTTAAAGAACACTTTTGAGGATTCGTTTTGATAGTGATGAAGCTGTGGAAGCAGACGTCAAATTGTGACTCCGTCAACTAAGTGAAACATTCTACAGTCACAGAACAAAAAAAAAAAAAAAAAAAAAAAAATCAAATGGCTCTGAGTACTATGGAACTTAACATCTGAGATCATCAGTTCCCTAGACTTAGAACTACTTAAACCTAACTAAGGATATCACACACATCCATGACCGAGGCAAGATTCGAACCTGCGACCTTAGCAGCAGCGCGGTTTCGGACTGAAGCGCCTAGAACCGCTCTTCCACAGCGGCTGGCCACAGTACCAAACAACATGTCTCTCTTCGAGAGGATGACTGTCTTCACAAATAAATATGTAGATGTGAAGAATTTAAATGATGAACGTTAATAATGTTTTTTTTTTATTTAAATAGCCTTAAGAATTTTCACGTAATAAATTCGGAGGGATTATTTTAGAGCACACTGTCGTACATCTCTCTTGTAGAATATTTTAATGTTATTAACGTGATGTCGTGTTGAGTAACTACACGACAGCAGGAGATGCACACAACAAATGTCGAATTTCTTTCCTGTTTCAAAGCTGCCAGAACACTCTACTCCTACCTTACTCACAAGAGCAGCAATGTTTGTTAAAGAGTAACGCAGCTCCTTTCTGGGAAAGCAGTTGATACACGCCTCGTTTTAATTTTTCTCCTTACTTTCCTTTTTTTTCTTTTTGTTTTTTTGTGGTCAACAACAGTTCCCGCAGAGGGAAAAACCGCATAGGTAAGGTGCGCCGTAACAATTTTCAGCATCCACTTTAATGCTGGCAGCAGTAGGCTCGGGAGAGCGAAACAGCCTCGTCCGTGTGGCTTGCACAGGTAGGATTTAATTAAATCCTTTCCTCCGCTGCTGCTTTTAGGCCGCAGCGCAGACTTCTGCACACCTTTGCAGCTCTCGTAGTGCCGACTGGTGTCCCAATGTTTCCTCCCACGTCGTATTCCAGACATTCTCAAACTCTCCCTTCCATCGAAACTTTCGACTTTAGTGACACCACCAGCTGCATCGAAGGCACAACAGCAAGATCAGGCAACTAAGCTCACCAAAGGAAACAATAGTTACCCCTTAAAAATAACATTGGTCCCTTTGGTGCGCCGGACGGAGTGGCCGAGCGGTTCTAGGCGCTTCAGTCTGGAACCGCGCGACGGCTGGTTGAATCCTGCCCTGCCTCGGGCATGGATGTGTGTGATATCCTTAGGTTAGTTAGGTTTAAGTAGTACTAAGTTCTAGGGGTCTGATGACTTCAGATGTTAAGTCCCATAGTGCTCAGAGCCATTTGAACTCTTTGGTGCGTTGTAGATGATGCAGAACTGATATCCCGCTGTCATGTGCGTAATGGCAGTGTCACGGTGTGTACATGCCTTTCGGTTCTATGGAATCAGTGCCGTAACATTCGTACCTGCTTGGTTCGTAAAATGGATTACCTACGAGAGTTTGTCCACAACACACTCTGAACTCATGCTCCACCCATTATCAAACATACTTCACCACTAGCAGGAATTTAGCTGCCTTGTCACGTATGGGAAGCCCTCAATATAATAGAAAAGTCACATCGCATATGTCGAGATTCATTCTACAGTGGCAGAATATCGGAATCACCAACTTTGCAATTGCGGAGACCTCGTCACACCGTTCGCCACACTATCACCGAATTTTCTGTTGCACGATGTTCAGGAAAAGATGTGATTTCTTTGAAGCTTCAAACTCTGCACTGATGATTACTTATCTGTAAAATTGAAATTAATACATGCACTGTTTGTATGACCTGTTTTATCCTTGTGACTACATTGCGAAAATTTATTTTTGTATATTAGATCAAATCCGTACAAGCCATACATTAAATAAATAAATAAACCCTGAACTGAAATGGTCTATCATATACGAATTGTAGACCCATAACTTAATATAGTACTGGAATGTGGCTGCAGTATTTAGAGATCATGATGCATAACACGACATTTACTTCACCCATCAAACTTATAATAAACAAAGCAGAGATTTGTTTAACTTGTGAAGCTGTTTCTCTTGAATAAATCATCCAATTTTTTCTGATATTGTAATAACTCGTTTGTCTGTACATGTACATCACATCTAATCATTTCTGTCCCATTCGGATAATTTCTTTCTGGTGCACTATTCTCTTTTTTCTTTGTCTTAGGGTATATACAAGGTGTTATGATATTCCCATTACCAGCTTCTACGAATTGTAGAGGGGAGTTTGAATAGGAGCCCATGTACGGGAACTATTGCGGTTAAGAATATAGTGTATGCAACTACAAGAAGGCAAGAACTATGCTCCTTACATAAAGTCATTGAAGATCACCTAACTCAGGTGAAGAGCGACAGAATGAAATACGCCAGCCTCCGATGGGAACATAGGACCAAGGAATTTGAAGTACTCTCCTGGGAGTCAGAATTCGGGAAAAATTGGTGTTCGTGCAGACGCTAACCTTGATGGGTAGCCTGGGAGGAGATAAATAGCAGAAGTTGAGAGGAAGGGAAATTTTGTGGCAATTTGTTCACTTCCCAGAGGCAGACATTGGTCGGCACTGGGAAGCGATGCATAATTAACATGACTTGTGCTGCAATGGGCGTAAGTGATTTTGCTGGAGGGGAAACCAAGGCGAAGAGCGGAGTGGGAGAAGTCTCCGTAGAGGTCTTCCGTTCCCAGCTTGCCTAGAGTGCGAACGTGGCATTCTTTACTCAGCTTGCCTGAGAAAGAGAGAGCATCTCTGCAGTTTAGGGCTTAGCAAATGGAACGATTGAGCTTGCAGATAGGAAGTTTTGGTTCAGCTATGTACTGAGCAAGATAGCTAGGAATGAATAGACGAACGCAGCCTTGCAGCACCACGAGGTCGGCCGACGTTGGCACAACGACACCGCTCCGCCACGCTGTATTCGGTGATGTTGCGCCCGCTCCGGACACTGATTAATTTGTTGGATCATGTCGGCTAAGTTTCCACGAGGGTTCCATGGGCCGTGTATTGTAGAATTCTTCTCACACTTCGCATTACGCCTGAGTCAGTCGATAGGAATTACTTTTGAGTTATCGAGCTTTACTCCACACAAACGCAATTTATTACCACTGCCTGATAGGAGAGTCTTGTAATGTGATGATTGAAGGTCGGGAGTCAAAATAAATTTGTGCTAATCGACTGCATCTGTTTTCAATTAAGTAGTTGAAATCCCAAGTCACTTTCTTAATTAATTTTATATTCAACATTTGCATCTGGTGTTCAATAGCTGAATATAACATCAATGTGCACCCCTTTTTAATTAAAAGGGACCAATTCTGAATCAATTAATGTCAACACTGCCACTGCAGTTCAATCAGGAGTCACAGGACCTTATTACTTTCTTTGCATATCTGACATTGTGGCAGTTTTGCACTCTCTGTTGATCTGTTAGTGAATTAACTGGGGTGAGCACACACCAATACCAGATAATTGACGTATGGGGTGTTACACAACATTCAGAGGCGACAGCATACATGGGCTGTAAAATGTTTGCTAAGGAGCAACGAGCATTCGTTCATCTTCGTTACTGTGGACCACATCCCTTCTATTGAACAAGTGCTCGTAACTCGTAAGGCGTACATTTTAGAGCCCATATTCACTACACATTGTTTCTACTTTGCTCGATAGTGCCACCACTGAAAGTCGCATACCCTACATTCTTAGCAACAACAGAGGCGTTACATGTATTTCACTGTCAGAGGTATCAGAATAATTTTCACTTGTAACTTTCGACTGTTTCGTTTTCGAACCAGGGATCTTTACTTCAATTTGATATCTGTCTTCATCATTCTAGAAGGTTTGTGACATCATCACGGAATGACCCTGTGGCGCCCGTAACTTCGACGCTCTGTGGAATTGTTGGGTAACGTTTTTGGGCATGGGTTCCTGTTCATAATGTTATGTACTCACTCCTCTCTACAAGTCCTAGAAGTCTAAACGGGAATTTCCGAACACCTTGTATATACATATCGCAGTATCTTACCAAAATGGTAATGACCCGCTATCCGACCAACGAAAGCAACCACCCGGCAACAAGTGACAAACTGCAACGCTGCCAGCTCCGTCAGTTCCATCACTTACCTTCTTCTCTGAAAAGCATGCATAGAATAACGATGCGTAATTCTCGCCGTGACTGGTGAATAATAGGACATTGCTACTAGAAGCACTTTAAGAGAATACCGATCTTTGCGGGTGGCATTTCCCGCTCCATGTCTACAGATATTTTGCTAACTGTGAAGTGGAACTCCGCGTAAATTCGTCCGAATAGGAAAGTGGTAGCAATAGAGTTAGAAAATATTTGAGTAGAACAGTGTATAATTACTTACGATATGTGTTATGTCACGATAGCTTACACAACATTAGTGCTTAGAATACATTCAGCAGGAGGTTACAACACGTGAGAATCTAAAACAAAAGTAAGACTAGTAATGAATAAAGCCCATTGTTGGCGGGAATGGTGCTGAATTTAAGTACTCCACTGTTTGGGTCGAGTACTAGCAAACTGATTGTGTACCGTGCATCGATGGATATTCTTTTCGCAAGGACACAAAGGTACCATCTCCACGTTGGAGACGCGCTTTAAGGGAGTTAAAGATTCCGTGAACATCTTGACTTCATATCTCGCGCTAAGAACCTGAAAAATCGGTATGCTTTAACTACACAAAATCTGTGAATGGCAGACGGACTCCGATTTCAGAAGTGCCCAGCCTCTACTCAGCCATGCAATAGCTTATCAAAATAGTAATGTCTCCTTACCCGATCAGCGCAACCAGCAGACAAGAGAAGATTAGAATCGACACGCTGCTGTGTCTCTCAATCATGCTGTCCACAGTTCAGCATGAGGCACACTGGAAAGATACTGTCCGTTGGAACGGGAACTAAGAGATTCCTTCCGACCACCTCCACACCGTGGCGTCTACATCTACATGACTACTCTGAAAGTCACACTTAAGCTAATTCTCTACCGTTCCACTCTCATACAGCACACGGGAAAATCGAAAACTCCAATCCTGTGCGAGCTCAGTTTTCTCTTATTTTACTATGATTATCGTTTCTCCCTATGTAGGAGAGCGTCAACGAAATTTTTTCACATCCGCAGAAGGAAGTTGGAGATTGAAATTTCGTGAAAGGACCTCACCGCATCGAAAATGAAATTTTATGAAAGGATCTCGCCGTATCAAAAGCCGGTTTTGTTTTAATGATTGCCATCCCAGCTCGCGTATCATATCGGTAACGCTCTCTTCCCTGTTTCCAATAGTACAAAACAGGATGACCTTGCCGGCCGGAGTGACCGAGTGGTTCTAGGCGCTTCAGTCTGGAACCGCGCGACTGATACGGTCGCAGGTTCGAATCCTGCCTCGGGCATGGATGTGTGTGATGTCCTTAGGTTAGTTTGGTTTAAGTAGTTCTAAGTTCTAGGGGACTGATAACCTTAGATGTTAAGTTCCACAGTGCTCAGAACCATTTGAACCACTTTTTGAGGATGCCCTTCCTTGAACCTTTTCGATGTTCTCCATCACTCTTACATAGTAAGTCTCACATACCGCAAAACATTACTCTAGCAGATGATCAAAGGAATGGAGACTGTATATTGGGAAGGCTACAAGGGAGCTTTTCTCTACTTTTCTATTGCACAGACCGAGCGTGAGGAGAGGGGCTTGTGTCATTGGTTAATACAAACCATAACAAAAAGCACGGAAGTATGTTTTTTAACACAAAACTACGTTTTTTAAATGGAACACCGTTAGTTTTGTTAGCACACCTAAAAATGTAAACAAATGTGTAATCAGTGCCGTTTGTTGCATTGTAAAATATTAATTACATCCGGAGATATTGTAATATAAAGTTGACGCTTGAAACCTCCGACGTTCAGTTGTGTGTTGTAACAAACACGGGCCACGGTCGGCGAGCAGCATCTGCAGGGACATGTTTACGATGACGACCGTGTTTACGAATGTGGCTGTAGTGCACTGTTGGGGTTTGGTGTAGCTGTCGCAGTGTCTGCATGTAGCGCTTGCTGTTGTTGTTATTCTGCATTCGTCTCCGCTCGCAGACCAACTGTAGTACACCGCGTTACCAGACGTCTCTGATAGTGTAGTGTTGTAGGAACTGTGACCATGGTGTATTCGAACTCTGAAAAGGCGGAGATGATACTCATCTACGGCGAGTGTCGACGTTTTAGTGCGTTTGATTGTTACGTTAAGGATCACATACCCAAAGCATTACTCTAGCAGAGGATCAAAGGAATGAAGACTGTATATTGGGAAAGCTACAAGGGAGTTTCTATCTGCTTTTTTAGATAGATATATTTTGCATTTATTTTTGGCGCGTTTGATTGTTGCGGTATTGAGTCTCGCTGGACTGATATTGTGGTCGCAAATCCCTGTATCCGTCATGAAGCTCCGGGATTATTTGGTGCTAAGAGGTGCAAGTACATTTTTTGGCCCCCTTTTACACTTCGGGTGGGGTCCTGAACGAACTGCTGAAAATAATTTTCGGAGATAGCATTTAGAGCAATTTCGGACGATGATTTATACGTACGATCGGCTATGAACTCGTGTTTTCGCCAACATATCGAGGATAGATTGAAGTTACCACCAGCTGTAGCTGTATGGGTGGAGTACTTATTTGAGATGGTATTCAAGTATTCTTTTAACCCTTCAGAAACTGTAACATGTGAGTGAAGACGGTGGTAAAAGGAACCAATTATTAATATTTTCCGGTTGTCAAATAGAACATCCAACCATACTAACTCACAGGAAATACCTGTTTCAATTACGCTGCTTCAAGAGAAACAAGCATGCCGCTATATTTAATCTGTCCTCTCCGAACTTAGGTCTTTTTCAAAAATTTCGGCTGAGCGTATCTCCGGCTTTAGCCAGCTTTTTGTAACTATAAAGATTTGAGCTTCGAACTCTGGTTCTTTCCCAGTACAGCTACGGGTACCTAGGTATACCCGAGACCTGTGTCGGACCTGCTCACTATGAGACTGAAACTCCTGCTATGGGAATTATGCTTGCAGAAATAGACAGCTATTACAGAATGTATCTTTGTAGTGAACATACAAGTTATTAAGACGCGGAATGTGACAGACAGCCTTTAGAGTGACAGACTGACATGAAGGAGCTATCGTGTTCGAAATCCGCATGACTACATTGTGGATGAAATTGTCTGATTCTGTGTATCAACGTGATATGCTGAACGTGTCTTGAGCCAGTAGTGTACCACGAGCAGCCAAGCAACACGGCGTACGAACAGCACTCGTAACAGTACTTCGTAGCTGCGCATTTAAATACACTCAAGCTCTTTACTCTCGATAACACATGACTAAGATAAGGACTTTAGTGTGTATCTTTCCAGTGTAGCCGTACACTCGCTATATATGTCGCGCAAGGCAAATAGTGTGACGTCATAGTTTTGGTTGTGGGGGTGATGGTCCCGTATTTCCTGTGGGTTCCCTATTGGTCACACTATGTACATTTTTTTCCGCGACAACGAAATGCAAACATTTTCAGAAGTTTTTCCTTAAGCGTAGTAGTCTCCAAGATCCTTAATCCGCATTCACAGAGATATGAATTTTTGTCTTCCAGTCTTGAAAGGAGATAATAAGAATTAAACATTAATGAGCTCAGAATTGAATCCCGAAAAAAAAAAGGTGGTAGAGAAATAGTTCTCGGCAGGAACGCAGGTGAAAGCACAGGGCATGCGTATTGTCTATATGCCGTTCTTTGTGTTCCAACAGTAATTTGCGGGAGTGACAGTACTTAAATTTTTCCTAGTCACAACGCTAGCGTTATGGTGAACGTAATTAAAAAGGCTTGAAGAAGCTAAATCCCTCATATGATCCCCATTTCGTCATCACCTGTCACAACTCCATCATTGGGATCAAGCTGTTTTAGGAAGAGATTATACAGTGATCTGGTGTGGATTATGCCATAATACGCTTTGTTGTCGCAACAAGCGTCACACACACTGCGGCGATTTAAAAGAGAGAGGGAGAAAGAGAGAAAGAGAGAGAGATGGGGAGGGAAAGGAACAGAGACGCTCTAGTGTCTATGGGGAACTGATACTCTGTGCTTTCTTGGTTTGCCTTAATTTTCAGCGCTACAAACACATTTCTGTATGACAGCTTGAATTCAAAAAAGTTTTCCCCAGACCTCTCAGTACATCACCTGTCGATTATCGAAAAAATGAAAGGCTGGAACACTAATACCTCTTGTACTGTTCTTCATGTAAGACCTCGCAGTTATATATGATGAAAAGAGATCGAATTTATTTCACAGCTAGGCCGACAGCGTCGCATTTTTAAAAATTTGTGTGCCTCATCCATTGTCAGCGCCGCCTGTTTAGTTTCTTTAATGCAAACAGAATGTAAGGAAATTAAAATATAAATACAGGATACATAAAGGTCATCACAACATCCACTACATAGGAACTGTGCTCGACTGTATAATAAGTAGAGCATGCGTAATATACTGTATCGAAAAACTTGGGACAAAAGATGTAGTATACAGCTTTAATATTCCATCGACGTAAATGTCAGTATAGGTGGAGCAATAGCTGAGCTTGCAAAAGATGGGGAATGAAATAGGCCGTATCTTAGTCGAGTAACCATCCTGTTATACACACATGGAAATTTGGTAAAACTAACGGTAAACTAAACGCGAGAGACCGAACGGATTTTTTCAGATTCTGCTCCAACCGATTTGGTGTTTTCCAGCGTCTTGGTCACAGAAATTATATCACGACAGGTGCTACCAGCCACAGTTCTAGCCTGTTTAAAGCTCTATTACCCATGGTTAATCAGCATCAGTGACAGCAGTAAGTTTCTTAAAACTACTTCTTGTTGTTTCTCTTCCACGTGTAAACAGCCTCTGCTGCAAAGCTCAGCGTAATAATTTACTCTCCAATGGCCAGAATTTTGGTTTTCACTGTTATCAGTGTGATTCCCCTTCTGATTACAAGCTCGCAGAAGATCTCCAAACTGAATAATGAATGTCAATAATTCTTTCCCTTATTTCAGGGCTACGAATAACTAGTGTCTGTATAGTTTATGCCACTCAGCAGGGTCACCTTTATCCTGCGTCTAAAGAGTTTCCAGCCTATCTCCTATGTAATAAAGTGACACATACAGAGAGTCATTCGTCAATGATGGGAATATTTACAGATGGAACTGCAGATATAATTTTGCATCCGCCTTGTAGCCTATTCACAAAATTCCGCAATGGAATACGTAATGTGTAAGTGGCTGTTTAGGTTTTCTTATTGGTAACGACACATAGCGCTCTGTATGAAAAATCACTAGCTGTACTGTGCGCAGTCTGTGGCTAGTTTGCATTGTTGTCTGCCATTGTAGTGTCGGGCACCGGCAGCTGGATGCTAACAGCGCGTAGCGTTGCGCAGTTGGAGGTGAGCCGCCAGCAGTGGTGGACGTGGGGAGAGAGATGGCGGAGTTTTGAAATATGTAAGAATTGGTGTCATGAACTGATATATATATGACTATAAAGGTAAATACATTGTTTGTTCTCTATTAAAATCCTTCATTTGCTAACTGTGCCTATCAGTAGTTACTGACTTCCGTAGTTTGAATCTTTTAGTTAGCTGGCAGTAGTGGCGCTCGCTGTATTGCAGTAGTTCGAGTAACGAAGATTTTTGTGAGGTAAGTGATTTGTGAAACGTATAGGTTAATATTAGGGCCATTCTTTTGTAGGGATTTTTGAAAGTCAGATTGCGTTGCGCTAAAAATATTGTGTGTCAGTTTAAGCACAGTCGTGTATAATTTTTCTAAGGGGATGTTTCAAATGGAACAGTTACTCTTGCTTTTTTGATAATAGGTCCTACACTGCACACCGTTCTTGCTTCGCGACTGCTAAATAGAGCCGGCCGCGGTGGTCTCGCGGTTCTAGGCGCGCAGTCGGGAACCGTGCGACTGCTACGGTCGCAGGTTCGAATCCTGCCTCGGGCATGGATGTGTGTGATGTCGTTAGGTTAGTTAGGTTTAAGTAGTTCTAAGTTCTAGGGGACTAATGACCACAGCAGTTGAGTCCCATAGTGCTCAGAGCCATTTTTTTTTTGCTAAATAGAATACATAACTAATAACCACCGAATCCATGTCCCCACTCCAATTTATCATGGAACAGTGAGTTAATGGTGTTGCAAGTAATGAAAGATTATACCCTAACTATTTTTTCTTCAAAATCACGTTTCCAAAAAAATTATCACTGCATATTCATTGAGAAAGAAGGTTGTATACATGGAAGAACCCTGGAGATACTAAAAGGTATCAGATAGATTATATAATGGTAAGGCAGAGATTTAAGAACCAGGTTTTAAATTGTAATACATTTCCAGGGGCAGATGTGGACTCTGACCGCAATCTATTGGTTATGACCTGTAGATTAAAACTGAAGAAACTGCAAAAAGGTGGGAATTTAAGGAGATGGGACCTGGATAAACTGAAAGAACCAGAGGATGTACAGAGTTTCAGGGAGAGCATAAGGGAACAATTGACAGAAATGGAGGAAAGAAGTACAGTAGAAGAAGAATGGGTAGCTTTGAGGGATGAAGTAGTGAAGGCAGCAGACGATCAATTAGGTAAAAAGACGAGGGCTAGTAGAAATCCTTGGGTAACAGAAGAAATATTGAATTTAATTGATGAAAGGAGAAAATATAAAAATGCAATAAATGAAGCAGGCAAAAAGGAATAAAAACGTCTCAAAAATGAGATCGACAGGAAGTGCAAAATGGCTAAGCATGGATGGCTAGAGGAAAATCTAAGGATGTAGAGGCTTATCTCACTAGGGGTAAGATAGATACTGCCTACAGGAAAATTAAAGAGACCTTTGGAGATAAGAGAACCTCTTGTATGAACATCAAGAGCTCAGATGGAAACCCAGTTCTAAGAAAAGAACGGAAAGCAGAAAGGTGAAAGGAATATATAGAGCGTCTATACAAGGGCTATGTACTTGAAATGGAAGAGGATGTAGATGAAGATGAAATGGGAGATACGATACTGCGTGAAGAGTTTGACAGAGCACTGAAAGACCTGAGTCGAAACAAGGCCCCCGGAGTGGACAACATTCCATTGGAACTACTTACGGCCTTGGGAGAGCCAGTCCTGACAAAACTCTACCATCTGGTGAGCAAGATGTATGAAACAGGCGAAATACCCTCGGACTTCAGGAAGAATATAATAATTCCAATCTCAAAGAAAGCAGGTGTTGCCAGATGTGAAAATTACCGAACAATCAGTTTAATAAGCCACACCTGCAAAATACTAACACGAATTCTTTACAGCCGAATGGAAAAACTAGTAGAAGCCGACCTCGGGGAATATCAGTTTGGATTCCTTAGAAATACTGGAACGCATGAGGCAATACTGACGTTACGACTTACCGTAGAAGAAAGATTAAGGAAAGGCAAACCTACGTTTCTAGCATTTGTAGACTTAGAGAAAGCTTTTGACAATGTTGACTGGAATACTCTCTTTCAAATTCTGAAGGTGGCAGGGGTAAAATACAGGGAGCGAAAGGCTATTTACAATTTGTACAGAAACCAGATGGCAGTTATAAGAGTCGAGAGACATGAAAGAGAAGCAGTGGTTGGGAAGGGAGTGAGACAGGGTTGTAGTCTCTCCCCGATGTTATTCAATCTGTATATTGAGCAAGCAGTAAAGGAAACAAAAGAAAAATTCGGAGTAGGTATTAAAATCCATGGAGAAGAAATAAAAACGTTGAGATTTAGCCAATGACATTGTAATTCTGTCAGAGACAGCAAAGGACTTGGAAGAGCAGTTGAATGGAATGGACAGTGTCTTGAGAGGAGTATATAAGATGACCATCAAGAAAAACAAAACGAGAATAATGGAATGCAGTCGAATTAAATCGGGTGATGCTGAGGGAATTAGATTAGGAAATGAGACACTTAAAGTAGTAAAAGAGTTTTGCTATTTGGGGAGCAAAATAACTGATGATGGTCGAAGTAGAGAGGATATAAAATGTAGACTGGCAATGGCAAGGAAAGCGTTTCTGAAGAAGAGAAATTTGTTAACATCGAGTATAGATTTAAGTGTCAGGAAGTCGTTTCTGAAAGTATTTGTATGGAGTGTAGCCATGTATAGTAGTGAAACATGGACGATAAATAGTTTGGACAAGAAGAGAATAGAAGCTTTTGAAATGTGGCGATACAGAAGATTGCTGAAGATTAGATGGGTAGATCCCATAACTAATGAGGAAGTATTGAATAGGATTGGGGAGAAGAGAAATTTGTGGCACAACCTGACCAGAAGAAGGGATCGGTTGGTAGGACATGTTCTGAGGCATCAAGGGATTACCAATTTAGTATTGGAGGTCAGCGTGGAGGGTAAAAATCGTAGAGGGAGACCAAGAGATGAATACACTAAGCAGATGCAAAAGGATGTGGGTTGCAGTAGGTACTGGGAGATGAAGAAGCTTGCACAGGATAGAGTAGCATGGAGAGCTGCATCAAACCCGTCTCAGGACTGAAGACAACGACAACAATAACAACATTCATTGAGACTGCAGTAATGTCTAAAAAAAAGTTAACTCAGAAATACTTTACCTTTCAAGTTTATTATATGGTCGGCGTTCCTCTAAGAATACTGTTTCTTCTTTCTTTTTTCCTTTCTTTCTTTCGCCTTAAAGTGAAAGTTTTGAATGGCATTAATATATTTCTATAAATCCTATCGAAATAAGTAATTCTTATTTTTATATAATACACTCTTAACTTTTTCATTTCCTGTGTCAGAAGAACCATGAAATTTAGAGCCCCGTTACATTCTTCTCACTTACAATATTTTTCAGATTTATGTTTCGTTCGCTTAAGATAAGTGTATAACGAAAGTCTTGTATGACTTCAGAAACATTCTCTTACACATGTTTCACGAAGGCCTTTAGAAACTTAATTTCCTTTAATTGTAATTTATTTATGCACTATCTGTAGTCGGCATCCGTTGCAGTGTCACAGGAAGGAAAAAAGTGTTTGGTTTCATAATCTTTTTACCGAAGTGCTTTAGGACACAAAATATTTTTGGTTTTTCCGTATGGTGCATCCAGGAATAGGTCAGACGGTTTCCCGACCCGTCGGCAAACCACATACAGTTGTCTACGTGGGAAGCATAGATTTTTCAAATTTAGTCCACGCACTTATAGTGAGTGTCCCTATGCCTTGCTGATATTCATTGCAAATGAATGCACCAGAACCTGCAAGCTTTTGAATCCGAATGGCATATCTGTTGGCGGTGGTCTCGCGGTTAAGGCGCTCAGTCCGGAACCGCGAGATTGCTACGGTCGCAGGTTCGAATCCTGCCTCGGGCACGGATGTGTGTGATGTCCTTAGGTTAGTTAGGTTTAAGTAGTTCTAAGTTCTAGGGGCTGATGACCACAGCTGTTAAGTCCCATAGTGCTCAGAGCCATTTGAACCATTTGAGAGCCAGTATATCTGTTGGAATCGCAGGGATGCGATTAGGAACGTCTACATTTTCTGTTCGTTTGCTGTTAATAGAAAATCTAGGAAAGTTCTTGACCTACTGATTTGAAATTTTGACATGACGTACCATTGGAATACGCCCGTGTTTAATATACTTTGTTTTTTAATACATGTGCGGCGAATAGCTTTAGTAATAAAGAAGTAATAAAACAAAACGCCACGCCTAACGCAGCCGTTTCTCATGTTTATGACGTCATATCTTCTGAACTACGTTTCGTTCAGTGAATAAATTACCAGCATATACACGAGGGTACTGCATGCAAAATATGTTCGAATAGAGTTAGTAGTATCTAAGGACTACATTGAACGTCATGCCTGATTTGGAAGGCATAAACGGTGAAAATGTAGTAAATGTTAACTTTTTTCCTTTCATCCTTTTGTGGGGGCTATCAGCGAGAAATTTTTTTTGTAAAATTTTGGATTTACTAATTATATAAAGTTTATTGCCAGTCGCTAAGCGATCTCATTCTCTAATAGTGGATGCATGAATCTGGAAATTTTCGCGCGGTAGCATCTCATTGTAGTTTATGACGTTATATCTCCTAAACTATGCGTCATACTCTGCGTACCGTGAACAACACACCGAAGTTTCATCGCAATCGGATGAATGGTTTTGGAACGCATAGGGAACTAACATAGAAAGAAATATCCATTTTTACTTACAAACATTTCCACTATCGACGCTAGGTACACTAATACGTATATGAATTCATTTTTCTGTTGTTCGTAGATTTGAAATAACATTTTAGCGAATTTTATCTACCTATTAAATGCGTATTGCATCATACTGTATTGTATCTTTTTGAGTACCAGTATCAGATTCTTATTGTGATCACGTTATATGCAGCTAACGTAAACCACTTCTGAGATTATCTTCAAAGATCTGAATACAGTTTTAAGAGAATCTTTCAGAGCCGGTGTTATCTATCGTGCTTTTGTTTGTGGTAATTTAGTTACGCTAGTTGTTTAAAAGGAGCAGTCTGCAAAGCAGATACCAAATAACATTATGTCTCGCAAATTATTCCGCTTACTACTGGCGCCATCAGCTTGCGAATCACAGTGACAGAGCCGAGCCAACGACATGTAGTCGCATCGTAGTGTGTCAATATGATGTGAGGCCTTTTGCAGTCATCCATTCTTGTCGTTCCTGAATTATGATGCACATTTATTTCCCTCCAAATGTCCTATCGGGGCATTATTCAACAGTGCTGCTAAAAGGTCAGAGATCACCAGCGCTCACCGCATTGCGCGAAATACTGGAAAGTATGATGTTCAACAGAATAAAAAAAAATAAAAGTAAACACTATAACAGTTTCCAGCTGCTTATTAACAGCTGTCAAGAGTTTCTTGGGCCCAGATGAGATCACGTTGAAGCAAATGTAGCTGTTTCGTTTCTGCCCTTTCTCGGCTTCATTTTATAATACAAATAGCAGATAACTCGGCGTTAACCTGGTATTTACAGGGTGTTTCAAAATGACCAGTATATTTGAAACGGCAATAAAAACTAAAGGAACAGCGATAGAAATACACCGTTTGTTGCAATATGCTTGGGACAACAGTACATTTTCAGGCGGACAAACTTTCGAAATTACAGTAGTTACAATTTTCAACAACAGACGGCGCTGCAAGTGATGTGAAAGATATAGAAGACAACGCAGTCTGTGGGTGCGCCATTCTGTACGTCGTCTTTCTGCTGTAAGTGTGTGCTGTTCACAACGTGCAAGTGTGCTGCCTTAGACGACACTGCGAACACCTCGTGGTTTATGCAAGATGGTGCCCGGCCACATCGCACGGCCGACGTCTTTAATTTCCTGAATGAATATTTCGATGATTGTGTGATTGCTTTGGGCTATCCGAAACATACAGGAGGCGGCGTGGATTGGCCTCCCTATTCGCCAGACATGTACCCCTGTGACTTCTTTCTGTGGGGACACTTGAAAGACCAGGTGTACCGCCAGAATCCAGAAACAATTGAACAGCTGAAGCAGTACATCTTATCTGCATGTGAAGCCATTCCGCCGGACATGTTGTCAAAGGTTTCGGGTAATTTCATTCAGAGACTACGCCATATTATTGCTACGCATGGTGGATATGCGGAAAATATCGTACTATAGAGTTTCCCAGACCGCAGCGCCATCTGTTGTTGACAATTGTAACTACTGTAATTTCGAAAGTTTGTCTGCCTGAAAATGTACTGTTGTCCCAAGCATATTGCAACAAACGGTGTATTTCTATCGCTGCTCGTTTAGTTTGTATTGCCGTTTCAAATATACCGGTCATTTTTGAAACACCCTGTATTTGTAGCAATGCAACCACACCCATACCACTCAGAGTCTGGCCTTGTGCTTAATATTTATGACGTCGTATCTCCTTAACTGTGTGTCATACAGTGACACAGATTGTAGATGCATTCAGCGCATATGTTGATATTATCTGTAAAATGTGTTGCGACTGGAGTTAGTGGCAACGAAGTAATAATTTTAAACATCATGCACGATGCGGCAGTTTTTAATGCATCTCCTGTTTATGACGTCACATCTCCTGAACAATACGTCGTACGATACATTAAACAGCATATGTGGATGCTGTCTGCGAAATTTATTGCTGCAGTGTGTGTAGTCTTGACAAATCTGGAAACAAGACGGCCCAGAACAATATTCAGAAATACGGAATGCAGAACACAGAATCCTATGTCTTTGCAGTCTATACGGGCATGCTTCCTGCGCACTGTCACACGCTGAGACCGGACTGGTCAGTCAACTGTTCCTTCTAAGTAAAGTACCTATATGCAGACATACACCCCCACTTGGCACTTATAGATAGTGCCATGCTGTAGCAAACGAAAACACAAGCACAGAGTGTCTTTGTACCCCGTCAGCGACGTATAACTGGTGTAAAATTAAATGAGTTTAACAATGCTGTTTGATGCACGGCTATCAAACAGAGTGACAATACGACATCTACTTATCGTGCTGATGCGGTCTACGACAGTTTTTATGGATGTATGAATATGAGATACTGAATGTGGTAATGGAGGGGATATAGGTCATGGTGTGTACAGGCTGTTTCACTTGTGACACAAGCAAAGTACACAGCATTGCGTGGGAACCACTACCACAAACCCGACAGCACGTTCTGATCACTGGATGACGCTGTGCCTCGTTCGGACTGTGTCGTAGGTGCATATCAGTTTTAATAGAGAATAAATAGTGAGTTAGGAGAGTCTCTGGAAAGAAGTCTGAGATAACCGTTGTTCCGTGTAGCACTCCGTACTGGTGTGACAAAGCGTCTGGACATAGATATGTACACAAACTCGAAATGAACTATCACAACTTCTGGTTTTGATAGGAAAAGATAGATCCTATAATTCTTATTGAACTATTTACAGTTCTCACTCGTGTTCCCACAACATGCAAAGAATTTAGATGTAACTAAAGAGGATTTTCACCCCTGCGATTCGATTATTTTGCGAGTTCACATACCGAATAAAGTACCCACACGTTATCAGAGAATAATCCTCTCCAGCATGCACAGACTGCAGTACCATGTCCAGTACTGATGTCGAGCAACTGTTCATGAATTGGCCAGTTTCTTTGTGATGTTTCAGTCTGAGATTGTGGAGAGTTGTCGGCATCTGCTTTTGACACTTCAGGTAGAACTGTCTGTTGATCCATGGACAAAGAACATCGGCTGGTGAAGTACTTGTCAGTATCAATGAAATTCTCGAATAGCCGTATAAATGAGATGTTATTTTATTTTGTTTTGAAGGCTACCAGTTTCGGCATTCCACTATGCCATCTTCAGACCCCACATGCATCTCTCCATATGCATGTCTCTTATTTGGCCAGATGCGTATGGGGCCTGAAAATCAGAGTTTGGAATGCCTTCAAAATCAAATAAAATAACATGTCAGTTAAACGGCTGTTGGAAAATTTAATTGATATAGACAATCAATCAGAAATGCCAACCGATTTTCCCGAAGGTTTTTGAAGACTGCTCCTAAAGCGGCTAAATCCGATACACCGCGCTTTTCGAACAACGGGCCGAAGCGTCGTTCAGTGTTGAGAGCCTGTCTTCGATTAAAGGGTAATGGTACCAGCACAACGCCGGATGTAGGCTTTGTGCCTTACTCTAAACCCTTTGTGTGTCGTATATAGCCGGCCGCGGTGGTCTAGCGGTTCTAGGTGCTCAGTCTGGAACCGCGCGACTGCTACGGTCGCAGGTTCGAATCCTGCCTCGGGCATGGATGTGTGTGATGTCCTTAGGTTAGTTAGGTTTAATTAGTTCAAAGTTCTAGGCGACTGATGACCTCAGACGTTAAGTCGCATAGTGCTCAGAGCCATTTGAACCATTTTTGATATCATAAGCATGACACGGTAACCATTGTATGACTTTTATGAATGCGTGGTGTCCGTTCTTCCGGACATATCCAAAAAGAGCAGACACCACGCATTCATATAATTGATTCGCCTAGGCGGGCACTGAACACACAATTTCAGTGCGAATGGACATTCACGTTTGACCTGTGGTGGGAATCTGAAATTAGCTAGCATGGACGACATGGAAATGGACTGGTTGAAGGTGCCGATAAGTGCGATGTCAGTCGGCACGCAATTTGTTCTGAAAACCGACTGTACGCCACCTACCGATGCTGCTTGGGTAGGATTTGACACGTTTTTAACCATTTGCATTCGAATCTCATATCTCTCATGCTCAACAATATCTCCCATCTTCCTTTCAAGGCAACTTCTCAAGTTTTTATTAGTTAGAGAACTCTCTAGGGACAGGACAAACATTTAATTCTTGTGTCTTCAGTTTTCTCTTGTCTCTTCTAATTACCATGGGACACTGGTATCAAGACGAATAATCCGAAATTGTGGATTGGTGGCGTCCCATTCTGTGAAGCCACCTCGCATTTTCTTGTGTTTAAATTGGTCACCATGTCACTATGCAGTTACTTTCTTGCCTCTTTGTTACCTGTTTGTGGTCTCCCCTCCCCTTCCCGCTTCCACCCCTACCATTTTACTATACTTCACATGAATGAAACACTTTATGTATATTCTATCTCACAAGCTGCGACAATCCAGCCGACAGAGAGGGAAGCGGCAACAGGCAGTGTAACAGTTTCAATTAATTTGTTACTCTATGTGATCATCTCTTCGAAGGTATAGGACTGAGCCTCACAAAACATCGTTTAACATTCATTTATATTTTACGTAACACCACCACACCATTCACCATAAGAGCCTCCAGAGCACACAACAGTAATGTTAAGCCTGATACACTAATTTTTTTTGAGGCTCCTTAGTTACGTTATTTACATTTGATGGAGATTGTAAGTAGGCTGTTTAGGTTTTTATGTTGGTAACGCCGCGTAGCGCTCTGTATTAAGATCACTGACTGTGCTGTGTGCAGTCTGTGGCTGGTTGGACTAATTGTTGGAACATTCGCTTGTTTGTTCTCCATCAGAGTCTTTCATTTGCTAACTATGCCTATCAGTAGTTAGTGCCTTCAGTAGTTAGAGCCTTTTATGTAGCTGGCAGAATTGGCGTTCGCTGTATTGCAGTAGTTCGAGTAACGAAGATTTTTGTGAGGTAAGTGGCTTATGAAAGGTATAGGTTATTGTTAGTCAGGGCCATTCTTTTGTAGGAATTATTGAAAGTCAGATTGCGTTGCGCCAAAAATATTGTGTGTCAGTTTAGTGATGATCAGAATAAGTAAAGAGAGAAATGTATGAGTACGTTCAGTTTTGCTCAGCGGTTTGAAAAAACAAATAACGCAAGAGGTTTACCAGCACAGTAATACATATTTTTTCTAAGGGGACGTTTCAAGATGTAGACACTACCGACCAGTAAGTCTTTTCTCTTATTTTCGAAAGGATTCAAAACAGTTTAGCAATCCCGCTAGGCGACCTTACTTTCCGAATAAACCCTGTAGACATAAGGGACCATGGGCAATACCACTACAGCCTTTAGTGTACCTAGGCCTGAAGATGAGCTGTGCATTATGAGTTGCAGCCTTCAGTGGCTGCCGGACGTTCTGTGGAAGTTCGTGGTCGTTGCAACGTTAACAATGGAGGCGCACGTTCCACAGTAGGTGGGGGGCAGCCCTGCTGCCGAGGGCTGAGACGGACAGCGTCTCTCGGCGGTTCCATTACGGTCCGCCGCTGGCGGGTCAGCGGTTAATCAGTCAGCGGCCTCAGTGGCGCCTCCACACGTCGCGGCCACCCACGCAGTCAGCGCGATGGAGCCGCGAATGACAAGCTGCAGGCCGACACCGCGCGCCCTCTGTTTCCTACTGAATGTGTGGGCGACCTGGTGAAACATTTACTCTGCTCTTTACTTCGTTATTCTCCTTCGTCTGGCTTTCAGATGTACTATAGCGTTCACATTTCTTGAGAAAAGGAAAACGATAAAATATAAACTACAGTACCTCCGATGCTCCACCTCACAGTCCACAGCTCGTATCTTAATCGCCTGTTACGACTACAAGCTGTGTAAACATTAAGAAAACAAATAATTTCAAGCATATTGATGAATGGATCCATCCGAACGGCCTCGATAAAAGGAAAGGACGACGCAGAAAGATAGACTTAGCATATAGCTTACTAAATTATACTCTGTCCCCAAGCCCTAGCGAGCCCTTTGGTATCGACTGGCCACCGTGTCATCCTCTGCCGATGGAGTCACTTGATGCAGTATGGAAGTGTATGAGATCACCACTCTGCTCTCCAGGGCAATGTCAGTTTTCCTGTCCTGGTACTGCTGCTACCCAGTCAAGGAGCTATGTTGGCTTAATGTGGTTGAGGACACACTGTTCCCTGGCAATATCGGGAATCGAACTCGGGTCCTTCACATTGCAGTCAGCTGCACTGATATTTCAGCTACGGAGGCAGGTTAGTACAGAACAGGTATAACGATGTAAAGATCAGGCACTACACTATACTTGTTAATCAACGAGAAATGTCTGATACTGAATGAAAAAGGAGAAATGGAGGTTCTAAAGAAGAAGGAAAGAAAAATTTCAAGGACAATCGTGGGTTCGCAAAGATAGAACCGATAGTACATGGAAAAAGAGGACAAATTAAGATCTGTATAAACAGGTAGAGAAGATACCGTACACTGTACGCAAGACAAGGTTGACGTTTTATGGGCATCTCTACAAAATGAGTGAATGCATACTGACAAAGAAAATCTTCTGTTGCATCTCCAAAGTAACAGCAACCACGAAATGGGTTGAGGAAATTACAAAGGAGAAACTGAAGTAGTAGAATAGAAATTTTAGGGCTTGTTCTGGAGCACCAGAAAAGAAATAGGGTACGTGAAAGAAGAGGAAAAAGGAAGACCTATGCAAACAGTTGGAGAAGATGACGTACACTTTACGCAAGAGAAGGCTGAAGTTTCATTGGCACTTCTTCAGAATGAGCGAACGCACATCGACAAAGAAAAACTTGAACTACATCACCAAACCAAAGGTGACTGCAAAATGACTTGAAGAAAAAGGAAGGACATAGATAAAGTTAGGAGCAGTCAGAAAGAGATCAGGGATGAAAAGGTATTTCGAATGTAGTTCGACGATTTCTAGAGTTTCAAGGACGTCAAGAGCATGTAACATTCAGTGGAATGATTTTTAGAAAAGAAGAGAAAAAATTCGATTAAATGGCTTGTTGACGTTTCATTGTGTCTGGGCGCAAAATATTGTCAAAGAAACAGTTACGTCACTGACGGGCCGTAGCAGTTTTCAGGAGGATCGGTGGTCATGTTTTGTTAGTGGGAAGACAGGAGCAGGCTACTGGGAGGAGACCTGAAAAAATAGGAGATACGTGTAGCTGGACACACTTGTTTTCAAGAGATGCTGAAGTTGGAGGATTTCTGCGGTAGAAATCAAGGACAAGTGATGGAGGCTAAGTAATGGCTGCAGTCTCAAGTCTCAGAGTCTCTGTGTCCCCGCTCTGCTCACAGTACTTTGAATATCGTAGTAAGCACTGCTTACAGCTCAGCCATATCAGGGCAAGCGTAAATATAATAGTCCAGCTGCAAGATAGCTGTCAGTGCCTCATTTTCGCCGCTGTTACCCAAAGTATTTACATTTCTTGTGTGTTGGTTCCATATAAACAGTCACTACGATTTGCAATGCCAGGTTCCTGTACCTGTTTCACAGAATTATTTCCAAAATTTTATGCATCTCCATCTCTTTTAGTAACTTTACCAACTAAGAGCTTTAGTTTGCAGTACTCATAGTAAGGTACGTATTTGTACAGTTCTTGACCACAAAATGGTGTTTTGTTACATTATTATGCAAGAGTATATTACAATAAACCATAGCGTCACTTAAATCTTGAGTTTAATGTCACAATCATTTTCGTTAAATATACACTGAAACGCTAAAGAACCTTGTACAGGAATGCACATTCAAATACAGAGATATATAAACAAGCAGAATACGGTGTTGCAGTCGGAAACGCCTATATAAGACAACAAGTGTCTGGCGCAATTGTTAGATCGATTATTACTGCTACAGTGGCAGGTTACGAAGATTTAAGTGAGTTTGAATGTGGTGTAATAGTCGGCGCACGAGCGATGGGCCATAGCATCTCCGAGGTAGCGATGAAGTGGGGATTTTCCCGTACGACCATTTCACGAGTGTACCTTGAATATCAGGAATCCGGTAAAACATCAAATTTCTGACATCGCTGCGGCTGGAAAAAGATCCTGCAACAACGGGACCAACGACGGCTGGAAAGACTCGTTCAACGAGACAGAAGTGCAACCCTTCCGCAAATTGCTGCAGATTTGAATGCTGGCCACCATGTGACAGCGTCAGAACCATTCAACGAAACATCATCGAAATGGGCTTTCGGAGTTGAAGACCCTTTCCTGTGCCTCTGATGACTGCACGACACAAAGATTTACATCCCACATGGGCCCGTCAACACCGAAACTGAACTGTTGATGAATGGAAACATGTTGCCTGGCCGGACGAGTTTCGTTTCAAATTATATCGAGCGGATGGCCTTGTATGGGTGTGGACACAATCTCATGAATCCATGGACCCTGCTTGTCAGAAGGGGACTGTTCAAGCTGGTGGAGTCTCTCTAATGGTGTGGGTGTTGTGTAGTTGCAGTGAGATGGGACCCCAGATAAGTCTAGATACGACTCTGGCAGGTGACACGTACGTATGTACCCTGTCTGATCACCTGCATCTATTCATGTCCCCTTGTGCATTCCGAAGGACTTGTGCAATTCCAGCAGGACAATGCGACGCCCCACACGCCCAGAATTGCTACAGAATGGCTCCAGGGAACATGCTTCTGAGTTTAAACACTTACGCTGGCCTCCCAACACCCCATAGATGAACATTATTGGGCTTATCTGGGATGTCTTGCGACGTGCTGTTCAAAATAAATCTCCTCCCCCTTGGTGTCAGTTCCCTCCAGCACTACTTCAGACATTAATTAAGTCGATGCCAAGTCGTGTGGCGACATTCTGCGTGCTGTCGGAGGCCCTACACGATATTAGGCAGGTGTACCAGTTTCTTTGGCTCTTGTGTGTACGTGGTGTCTGCTCTGTCAGACATGTGCGAAAGCCACCGACTACAAATATATGATTAAGGCGAGGACTGCCAATGATCTCTTCAGTGCGGATGCACACCAGACTCGATATCCTATGAGAATCGCCCAACTGTCGCGAATAACGAGGGTAATGGGCAAGGGGTACTACGTTAGTAGTTTGCGGATAAGTTGAGAATTTGGGTCTGATGGGAGGCGTGCTAGGGTGGTTCGTGCAGTTGTGATGATCGCTATATCCGTATGGCATAGTGGTCAATCTGCCTAATAATCAGTTTCTCGGCTGTTCCGGCCCAGTTCCATTATATACGATACTTCTTTCTTTAACTCAGTTATCTACGCCTCAACTTACCGAGACAGCTTTTACTCAAGACAATGGCAGTATAGAATGTCCTCCAATTAGATCGTCCACCTAACCTGATCGAACAAAAATTTCCCCAGGCTGACTGGCCTCATGTATGGCGCGCGGTGTTCGCCTGTTACCTTGACACGAATGTTCAATCTGTCTGGTACCTAACTGTCAATGATAAGCAAATCAACCAATTTCGCCTTCATCGTATCCACCTCGCCCAATCACCTCTATGTTCCACGTTTGGAGTGCCAGACAATGAAGAACATCAGTTTGTTCGCAGACCGGCGGCGGAGGTTTGGCACTTGATTCGTCGTATTGTGGCTTTTCGAACATTCCATATCGGATTACTCCCCTTTCATTATTATTTCCGGAACGTGACTATTTTCCTTGGACAAAGATCAAAGCTGTGAACTGGATTCGCGGACATGCCATTCACTACCTATTTGGACAAACTGTAGACTCTCTACTCGACTTGTGGACATCCCTCAATGACCGTCATTATGTCGTTGTCCGTCACCCAAAATACAGACAATTTTCCTCGAACTTCCTTGGGAGAGCTTTCCACGACCCGCCTCGCAGCTGGAATGTGTTAAGCCAAGAGAGAAGAAGGTTTCCTGTTTGAACCAATTAACATTTCTGAACAATTGAAAGGAACACATCGATTTCGAGGAGACGTGACTCATATTAGCAGCGGGGCGCAGAAGGCCTCTGAACAATTACACAACAAAACTAAACAAAAAAATAAAAACAATAAAAATAAAATTCAGAAAAAGGAAGATTTTTTTTTTTTTTTTTGTAAGGGTAACTCTAACCTTGATTTCCTATATTTCCCCTGGTATATAGGTAGCTCTCTGGTGTAGGCTTACTCAGGAGCCAACGCCTGAAGTGAACCAGATTTTATTGTTATAGGATGAAAAGTGGCGGTGGCACTTAGGTTTTTTCCCTAAGGGGCTTTCTAAAAATTACAAAAAATAAAACAAAAGAAACAAAAAATAAAGAAAAAAGAGAGTAAAAATAATAAAACAAAAAAATAAAAAATAAGCAGTAGAGCCGGGTTCGAATGTAGTCCCGCATAAATTTTCAACTTTCCCCATTGATTTAAATCAGTGCCTGCTCGCAGTCAATGTCTGTAATTTCTTTGTGTCTTATTTCTTTTAAATGATAAATATTATGTCAGTTTCACACCTATAGGCCTATAAATAAAAGCGTGAGTAATTTCGTTGCGTACGTTAAATTCAGCATTGGATCTCAAGAACTGCCTGATCCTTGATTAATTTCAGATACTGTTAGATTTACATTCTCACTCACGCCGGGTTTTTCAGCTTCCAAGAAATTGCTATTCAGTGGAATATAGCATTTGAGACATATTCGTCCGTAAGTTTGAAAACTAGATATGCTATGCAATTAATTTAGTAACTGTAGTAGCAACAGACTGTCTCAATTTTGTTATCGTTGTATTTTACACAATATAAAATTGAAGTTTACTGTCACCACTGTCAGAATCTCACTTACCACTACGGTTGTGATCCTCCTAAATGAGGAGAAACCTGTTTCTGTCAGCCTTTCCCTGGCTGAAATTTTCTGTGGTAGCTACCAGACCGCAAGCCCATCCTCGAGTGCAGATCCTCAAGCAAGAAACTGAAGTGCATCATGTGAAACATAGAGCTTAATTTCTAAACTTTCTTGCCAATTTCTACTACTATATTCACCGCAAGGTAGCTGAGAAATTTGGAAATCGATATACAGGGTGGTGTGTGGTTATTATAGGTACAAAAGAAAGCGGAGTGTAGAGAATACTGGAGCATGCGAGTAATCCTAAAAAAAAACATAGGTCCAGAAATCAGTGGTTTCCCCAGTATGAAGTATTACAAGTGAGTATATGAACACCTTGTAACAGAATCGCAGAGACTCTAAATGGAGATAGTAATCCGAGGAGAAACACGTTACCACAACTGTTTCGCATGGTTACCATCTACGTGAAAGCAGACATCAGCGTGTCTCCTTGGCAGTGCCCGTAAAGGTTCAGAAACCCCAATCGTGTTCCGAATACAATGGCAACTGTCCACGATGTGTTCCGAGAGTTCATAGACAATATCAACAGGGCTGGAATTCACCAAAGCTTTTAAATATTCGAACACGTAAACAAACAAAAAATGCAAAGGATTCAAGTTGGGGCACCCGGGAGGCCGTATTATTGGTGAGCCATGGCCGATTCAAAAGTTGCGGAAGCACTGTTCAGCAGTACTTAGGTATCCTGCATGATGATAAAATCAAATGACGGCAGTTAATCATTTGTAATTTACACTTCACTTGTGACTTTTCGAAATAAACGTAGCCTTATACACTAACAGTTTTGTTGCAATGACATGACTGCACTTGGGCGTATCGGGGAAATCATTTGTTTCTGGGCCTCCCTTTCTTTTGTTCCTTTAGTAATCCAACATTCTGTACATCGATTTCTACAGTTCTCAACTACGTTCCGACGAATAAAGCAGTATGAAGTCTAAGGGTCTCGAAAATTGCGAGGTTTTCTAGAAGTTACACGCTACGTATAATATGTAGTGCACTTTAATTTCCCTGTCCGCATTATCACTATTCATGTAGACTCTTATATTTAGTAGATCATCAGCAACTCATCTGACATCCACTGCCGGATGCATGTCGCCCCTGAATTTCGCTACGGACTGTCGCCTGCGGTGATACGCATCAGTGCTGCCTCTCCGTATTTCCTAATGTCGTGTACCCAGCCTTTATTACGTCGTCGTCTCGAACTTTTCTTATATTTTGAAACCAGCAAACAACATCATCCGAAATGCATGTCCCTTCTACCTTCATTTCATTCTTTTACAATTAACACCGCCATTATTTTCATTCACTGTTAACTTTAATGAAGTAACTTTTTCAGCTTCAGTCGATTTTTATTGGTATTTATTAGCACGGTGCGTTTCGGTAGCAGGCTCCCACCATCAGATGCAGAAGAGTTAGATAATGCTGGTGATGGCAGCATGCTGCCGAAACGCGTCATGCTAATAAACATTAGTAAAAAGTGACTCAAGCAATAAGAATTATATCCTAATTTATAATACTGTTTCTGACGTAATCCAATCCTTACAGCATTGATAAATTTAAGATTAATTATTATATCTTTGGTTCTTGTTTGTTCCCTGATTCATTTGCTCGTTTTCCTGTCTCTCCATTAATTCCCAACATGCATCTCTCCACTAACTGCCAAAACCCGACATGCATCCTAACCGTGAATTCTGGTAGTTTTTTTGAAAATTTGTTTAATTTAACAAGAGCTATTCAATCTAGTTTACCTCTTCTGTTTACTCATTGTTTTTGTTGTGCATGCTGATCAATAACAAACTAATAGAGATCATTTTCCTTATTACTGAAACTGACAAGTACATGCTTCTAAAACCATTTTTGAGTGAATAGGGGACTATTTTCAGATAGTAAAATTCCAACCACGGCATAATATAATCGACTACGCTAAGATATTACACTAAAACAGATTCTGAAGGACGCGTTGTTGTGACCTAATATATAGGTAGCTAAAATACATTATTAGCGGAAAGACTCTTAGGAATACAGATTGTATTCGCCATGAATTCCACTTGTGAAAATTACTATTTGACTTTCGGCTATAACAACAATGAGAAAAAATGAGGGGAACCTCCCAATTTGGGTCGAGATTTGCGATATGCTTTAACAACACCAAACGAAGTATTAGAAAAAAGTTATTGGCAGAAATAAGCAGGACCTTCGAAAAGTTGCTGTGCAGTTACAACATGAAATGACGTCCACGAATAGCTATACAGTTCTGAACGCGCTACTTTTACAGTAGAACACTTTCTGCATATGTTATTGTGTTATGTTTTTCACGTATGCAGTAATTTCGGTTTTTAAGTCACAAAGCAATGTGTGAGCGACTGCAATACACTAAAGATTTTGTGGCTCCCAAAAGAAACTAATCTTTTGGAGTTAAGCTCCGGCAAGTGAGGGGGCTATAAGTTTTTTGTGATAACATGTTACCCAAAACATCTTCCACAAGACGCATAGTGCTGTTAGCTCTACGAGCAGTAGCTCCATCTTGTTGAAACCATGAGTGATTTCGTTTTACCTTAGCTGGCCAGTGAACTGGTGGATCGTTTGCCAATAACATCCACTGTCAACGGTTTCTTCTAAAAATAGAGGCCAAATAGTGCACCGTCTAGAAGCTGCTACCCGCACCCCAATTTAAGGATATCAGAAGTTTTCCTCTCAACAATACATGTAACCGATTTGCAATAACGAATTCCCTTTTCATGATCCATATCTTTCATTTCTTATACTGCTGTGACTTTATACGGGAAGAGTTTCAGTGCTTGCTTTATCGCTTTATGGGCTGTTGCAAGACCGATATCTTATTCTTGTGACAACTCGCGCAATGGTTTTCCTGGTCTCTGCTGCATAATCATAAATATCCTAAAACTTGTGTTCGTTTAGTGTAGATGGTCTTCCAGTTCCTTTCGCATTGAACACTGACAATGCTCCTATCTCCTACTGTCTCTAAAAATTTCTCAATTAGTCAAAAAACTGCATTACGATGAGGTACAGCTGTTTCCGGGAATTTTGCAGCAGATGCCTCTTACACTGAATCCGTATATTTATCGTCTTGTCGAAACACATTTTCAACAAGAAAACTACATTCCTCAGGTGAAAACACCATAATTTAAAAACAAGTTGAACATCAAAACACTACACGTCGCATTCAGTACCTTTCATTAACTGAACAAAATAGTCAGATGTCACGCAAAAATAGAATTAAAACACAATCACATATCTATGAAAAAGAAGTTCTACCAACTACTTCGGAACTCCAGCTTAATCTACATTCGTAGTCCGTAGTACAGTAAAAAGCAAGGTAGTTTAATTTAAAAAATCTACAAAATTATGAGTTTTTTTGTTGGAACGCATATTAATTACTTTAAAAATAGACGTGTTATTTCTATTTTTTTTAATCTCAAGTTCATTTAGGTCCCAGTTTTTTCTTAGGGGGCGGGGGGCAAATTACCTAGTAACCGATTTCCTTCGGGGTAATTGTCTCAAAATGTTTGGCAAACTCTGTAATAAGAGAAACTCATGGAATCAGATTCCTTATTGCCAAGCCTAATGTGCCTCCCACGCGACCCTGTTTACAGGCTTCAATCACGGAGCCAGTTCGTATAATTGCAAATCAACGGTAATGATGGGGATGGATGTAGGCGAACAGGTAGGGCCAAATCATAGTCATAGCACCGAAGACAGATCAAATTTGATTCGGAAATTGAAATGTATTGTGCAAAAGACATTTACAGTACTTAACCAAACAAAATGGTGTGCACTGAAATCGGCAGTAACAGTGCACCAGTAATGATCATCAGGTGTCATCAGTTACAAAATGAACATATTCCGATATTTCGAAAGGCACTATGGGATTAAGACGAACGAGAGTGAGAAATGGACCAATGAGAAGCGACAGTGGACCATGGCAAAATGGTTCAAATGGCTCTGAGCACTATGGGACTTAACTTCTGAGGTCATCAGTCCCCTAGAACTTAGAACAACTTAAACCTAACTAACCTAAGGACATCGCACACATCCTTGCCCGAGGCAGGATTCGAACCTACGACCGTAGTGGTCGCGCGGTTCCAGACTGTAGCGCCTAGAACCGCTCGGCCACCCTGGCCGGCGGACGGTGGCATCATCTTACATAGCCTATGGGTGTTGGTATTCGACGCGTAGTTGCAGACGGCGGTCCGGCGCTAAAGTATTCAGGCAAAATCGTAATAGTAATCTATGCCCTGCGACTGCCTTAACATATAACCTGTGAGTGAGTGAGCTCTAAGTAAAAGACCTTCGTTGTTCGTTATTTATTTGGCTATTTATTTTTTTATGGTGCTGAACGTGGTGGCTGTTAGAGGCTACAGAATATGAACTAGCATGATAACCAGTACGAGCTCCATTGTGATGGACATTGATAATACAATGCAAACATAACATGTTGGTTGCCTCAGGAAACCATGAAAAGAGGAAGTGAGTGAATCTGCTTGTTCTTATTTAAACACTCTTCGCTGGCGTGAGTCAACTTATAAAGTAACATAGTGGATATTTCTGTATCCCTGGCAACGTTGACAGCGTTTTTTGCGATTTTTGTTATGAGAAAAGAACAACCAATGTTACTGTTGTAACTGACGTGTAACACCATTTGTCATGCAGAATAACTGTTTTTCATAACATCTGTAGTAACGTGTAACAAACATGGAACACTTCGGAGAAAAGCTACAAAATCAGCTGCACGTGCACTTCAGCGAGTAAAAATTTCGAAACATGCACTTAAATTTCTAACAGTGGTTGGATTGGCACAAAATCTGATATGGGTGTTACTTAATCCTATAGTTTTCATTTTATCTGTTAAGAAAGAAGTCACTTATTTTTTCTGATCTTTCCACAAAAAGTAAACCTGTTAACTGCAGCGTGTAGGTGATTGTGATATGCTCGTATTTATACAGTACCGAGATGCGTTTTGAAATCTAAAGCATTAGCATGAAACTAAAAAGAAAAGATGAGTGCTAAAAGTGCGGGTTCTCGTAAAACACTGAAAGGGTAGCCAAGTTTCATTTGACGAAGCAATCAGTATCAACTGCACCCTCCTCGAGACTCTGCAGATAAATTCAAAAATTTACCCAGAATCCTTTCGCAAATAATGGCGATCAGAAACTTTGTGCTGCCATCTCTTCCTCCGTTGGTAGCGAAAAAAGGATGGAAGATTAGGGTTCAACACACTGCGGCATTAGACATGAAATACAAGATAGGATCGGATCGTTCTATTAAAGATGCCCTTACAAACGAACCATCTCGGCATTTGCCTGAAACGATTTAGGGAAATGTAGTGGACGATGCGGATCTGAACCACCGTCCTCTAGAATGCTAGTTGAGTGTGCTAACGACAGAGTCACAGCGTTCACTGTCTGTAGAAACTTTCCTTCGATTAATTCCAGTACCAGTATCATGGCTTGCTGCCCCAGGAAGTAGAAACTAATCTAGCCTCAAAAATAAAATAAAAATAAAGAAGAATTAATGTAGCAAACTAGCAATTAAGTGTAATTATTAAAATAAAGTAAAATCAAGATAAAATGAATTTGAACATGGAGGCATTCACGTGCAACAAATAATGAATCATACACTCAACAGCCAAGGAAACTGGTACACTGCCTAATATACTGTAGGGCCTTCCAGAGTGCGCAGTAGTGCCGCAAGACGACGCGGCATGGACTTGACTACTGTCTGAAGTAGTGTTGGAGGTAATTGGCAACATGAATCCTGCAGGGTTGTCTATAAATCTGTAAGAATACGAGGGGTTGGAGGTCTCTTCTGACCAGCACGTTGATAGGCATCCCAGATATGGTCAATAATGTTCATGTCTGGGGAGTTTGGTGGCCAGCAGAAGTGTATAAATTCACAAGTGTTCCTGGAGCCACTCTGTAGCAATTCTGGACGTATGGGGTTTCACATCGCCCTGCTGGAGTTGCTCAAGTCCATCGGAATGCACAATGGACATGAATGGATACAGGTGATCAGACAGGATGCTTACGTAGCTATCACCTGTAGGTGTCGTATCTAGACGGATCAGAGGTCCCATATCACTCCAACTGCACACGCCCCACGCCATTACAGAGCCTCAACCAGTTTGAACAGTCCCCTGCTGATTTGCAGGGTCCATGGATTCATCAAGTTGTCTCCATACCCGTACGGGTCCATCCACTCTAAACAAGACTTGTCCGGCCAGGTAACATGTTCCCTGTCATCAACACTCCAATGTCGGTGTTGACGGGACCAGGCGAAGCGTAAAGCTTTGTGTTGTGCAGTCATCAAGAGTACACGAGTGGGCCTTCGTCTCAGAAAGCCCATATCGATGAGGCTCCGTTGAATGGCTCACACACTGACTCTTGCTAATGGTCCAACATTGAAATCTGCAGCATTTTGCGATAGGGTTGCACTTTTGTCACGTTGAACGATACTCTTCAGTCGTCGTTGCTCCATTCTTGTAGGATCTTTTTTCGGCAGCAGCGGTGTCGGAGATACGATTTTTTAACGTATTTCTGACATTAACCGTACGCACGTGAAATTCTCCTACCGTAAAATCCTCACGTCATCGCTCGTGCGCCGACTATAACACCACATTCAAACTCACTGAAAGCTTGGTAACCTGCAATTGCAGCAGCAGTAACCGATCTAACTGCGCAAGGCACTTGTTGTCTTACATAGCCGTTGCCGACCGCAGCGCCATATTCTGCCTGTTTGCATGTTTCTGTCTTTGAATACGTATGCTTATACCAGTGTGTTAGGCGCTTCAGTGTAAGATTCGGCTCATACCTACAACTGGTAACCGAAACGAAAATCAATCACTTACGAAAGCACATGTAAATCCGAAGAAGTTGCTACAGATCTGCTGTAATTTTACTTTTATCTTTATGAGCTTCTTCCGAGTCTTAAGTTCGTCTTATATTTTCCGGCATTCTTAAATGCAGCTCATGTATGTGCCATTTTCCAAGACTTGCCCATTTATCATAATATTGAGGATTCAAGTACATTGGAAGTTTATAAAAGCTACTACTCGGTAACCGTAGAGGTTAAGGAATGTTGTACGAAGAACGAAACTAACACGCTAGTGTTTTCTGGTTCTTCGACCGTTTCGCCAGAATTACGGCGGCATTCTCAAAGGGCGGAAATCCTCTGCTGGCAGTGGAGCGTTGCCAGCAACCAAATGCGTCACTCTTTGGAAATACCGACTTATCGCTCCGCCGAAAGCCCAAAAAAAAAAAAAAAGTTTAAGCATGAGATGCCACAAGACTATGAGAATACTCACTAACGAACTTCCTATTAAATGTTCGTGTTCCTTCAGAACTTTACAATTTTGACTTAGTTAAACTACTCTATGAGAATAATCGCATTGAGATGATGTAAAACAGAAGAACTATTTTGGGAAATATAAAAATGTAAACTATTTGAGGCAATACAATGGCACAGTTTCGGCAATAGTGTATCAGTCACAAAATTTGTTGACTGCTAGATTATTTATTTAGCGACATATTTCGAGGCGATTTGGCATTGCAAAATCGTTTGACATAAGTGTATACAAATAATAAAATTTCTTTAGATGACGGTTGCGATCATTCCGTAGAGAGAGATAAGGATGAAATGACATCGCATCTTAGTAGAGTATCCTTCTCTCTGTGCACAGGATGATTACAGGAGTCATGTAAAGGAATTTTAATATCTGTGCACAATTACGTTAAATGTTTTTGTAATGCCACCATAGCCTGATGATAAAATATCACATCGCAACATGTCGCTAAATAAATAATTCAGTAGTCAACAAATATTGTGACTAGTAAGAGTATCTCAAAATTTTTCATGTTCGACCATAGTGCTATGTAAATGAGAATGAGGGATCTCAACTTGTTATCAAGCAATCAGTGAGAAGATCCCAGTGAATCTTCCAAATCTGAATATATTTTTCATTGTCAGTATTTAATAACGGAATGTATTTCATCTGTAACTTTCTGCATTTAAGACGTGAATGTGAGTTATATAAAAATGTACGTTTGCTAATCAATAACCAACCTGCTTTGTACTAAATACCAAGTGTTTTATTACGTCTGGGGTTGAATAATTCACCTCTTGTTAGAAAAGTGAAATAAAACGAATTAACAAAGTAATTCTCCATGTGTTATATGACATTCACTTTTAAGTTTAACCACAGGTTGCAGTGACATATGTTCTTCGTGTCACCTTTACGTCCACTAGCGTCAGTAACCAACAACTAAAAATTAATGAGCATCCACAAGCATAATCAGCAGTTGCGGACTTTTTAGCAGCTGACAGCTGTATTTTGACGTATGTGCATTATTAGGCCTTGTAGCTTTTACATTTAGCTCGTCTGGCGCTACAGCTGTCGGAAGTAACAACAGTGGTTCGAAATCGATTAATTTCTTGATCCCTCCTTTTTCTTCTTGCCTCTGGAGGACAGGAAAAAAGGAAGGAATTAGAATATTAATGAGCAACAGAGGTGACGTGAATAATTATTTAGTTGATTTTTCTGAAAAGCTAGCCCCTTTGTGAGACTAAAGAAGATCGTACAATACTCTGAGTATCCTCTACACGAAGGTATTATTTTAAATTCAAGCTCTAATAAAGTAATACTAAACAGACTGGTTCACACAGTTTCATTCAACCAGTCAAAAATACTGTACGCAGATCTTATTCAGTTTACTGTACGGCATTCTTCAGACTTACAAAGAGGCTAAATTTTCAAAAAACAACAAATAAACAATTACTTACATCGCCTCCTCAGCCCAGTGAATATGGCTTCTTTTCTGACTCCAAAATTTACCGAACATGTCAACGTTTGAGTATGCGTGGGACATGACAGTAATGTGCAACTGCCATTCTTTAGCACTAAGTATTTACGTTCTTTGGAACCGATGTTTTTACATCAGCTGTCAAAATGTCAATTGTCTATGCTTGAAACATCTCACCTTACGAAAAAGTGTGAGAACTCCCTGAAAATTCAGAACATTTTAACAATTTACTAATAAATTTCTCCTACATAAAATTACAGTTGCCAGGTCCTACATAAAATTACAACAGACATATCACACTGCTCTGTAAAACGTAAGGACGAGATAGATAAAGTAACACAAGATATTAACAACTCAGTGAAAATGAATTAAAATACGTGAGCATGTTACTAGATGTCTCACAGTGCACAAAAGGCTGGACGTCACAAAGCTTGAAGTAAGGATCACTATAGCAGGTCCAGTGAGACGAGGCAGTTGATGATAAGGGAAAGGACTGTTCGTTGATCAGCGATCACATACGGCGCACTTTGGTAGCCGTCTTCATTACAACATTTGGATGACTTCACACGGGCAAGAATCCTCGGGAAACTGCAAGAAGAACGAAGTGTTACGAGTGTAGTCCAGAATTTGGTATTGCTCACAGCTCTGTTTCATGCTCGTGGGAATCGTTCAAAACCACAGGCACTGCTGCCCAAAAGGGAGGAGGTGGTAAAACACGTTCAAGTACAGCAGTAGATGATCGCTACACTGCACAGCAGGCAAGAAGGGACCTTTGTGAAGCAGCGGATCCAATTGAAATCGCATTAATGGGATTGCAAGGCTCACAATATCACGTTCCATAGTGGTACAACGACTGCATGGGTGTGGTATCACTGCCCGACGACGAGCATGTTGTGTTCCGTTGACAAGTGCACATCGATGGAAACGTTTGCGTTGAGTGATATTCTCGGATGAGAGAAGGCTCAGTCTGAATAGTGATTCTGGACGTATTGGGAATAATGGGAATCCGTAATGCTCTGAGGAACATTGTCGAACATGATCGTTTCGATGGTCCACGTGTTATGGTGTGGGAGGCATCCTTTATTGTGACAATGTACTCTTTCGCATGTACGTCTTTCCAGGGGTGCGTTTGTCTCTGATCTTATTTTTCGGAATGAGAATGCGCGACCCCATCGAAAAGCGCAGGTGGAGGGTATTCGTCAAATGGTCTGGCCTGAAAGTTTCTCCGATGTAAATTCCACCGAGCACGCTTGGGATGTGTTGGGGTGGGGGGGGGGGGAGGGCATATTGCAGCACATCTGCGTGCACCAATGAGTATCCGGTAGTCGTCAAACGCACCGGTGGAGGAATAGTATGCTCTACTAGAAGAACGACTTACCAACTTTGTGACCGGCATGGGGCACGTTGCAGAGCGCTTGTCACCGTTGACGGTGATCACGCATATCATTAAGAACCATGTTCTGCATTTTGTAATGCTGAGGGACCATCATAAGGCACATCATACGCAAGTTACTTTCTTCCTTAAGTTTTGCACACCATTGTATGCTGAATATTACAAATGGAATATTGCAGGTTCATTCCATCAAAACACTCAATTAGCATTCAGCACCAGCCCCTTCCGGCTTGTCAGTAAGGCTCCCCATTAGCAAGCACGTCTGTCTGCGTTGTGACCTCACCCGGAAGAAAAGGTGTCTGTTGACGTCACTGGTAGAGAGTCGGATGTCCGGGCAGATCGGCAGCGTGGAGGCCCCGTGTGACGTAGTCTGTGACGCACGTCAGGTTTTTGATTCGACACGGGAGACGCAATTTCCCCCTGTCCGGCGAACGCCGACGCGCTCCAATTAATCACTGCCCGCCCACCAGCGGTCGGTGGGCTTCGCGCAGATAATGCGTTGACGCACCAGAGATTAATCTCGGCGCAGCTCCATTCCTCAAGCTTTGCCAGTGGAGAGGCCGGCGGAGAGAGAACAAATAGCGCAGGCAGTAGGAAATTCGCTTCTTCGTACATTTGCTGTCATCGGTAATATTTTGGTACTGGGAGATGATTTCGATCTGTGTTGATTTATCTTGCTGACTACTGAGATTTTACTGTTACTCCATGCAGTTATGATACCAGACATTCAAACACTGACATGCTACAGTATTTACATCTGCGTTATGCTGCTGTCTAGAAGGCAATAAGGCTAACATACTGTAGCTATGTCGAGTTCATGAAAGAGTGCTTCAGTAAATGCATTATAGGAAGAGAAGCTGCTCACTTCAAGGAGTGATCGATTTCAATGCTGTAGCACGCTGTAGAAAACGAAGACGTGACGTTGAACTGACACATAAAAGAACGGTTAGCTGATGGTTTCAGAAGAATGTAACACAGCATTCGTGACACCCGATTTTAACTGTTAGTCACTTAGTGAATATATTGTTGTACTATCGCGCGGGAAAATTATGTACAGCGTTTTCATGTTTACTTGATGCTTCCCACCAGAATAGCAAACGTAATTAATAGGTGAAACAACAGGTGATGGAACAAATCTGTGAGTTCTCAGGATAAAACGCCAAGGATATGACGTACGATGATCGGAGTTCCTCATCCCGCTACGTTCGAACACTCTATGTCAAAAAACTGTGAAAAAATAATAAAAGAAAGAACACTTAATGATATTTGGAAATTTTTTTAATCTGACTTCTAACCGGTTTGATGCGACCCGCCACGAATTTCCCTTCTGAGCCAACCTCTTCATCTCAGCGAAGCACTTGCAACCTTCACTATGTGATCAAAAGTATCCGAACACTGCCATAAACATACGTTTTCCATATTAGGTGCATTGTGCTGCCACCTACTGCCAGGTACTCCATATCAGCGACCTCAGTAGTCATTATACATCTTGAGAGACCAGAACGCGGCGCTCTTCGGAACTCACGGACTTCTAACGTGGTCAGGTGATTGGGTGTCGCTTGTGTCATACGTCTGTACGCGAGATCTCCACACTTCTAAATATCGCTAGGTCCTCTGTTTCCGATGTGATAGTGAAGTGGAAACGTGAAGGGACACGTACAGCACAAAAGCGTACAGGCCTACCTCGTCTGTGTAGTGACAGAGACCGCCGACAATTGAAGAGGGTCTTGATGTGTAATAGGCAGACGTCTATCCAGACCATCACACAGGAATTCCAAACAGCATCAGGATCCACTGCAAGTACTATGACAGTCAGGCGGGAGGTGAGAAAGCTTGGATTTCATGGTCGAGCAGCTGCTCATAAGCCACACATCACACCGGTAGAAGCCAAACGACGCCTCGCTTGGTGTAAGGAGCACAAACATTTGACGATTGAACAGTGGAAAAACATTTTGTGGAGTGACTAATCACGGTACACAATGTGGCGACCCAATGGCAGGGTGTGGATATGGCGAATGCCCGGTGAACGTCATCTACCAGCATGTGAAGTGCCAACACTAAAATCCGGAGGCGGTGGTGTTATGGTGCGGTCGTGGTTTTCATGGAGGGAGCTTACACCCCTTATTGTTTTGCGTCGTAATATCACAGTACAGCCCTAAATTGACGTTTTAAGCACCTTTCTGCTTCCCACTGTTGAAGAGCAATTCACGGATGGCGACTGCATCTTTCAGCACGATCAATCACCTGTTCATAATGCCACGATAATAACATCCATGTAACGGACTCGCCTGCCCGGAGTCCTGATCTAAATCCAATAGAACACCTTTGGGATGTTTTGGAATGCCGACTTCGTGCCAGGTCTCACCGACTGATATCGATACCTCTCTTTGGTGCAGCACTGCATGAAGAATTGGCTGCCATTCCCAAGAAACCTTCCATCACCTGATTGAACGTATTCCTGCGAGAGTGGAAGCTATCATCAAGGCTAAAGGTGGGCCAAGACCATATTGAATTTCAGCATTACCGATGGAGGGCGCCACGAACTTGTAAGTAATTTTCATTCAGGTGACCGGATACTTTTGATCACATAGTGTACATTCTCATTTATTTGCTGGGTGTTCTGGATATTCTCCAGTTTCTGTCTTCCCTGTCAGTTGTTTCCGTCTATAGCTCCCTCTGGTCCCTTGGAATGTATTTCCTTGTGTCTCAGCGGATATCCTACCATCTTGTCCTGTGTGCATTTCAACGTTTTCCATGTGTTCCTTTCTTCGCCTATTCTACGGAGAATCCCTTCATTCCTTACCAGTACATCTAATTTTCAACATTCCTCTATTGTACCATATCTCAAAAATTTCGATTATCTTTTTCCGGTGTTTCAATATTCGACGGTTCACTACCATAAAATGCTAGGCTCCAAACATACATTCTCAGAAAGGTCTTCCCCAAATTAAGGCTTAGGTTTTACACCAGTTGTCTTTCTTTTGCCAGGAATTCCCTCCATGCAGGAGAATTCCTTTAGTTGATCTTCTTCGAAGTCAAGAATTTTGATATTAATTTTATCTCCAAATTCATTTCCTGTAGTCCTGATTACTCACGTCTTCCTTCAGTTTACTCTCAATCCATATTCTGTACTCATAAGACTGTTCATTCCATTCGAAAGCAACTTCCGTTTTCCTTTATTCATTAACTTACAAATACTGACAGAAGCGAATAATGAGTCGTCATGTCACGCTGTTTGTTGCATATGTCTAACTTTCTGATTATATATAAATTAAGATTTTCGTAATGTCACGAGCAGTGTGAGAAAATTTCTACATAGGAAACGATACCTTTTTATTCAACCATGTTCCAAGTGTCTTTGTGCTCGTAGTTTCACCTAACACTTCTCAAAAAAATTATCGATCATTTCCATCTTAAGGCAGTGGTTTCGAAAATTTACATTTGTAAGCACATGGTGCATATTGCATTACAATTTTCTTCCACTATGTCTAGATGAATTAATACCTTTTAAGGGTTTTACTTATTTACAAGGCTATGGCTGTTGGTTCTACTGCTTTAAGTTCATCCGAATGTGGGCGCTAACGAAGGAAAAGAAAATATGTGGAATCCATTAACGAGGACAGAATGAGCAATAGAAAGAGCGAAAGAAGGCGTAACGCAATTTAGACGAAGTCTGAGTACGTTGTTAGCGTTGCTATCATTGTAAGCTACGGAAAACTATCACACACAATAAGCTAGCGTCACTTCTAAAGAAGAAAACAGCATCGTGTTTTAAATAAGACGGGCCGGAAAAGTATTTCTTATTTTTCGTGGCAACTATTTCGGAATAGCAGTGAAATAATTAGAAGCAATGTGCTGCAAGGTAGAGAAACAGCACACACTGCATACATAGTCTCAGCACGAGTTCTTAAGGAGGTTGAGGAAAACACAGTCAGCAAAGGTGGTGAAACCTGGTTACCACGTTCGCCTGATCTCTATCCTCGTGATTTTGCCTGTGGTTCTACTTGAGAGATCAGGTGTGCTCAAATATTTCACACGAGCGTATAGAATATAGAGAAGTGCCAGAATACTGAAAACAGTCCTCAGGCAGAGCTGAATCGATGTCATTGGAGCACTGAAACGCTCGTTTCGTCGGCACCCCGCAGGTCACATGATGTGACACACGCGGCTGTGGTCAGAACCCACAAATTGTTAGCGATGTGCGGCGCGCGAGACAAACTACATGACGTATGCAATTGCGGAATCTTTTAAAGCATTACCCACTGGCAGAACAGTAGCTCTGTGGATTGGGGAGGATCACTCACTATGAACCTGGTACGCACCATTCTATAAAAACATCTCCTCTGCCCCACCACAGTGACACGGCTACTACACTGTTGGGCGACTCCCAATTTTGCGAGCACCGAAACCTCTCGTCGACATTGTTTTAACATTTAAGCCTTTCAACCAAATCAATGCCAGAAACTGAATGCAGGCATTTTCTTATCATCCACCCCCCTCTCTATTAATAGCACTGCTTGGAAATGCATTGTCCTCCGCCTGAGCTTTCTGAAAGTTTATTTCCATCAGGAAAATACACGCTGTTTGCGGAAAGCATTCGCTCATTATGTAGCATAGGTGACACCGACCACAACTCACATAGAAATATTGCTGAGAGACCAGTACATCATATCTTCGCTGAACAAAGCCCCCATCGTCCAGATACTGGAAACGGGCCACGGCGTGTACAATAGCTAAAGGAGGAACATACGGCCGTGACTTCCACTATACTGCAAAGGGTAGAATAAAGAATCTGGAATGGCAGACTTTTGCCTCATGGAGAGGAGCGTGGCAAATCAGATGCGACGTCGTGTATGCCTCAGAAACAGAACTTAGGAGTCACCACGTTGTATGAAGTTCCTATTTTGTGGGTTCTTTTCATTACAGAGAATGTGATATGAATACAAGCTGTTTCAAAGCATCCGCAAATTGAGGATCTCTCAAATACGCGTCGTTGTCGACACCATTTGTTATAGTAAAATGGCGGTAAACTACATATCGGTATGATTCTTGAGTTTCTCCCGGCGTTTTTGATATTCAAAATATCCACGGGTGTACTGCCGGTCTATAGTGTCCAACGGGCTCTCCGCCCAACCACTGCAGCACAACCTGTTGAGATGGATGAAGTCACGAGGGAGGAGGTAGGCACTGCATTTATTCCATACACAGGCGCACTCTCGGGGAAAATCGCCCGCATTCTGAAGAAACACCGGATCGGAACTGTGTTTTGTCCTGCGAATAAAACTCGTGCACTGGTGGGGAGCGCCAAAGATGACCTCGGTTTGAGGAAGGCCGGCGTGTACCAGATTCCGTGTCAATGTGGGAAGTCGTATATTGGTCAGACGATGCGTACCGACGAGGGTCGATGCCGTGAACACCAGAGGCACACTCGACTGATGTATCCGAGCAAGTCGGCGGTCGCTGAACATTGTTTGTCGGAAAATCACGCTATGGAGTATGACCGCACGAGGATTCTGGTACAGACGTCGAGATACTGGGACAGCGTTGTTAGAGAGGCCATCGAAATTCGCACCAATGACGACCTCATAAATCGTGACTGGGGCTATAATCTTAGCAAGGCTTGGGAACCAGCGATTGGGTTAATCAAGAGTAAATCGAGCAAACGCATAGTTGTGACGACCACGGCGGACAGAGCCATCACACCGACGTCATCTCAGACGCCGTCGCAATCTGTTCCACCGCGCTACCGTAGCGTGGGGCGCGGACGGCAGAGGGAGCGCGCCGCGGGCGGAGGGTATTTAAATCGGCCGCTGCCGCGACCGAACCCAGTTTCCCCTGAGCAGCCATAGCGTACGGATCTCCGTTCCGGCACGTTCACAGGAGCTTGTCCGTCAGTTCACCTGATGATGGCGACATGTTTGATCGCCGAAATATTGTGCCCGTTGGACACTATAGACCGGCAGTACACCCGTGGATATTTTGATTACATATCGGTAGTTAAAGGCTTCCCAAGTTTGATGTTTTTAGTGTTATAACTTGCATGCAATGAACTTATACCGTTCCAATGCTACGGCAACTGATGATATATGAAAAGTGTGTCGTCTTGATACCATTTGTCACAGTTAAATATCAATGACAGTTGTAGATTCAGTCTTTAAACAGCACACGAGTATACATTTTGCGGAGACCCAGCAGTCGTATTGAAGCTGTAGCGTAGTTCCTAGTGCCCTGAGCCGTGAAGGTAGCATATTGACTTGCACCCAATCAAAATTTTCTTTATTCACCTTTTGTTTCCTAAAATATTCTGGGTCTTCCTTACAAATTTAATAGAGCGATTATATGCAATAGGAGATCTGATTTACTGCAATTCTTGTCGTATAAGCCAAGAGTGGTATGTTTCAAACAATCTCCTCTTCCATTCAAATGAAATTACTTCTTGAAATCTATGTGATATAGTACGTTACATCAGAGTGTCGGTAGTCAATTATAGAGCAAGAATGTGGATATTACGCATACGCAGACTGACATTACACCATGTACTTTGACTATATTCAGTTTAAATGCGAAAATGGGATGAACATTTGATTGAATAAACGAATAACTTCCATTAGCATGTATCAAAGATCGTTGCGCAGCGTTATGTAGAATTCCTCTACCAGAAATTCTCTGTTCAGGCCATTGTCAAATCCAGAATTTTCTTTGCGAATTTCTCTTTTTCGTCAATCACTAACAGAGCTGTTTGCTGCAACTAATGCAGCTATTTTACGCCCTTACATTTTCATAAATGGACTGTATGATTTACGTGCCGCATAACTGCCGCTGGAGAGCGCTGATACAAATTACAGTGAGGAGCACGTTGTGTTCAGTGAGACACAGCAGGTGGTTTCAAAGCGTGCAGTAGCCACGACGTACACCTGGCCTGGCGGGCTTCGAGATGACAAACACGTCCCGTGTGAGGACGGCTTTGGCTGTAATCCCCTCTAGTACAGGATCTGCTGCGCTCAGGATTTGCCTAATTTGTTTTATTCAACATTGTGGCCGCATGTCGTCCCCGTCTCTGCCGTCTGTAAATTTTATTCTGTGCGTTATCGGATTTCAACTGTTTGTATGTCACAATTTGGGAGGTGGATATTGGGACTGAAGCGCGTGGTCGAAGTGACACTTCTGCGGAGAGACATTTCTATGGAGACGGAGGCTCTTGCTGCGAGGAGCATCTTTTCACAGGTAGCATACAGGCACATTGAGATTTTTTTTTTCCTGTCTACTAGTGTAGCGCAGCATACTGCAGTCCATAACACGCGATACCAGAAATTAGTTTCAGTGTATGCTGAAAGCCAGCGAAACCTGCGACCAGTCACTTTTTATGACACTTTATTTTTCCGTCGACAGTTTCAAGCTGGTTTGCTCACTATCAGACGAGGTCCAGATTAGATTGGAATGGGACGGTTTAGTTGTGAGTTGGACAATTCATGTCCGCAGCTCGTGGTCGTGCGGTAGCGTTCTCGCTTCCTACGCCCGGGTTCGATTCTCGGCGGGTTCAGGGATTTTCTCTGCCTCGTGATGACTGGGAGTCGTGTGCTGTCCTTAGGTTAGTTAGGTTTAAGTAGTTCTAAGTTCTAGGGGACTGATGACCATAGATGTTAAGTCTCATAGTGCTCAGAGCGATTTGAACCATTTTTTTGGACAATTCATAGACACCATCTTAATTTACAAAGTATGACATTTCATCTACTCTAAGACAAAAAAGGCGCACCACTAAAGAATTATCTGAACGGGACGGATATCCGTAAATGTGATGTACGAGGGTTGGAACTTAAATAGTGGCAACTATTTATTCACCATCAACACTAACCTAAGGGCATCACACACATCCATGCCCGAGGCAGGATTCGAACCTGCGACCGTAGCAGTCGCACGATTCCGGACTGCGCGCCTAGAACCGCGAGACCACCGCGGCCGGCAAAAGAGTGACATGTTTGCACGTTACTGTACTTCAAAGTAGTCACCAACGTTGTGTAGAACCCGTTGCCAGTGATGTGGAAGGCGTAGAATACCGCTGGCAGAGCCTGTTCTGTTGATGGTGCAAATGGAGCGGTCTACTGCCCTTCGAATCTCTGGAACAGTTCTGAAGCGAATGCCGCGAAGTGATTCCTTCATCTTCGGATCCAAATCAAAGTCACAAGGACTTAACTCCGGGGAGTATGGTGGATTGTCGTGCAAAATGATGGGTAGGTGGGTCAGAAACGGTCGCCGCTTCTTTCGCAAAGGCGATCGCAGGTGATGCTCCAAAAACGAACAGCAATACTGTGCATTGACGGTCTGCCGTGGAGGAACGTAATGCGTTAGGACAACACCATCACAGTCGTACACGAGAATTACCACAACTTTCACCATACGGGGGTTCTGACACACTTTCGACTTTCATGGCAACCAATAATGACATCATTCGTTGGATTGGCGTTTCAGTTTTGGCTCTTTTGATGTGGCCCATGTCTCATCCAGTGTTACGATACGGCGTAAGAAAGCCTCTCCTTCGCGCTCATAACGCTCCAGGTGCGTCTGAGCAGCGCCGTAACGCATCTGTTTCTGCGTATCCGTCCAGTCATGCGGGACCCATAGTGATGCAATTTTTCACATTCCCAGACGTTTCTTCAGGATGCGAAGCACAGTCGTATGTGCTAATCAGGTTTCGTGGGCGAGCTCACGAATCGTATGGCGTCGATCAGTGTCCACTAACCCGGCAACAGAATGCACTTCTTGTTTCGTTTGCGCGTTTATTTTTACGTTCCTTTTTTAGTCAAATATCTCCACAGAGCCGTGCACTGACATGATTTATTACCTTACAAGACAGTCCCACATGTCACCCCACAGTCGTAACACAATACATACATGTCATATTAATGCAAATAAATCCACCTCACGGGGTCTAAATCTGTCAGATGGGCTGTGGGAAAAAATTAAACGGTGTCTGGTAATAGTAAACTTGTTTCATTCAAAACCAACGAATGTAAAGCGAAAAACTATCTGAAACGTCGCTCTGCACAATTGCCACAAACTGGGGATCAGCCCAGCATCTGCCTAAACCGATGAGGAAAATGGGTGCACGTGTACGGGTACGGAGACAACCTCATGAATCCACGGACCCTGCGGATTTGGAGGAGACTGTTGAAGCTGGTGGAGGCTCTGTAATGGGTGTGGGGCGGGTGCAGTTGAAGTGATATGGGACCCCTGATACCTCTAGATACGACTCTGACAGGTGACATGTACGTAAGCATCGTGTCTGATCACTTGCATCCACTCATGTCCATTGTGCATGGACTGAGGAAATTCCAGCTGTGCAGTGCGACACCTCACACGTCCAGAAATGCCACAAGGTGGCTCCAGGAACACTCTTCTGAGTTGAAACACATCCGCTGGCCACCAAACTCCCCAGACATGAACATTTTGAGCATATCTGGGATGTCTTACATTGTGCTGTTCAGAAGAGATCTCCAGATCTCCACCCCCTCGTACTCTTCCAAATCTATGGACAGCCCTGCAGGATTCATGATGTTAATTCTCTCCAGTACTACTTCAGACATTAGTCGAGTCCATGCCACGTCATGTTGCGGCACTTCTGCGTGGTCGCGGGGGCCCTACAGGATATTAGGCAGTGTACCAGTTACTTTGAGTCTTCGGTGAAGTTCCTGTAATAAAGCTTACACATTAAAAATTAGAAGTTCAGTGCAAGTTATCAAAGGGTGTTAAACTGCGGGGGCCCTACACAATATTAGGAAGGTGTACCAGTTTGTTTGGCTCTTTAGTGTATTTCATCACAGTAATAATGCGATATGTTTTTTTCCATGTAACACTAAGCCCACATACCGCATCGACCTCTGCTTTCACATTACAATGGCATTGTTTTTATAAATCGTTTTCTTTTTCTCAGCGCTGCTTATATTTAAATTATTGTGTTAACTTTGAACATGTCCTGCAACTTTGCTGAATGACACCTTTCTTTTTAATTTCATATTTTATTATTTTTTCTTGCAGCCTAGTGCACTGACCACCAATACAAATTTCTGATTCATAAAATACAAGTTCAAGAGTGAGGAGAATGAAGCAGTAATTGTGAGGCAGTGGTTTATGGAAAACTGCATTCGTGAAATTGACTGACCTGCCCAGAGTCCAGACCTGAATGCAGTGGAACACCTCTGGGAACGTCGACGTCGCTACAGACCCCACAGTCAAACATAACTACCACCTCTGGTTTCGGTTCTTGAAGGGCAGTGAGACACGGACTCCGTTGTAAAAGCTACGGGTGGACACACCATATATTAATGTCCACAAACGGGTGTCCTGATACTTTTGATCAGGTAGTGCAGGGTTTTTCTCACTATCAACCAGTTGTTTATGTTACAATTCATTGGTGGTACTTTAATGTGCATAAATCTGTCAGTCAGTTGCACTTGAAAAAAAATAAATACGGTAGGTGTTACTAACACTATTAATACTAATTCCGTTGTTGAAAATTACCACTTCCATCACTGTTGAGCCATTGGTTTAACTACAAGATAGTAGGATACAAAACTTCTCTCAAAAAGCTTCATGTTCTCTCGTTACGTGTAGCTCCTGAGTCTTTGATCTATTTCTTAACTGTCTCCAATGACATTTTTTCTCATTTCATTGACAGGAATTCAAATGGCTCCAGTTTCTTTATGCTGGAGAGTAGAGCTGTAGATCTTTCGACCAGTTTTCCAATTGTAGTTTTTCAATTGTGCCAATGTTTCTGTTATAAATTCAGTTTGCATTCCCTCATTTCGGTTCATAGTACTTCTTCCAGAGTCTATTTTCCTGCATGCAAGCTGACTTTCAATTTCTGCTTCATTACCTTGCTACCTGCCTGTCGACCTCAAAATGTCTATTTTATAGTTCACTTTTTGTATTCATTGAAAGATATGTAATCTCTATTTTCATTCAGCGTGTCGTGTTTCATTTGCGTGCACCGGATACTTTTAAAACAGGAGTTTTCTGTAGTCGATATGTTACGCCACAGAGGTTCCGAGTACAGGCAGGGTGATCTTAGGTTGCCAGTTACCCTGTCATTGCAGTGAGCATTCTAAGACCAGCTAGAGTGAAAGTCGGGTGTTGGCTATGTTGCTGAGTGGCTGGAAATGTCTTGCTCGGCATAAATATAGAAATTCAGGGATACAGAGAAGACCCTTGGTAAAGTCGCTAAACGGGTCTAATGCTTCCATTCAGTTCATTGCTGACTAATCTGGTGTGGCAGTAGAAGAGAGATTCAAATGGCTCTGAACACTATGGAACTTAACTTCTGAGGTCATCAGTCCCCTAGGACTTAGAACTACTTAAACCTAAATAACCTAGGGACATCACACACATCCATGCCCGAGGCAGGATTCGAACCTGTGACCCCAGCGGTCGCGCGGTTCCAGACTGTAGTGTCTAGAACCGCTCGGCCACTACAGCCGGCAGTTGTAGAGAGAGAATATGAAAGTGTTACCCAGAGCGCCAATGGGGCAAGTACTGAGTTTACTAGAGGAAATGGAGATTTATGTACACAGAAAACGACAACCGAAGTTACTGCTGAATGAACAGAGAATGAACAGAGTGAGTCTAACCTAAATGCTTACTTTGATGTATTCAGAAATCTACTGGTCCGAACGGCGTCAGGCGCCCCAACGTATTGACGTGCGGACGTGTGCGCCGGCCGCCGGTGACGAAGAGGCTGGCCTTTCCTCCGCACGTTCCACGGCAGAAAAACAAGAATGTCATACAGAGAAGCCACGAGGCGCCGCCATTGAGATCCCACTCCGGATGTATTATCGACTATAGATTTTTTAATTTTTGATTAATAATCACATTTTCGTCAATTTTCCTACAGTTACGGTTATAGTAATTGATCTATCATGCTGGAAGGTTTCATTTTATACTGGCTTTTACACAATTGTATGTTTTACTTTGCCGGGCTAGGAGCTTCACATTATTAATATCTGCACATTTTATGTGGATTTTAAGTATGGATCTAATTCCACGCATGTATGTCAGTACATGTTTTATTGTCAGACGCTCTTTTTGGTATGTGAAGTAATTTTGCTTTGTGAAGGCTACGTATAGCACTGCCACCTACAGGAACTTTATGACAGTATAGCGATCGAAGCGGTAATATTGCAACATGTATCGAAACAAATTCAGCAATGTTTCAACCGAAATTACTTATTGAATGTCCCTCGTGTATTGTATCCCGGCTACAATTAAAATTTTCTCATTTACTCTCTGTCCTAGTGATGCAGTTTTCATGGCCAGCAGTGTGCGCAGACCTCTCCAAATTCTATGTCGTTAGATGCTCTCATCGTTAGACGTGTACTTAGCAATTGGCTCTTGATTGTACTGAAACCAGATAACGTAAGGTATCACGCCACACTCTTGCAAAATTTTTTAGCCATCATAGCAACATCACCCGGTGCTTTCTGTTGCTTGCTTGGCTACTATGGAAGACTTCATGGCGTTATTTTTGGGGCAACTTTGTTAGCTCTGTATCCATCAAAGTCAACATGGGCAGCTAAGTTGTTGAACTCACACACGATGGCTCTTCAGTTCCAACTTTGGTAATAAGATCAGCTAGAAAACCCAACATAAACAACTGCAGACCTAATCTTTCGGTGTAGAATTACTGGCACTTCCAAATGCTCAGGAGTGAGAAGAATATGGATAAATGTGTTACATACGTCGGCCTTAAGGGGCTACCAGAAGCATTCTTATCAAGCTGCCAAGTGAGGTTCTGTAATATGACCAAAACAGGATTGATCAAGAGCGAAACTATGCTTTCAGTATTAGGATTTGTATTTGATTAAGGTATGTGGTATGTCTCCAGCTCGTACGTGCTCGGAATCAATGAGATACTGAACCCCAAACGTGTATCCTTCTTACGTATCAGTCCGCATCTGTCCATATTTTATTTTGTTGAAAAACAAATTCTTTCTGGTGTGAGAAGGCATGTCATGTACCCGCCTTTAGGTTTAACGGCTTTGTAAGAAAACAGAATCCTCTTGATCCAGATAGTGGCTCCCTAGCTGCAATACGGGCTGTTACGGGGCTTCCCCAGGGGCTGATACTTCGCACCCTATCTGTCTGCTCGGCCACACACCCCGAGGCAAGCAGACGCGCTCTCAATCAATATGTATGGAAATCGGCAGTAATGGGCTATAAAGTGTTTCTCCCCTCCTCATGTGCCCCTACCTCCCTCACGATCAGCAGATAAACACGACTCACGACACGGTAACAATAGTGCGCCGTTTATGTCATAGAACGGTTCTTCAAGGAAGAGACGTTTTGCGCTGTGCAATGAACGAGGCATGGACACACAGTGGGTGCCCGTCGTCTTGTACGAACGAATCATCAAACGTACACTACTGGACATTAAAATTGCTACACCACGAAGATGACGTGCTACAGTCGCGAAATTTAACCGACAGGAAGAAAATGCTGTGATATGTAAAAGATTAGCTTTTCAGTGCATTCACACAAGGTTGGCGCCGGTGGTGACACCAACAGCGTGCTGACATGAGGAAACTTTCCAACCAATTTCTCACACACAAACAGCAGTTGACCGGCGTTGCCTGGTGAAACGTTGTTCTGATGCCTCGTGTGAGGAGGAGAAATGCGTACCATCAAGTTTCCGACTTTGATAAAGGTCGGATTGTAGCCTATCGCGATTGCGGTTCATCGTATCGCGACATTGCTGCTCGGGTTGGTCGTGATCCTATCACTGTTACCAGAATATGGAATCGGTGGGTTCAAGAGGGTAATACGGAACGCCGTATCACTAGCACTCGAGATGACAGGCATCTTATCCGCATGGCTTTAATGGATCGTGCAGCCACGTCTCGAACCCTGAGTCAACAGATAGGGACGTTTGCAAGACAACTATCTGCACGAACAGTTCGACGACGTTTGCAGCAGCATGGGCTATCAGCTCGGAGAACATGGCTGCGGTTACCCTTGACGCTGCATCACAGACAGGAGCGCCTACGATCTTGTACTTAACGACGAACCTGGGTGCACGAATGGCAAAACGTCATTTTTTCGGATGAATCCAGGTTCTGTTTACAGCATCATTATGGTCGCATTCGTGTTTGGCAACATCGCGGTGAACGCATATTGTAAGCGTGTATTCGTCATCGCCATACTGGCGTATCACCCGGCGTGATGGTATGGAGTGCCATTGGTTACACGTTTAGGTCACCTCTTGTTCGTTTTTACGGCAATTTGAACAGTGGACGTTACGTTTCAGATGCGTTAGGCCCCTTGGCTGTACTCTTCATTCGATCCCTGCGAAATCCTACATTTCAGCAGGATAATGCACGACCGCATGTTGCAGGTCCTGTACGGGCCTTTCTGGATACAGAATATGTTCGTCTGCTGTCCTGGCCAGCAATTTTTCAGATTTATCACCAACTGAAAACGTCTGGTCAATGGTGGCTGAGCAACTCTCTCGTCATAATACGCCAGTCACTACTCTTGATGAATTGTGGTGTCGTGTTGAATCTGCATGGGCAGCTAGCTGTACATGTACACGCACGCCATCCAAGATCTGTTTGACTCAATGCAAAGCCGTATCAAGGCCGTTATTACCGCCAGAGGTGGTTGTTCTGGGTACTGATTTCTCAGGATCTATCCACCCAAACTGCGTGAAAATATAATCACATGTCAGTTCTAATATAATATATTCGTCCAATGAAAACCTGCTTATCATCTGCATTTCTTCTTGGTGTAGCATTTTGAACGGCCAGTAGTGTATCTTCACTTATAACTTTACCAATTCCACGAGTAGGTAGTAGCTATTGAAATTTCACTATCATATTCGTACTTCGTTCAACAAGCAGCGCAAAAACATGTATTAAATTCGGATCAAGCTACAGTTGGGGCGCAGTAGTACTTACGATGCCCTGTAACAAGCCCAGGTTCAGTTGCTGATTCGTAACAAAACTTATCATGACAGCAGACTGTACTCTGCTTATGACCTAGTATATTCACAGCTACGCACTACGTATATTAGAGGCACCAGTTACTACGTCTGCTGACTTTCCGAAAAAAAGAGCAGTATTCGCAGATACGCCATATAGATGAAGCCTAGTCCAAAATACCCTCTGAATCTCGTACAGGACTCATATAAGGCCGGAGCTAAAAGAACCCAACATACTCCTTGGAAAGGAGAGTGAAAAGTGTAAAATATACACTGAAGAGCCAAACAAACGGGCATAAGAATGCGTATTCACATACAGAGATACAGTATGTAAACAGGCAAAACAAGACACTGCGGTAGGCGACGCCTATGTAACATAACAAGTCTCTGGCGCAGCTGTTAGATCGGTTACTGCTGCTACAATGGAAGGCTATCAAGATTTAAGTGAGCCCGTACGTGTATATAGTCGGCGCTCGATAGATGGGATACCGCATCTTCGAGGTAGAGATGGAATGGGGATTTTCGCGTACGAGCATTTCACTCGTGTACCGTGAATATTATGAATCCGGTAAAACATCAAACGTCCGACATAGCGTCAGTGCAATTATTGTCTTTGAACAAAAGTTTAATTTCTGTTCGTCTCATTCCCTATTTTTTTCACTCACCTTTTGCATTGTACTGTATTGTACTACAGTTATCTCTTTGTATGACTAAGTTTCATCGAGCTTATCAGTAACATCATGCGGAAGTTACTTTCGTTTTACAGTTTTGCAGACCAGGGTGAACCCGGACTTCACCGGAAAACTTTCAGATGTTGTTCAGGAATATCAGAGACATTGCCTATCAGAGTAGCCGCGATGGAAAACTACGCGTTGCAAGAATTGCAGCTTCTATATTCATTCAGACAACCAAGCAGCTCACAAACCTGTCAGCCTCTGCTGCCAGATCGAAGATTGTTGCGGAGTGTCATGAAACGTTTGTAAGGCTAGCGGAAAGCAGCAGGCTAAACCTGCTGTGAGACCCTGGTCACTCAAGAAATAGTGGTAGGGAGCAAGCTGACAAACAGGCCAGGGCGGCGAAAACGGCTCCATTCGTTGGACCGGAACCTGCCTTAAGCCTGACTAAGATGAAAGTAAAATCTAAACTATGTACTTGGATCGGGACGTAGCAAGTGGAATATCGGACTGAACTCCAAACACAAAAATATTATAAGGTATTGCCGAAAAATGTTTAAAGAGAAGATCTGTAATCCTTAGGTAAGGAAACAAATTAAAATCGTGGAAAATTTGCTGACTGGAAAGTACTCTGACTGCCGATGTGAATTTCAAGAAACATCTGAATACGATGGGAACAGAGAAAGAAGTCCCTTAAGTGCAGACTATGTGACAGCGAGATGAAACCCCATCACATTTAATGATCAAATGCATAAAAATTATGCGAAAATACACAAAATATTTAAATCCTTAATTCCGGAAGAAATTGTGGCTAACAGAGAACTTGTAAAGGGACCCCTTCTACTCAATAGGTGTACTGGATAACTTTACTAGAATGACAAGGAGAAATACCGCACAGTAAATTTAGTTTCGTTGATGGCCCCAGCAGGGGACTAGGACCACTATTGCTCTATCTTCTTCGTCACGTCAAATCAATCACTCCTATACGAAAGCAATGCAAGACGTTTCCTGCCTGTTACTGAGATCACTTTGATGTGTATTCAGTTTTGTTTATCTTGTTTCGCTTCTTATTGCGCAGTAACGTGTTTTAACTTTATGCGCTGAATAGGTTTCTTGCACCAATTTTTTTAGTGTAGTCCTGTTACTATAACGTTATTCACACTTGGCAGGGACGTAATGAGGGAATCGTGTAACACGATGTTAATAAGACAAGGGTAAGTGAAATACCATTTCATTAATATGATTTTATGAACAATACCTGTACTTCTAAAATTATTAGAATGTTAACTCGCTAGGCAATCTGTCGAACAGTTTGTATAGGGGATAGAGAAGCGAGACTTGAAGAAAATTCTTGACGTCTGTCGGATCCTTCCCAGGTTTCAACATGACTACCACTTTAGCTTTACGCCAGATTTGGGCCATCCGTAACTTCGAGATGCAGTAGTTAATTGGATTTAAAATAGACATTTTAGTATCTGATCCGAATCTCTCTCTCTTTTTTTTGTTCAACTCGTAGGTCATCTAGGCCTTAAACATTGCTATTCTTCATACAGCATGTGGCGTCCTCTAGTTCTACTAAAGTGAATGTGCGAGTTGTAAAGTCATTTTCTTCAGCATATCTTTGTAGCTTTGTTCTCTCAGATCTTCTTTTGGTTTTGTCATTTAGTAGCAGATGACGAGCTACTTGATGAGAGCATTACAATGGAGGTTTCAGCAGAAACTCTAGTGTGGCCATGACTAAGGGTTTTCGAGTTTCCACGTCTCATGACTTCTATGTGTTACTAGGTCACACCACTTTTCTGTTCTAGAGGCAGGTATGGTAGGCATCAGTTGTTAATTGAATAGTTGCTAGCATTTCTCCAGAGGTGTATTTGAAACTTTGTAAAGTTCTGGTGTACAGGTGGTTCTACGGCCCCTAGGGACGTGTTTCCGTGAGAACACCTCTTGGTCTCCTTGAAGTTACCTGAAGGCTGCACGCTGGAGCACCTGATTTCAGCAGATGTACAGAAATCGGCACTGTCTAATATTGGTCCGGAAAACCAATTTGACATGTACAAATACCAATATATATATATTGCATTGCATTATTTTGAATTTGTAAATAACTGTACTGCCTTGCACACGAAAATAATAATAATAAAGTGCTAAGAATGTTTCATTTTCCGTAAGATAGGGCCTTAAGTTCCTAAGACAGCTGTTTGAAAAGTAGTGATTGCAAAGATAACGTCAGCTGAAAAGTTCTGCACAAATCCCACTTCAGCAATGAGCGAGTGTCCTTCAGCTGGAGTTGAGTAACTTGAGATCACACAGTCCTGATCCTCAGGTGTAGTACTCACTGGCGGCGACTAATCACCTGCTTTTCATCCCATTATTATTTAAATTCTAAGTTCTTGCTATCTCCGCTCACTTCCTCTCGTTTTTTTGGTCATTAACCATACACGATGGAGTGCAGGGATAACAGAACGCCTCGTAGCCCCCACTTACTAGTGGCAATCGCTTTATTTGTGCTCACGCAGGACAATGGAGCAGCCAATCTCGGAGCGCTGATAGGCGCTGCTCAGAGATGACTCGCCGGTGAACTCCATTATTCTTAGTTTATGGCCCGACTAACGCAATCAAGGGCGGCAGGCAGGCTGGCGTGATTGAAGGAGTAACGAAGAGGAGGTGGTCGGCTGCAAGAACTGCCGAAGCTCCGCTGGCGCCAGTAGGTTCTCCTGCCATACCGCGGAACCTGGCCACCCCTCTAGCGTTCTCTGTCTCTCCTCCCACCTCCCGCCACCCCCCCTCCTCCATCCTCTCTCTCGCTCTCGCTGTTACGCCGTCTGGGGAGGCAGGCAGGGGCGCCGATTTCAATAGGTCCGGTCAACACAGCACGACAATAAGTCGAGGGTTGTTATAGCTACCGCCTGACAAACACCATATTGCCCAATCATCGGAGGGCGGGGGACACAGCCAGCGGACGGGAAGGAGAGTCCGTCTTAATTTAGTCACACATCCGGCACAGAGAAACAGGGGTGGGAAAATAAGCGAAGGGAACGGAAATATGAGACGCAAAACGGGGGTGTGTCACACCAGCTGCAGCTAAATTGGTAATTAGTAGCACTGCCAGCCTGAGGCTCTCACATTTAAGGAAGAGTAGGGTTTAACATCTCTTCGACGTCGATGCCACTCTATATTGTGAGACACGATGGCGTATCTGGATGGATTGTTAAAATACAGATCTGTATTCGAATCACGTTCTCATGCACATGTCCGGTCCATCACGAAATTCCATCCAAGCCCAAATCCCTTATGATACATCCTGGAAATCTCTACCCTAACCCTCTGGCATTACAATAATTCGTCTCAAATTAAGATGTTCGGAAATTTTTAATTTGGTGCGTAGAGTTTACGTACTACTCCTTCCACGCCCTTGATTACATTTAAATGCAGTTTGATCATCTGTTATATTAAATATTTACTGTAGGAGAATGTTCTGTTCTGTTTTAGAACAGTAAAGTTACACTGCCAAAGTGATGTACAAGTGTTCTTTTGAAAAATACTTTGTAACTCACAACTGCTTTGACCACAGTTCTCAGAATTATTACAGTCAGAAAATAAGAAGAGTATATCCAGTATCTTGTGACAAAGGCAACGCATCAACTCTTCATCGAGCGCCCAACTTTGTCACTTAAGATTAACTGCTGTGCCCGCTCTTATGTCACATTTCAAAAAGGAGGTTACGTTAACAGAGGACGCGTGAGCAAGCTTTCTTTGCAAGTGCTCGTACAACGAAGCGTGCCACATCTAGCCTCGGAAACTCAACTTTTTATTGGTGTCATTAAGAGATGTGAAGTTGGAGGCAGCGTTCTGAGCTGAAATAGGTGACCTGAAGCCAAATGAGCCGAAGCACGATGAATGGTGCAATGCTGTGTGCATAGTTTATTAGGTCGGGGTGCAATGTTGATAGTCGGGGAAAACGGTAATCATAAAAAGTTATTAAGCTTCTATTGTCAGAGGGACTATGTGGAGAAACCCCATAACTTAGTCCTGTTAATATGCGTTTTAACTTCTTTCCTAAGTTACCGGCATAGCGTTCATCAACCAGCTTCAAACTACTTTATCTCTAACACTCAAGGAATAAAGGAGTACTTAAATCTTTCAGTGCTAGCTCTGATTTCTTTTACGAGGGTCAGTCAAAAAGTAATGCCTCCTATTTTTTTTTCTACGTTTAATTGTCAGGAAATTTAAATGCAATTACATAGGTTGAAAACCACAACATTGAGGATCATTTTGTCATTTTTCAATGTAATCTCCGCCCATCTCTACAGTTTTGGTCCATCTTTGAACAAGGGCATGTATCCCAGCACGGTAAAAATCACAGCTCTGCTTCCTAAGCCATTGACGCACGGATGTTTTGACGGCCTCCTCATCTTCAAAATGAATCCCACGATGAGCTTCTTCATCTGCAGTCACCCGACGGTCACCACGAATGATGTCATCAACTTGCTGAATGTTGTGTGGAGTCACTGCACTCACCGGCCTGCCGCTCCGCTTTTCGTAATTCAACGGTGTTTGCTCTTCAGCTTCCTTACAACGACGAACCCATCGTCTAACAGTGCTGACATCCACTGTCACAACACCGTACACCTTCTTCAGTCTTTCATGAATGCGTATGGGCGTTTCACCTTCTGCATTCAAGAATTCAATCACGCAACGCTGTCTCAAACGAACATCGATGTCGGCCATCTTACAAACTTCTGCTGTGCTGCCACCTGTTGACACAGAAAGTTACTACTGCAGTGGATTGCAGAAGAAGGTTTGAGGAATGGCGCCAAATTCAAATTTTTCACTTAACTTAATTTTTTTAAGTAGAAAAAAAATGGGAGGCATTACTTTTTGACCGACCCTCGTATTTTATCATGATGGTCATTTCTCCCCACGTAGATGGGCGCCGACATAATATTTTCACAACTGGAGGAGAAACTTGATGACTGAACTTTCACGAGAAGATCCTGCCGCTGCGAAAAACGTCTTTGTTTCAATGATTTGCATCCCAATTCACGTATCATGTCCGTGGGATTCTCTCCCCTATTTCGCAATAATACAAAACTAGGTTCCCATCTTTGATCAGTTTCATCTGACGAAGGTCCGGCACAGCACGCAAGTACTCCAGGGGGTGGTCACACATGGTTTAAGAGCATCTTTAGTAGACATGTTTCGCTTTTGAAGTGTTATTCCAATAAATCGCAGTCTTTGATTTGCTTTCCCCCAACATTATCTATGTGATCGTTCCAATTTAAGTTATTCGTAACTGTAATATCTAAGTATTTAGTTGAATATACAGCATTTAGATTTGTTTGATTTGTAACTGAAATTTAGCGGATTTCTTTAGGCGCCTACACTTTTCATTATTTAAAGTCAACTTTCAGTTTTCGCACCAGATAGATACCTTGTCTAAATCATTTTTCGATCAACTCAAACAATCTACGAGGCTGCTCATATTGTCTCCTAAATCGTGTATGTAGATTAAGGACAACACAGAGACTATAATGCTTTTTTGGGGAACGCCAGATATTATTTCTGTTTTACTCGACGACTTTCAGACAATTACTTCGAGTTGTGGCCTTCCCGACAGGAAGTCATGAACCCAGTCGCAAAACTGAGACGATGCTCCACAGACACTCTACGCTACTTGATTAGAAGTCGCCTGTGAGGAACGGTGTCAAAAGCTTCATGGAAACCTACAAACATGAAATCAATTTGACATCTCCTGTCAAGAGCTTTTACTACTTCGTGAGAGTAAAGAGCTAGTTGTGTTTCACAAGAAGTATATTTTCTGATTCCGTGCTGACTATTTGTCAATAAATAGTTTTCATCGAGGTAATTCACAATGTTCGAACACAATATTGTATAATCGTACCCTGAAAGGAACGTGACTGTTATACAGTCCGGACCGGAGGACTTACCGTCATTAAGTGGTTTCAGCTGCTTCACTACTCTTAGTTACTCATGTTGGAAGTTGTTCTGGACCCGAATTCTGGAAAATTTACTTCGACTTCTTTGGTGAAGGTGTTTTCCGAAACTCCTTGACCAAAGAACCGTGCTTTAGTGACACTGTCGGCAGTGACATCATCATCGTTATCGCGCAATGAGGGTATTGATTGTGTCTTGCACTGGCCTATTTTACATACGACCAGAATCCCTTTGGGTTTTCTGCGAGATTTAGAGTCGAAGTTAAGTGTGACAACGGGAATACATCCCCTTCAGCCGAGCTTCTCACAACTTGTAAACTTCTTGGCGCTAGCGGACCAAGTCAGGATAAAATGTGGCCGATTGCTGACAAGTTAATTGCTCTGATACGTGCAGTTTAATTCATAACGTATCTGGAGTAAGAGTTAAAAATTACAATTATCCCAACTAAGAATGACGCAAAAGCATTTTCTATTCTATTTATGCATTAGTTTTCGTGAGAAGAATATTTTACGTTAAGTCATTATATCCTTAACATGTGGACTGACATCGTGCTCAATTATAGCCTCATCGTCCAACAGGCAAGAGGGGATCCTCGCCCAGCAGCAGGTGCTTTACAATCACATTTAACAGGATTACAAGAGACGTAATCTCATGTTCCATAGTTGTACGGCAACTGATTGGGGGTGGTCTCTTTGCCCAACGAAGGATACGTTGTGGTCCGTTGACACCCATAGTGCGGCGGCACCGTTTGCGATCGGACTAAACCAGCTATGATTGGGATCGAGTGATCTTCTCGCATGAGAGCAGATGCACTCTCAGTAATTATCCTCTACTTATCTTTGTATGGCGACAGGTGCAAACACGTATTGTATTCACGAACATTGTCGATCATGATCTGTTTGGTTAAGTGTCACGTTGTGGGGAGTCTGAAGTTGTATACGTGTAGTTATCTCCAAATCTTTGAACTGGGTACACTCTCCGGTCTATCTTTTTGTGCCAATGTACTCCCTCTTCATGTGTGCCTTTACAGAGGTGGATTGAGGCCTGACTTCATTTTTATGGATGACAATGTTTCAACGGTCAACTTTATTGTGACAAGGTGATTCATCATTGCGGGTTTTCACTGGTGCATTCAACATGGACATAATTTTTTTTCAGGTGTCAGTGCATGCCTGAATCGGGCAACGCAGCTGGAGCAGCTCTTACACAGAGAGGATATTCGGCGAGTGGAATGAGCTGTGCACTCCCCCAACATAAATCCCATCCAGTACATGTGGAATGCTTTGTGGAGAGGTATTGCAGCACGTCCACATGAGTGGGAGGACAAGGCCACCGTCATCCCACTCTGACATGTTGCCAAATTTATTCAAGATAGCCAATCTAAGATGACTGCGATAAATGTGCCAACATGTGATGGGAGGTTCAGATCATGGCGGGAAAACAGGTCAATTGGGCTACATCCACTTACCTAAGTCATCCAACCACCATCTTTTTCTTGGAACCGGCGGTAAAAGGACTCAGCCTGTGCTGGGCTGCTGGATAAGATAGACATAAGTCTTTATTTTGCATGCAGTGTTTATTTAAACAGTTTGAGTTTTCATAGGCAGTAGCTTAAAAAATGGTTTAAATGGCTCTGAGCACTATGGGACTTAACATCTCAGGTCATCAGTCCCCTAGAACTTAGAACTACTTAAATCTAACTAACCTAAGGACATCACACACATCCATTGCCGATGCAGGATTCGAACCTGCGACCGTAGCAGTCTCGCGGTTCCGGACTGCAGCGCCTAGAACCGCACGGCCACCGCGGCCGGCTGGGAGTAGCTTAATCCAGTGTGTTCACCATGGCGTCCAGAGCCCAACTGACCTAGTACACAGTACTGCCACCAGAGGCCGCAGTCATCTCATGACAGTCTGGGCAAAAATGGCGGGAAAAATTCTCAGACTGTGTACCACTGGTGGAAAGAGGAGGGAGGGTATTTTATTTATTTTCAGCGGGAAGGTGGAATAATTTATTTAGTGATCGATTTCACATACTTTAATTATTACACTGATACAGAACACTGGCTTGCTTGGGGTCGCATTAAATAGCCTACAAATGGGCAAACTACTTGTAAATCACCGAAATAATGCAGTACACCGATTTACAGACACGAAAACAACTCGTAAATTCTCAAAATAATGCATATATAACGCTCTGTAAACATGGTCACTAATTGTAAACTGTTGAACTAATGTATTGCACAGCCTATAGACAGGTTCACAAAACAATACAGTACACTGATGCACAGACATGGTCAATACATGTAAAACTGGCAAAAAAATAATGCATCTGCAATGCTCTGCAAACACGCTCACAACACTTAAACAGCCGAAAATGATGCAGTGTGCAAACACTCATTGAATGTGAAAATGCTTTTGGGCTATCATTAAGAAATTCGACCGTTTACTGTTCCCTACAGAGCTCCAAGGCGAAATGATAACTGCATGCACTCTTCCTAGAGATGCTAATGGGACAGCCCATCCCACATGCGAGACGCTTCTGGCTGTGCAAGTGTTTACCTAGCGACCATGACTGTCGCATAGGTTTCATAGCTGCAGATCTAGTGCTGAGCGAGATGTTCACTTAGCTGCTCCCCTTTGCAGGGACTGATAAAGGGTTGTCAGTGTTATACTGATGTCTCACGTCTATGTAAATAAGAGTCAAGTTGCCCTCTCAGAAATCGTTAAGCGTTGCAGAAATAGTTAACAGTCGTTTTTGTTGTTATGAGAGCTTTCGTGATGTCTCAGCCTGCTGCATGGAAATTCTTGCCTTAACAGGACTTCTTTATGAAAATAGTCTAAAATAATACCGAGTACATTCTTTCCGATGGTCCTAATGATGCATCCAGTTCTACCCTTTCCGGAAATCGTGACATCCTGCTTTCGGGATATGTCTCAGAAGTGGTATACACTCTCACCCCTAAAAGCCTAATCATGTATGTGCATGCTTGTGAAAACAGTGTTAATCGTAAAATCATTCTTGTTCTTTGAAAAGAGAGCTCTGTCTAAACACAGATGGGAAAACCAGAACACTTACGCAAACAGAATTCGAATCACTGCCCTGTAGAAGAGAAAAATGGCTGGAATTGTCAGTGTCCTACAGCTCTTGATCTGGAGATGACCTAATGCCACAATGATGAATGAGGGACAGCATCCCACCAGAGATTGTCTTTGAGCACCTGAACAAAGAAGAAGACAAGATGTTACTCTCAGAACTTTCCACAGATACCTTGCCCCTGTCTTGTACAAACCAGTCTGTAGAGGCTCCTATGTCCCAGCACAGAGGTCATCTTGTGAATGAATGGATCATTCTGATCGGCTCTTACCGAATTTACCCGCCAAATTGCGGATGCTCCCAGTATGAAAGCACTGATCGCTTTTTTTTATGAATATGACACTTTCAGTGGCAAAACTATTTTGTACAGATCGCCATATTGCACTGGCAGCTAAACCCTGCTAAAGTTGTCTCTGCATCCTCTGATACGGAAGAAACTTCCTCAGTTACACTGACCTGCCACTGACAACGGAAGCTTGAATATATCAGCGTGGTAGAGATATCCAACCCTGCTATATCACCACATACCGTATCGATGTAGTAAACACCAGAAACTCGTACATATGCCATGACGACAGACAGGATAAGCACATGCATTATATATAGTCCTCATAACACTAGACATTTCCCGTGAGCCACAGCCAACGGTCATAAGTTATCTGCCCCTCCACACACACTGGACAGATGTATGATCAGAGCACCTTCAGTGGACCGAGGTCACTCTCCAAACTGCCGGCTTTCCCCTGGCGCAAAGGCGTTACTGCTTCTGGCCCCGACCTGCTTCCTTACTTGCTTTCTACACACACCTCCAGGCTCTAGGATTACAAGAACATATGAATTTCATATAGTTGAGCAGTACATCATACCATTTTCGCGATACTTCTCTATATCAAGCACATCTACATCTACATCTACATCCATACTCCGCAAGCCACCTGACGGTGTGTGGCGGAGGGTACCCTGAGTACCTCTATCGGTTCTCCCTTCTATTCCAGTTTCGTATTGTACGTGGAAAGAAGGATTGTCGGTATGCTTCTGTGTGGGCTCTAATCTCTCTGATTTTATCCTCATGGTCTCTTCGCGAGATGTACGTAGGAGGGAGCAATATACTGCTTGACTCTTCGGTGAAGGTATGTTTACGAAACTTTAACAAAAGCCCGTACTGAGCTACTGAGCGTCTCTCCTGCAGAGTCTTCCACTGGAGTTTATCTATCATCTCTGTAACGCTTTCGCAATTACTAAATGATCCTGTAACGAAGCGCGCTGCTCTCCGTTGGATCTTCTCTATCTCTTCTATCAACCCTACCTGGTGCGGATCCCACACTGCTGAGCAGTATTCAAGCATTGGGAGAACAAGCGTACTGTAACCTACTTCCTTTGTTGTCGGATTGCATTTCCTTAGGATTCTTCCAATGAATCTCAGTCTGGCATCTGCTTTACCGACGATCAACTTTATATGATCATTCCATTTTAAATCACTCCTAATGAGTACTCCCAGATAATTTATGGAATTAACTGCTTCCAGTTGCTGACCTGCTATTTTGTAGCTAAATGATAAGGGACCTATATTTCTATGTATTCGCATCACATTACACTTGTCGACATTGAGATTCAATTGCCATTCCGTGCACCAAGCGTCAATTCGCTGCAGATCCTCCTGCATTTCAGTACAATTTTCCATTGTTGCAACCTCTCGATACACCACAGCATCATCTGCAAAAAGCCTCAGTGAACTTTCCCCTGGCAATATCGCTTGCATAGCAGTGCCGCTTGCGCAGTGTAATTCCGAACATATAGACTGGAAAGTAAATCTCTAGAAATCCGAAATATTAGCGAGGTGGAGAGCGCTGTGAACCATTGAGTAACTAGAAATTTATCTTGTCTGTGAAAACCTTTACGAGAAAGTCGAAAAAAATAGAGGAAACTCTCCCCACGCACGTTTAACAGTGCTGTGAGCAGTAACAAACTCCTGCGCTACACTCGTCACATTCATCCTTCTTCCAGTTCCCCCATGATTCTTCCCCATTTGTGTCAACCAGATGTTGTCTCCTGACCATGTTGCAATGAAGAACATTACTACAGTGCATCATAACTGCTAGATGATAGATACACATAGTCTTTTCTTGTGCCTTCAACTGGCTCGTGATGCAGGGCAGCTCAATTAGGGGCTATAGTCATACTGACCTCACGCCATGTAACATCCAACTTTTGTGCACAAGTCAGCCATCTCTGAGAATGTGCTCCCATAGTAACATTCATTTCGAATAAGTTGTTAATATGTTATGTTACTTTATCTATCTCGCCTTTAAGATTTGCAACGGAAAGTAGGAGTAGATATCAGTCTTTCAGGCTGTACATACATCATTGGGTGAAGATTTGTTGAAGAGAGATGTAGATCGATAGGGGTGAGAAGTCGACTTATTCGATTTCTGACCAATAGTCTACTATCTGGACTTGACAGTTACCTGCAGGGAAGACTTCGAGTTGGTTCTAGGAGCAGGCGTGAATCCAAGAGGGGATGTTGGGGGGGGGGGGGGAGGATAGGGTTGAATCATGTGGGTCATGATCCCCACTTAAGGTGATATCATTAAAATGGTTATATTTTTACGTATATGAATTTAAGTATGTTATTGAGTAGAAAATAAAACATCACGAAATCTAAGAACCTTCAAATGATGAGAAATTCTGGAAACTTACTAGCTCTGTTCAGCATGGGACATTTCTCAGTTGCTCGCCTGAGAATTACCGCATATGAATGCTTTTGCAGCCTGGCAGCCTGCAGACAACATTCGAGCCAAATAGGTATTCATTCACAGCCTGACGGCTACTGCTGTCAACAACAAATGTGACACGGTTCGTGAGTCTATATACAGAACAGGATAAAAGGGGAAATTGACTAAAGCAATACACAAAGGGAAAAATTCTCCATTAACGAAAAAAAAGGAAATAAAGGTTGGCTGATTTTCCCAGAGGGAACTGCATTCTGCCCGTGTTGACGCTCGCTTAGCCACAGCCTGCAGAACTGTGTCCACAGTCGTAATAGTTGTAGCGCGAAGTGAGATTTAATGTCAGGTGGGCCTAAATTACGGTGTAGTAGAAGCTGAGGAAGTTCCTCGTTACTATAATTCTTAGATCAAAAACGTGGCACATGAACTTCTCAAATATTCAGACTAATGCTCTCAAAATTATATATATATATATATATATATATATATATATATATATATATATATATATATATATATATATATATGTGTGTGTGTGTGTGTGTGTGTGTGTGTTTGTGTGTGTGTGTGTGTGTGTGTACTACACCCTGTAACTGCTGGGAATAATGTGTGATGACTGTCAATGTCATGTTCGCAATGGTGTGGTCACACCTAAATGTGAATTAAATTAGTCCTACCATTGAAAAGTTGCAACCGGGAGTATCGTGTGGATTAGCTACTCGAGTTGTGACAATACTACACTCTAACTTGATCAGGACCGGTACTTGGAGTCTAATACTAGGAAGAGTAGAACAATTGGGTGCTGATTATTTGTTTATTATTAAAAAAACCTCTCAAAGAAAGATGTGCAAAGAGCACAAGTGTAGTTCGTTAACTACTACTCGTTAATCAAAATTTTAGACTCGAAATTACGCCCACGTTTATACGACTGAAACACAAAGTGCTAGACACTGATTAACATCGAAGCTAAAAAACCTCCACCTTGTCTGGCACAGACAGTAAAGGGCACCGCGATGAAACAAACTGAACACAATACATTTACTGTTAAAGGTTCCCTATCTTTCGAGCTGCGATGCGTATGTCGCCGAATTCGGTGATGTGAAGAGCAGAGATCTGTTCTGCTAACTGCTGTCGCGATCGTGAAGACGATAGTGTATCGTGTAGCTGAAAATTCTGACTACACAGGGAAAACACCATCCGCAAACTCCTAGGGTGGAAACCACTTCCGTACCCATCCGGATACGAATCAAGCATTCTGCTTGCTCATAAGCCTGGAGCAGGGACTTGACGTAAGTGTATGGTCGTAAAGAAACACTTAGCAATGCCTCAGTCTCCACGAAGAGGCACAGGTTCGTACCTCTGCTCACAGAGAGATGACTTCTGCTGCTCCTAGTGACGAAATTAGCACATTCGAGATTCCCCAAAATCGCTGTCTAGCCAAGTGCTCCTAGCAATACCCGCCAGAGTGTCTCTTCTCCGCGAAGAGCCCAGTTTAGAGCATTCCTCGCCTCGTTAGCATTAACTCTCCCTACAGGTAATCATCACTCCCAATCCAAACGGAATACCTCCCTCTCTCCGAGTCAAGGAGCTGCCAGCCAACTGCCTTCAGCTCATACTCAGTTCGTAGGAAGCTTCTAGAATATACTGCGATCCCTTCTCCGTATACAATTTAGTCAACCAGATACGTTTCTGTGTCTTTTGGAGGGAATACGTCTTGGTGTCTGGTATGAGAATCTCTATGGCTGTTAGCCTGCATCTGCAGCAAGCGTTCCACATGCGTTACTCGTGCTAAAAAAGGCTGATCGAAATACTTGTAAAATGCTATACGAATGATCAAATGCTTTCAGCATCGTCTCCTCCCCGTCTCCTTAGCAACCGCAGGTCAGTCGCGAGTAGCCCCTTTCCACAAGTATCGCAACGGGACCGCGGTCTTGGGCAGTAAATGCCCGGCATTCTCTCTTCAGAGCCACAAAACTGCCCTCCATGCAGCTCTTGTTCTGTTTCGATCATGAGGAGTGCGAAGGCCCAAGGCCTACATTCGCTCTACTTTCAGAGTCACTGCGAAGTTACACTAAACGCGTACACCTATACATAAATGTTAGTATTTGGCTACCCCGTATTAACCAATAAGTGATTAATAATTCATAACCCCACCATGTAATTTTTTTCCATACTAAGTAAATGAGAAATGAATGGCCAAAACTATTCATGTATCGTGGCAAAATATTATTACCTTACAAAATACAGTATATGTATGTATGTATATTGTATAATCTGAAATATGTCCGCCAGTTGTCTGGCTGAGTTGTTTCTATATGATACTAATTTCCACTTCTCTAATAAACAGAAAGAATATAAAACTTAAGAGTGACATAAATAATTGCAGAAGAGAAGCAGCCAGCATCATTCATATCCAAACTTCCACTTGCAGTTTAGATCGTTTTCCTGGTAATGGCAATGAATCAGCAATTTTTAATCCTTAAATCGTTACTAAAATAAATAAGTTCGCCGGCCGGAGTGGCCGAGCGGTTCTAGGCGCTACAGTCTTTAACCGCGCGACAGCTACCGTGCAGGTTCGAATCCTGCCTCGAGCATGGATGTCTGTGATGTCCTTAGGCTAGTTAGGTTAAAGTAGTTCTACGTTCTAGGGGACTGATGACCTCAGACATTATGTCCCATAGTGCCCATAGCCATTTAAAACATTTTAAAATAAGTTCCCGTATTGTGGTTACATTTTTATGGGAAGAGAAAACCATGAGAATAGGCGGCCCTCCGCCTTGAGCCGCCACCACGCAAGTGGTCCAGCTTGTGCGATGCCAGTGGGTGGGCCTCTCTGTTCCGCAAGAACATCCCTGTCGTTACATCTCTAATGTTTTGGGTTAGAACTTCTTGACATTATTCTTGACACAGGTCGAGGGGGGGGGGGGGGGGGGGGGGAGGAGCAGGCCACTTCGTTGCCGCTGTTGGTGAGTGTCACCTTTCTCTTGTTTTGCGTAAGTGATTTGTCAGTTGTGTTTTAATTTTCTGAGTAAAGGAAAGAAACCACAGGCTGGTGTCCTTCTGGACAATTACCAAAAAATTTTCTCTTCTTGTGTGGGAACGTCCAATTGGTTACTTTGAAAATTCTATTGGGGAGAGGGGAGTGGACTCGAAGAGCCGATCTGCTCTCATCTTACTGCGTGGCTACTGGTTACGCGTGTTCATTAGTTGATGCAAATCTACTTGCGATCGTTTTTTTCTTCTACGGGGACACTCTGAAGAGTGGAGGAACAACGTTTTTCAACAATCTGGGATCAAATTCCAACATGGGCAGACTCTGTCTGGAGACTCTGGCAACAGTCTGCACCTGCTGCAGTCTCTGTCTTCAGAGTCTGACAGTGACTCTTCGTCTGGATAGCACTGCTTAGCTGCGGTGGTCGAGGTTGATCAGAAATGCGTGGAACGTACTTTCGAGCAGGGCTTATTAATCAATAACGGTTTTACGGGGATGCACAATTTACCCAGTTTCACGTTCATGATTTCATTAGTTATTTTCCCTGGTTCGGGAGTGGATTTTGTTTCAGTGAATTGCGTCGTCTTCCGCAAGATTGCTCATACAGTGCCCCAAGTGCGTACCGTTAACTTCGTCTATGTCTAATTAACACCGCTTTCATATAACATGACCCATGCAATTGTCTCTGCATCATCGATGAACATAAATTTGAGTGTGATTCTTAGAGATGGTAACTCCCATTTTGATTTGCTGGTTGCCTGTAGTCCAATCACATGTTCTTAATGTGTAATCATAGTAACTTTTTCCCATCGTTGTCAATCGGTTTTCGCTCCTTCACTTATGTTCACTCTGCTAAAAAAAAAAAAAAAAAAAAAAAAAAAAAAAAAAAAAAACTAAGCATCATGAAGGAATTACCCGAGTGGGGCAGAAATCCGTAGATGTGATGTACATGTACGGAGAAACAAATGATTACAGTTTTAGAAAAATTGAAAGATTAATTCAGCAGAAAGGTCTTCACAAATTGAGCAAGTGAATAACCATTTGGTCCACTTCTAGCTGTTACTCGGCAGAGTATTCACAGAGTTGCTGGGTGTCCTCCTGTTTAATATCGTGCCAAGTTCTCTCCCAGTGGCGCGTTAGACCTTCAAAGTCCCGAGCTGGTTGAAGGACCTTGCTCGTAATGCTCCATACGTTGTCAATTGGAGAGAGATCCGGCGACCTTGCTGGCCAAGGCAGAGTTTGTCAAGCACGAAGACAAGCGGTAAAATCTCTCGCCCTGTGTAGAAGAACACAATCTTGCTGGAATATAAGCACAGGGTGGCAACACAACGGAGATTAAAATGTCGTCGCTGTACAGCTGTGTTGTAACGGTGCCGCGGATGACTACAGAAGGGGATCTGTTATGTAAAGAAAAGACAGCCTAGCCAAATCACTCCTGGTTGTCAGGCGTATAATGGATGACAGCTTTGTATCCCACCGCTGACCGGGCCGTCTCCAGACGCGTCTTCGGCCTGGAATCTCATTGGCTGTAGTAGAAATGTCTTCAGTGATGAGTCCTGCTTCGAACTGAGAGCCGATGACCAGCTAAGACGTGTCTTGAGACGTCCCTGATAGCGGTGGGATACCAATCTGACTGTCACCCACCATACGATTCAACAGCCAGAAATGATGGTCTGGGATGCCATGTCTTTTCATAGCAAGACCGCTTCTTCTGCCATCGGCGGCGCCCTTACAGCACGGCAGTCCGTCATTGATATTCTATGCCTAGTTTTGTTGAGATTCATGGGGAGCCATCCTGATCTTACATTTCAGTAAGATAATGCTCTTCCGCACATGGCGAGAGTTTTTACTACGTGTCTTCGTGATTGATAAACTCTACGTTGGCCAGCAAGATCACAGGATCTCTTTCCAGTTGAGAACGTTTGGACCACTACGAGCAAGCCCCTGCAACAAGCTCGAGACGGTCGAAGGCGCCAATGCGGCGTACGTTGGCACGATATCCATTTTTCAATCACTGCTCATCCGAATAACTGCTTGTATCAGGGCTAGAGGTGAACCAGTGCGGTACTGACTTGCTTTGTCTGAGAAGATCTTTCTTCTGAATAAATTACCTAGTTTTTCTGAAATTATGATCATTTGTTTCTTTGTATGCGTACCTCAAGCCGACTGATTTCGGTCCCATTCTGATAATTCCTTCGTGGTGCTTCGTGTTTCTTTCTTTTTCTATTTTATTTTAAGTTTCTGTTTGAGTGCACTTCATTTGTCTTCTCATTTGTGTGCTCCTGGGAGAAAATAAACATGGCAAATTGGGACTTGTTGTATCCAGTCTGTAGCTGAAAAATCTCTCCCCCTCTTATCTAACAACCTATGCAAGACCAGCACCCATGTCACGTTTACGAGGGCCTTTCTGTGTTATTACATGAGGAGTGTTCTGATTTCCGGAACTTCCGACGGGATCAGCCATTAAAGCGTCGATATAACTCAAGACTAATGACCTGCCACTTGCAAATTTCAATTTCTTGCAGATTATGTTAAAGCAGTCTTCTTAACACTAATTTGAAGCATTCATTATTATTATCTTATTAAAGCAATTTGTATGTTTTATTGTTGCAACCGGCTGAAAAAAAGTCGCTTTTCTTGGCCCTTTTTCCATTTCATTTGGCTAACATCTATTTACTTGTCCAACATGCTCCGTATTGGCACAGTTTTCTGTGTTAGGAACACGATTCTTTCTCATTCATTTCGTGACAATGGAATGTTTGCAATTACACTTTATTGATTCTTATGCTGTACCTTGATCTGACTGGAATTTGGAAACTTCTAGAACTGAATTGTGAACTGGTTGAAATGTGTGGAGTTCGTGGTATGAATTATGACTTGTCTTTTCTTTTCCTGTTAAAATTTCGGATTTTTCATACTACTTAAAAGCGCAATTGTGAGGCCATACTGGCAACATTGAGCGAATTTAGTTTTCTGTTGGAGAGTTTACGCTCTGTTTTTACCTGATCATTTTATCAACGAGTTTAAATATTCTTTCTTCCCTAGTATAATATTTTGTATTCGATGATGTGTTTGTCTTGCTACGTTGTTTATTGTTGCTAAAACTGTTTGGATATCCACCGTTATTTGCGCCTGCAGTTTCTCTCCAGAAGCAGATACACTTTTTTAGTTAGCTGTTTTGTATTCTCCACAACATTAAGCAAATCACTGGTTAAGACGATTCTACTGGAATGCCGACCACTACGATTTCTGCAATTTCCAAGTTGTATCCTAGCATATTCGAGAATTTTCCGGCGCATTCAAAAACATTCATTAGCATTGGAGAATATTATTTTGAAAAATACATTAATGTCAAAGAGACAAAAAAACGTTCTGGTGATCACCATGACGTGATGGGGACCACGTGAAACACTCTTATTCCCACAATCACGACAGCCGTCGTCATATAACCTCCATACGTTGAAGGCCCAACAGCACCGTCAGGCCGCCGTGCATCGTCAGCCCGTACCGTAGGTGTAACCGGACACGGGTACAGCGGGTCATGCGGTAAGCACACCGCTCACCCGGCCGTTGTTATTTTGCATGACGCTACTTCCGAATCAAGTAGCTCCTCAGTTGGCCTCAAAATGGCTGAGTGCACCCCGCTTGACATCATCACTCGGTAGATCCGAATGGTGACCCATCCAGGTGCTAGCCAAACCTGACAGCGCTAAATTTCGGTGATCTGACGGGAACTGGTTTTACCACTGCAGCAAAGCTGTTGGAGGGGTATAAGTGATTTTTATTTATGTCTGAGGACAGTGTACTGAACGACATTACATCAGTATGTCCTTTAGTTGCAGACTGATAATTATGGGTACTTTGAATAGTTATTTTTAGGCTGGTTATTACCACCAACTGTGCATTGAAAGAGCAAGGATTTAATGTGTCTTTTGTCTTGGACAGCAGATCAGGTATTTACGTGTGGAGGTATGAATGCAAAATGGTTAGTCTATACTGATAAGTGTAGTCCACTTAGTGGTGAAGTTACGACTATACAGGAAACATCAGGTAATAAATTATGTGATGTGTTTGCACGAAGACTGTTGGATTCGAAGAAGAATCTAACACACTAAAGTGGGTACACATTAAGGTAAGGTATCAAAGGTCACGATATCTGCACCTTCTAACAACCCTACCACAACAAAGGTCAAAAATTAATTATGACTGAAGTGTTGCTCACACTGCTAAATATTGCATTTTCGGGCAACAACAAAGTTACGTTATGTGGCAGGTATCATTAGAGCACAGTTAATAAAGCCATTTCCGGAAACAATGGATAAACTAAGCACTCATCTTTTCGTGTTTCCCACGCTGGTCTCGTTGTCAACTCATGGCTCAATCGTTGAAAATCTAGGTAGTGATGATTCCAAGCTCGGATACAAAGAGGCCTAGGTGTTATTCTGCGATATTCAAAAGTATTATAGATGTGTTTCATAAACCATTCTTGAAGATTAAACTTTTGCAAGTTAGCACAATGGTGATGTAAAAATGTAATCAGCACTACGAATTTAAGTTACACTTCTTTTTATTACTTTTGTTACACCATCACTTCACAATATCAAACATATTTGAAAATATCTTCCTCACTGTTAAAGTTCACATTTCATTAACTGACTACAATTTGCGTCTTTTCAACATGACGACCAAGACTTGACTCTCCAATAACCGCTTACGCGCCCGGAAATTAGAGTTACAAGTACGTCAAAGATGATAGTGACAAAAAGAAAGAATTCACATAAGAATAATATCATTGCAATATAAACATATCGATGTATCAAAGTACCTCTACAGTAATGAAAAAATCTGAATGTTGTCACAGAAATAAGTTAATTATTTTACAGAAACACAGTAGAATATTGCTGGTATCGAGAAGTTGAGGTGAGGTGCCGTAATGGTTACGTAATTCAAGTACCCTTAAAAACCTACATACAGGGTGAGTCACCTAACGTTACCGCTGGATATATTTCGTAAACCACATCAAATACTGACGAACCGATTCCACAGACCGAACGTGAGGAGACGGGCCGGTGTAATTGTTCAATACAAACCATACAAAAATGCACGGAAGTATGTTTTTTAACACAAACCTACGTTTTTTTAAATAGAACCACGTTAGTTTTGTTAGCACATTTGAACATACAAACAAATACGTAATCAGTGCCGTTTGTTGCATTGTAAAATGTTAATTACATCCGGAGATATTGTAACCTAAAGTTGACGCTTGAAACCTCCGACGTTCAGTTGCGTGTTGTAACAAACACGGGCCACGGTCGGCGAGCAGCATCTGCAGGGACATGTTTACGATGACGACCGTGTTTACGAGTGTGGCTGTAGTGCACTGTTGTGGTTTGGTGTAGCTGTCGCAGTGTCCACATGTAGCGCTTGCTGCTATTGTTATTCTGCATTCGTCTCCGCTCGCAGACCAACTGTAGTACACCGTTTACCAGACGTCTGTGATAGTGTAGTGTTGTAGGAACTGTGACCATGGTGTATTTGAACTCTGAAAAGGCGGAGATGATACTCATCTATGGCGAGTGTCGACGAAATGCAGCTGAAGCCGACAGAGAGCATCCAACGTGCCCCACCTTGTAAAACATCTACCGCAACGGTGTGCAACAGGAATGGTCGTAGCACGCAAACGGGTCCCCAACAGGCCCGTCACAGGAGAAGCAGGTGCAGTTGGTGTGTTAGCTGCTGTTGCCATGAACCCACACATGAGTACGCGGGACATTGCGAGAGTAGGTGGACTGAGTCAAAGTAGTGTCATGCGTATACTGCACCGTCACCGCTTTCACCCGTTTCATGTTTCGCTACATCAGCAATTACAAGGTGATGACTTTAATCATCGAGTGCAATTCTGTCAATGGGCATTAACAGATAACGCGTTGCAGTTCTACCTGTTTCCCGATGAAGCGGGTTTCACAAACCATGGGGCAGTGAATCTACGGAACATGCGTTACTGGTCCGTGGACAATCCTCGCTGGCTCAGACAGGTAGAGTGACAGCGACCGTGGACTGTAAATGTATGGTGCGGAATCATTGGCGACCACCTCATTGGTCCTCACTTCATTGCAGGGACCCAAACAGCTGCAACATACATCGCGTTTCTACAGAATGATCTGATAAAGTAGCTCGAAAATGTCCCACTGGAAGCGCGTCGACGTATGTGGTATCAGCATGATGGTGCACCTGCACGTTCCGCAGTTAACACTAGGGTGATCCCTGACAGGATGCTCGACGGGCGTTTCACAGGACGTAGAGGACGCATAAATTGGCCAGCCCGTTCACCTGATCTTACACGTCTGGACTTTTTTCTGTGGGGTACGTTAAAGGAGAATGTGTACCGTGATGTGCCTACAACCCCAGAGGATTTGAAACAACGTATTGTGGCAGCTCTCGGCTACATTACACCAGATGTACTGCGGCGTGTACGACATTCATTACGACAGAGATTGCAATTGTGTGCAGCAAATGATGGCCACCACATTGAAAATCTATAGGCCTGACATGTTGGGACACACTCTATTACACTCCGTAATTGAAAACGGAAACCACGTGGGTACGTGTACCCCACCCCTCAAGGTAATGTACATGTGCGTCAGTGAAAAATACCAATAAAAAGGTATTAGCATGTGGACGTAATGTACTGTTCCAGTCTCTTCCGTACCTAAGGTCCATCACCGTTCCCTTTGGATTCCTACGTAATTCAGTGCTCTCCGATACACACGATCGAACAGCGGAGGAGTGGTACTCAAGCGTCAACTTTAGGTTACAATATCTCCGGATGTCATTAACATTTTACAATGCAAAAAACGGCACTGATTGCGTATTTCTTTATATGTTCAGATGTGCTAACAAAACTAACGTGGTTCCATTTAAAAAAACGTAGGTTTCTGTTAAAAAAACATACTTCCGTGCATTTTTTGATGGTTTGTATTGACCAATTACACTAGCCCCTCTCCTCACGTTCAGTCTGTGGAATCGATTCGTCAGTATTTGATGTGGTTCGAAATATATCCAACGGTAATGCTAGGTGACTCACCCTGTGTACTATTCAAAAATTGGAACACATAGTCCTTATATTCCACAGTAACATTTACATTTTGTTGTAAACTGACTTTTGATTTTCTAGATCGTCATCAGACAACCTGAACCTGAACAGACAGGAGTTTATATTCAGATATATGATTTGTAAGATATTCAGTACATTGTTGTTGTTGTGGTCTTCAGTCCTGAGACTGGTTTGATGCAGCTCTCCATGCTACTCTATTCTGTGCAAGCCTCTTCATCTCCCAGTACCTACCGCAACCTACATCCTCCTGAATCTGCGTAGTGTATTCATCTCTTGGTCTCCCTCTACGATTTTTACCCTCCACGCTGCCCTCCAGTACTAAACTGGTGTGCCCTTGATGCCCCAGAACATCTCCTACCAACCGATCTCTTCTTCTAGTCAACTTGGGCCACAAACTTCTCTTCTCCCCAATCCTATTCAATACTTCCTCATTAGTTGTGTGATCTACCCATCTAATCTTCCGCAATCTTCTGTAGCACCACATTTCAAAAGCTTCTATTCTCTTCTTGTCCAAACTATTTATCGTCCATGTTTCACTTCCATACATGGCTACACTCCATACAAATACTTTCAGATATGACTTCCTAACACTTAAATATATACTCGATGTTACCAAATTTCTCTTCTTCAGAAACGCTTTCCTCGCCATTGCCAGTCTACATTTTATTTCCTCTCTACTTCGACCATCATCAGTTATTTTACTTCCTAAATAGCAAAACTCCTTTACTACTTTAAGTGTCTCATTTCCTAATCCAATTCCCTCAGCATCACCTGACTTAATTCGACTACATTCCATTTTCCTCGTTTTGCTTTTGTTGATGTTCATCTTGTATCCTCCTTTCAAGACACTATCCATTCCGTTCAACTGCTCTTCCAAGTCCTTTGCCGTCTCTGACAGAATTACAATGTAATCGGTGAACCTCAAAGTTTTTATTTCTTCTCCGTGTATTTTAATACCTACTCCGAAATTTTCTTTTGTTTGCTTTACTGTTTGCTCAGTATACAGATTGAATAACATCGGCAATAGGCTACAGCCATGTCTCACTCCCTTCCCAACCACTGCTTCCCTTTCATGCCTCTCGATTCTTATAACTGCCATCTGGTTTCTGTACAAATTGTAAATAGCCTTTCGCTCCCTGTATTTTACCCGTGCCACCTTCAGAATTTGAAAGAGAGTATTCCAGTCAACATTGTCAAAAGCTTTCTCTAAGTCTACAAATGCTAAAACGTAGGTTTGCCCTTCCTTAATCTAGCTTCTAAGATGAGTCTTAGAGTCAATATTGCCTCACGTGTTCCAACATTTCTACGGAATCCAAACTGATCTTCCCCGACGTCGGCTTCCACTAGTTTTTCCATTCTTTTGTAAAGAAGAGCACAGCTGTGACTTATTAAACTAATAGTTCGTTAATTTTCACATTTGTCAACACCTCCTTTCTTTGGGATTAGAATTATTATATTCTTCTTGAAGTCTGAGGGTATTTCGCCTGTTTCATACATTTTGGTCACCAGATAGTAGAGTTTTGTCAGGACTGGCTCTCCCCAGGCCGTCAGTAGTTCCAATGGAATGTTGTCTACTCCGGGAGCCTTGTTTCGAATCAGGTCTTTCAGTGCTCTGTCAAACTCTTCACGCGGTATCGTATCTCCCATTTCATCTTCATCTACATCCTCTACCATTTCCATAATATTGTCCTCAAGCACGTCGCCCTTGTGCAGACCTTCTATATACTTCTTCCACCTTTCTGCTCTCTCTTGTTTGCTTAGAATTGGGTTTCCATCTGAGCTCTTGATGTTCATGCAAGTGGTTCTCTTATCTCCAAAGGTCTCTTTAATTTTCCTGTAGGCAGTATCTATCTTACCCCTTGTGAGATAAGCCTCTACATCCTTACATATTTCCTCTAGCCATCTCTGCTTAGCCATTTTGCACTTCCTGTCGATCTCATTTTTGAGACGTTTGTATTCCTTTTCGCCTGCTTCATTTACTGCATTTTTATATTTGCTCCTTTCATCAATGAAATTCAATAAATCTCCTGTTCCCCAAGGATTTCTACTACCCCTCGTCTTTTTACCTACTTGATCCTCTGCTGCCTTCACTACTTAATCCCTCAGATCTACCCATTCTTCTTCTACTGTATTTCTTTCCCCCATTCCTGTCAATTGTTCCCTTATGCTCTCCCTGAAACTCTGTACAACCTCTGGTTCTTTCAGTTTATCCAGGTCCCATCTCCTTAAATTTCCACCTTTTTGCAGTTTCTTCCGTTTTAATCTACAGGTCATAACCAATAGATTGTGGTCAGAGTTCACATCTGCCCCTGGAAATGTCTTACAATTTAAAACCGGCTTCCTAAATCTCTGTCTTACCATTAGATAATCTATCTGAAACCTGTCAGTATCTCCAGGCTTCTTCCATGTATACAGCCTTCTTTTATGATTCTTGAACCAAGTGTTAGCTATGATTAAGTTGTGCTCTGTGCAAAATTCTACCAGGCGGCTTCCTCTTTCATTTCTTAGCCCCATTCCATATTCACCTACTACGATTCCTTCTCTCCCTTTTCCTTCTACCGAATTCCAGTCAGCCATCACTATTAAATTTTCGTCATCCTTCACTATCTGAATAATTTCTTTTATCTCATCATACATTTCTTCAATTTCTTCGTCATCTGCAGAACTAGTTGGCATACAAACTTGAACTACCGTAGTAGGCATGGGCTTCGTGTCTGTCTTGGCCACAATAATGTGTTCACGATGCTGTTCGTAGTAGCTTACGCGCACTCCTTTTTTTTTATTCATTATTAAACCTACTCCTGCATTACCTCTATTTGATTTTGTGTTTAGAACCCTGTAGTCACCTGACCAGAAGTCTTGTTTCTCCTGCCACCGAACTTAACTAATTCCCACTATATCTAAAGTTAACCTGTCCATTTCCCTTTTTAAATTTTCTAACCTACCTGCCCGATTAAGAGATCTGACATTCCACGCTCCGATCCGTAGAACACCAGTTTTCTTTCTCCTGATAACGACATCCTTTTGAGTAGTCCCCGCCCGGAGATCCGAATAGGGGACTATTTTACCTCCGGAATATTTTACCCAAGAGGACGCCATCGTCATTTAATCATACAGTAAAGCTGCATGCCCTCGGGAAAAATTACGGCCGTAGTTTCCCTTTGCTTTCAGCCGTTCGCAGTACCAGCACAGCAAGGCCGTTTTGGTTAGTGTTACAATGCCAGATCAGTCAGTCATCCAGACTGTTGCCCTTGCAACTACTGAAAAAGCTGATGCCTCTCTTCAGGAACCACTTTCAACAGATACCCCTCCGTTGTGGGTGCACCTACTGTACGGCAATCTGTATCGCTGAGGCACGCAAGCCTCCCCACCAACGGCAAGGTCCATGGTTCATGGGGGGGATTCAGTACAATATTATACAATATTTTTTGTTTCTTACAGATGTCAAATGGAAGCATTTCAATTCAGTGCTTGTCGTATAGATGCTTGATCATCAAATGTGTCATATCTTGAGAAATGACAGTCTTTGCACAGCTAGAAGTTCTTGCTGATGTGTGAACTATTTGATTTCTAGTCTAATGATGGCTCAGAAAGCCTAAAAGTAGGTGAGTACAAAAAATAAAGTAAATATTATTGTGTAACATTAATACTATTTTTTTCAGTATCTAATATGATTCTGTTCCTCCAAGTATCGACAGAATATTCTGTAAATACCATATGTGGTGCGTTTAGAGTTGGGATGACAGCAAATTACACTACTGGCCATTAACATTGCTACACCAAGAATAAATACAGATGATAAACGGGTATTCATTGGACAAATATATTATACTAGAACTGACATGTGATTACATTTTTACGCAGTTTGGGTGCACAGATCCTGAGAAATCACTACCCAGAACAACCACCTCTGGCCTTAATAACGGCCTTGATACGCCTGGGCATTGAGTCAAACAGAGCTTGGATGGCGTGTACAGGTACAGCTGCCCATACAGCTTCAAAACGATACCACAGTTCATCAAGAGTAGTGACTGGCGTATTGTGATGAGCCAGTTGCTCGGCCACCATTGACCAGCCTTTTTCAGTTGGTTAGATTTGTGGAGAATGTGCTGGCCAGGGCAGCAGTCGAACATTTTCTGTATCCATAAAGGTCGGTACAGGACCTACAACACGCGGTCGTGCATTGTCCTGCTGAAATGTAGGGTTTCACAGATATCGAATGAAGGGTTGAGCCACGGGTCGTAACATATATGAAATGTAACGTCCACTGTTCAAAGTGTCGTCAATACGAACAAGAGGTGATCGAAACGTGTAGCCAATGGCACCCCAGACCATCACGCCGGGTGATACGCCAGTATGGCGATGACGAAACACAGTGTGCGTTCACTACGATGTCGCCAAACACGGATGCGTCCATCATGATGCTGTAAACAGAACCTGGATTCATCCGAAAAAATGACGTTTTGTCATCCGTGCACCCAGGTTTGTCGTTGAGTACAACATTGGAGACGCTCCTGTCTGTGATGCTGCGTCAAGGGTAATCGCACCCATGGTCTCCGAGGTGATAGTCTATGCTGCTGGAAACGTCGTCGAACTGTTCGGCAGATGGTTGTTGTCTTGCAAACGTCCCCATCTGTTGACTCAGGGATCGAGACGTGGCTGCACCATCCGTTACAGCCATGCGGATAAGATGCCTGTCATCCCGACTGCTAGTGATACGAGGCCATTGGCATCCAGCACGGCGTTCCGTATTACCCTCCTGAACACACCGATTCCATGTTCTGGTACGTGATGGTACGCATTTCTCCTCCTTAGACAAGTCATCGCAACAACGTTTCACCAGGCAACGCCGGTCAACTACTGTTTGTGTATGAAAAATCTGTTGGAAACGTTCCTCATGTCAGCATGTTGCAGGTGTCGTCACCGGCGCCAACCTTGTGTGAATGCTCTGAAAAGCTAATCATTTGCATATCACAGCATCTTCTTCCTGTCGGTTAAATTTCGCGTCTGTAGCACGTCATCTTCGCGGTGTAGCAATTTTAATGACCAGTAGTGAATTGTTGTGTGGCGTAGGGTTTAAGGAGGAAGTAACAAACCGTGACTCCTCACCCCGACTCCCCAGAACACCACTCTCGATCAGTGAACATCTAACCGTAATATGAGCTGAAAACAAATGGTTCAGAATTAACGTCCACAAAGCTCCTCCGTTAATATTACTGGGAAGGTAAGACCGACACTCACTGACGAGGGCGGGAGCAGACCATGTAACTTGGCAGAGCGTGCTCCACGAACTGCAAGCTGTCTGTGCTGAGGAAGCGAGCAGTGGGCAGAGTTACCCGACCGAAACGAAATATGTAGGTGTGGCCACAGGTTTCCTTCGGCCTCCTGAGGACGTCTCACCAGCAGACTAATCTGCCTCACGTAGTATAGCTGCAGATTCATAGACCTATGCTCCTACCTGTTTCAGGCTGTCTCTCTGCCTCAACCGTCCTGTTTCTTTCTTCGCCTTCTCAACCACTGGTTCTTCACGAGCACACATGTTTTATCCTCAGCACTTCTTCTATGCCTCCCTCCTTCTTAGCGTCTTCCAAACCGTACTTCTGGATACAGTATAGTATGCTTTACCTAGATCCATGAAGACCCTCAACAAATCTTTGTGTTCGCACAGTGGTGTTTGTACTGTTGTCTCACTGATAATGTGACGGAAGGTAGAACGCAATTATTAATCAGGCCTACGCTGATGCAGTGTTCTACATTTCTTTAGAGAAAAAACAATAGGAAACACAGAGCATGTAAACACTGTACAGACTATGCATAGGAAGCATGCACTCTTGTTCCTGAAGTGGTTTTGAAAAACACCAGAATAGGCAAATTCAGTATGATTGGATGGAGACATGGGCCCTGTTCCTCTCGAATGTGCGCTGACTGTCTTAATCACAGTACTACTTCTAGACGCCTAGCTGAATCGTCGAAATATTGCGTGTCGAAGGCAATCATCACTTCGCCTAGGAAGATGGAAACGATCGCCAGATATAATTCCTTATTTGTTGTTAACTATAGTAGGAAATGGTAATATCTTAGCCGAAATACGAGTAGTTCTTCACGACAAGTGAAAGCGCATGGGAAAAAATGTATGCTGTGTACTTTGACTCCTCTGCTGCCGCCGGCCTGTGTGGCCGAGCGGTTCTAGGTGCTACAGTCTGGAACTGCGTGACAGCTACCTACGCAGGTTCGAATCCTGCCTCGGCCATGGATGTGTGTGATGTCCTTAAGTTAGTTAAGTTTAAGTAGTCCTAAGTTCTAGGGGACTGATGACCTCAGAGGTTAAGTCCTATAGTGCTCAGAGACATTTGAACCATCTGCTGCCACAGATTCGCAACGTTCTTATCGTAAACACAGTGCACTAAATGCAAGGGTTTAAACGATAAGCAGAGTGGAACTTACCTACTACCTGAAGATAGTGTCGAAATAGTGTGAACAGATAAACCTGATTACTTTTGACACTACGTTGAGCAGCGCACTGCTTTTATTTGAGAAAGTGATTCAGTTTATCGAAAATATTACCTGTTCGATGTAAAAATAAACACGTGTATCTGGTCTATTGCATTAACTATAAACCTCACAAGCCCTTAACATGTTTAAGTGTTATATAGTTTCTGTCTGGAGTACTTCTTTCATCACAACTGATTAACAAAAACAAAGGGGATAATAAATTCAACAAATGTGTAGGAATATTGTTTCTACATCCATATAGTAAAATGGAAATTTCTCTTGCTCTATTTCACGCTTCATAAACAGATAAATGACTTCCAAAATATCAAAAATTTGTGACTGCAAGTACTAGACAGTATATTGCTCGCAGCTCAATCTCACGACATCAGCAGTTTTAAAATGTAAAGAGAGAAAGATAGAGAGAGAGATAGAGATAGAGAGAGAGAGAGAGAGTACCATTTGATCTGTTGTTTCTGTGCATATAAGAGTACAGAAAGGCTGCGTAGTGAATCACAGCAGAAGTTAAGTAGAAAATAAGATTTATGTATACGGAAAACAAACTGGACGTTAATTATAGTCCTTTATAGAGATTTTTCGGGAAATATTCACATATCGTTTTATTCCCCTGCATCCATTATCAAACAAATTTCCCCCTTGAATTCACTTTTTTAATATCTGATCGGTTCGTCAATGTTTATTAATGATGTCGAGGGGGATGAGAATAGGGGACGAATGTTTTGTTTAAAAATGAATATCGAATTCCCTCTAAAAAGGCTTTGATAATTGTCAGAGCGGTCCACTTGTTTATTAAAATCGATGCGGCAGTCCATTTGTACAAACTTTCACGGTACTCGGCAAAGCGACCGAATTACTTCGTGAGATGCTGAGCGCTGACCAGTGCCGACAATACCGTATACTCTGCTGTTGAGGGATTTTTCTTTTTTTTCCGGGAATACCTGACATTCGTTTCTCGTCACGTGTATTCGAGGGCGGTACCTCTGTTCTCAAGAGCAATGCATTTCCGCCGCTAACATTTTGGTTGGATTTTATGCAAGTGAACAGGTGATTAGTCTAAACAGTGCGAAACGATGTTTTAGGTTCATTTTCGGTAATCTCTGGGAGCTACGGTCCACGTCTTTTTATTGTGCGCCTTTCAGGCGTATATTCGTAGGCAACCCACTCATTGCAAACAGTCTGATATGTTTTCAATTGTGCCTGTGGTTCACAAGTCTCTCCATTCATACATCATCTGCGCTACGGAGGGTGTATCATAATTAATCGCGAAACCACACGCGAGTGAAACGATATGATAATAAAAGCAAAGACGTTATAATAAACGGGAGTCCGTAAACAAGCCAGTTGCCAGTTAATCGCAAATGTGTTGTTACACGCCGCCACTGACTTTTGTATAAAATATTGTCCTACGTAGTACAAACGTATTTCAAACGTAAACTTTTGATTAATTCCCTAATATTGCTAAAGTGTGAACTACGCCATAATATAATTTTATATTATGTTGTAAATGAAAGCAGACTAACAGACATCTAACTGAAGCATTTTGTATATGCTGCTAAAAAGTAGTTGTCACACAATTTACCGCTAACGTTCACACTCTTGTCAAAAAAATGGTTCAAATGGCTCTGAGCACTATGGGACTCAACTGCTGTGGTCATTAGTCCCCTAGACCTTAGAACTACTTAAACCTAACTAACCTAAGGACATCACACACATCCAAGCCCGAGGCAGGATTCGAACCTGCGACCGTAGCACACTCTTGTCTCACGATACATAAATCTTATAGCATTTTAAAGCTTACCGATGGCATCTCCTCCTACACCATCTTAGCCTATACATATCTAATTCCTTCGTTCGGCTTTTAATGTAGACCTCGGAGTCATCAGTATTGCTGAAGTGTGAACTACGCCACTCGTGAGGGCTCGTAAGGTGGATACGAACTGTCCTTGAATTCGCCTGACTAGCGAAAGGAAATCAGAGGAAACCTAAAACTAGATGATTTGTTCCTCTCCAATATGATTCTAGTGCCTTTCTTGTTGCATAGAGTCAGTCTTTTTTAGTACTGGAAAGGTTTACTGCCTACGTAACTACAGATCGAAGTATGTACTAGCACACTATAAAAGAAGTTGTCACTTTCACGAATCCCTGTAATTGTCTCCCATTGCAAAACGTAAGTTAGAAATTTGACTCAAAGGCCTTTACTTCTGTAATGGTGCAAAAGCGTGACACCCTGCTACGTCACACTCGGACTCGGGTATGCTACATACAGCAAAGGCCGGCCGCTGTGGCCGAGCGGTTCTAGGCGCTTCAGTCTGGAACCATACGGTTGCTACGGTCGCAGGTTCGAATCCTGCTCCGGGCACGGATGTGTGTTATTTTCTTAGGTTAGTTAGGTTCAAGTAGTTCTAAGCCTAGGGGACTGACGACCTCTGATGTTAAGTCCGATATTGCTTAGAGCCATTTGAACCATTTTTTTTTTACAGCAAAGTGTTGAATCATGCGAAAAAATGCCACACTTTGAAGTGTGAGGTGTAAGGTGGGTAAATGATGTCGCATTGGCACCAAATTTCACCACAATTCTGCCCAACGCCATCATGGACGTGTCCTCTTACCCACATTTCCCACCTTCTCTTGACGCCTCTGCAATTCGATGGAGAAAACAACCGCAACATCCAGCGTTGGAATCACTTGACTTTCCTATGGATGGCCGAGGAAAACATTTCACATACACCACCGTTCAGAATCGACACGTAAGTCCTCAGGAGATGACAAAGGGCATCACCGAAACGACCCCGTCACTTGGGGAGTTGACTCCGATATTTTCGCGGTCGGAAACGCCAATTCGCAATCCAGTGAGCTACAATACGACTTTCTTAGCAACACTAGACACTGATGGCACCCACCGGATGATTAAAACCTTTGAAGTGTAGCTCGACCGCTGTTTTTTGCTCTGCTATATAGCCTGTAATCATTCGACATTCGACAAAATATGAAAGTGATCTAAAGCAGCAAAGCCTGTTTCTGGGTCGCACTACACTCCAAAAGGGTCAGATCACGTTAATTGAGGTTCCAGCTCGAGTATGTCCCTACAGTGGGATTGAATCCTCCAGGAGGGGGGGGGGGGGTTTCAGCAGTGTCGAACGATGTCAAGAACATCGCTCTGTTGCTGAGTGCTCTGCGAAATGTCAGTTTAGTTCACCAAATTTGTGGGAAATAATTCCCCAAGAGAAGGTGTGATTCCGTCGACGCCCTTTACACCATGTCCTGAATGTTTTTCTCCTCAATGTGAGTGATGGTGAGTCTGAAATGTTTCCTCGACACACATAAACAAAGCGCGTGATTTCAACCCTAGGTGTCACGGTTGTGACCTCCATCACAGAGGTGTCAAGAGAAGGGGTGAAATGTGGGTAAAAGGACGTGTGACGATCTTCCAATCATCTGACACGTTTAGGTGGCGTTGAGCACAATCGTGGTAAAATTAGGTGCCAATGTGACATCAGCTGTGGCCCTTTTTTTCGAAAGTTTCGACACCTGTTGTCTGAAGGGTCACCGAGCGCGTGGATGACGTTGCATGTCGCCACACTTTTGTACTATTACAGACTAAAGTTATAGGCATCTTTGAGGCAAATTTCAGACTTGTGCTCTCAAACTTAAAGAGACAACTTTTTTGAGCAGTGTATGAACTGTGTCAAGTTGCTTAGGGTGGATGGTGGGTGGTCCTTAGTACCCATTTAAGAAACTTCCTTGCCTTTCTCGTACGGAGCGAGAGAAAAATGGCTTTATTCCTTCGTAAATGATCTAGTGCCTGGCCACCAGGAAAGATACACTGCGGAAACTACGGAATTGTTACGTAAACTTCTTCGAATACAGACTTTCTTAATTTATCCGACATGACTGCTAGTGAACAATGTCGTCGTTTCTCCAGAGACTCCCACTCAAGTTCCATGATTGTCTCCATTACTCACTTGTGTGTATTAAACCGACCAGTCAGGATCTTGGCAACTCCTATCTACATTCTTTCAATGGATGGCTGGAGTAGTAATGTAACATTTGCCAAGGGGCGGAGGAAAACACACCTAGCTAAATACGCAACCTAGTTTTCTTAATGTTTACACTCGCTGCCTTGCTACGAAAACGAATAGTTAGTAATTCTGTTTCCTTTGCCAACAGTTGGTTAGTGCCTGCAATGGTACGCAATGAGTTTGCAATGCAGACCTGTACTGTTGAAGAGCGGGGTTTGAATCTCCATTCCACCCTTCAGATTGGTGTTTACCGCAGTTTTCCTAATCGTCTTAGACTCTAGACAGGATAGTTCTTTTAAAGAGACTTACTTCCTTATCCTTCTAAAGCCCGAACGTGTTATCCGATGCTAATGATCTCAACGTCAATGCGACGTTGCTCCTAACGGAGTTAAGGCTCTTCCGTTGTGTGAAGAAGACACACTGTTTCACTGACAGTCGCTGTGGTGAATTCCACAGAAGTATAATTCGGTCTGCAAGATGCTTTTGTTGTGGTTGACTTTTTCCTTTAGTCACCAAATATATTTTTATTTGCCTTATGAAAATCCGAAATACCCTCTGACTTCAAGAGGAATATAATAATTCCAATCCCAAAGAAAGCAGGTGTTGACAGATGTGAAAATTACCGAACTATCAGTTTAATATGTCACAGCTGCAAAATACTAACGCGAATTCTTTACAGACGAATGGAAAAACTAGTAGAAGCCGACCTCGGGGAAGATCAGTTTGGTACACGTGAGGCAATACTGACCCTACGACTTATCTTAGAAGCTAGATTAAGGAAGGGCAAACCTACGTTTCTAGCATTTGTAGACTTAGAGAAAAATTTTAACAATGTTGACAGAAATACTCTCTTTCAAATTCTGAAGGTGGCAGGGATAAAATACAGGGAGCGAAAGGCTATTTACAATGTGTACTGAAACCAGATGGCAGTTATAAGAGCTGCATCAAACCAGTCTCAGTACTGAAGACCACAACAACAACATGAAAATAATACGGGGAGTCCAATTAGTGTGTTTCTAACCTCATATGAGGACTCCTCGGGCTTATCCATATCTGAGATTGATACTGTTCTACAAAATGGTTTTGAAATTTGTGAGTTTATTCTTTGCGAATACGATAATCTTCGATAGAGGAGTACTGATAAGCAGATGGTCTGTAACCAGTATTAACAGAACTGTTCACAGTATCAACAAAGTCATCGCACAAGAGTGGCCGTGAGGTCTAAGGCGTGTTACCGTTGAGTCGGCACTATCAATCTGTAGTTGTTGCGGTCTTCGGTACGAAGACTAGTTTTCTGCAGCTGTACACGCTAGTCTGTCCTGTGGAAGCCTCTTCAAATCCGAGGAGGAGAAACCAACTGCCTTTACGCACTGAATTACCCTCGCATATAATCTAGAACTAAAACTAAACTCTATCCGAACAGGCCTTGGAAGGCCCAACGGTACCGACCGGCCGCCGTGTCATCCTCAGCCCGCAGGCGTCATTGGATGCAGATTTGGAGGGGCAGGTGGTCAGCACACCGCTCTTTCTGCCGTATATGAGTTTACGAGACGGGAACCGCTACTTCTGAATCAAGTAGCTCTCAGTTTGCCTTACAAGCACTGAGTGCACCCCGCTTGCCAACTGCGCTCGGGAGACCGGATGGTCGCCCATCCATGTGCTAGCCGAGCCCGACGGCGCTTAACTTCCATGATCTGACGGGAACCGATGTTACCAATGCGGCAACGCTACTGGCATATAATCTAGAACTGTGCGATATTTAAACCGATTTACCAGGTGATGAAATGAAACTTTCTTTTGATATGGAGATATTACAGCGAAAAGATTGTCAATAAGCGACGATGCAAAATATTATGAATGATATATGACATCACATAACTTAACTGTCGTGCCAGTAAAGTACGTTCCAATGACGAAGGAAAAATTCGTTTTATTAGAAGCACCGTGAACTGTAAATAAATTGATGATTCTGAGAAATGCGAATATTTATCATTCAAACATACCACCGTCAATAAAAAATACGTGGGACCGCCTCATGGCAGTATGTTTCATAAACTCATCGTTCGATGGTGTGTCACCGATCAACTGAGAACAGATCTTAGGCAGAAAATTAAGTAAGAAAAAGAAAAATGATCGGATAACTAAACTTGGGGGGGGGGGGGGGGCCTCTGTCTTCGATTAACGATAGATCACGCTTTGTGTTCGGTCGTTTCGTTATCGAACAATACGCTTCCAATTTCAGGCCACCGCGCGGTGTAGCTGCGCGGTCTTAGATGTCTCGTCACCGTCCGCCCGGCTCTCCCCCGTCGGAGGTTCGAGTCCTCCCTCGGTCATGGATGTATGTTTTGTCCTTAGCGTAAGTTAGTTTTACGTTAAGTAGTGCGTAAGCTAAGGGACCGATGATCTCAGCAGTTTGGTCGCATAAGACCTTACGACAAATTTCCAGATTTCCAAACTACAGGCCGTCGGTCGCTAAGAATCACAAAAATACAATGAAAATTATATTCATGACAAAAGAATTGAGGGAAGTAAACGATTTTTAAACAATTACACACGATTGCTTATAGCAAATAGGTCAGTTAATGCCAGCAAATAGGAAATGCATTTCATTTACGTTCGAGCTCACTCATAAGAAAGGTACAGAAACGTTTACAAGACGAACTTGTTCGTTCGTCTGTTATAAAGAGCGTAGCAGAGATCTACAGCATTCCAGAAGCTTGAAAGCTATTTACTTTGATTACGAAGAGAAAATTCAATTCTTTCGTTTCCTTTATAATTTTCTCACACAGAGTTCTTTAGATAATACTTAAAAAATGTAATGTTTGGGGGATGAACACCATGTGATTTCCTCCTGCTTACAAGATGTGGAAATATATTTTAGATTCAAGTAGCGTACAGCTGGTTAATGGAATGGAGTAAACCATCTAGGGGTCTGAATTTGTAAAATTTGATTCATGTTTGGAGCATTCGAATATATTATACAAACGCGGAATTTTAATTTACAATTGGCACAGTGTTTTTTATTGTCTTTTTTTGAGGTGTTTATATTGCCTAGGTGTGTTTTAGCAAACCAAAGAGAGTTATTTAATTTAATTTCTTGTACTTATGTAAAATGCCATCATATGAATTCAAGTTGAGTCCTAAAGAAAAATCAACAACCAAAGTGCCAACGGCCTTGTCTTGTCGATTACACCGATTCTCGTCACATCAGAGGAGTTATCCAACGTCTGATGTGGATGGCTAACCGCCTGGTACGCCATGTGCTGTTGGCTACTTTCCTTTTGCCGTTACGCCAGAGAGGAGAAGGGGTGGGACGTCAAGTCACGGTTCACCAGATTTTGCGCCAGTGTCCTGGATTAAATTCCAAATCTCTCCTCAGTGTCCCATGAAGATAGGGCGTGTAACACTGCTTATATTAATCCGTCCGTCGGATGGGACGCCTTCAGTGCTGAGTGCTGTTCGAGAGGCTATGTGCCGGCACTTGGTTTAATCCTCTACCGCACTACACACACACACACACACACACACACACACACACATTACAAGTTACAATCACCTATAATTATCAGATACACTTAAGCACTTCACGAAGGAAGTGTGCCACTGTGCGCGAAGGATAGCAAAGCCTTTCCACTTAAACGACTGAAAACGCCCTTGAGATTCTCCCAGCCAATGGTGCATTTACATCTACACCTACACTCTGCAATTCACTGCGAAGTGCGTGGCAGAGGGTATGTCTCATTGGGCCAGTTTTTGGAGATTTTTCGCATTCCATTCAAGTATGGAGAGCGGGAAGAATGACTTTTGCAGGGCCTCTGTGCTTGCTGCAATTAATTTAATTTTGTGTTCACGATCCCTACGGAAGCGATGCGTAGTGGTCTGTAGTATGTTCCTAGAGTCATCATTTAAAGCCAGTTCTTAAAACTTTGTGAGTATACTTTATCGGGATAGTTTACGTGTATCTCCAGCAGTCCGCCAATTCAATTGCTTCAGCATCTCTGTGACACTCTCCCACGGAAAAAACAAATCTGTGTCCATTGATGTTACCCTTTCTGTATACGTTCGGTATCAGATGTTAGTTCTATTTGGTACAGTTCACACACACGTGAGTAATGTTCCGGTATGGCTGAGTGATTTGTAGACTTGTTACATTTCCCTACTATTCTCCCGAAGTCCGCTGCCTGCTTTATCCACGACTGGGCCATGTGATCATTCCGTTTCATACCCGCATAAAGCGTTAAACTAAGGTATTTTTACGCATTGACCAAGTCCAACTGACTCATTTTTATTACAGTCATAGGATACTACCTTTTTTTCATTGTGTCTAGCGCAAAATTATACATTCCTGAACATTTAAAGCACGTTATCAGTCTCTGCACCACATTGAAATTTTATCTAGGTCAGACTGAGTATTTATGCAGCTTGTTTCCACTAATTACCTGAGCTCAAAATGGCTGGGGGGAGAGGGGGGGGGGGAGAAGGGTGCGCCGGCCGTTGTGGCCGAGCGGTTCGAGGCGCTTCAGTCTAGAACAGCGCGACCGCTACGGTCACAGGTTCGCATCCAGCCTCGGGTACGGATGTGTGTGACGTCCTTGTTAGTTAGGTTTACGTAGTTCTAAGTTCTATGGGACTGATGACTTCAGATGTTAAGTCCCATAGTGCTCAGAGCCATTTGAACCATTTTTAGGAGGGAGCTGCGAGGGGACCGACATAATCTCACTTAAATGGGACGGGTGAGTGGACATGTAAATTTCACGTCAAATTTTTATTTCAGGGAATACGCATTGTTATAACGGATGAAATTTTTGTTTATGTAATTCATCACGATGGTAGACAATATTAAAGTGTCCACCAATCTTTATGGCCTTTCTGAACGGAAGTGAACTCGCGAGATTTTGTGACTTGAGACAATTGCCGCACGAGTGTCAGATTACGTTAAGAGAATTCCTGCCGCGCTAGTCCAAATGATTAAGTGTAAGCCAGTGAGTCAGTCGTGATATTCTGTAACTCAAATAAAGCGGAAGTTTTGTGTTCGACATAAATACCTCTCAAAGTTCTTACGGTGGGTGTGTTAGGAAGTATGCCGACAAGTCGAAACACATCTGCGGGCAACAAGTTAACCTTCCGTGGAAGGAAGCTAAGCTGAAGTTCACCGCCAAGAATTCTCTTGGTGATCATCTAAATCAAGAGACTGAAAAGATACGAAATCGTACGGTTCAAAGAAAGGTACAAACAATGCCGTCTTTCATCTGCACAGTAAGTTAAGGTTCAGTTACATTCAATGCATATCATATACCAATAAAAGGTCATTTTTTAGGGATCTTTACTATTTTCATAAAGCCATTTTGTCCATCTCTCTCCCTCTGTTCGGAGAAATACTACTAAGGGTTTGCATGTTTAAAGTAAAATGCTTTTTAATCAAATATTAAGAACACTGTTTAATACACGTTACAAATTAAAGTTGTTCTGTTGAAGTTCTTTGATCAGTGTTTAGAACAAATAAAACAATTCATTTTCACGTACTTTTACCCCACTACAGGGTAAACATCTACGAGTTGTACGAGGGAGGGAGTATGGGGGTCTCACAACGTACTTTTACCCCACTTCTGCGAGTGGAGGAGTATGGGGGTCTCACCACATCTCACCAAGGAGAAACGGGGGCCCAGATTTTAAAGAAAAAACCTCAGGTAGCTAGGGGACGTCCACTAACTGCATCATCTGCAAAAAGTATGGGGTCATTATTAATATTACCTGCAGGGTTATTAATACACACGTGAACAGCAAGGGTCCCAACACTCTTACTTGGAGCAGACCCGAAGTTACTACTGCAACTGTCGATGACACTGAGTCCAAGATAACCTGCTACGTCCTTCGTACCAGAAAATCCTCAGTCAGTTCGTGAAGTTCGCTTTATAACCACCCTGCGATCGTACCTTTGATAATAAGCGTGGGTGTGGTACTGTGTCAAATACCATACGACTTTGCTTTCTAACAACGAAATACAAAATAACGAAACGTAGAACACTGTCAAACATTAACCCCTTTTGTGCAAAACAACGGAGGCAGAGTGAATCCACTAAAAGATAACAAGAAGAGTTCTGTTTGTGGAAATTCCACGGGCTTGAAACGAGTATATGTAACCTAGAGAGAAAGGATGACCTAGGTGAGAGACACGACACGTGTTAGGGCAGTGTCTTACGAGGGCCCTAATTAATCTCTTATTAAGTCGACAGACGGCTGCGGTCCATTAGTGCGAGTTAGGGCAGGGCCCACTTAAGTACACATTTATTCTGAACGTTTCCCAGACGGACAGCTGCAATTAGTTGCTCGGACGGACACGTAACGGGCCGCGGTGGGTGTAGGTAAGGAGTAAGCCGGAGCTTGGGAGCCTGGGAGCGCAGCCGTCAGGAGCTGACAGCCTAATCCCTCCCCTCCCCGCCCCTCTACCCTTCCCCCCCCCCCTCCCCCGACCCCTCTCCCCTCATCACGTTTCTGGGCTGGCCTGGGCTGAGCTGGCCCGGTACCATGTTGACGCTCACGAGAGTTTCCAGCAGCAACGACGGCAAAATACTGGACGCTGCAGCGCCGCGAAAACAAAGGACGCAAGATTAAAACAGCAGCGAACTGCTTTCGTATACCTCTCTTGTACAGAATTTTCCACCAGACAGTTCACGAAATAATGTGTGGAGGTATGCAGAGTACGTAAAAAAAATTCGCGGACGAACTTGGCTGGAGGGGGAGAACGGAATAAAAACAGACAAATTTATCTACAGAAATGTTCTGTTTTTTGGTTGTGTTTGAAAGAATATTGTTGAATTCAATTCTCAGTTTGCAGTTGTTGGCTCACCTGACCCGTTCAATCAAGTCATAAAATATCAGAGAAAATGTTTTAAAAATTCCCTGTCCTTCGACTCACGAATAAACTAACCAGTTTTGGTCTAAACTAACATCTTCTGCTGTGTCTTTATTGGCCTGGCACTGTCGGGCCAAATGGCAAAATTCTTCCTCTTAGCCCCATTCCGTCGACTTTTTTCTGTGCTCTTCCCAGCATTCTCAGACGCAGACCCCCCACTGTCACCAACTTCCTTCTTACAACGTGAGACTTTTCTCTTGTCGTGGCATGACTGTACAATTAAGTACTTTATTCCAGGACTTCCTTGGACACATCGATAACTTTTAAACCTCCTCGCAATCACTCACTAATAATCCCTTCAATTCTGGTGATTCCCTGCACACCCATTTCAACATTTCCTTCGCCATTAGATGTACCTTTCTGTGCCGCTTTAGAAACCACATGAAAATTCATAGCCACACGAATTACAAGTTAGTTTAAAATCACAAGAGATTCCCATTCTTCTCTCTTCAACAACAATCACGCATTCCGTCTTTTTACGGCGAAAACATGAGCATGAAAACTTTATAGCCCGGCAGAGAATCTCTAAATCAATGTCTGAATCCAGTGGAATCCACTTTAACATTATTCACACACCTGTACAATTCTCCTGTCCCAAGTTTCGATGCTGCATCTGAGAGCTTATGTTCTTCATTTCGAGCTGCTTCCTCTTTTATGTTTGTAAACCAATATCCATGAAACCTCCGTTTCCTAAACACAGTTTTTCCACCACCCATTATCCATAAATCTCGACTTCAGCGTAAAGGTTTGCAAATTCAACCTTTCACCTTCTTATATGTTTTAATATTGTCAAAACGTAAATAAACCACATGCATGAAAGTTTTCAGGCAAAGATGTCAGCCAGAGATATAGATGTCAGCAAAAGATATCGAAAGAAAATAGCCTTCACACTGACAAAAATTCTGCAGAAGCAAGCAGTTAAAGCATCTCTAGAGCTGCTATCACAATAAAATTCACTCACAACGAAATCAAACTGTGTAGATCAAGAAAGTAATATTTTTAAAAAATCAATTTTTTGGGCCAAAGTCCATTACATCTCCCCTTAAGAAAAACAGAAGTAAAAGTGAAACTGACACAATTTTAGCAAGGGAAATACTAGTTGCAACAGAAATATCTATTTCTTAAATATAAAAATTGGGGAATACTTAGATGAAGAAATCAAACAGTCCTGATAATTAGAAAGTAAGATAATAAAATCTGGTTTAATCAAGGAGACACGAAGCCCAGTTTGCACAGAGGAAGAACGTTTTCTTCAGCCAGAGATATATACTGTTCTGACATTTGATTAATAAAGATGTTTCCAAAAAAGCAGATTTGGAGTGAAGCGACACTGCAATCAATAAAGCAAATCTAGAGCAAAGCGGTTCTGCACCAAGTTTAGAGTAGCACTTTTCTACGCCAACACGGCAAGCTCTCGTAAAGTTGGTGGCAAGAATGAAGTCAGAGTCTTCATTCTTCACTAGTTTTATGTAACATGGCAGCCTGTGAGTCTCGTCTAGGCTTCATCCCATGAACTAGGAGTGCCAGGTTTTCACAAGCTGTGCGCTTGCCCAGAAGCGCTGCAAGCAAGTTACAAAGACTCTCAATGAGTTACCGATGGACGAAATTAAGGAACGGAGACACAGAGTAGAAGCTGAACCCTCGCAGTACTAGGTCAAAACCGACAGCTAATAATACATCTTCGTGAACATAATACGTAGAATGAACATTAGTATCTTGCAGACTCAATATTCTGCAGTACCGTGTGAGTTCAACATAGCGCTTAACCGTAGTTAAGGCTACATATTAATATTGATTACTGCAGATCGGATTGCTATAGGTCAAAAAATACCTAGAGTGAGAAACGCTGTCAAAATGTAACTAGGATTGATATTATAGCTTAACTATTATTTTGTTCATTCTCTTGTATCTTCTATTTTTGGCACTATATTTTATTATTATTACATTAATGCGGTTATTAGTTATTACATGTGCAAAATTATGAAAACATTATTTTCCATACTTAATGTTTATGCTTTTATTAAGCTATTTTCTGTGACCCCTGACAATTAAAGGTGCGGATTTAAGTCCTGATAGATAATACGGTTTAAAACTGCCAGAATTTTCATTAGAGAAACTAAGATTCATTCGTACTAGCGTTCAGAATGTGGCAGTACGTTTAATGGTTCAGATCTCTTCTCACTCCAGTTCGCTTCAATTTTTTTTACATACATGTTAATAATGTTTGAAAATTGTTGTCGTTTACTCAGAATATTTCACTTAGTATCCTATCACTATAGGAAACTGTTAAGTAACTTATTTCGTATTCAGTCAGGAAACAATATATGGTCTCGAGCTGAAAATTTTTGTTGGTTATTTCTCTAAGGAACTTGTGACGGTTTCGAAATTTTGTTCAGCACCTATTTCATAGACGATAATTGCTGTTATTATCTCTGCAGCCTCATGACTGGTTTGCTGCAGTCTCTACGCTAGACCCTGCGTAGCCAGTGCAACGCACATCCATCTAACTATGTTCACTGCAATAAAGCTTAGATCTCCGCCCACAATTTTTACCGTCACACTTCCATCCATTACCAAACTGACGATTGCTTGAAGCCTCAGGAAGTGTCGCACCAACCGTTCGCTTCTTTTATTTAATTTGTGCCATAATTTTTTTTTCAGTTCAACATTCTTCTGTAACACCACGTTTCAAAATCTCCTATTCTCTTGTTGTCTGAAATGTTCACTTCCCAAATAGCAAAACTTATCCACGTCTTTTAGTGTCTTTATTTTCTACTCTAATTCCCTCAGCATCGTCTGATTTAATACGACTACATGTCATTACCTTTGTTTTACTTTTGATGATGTTCATCATACAACCTCTTTTCGAGACACCATCCATTCCAGCTTTTACCGTGACTGACAGAATTATAGCGTCATCGACACACATTAAACTATTATTTCTTCTCCGTGAACTTGATTACCTTTCCTTCACAGACTGCTCAGTGTACAGATTAAATAACACTGAGGATAGGCAACAACTCTGCCTCACTCCTATCTCAACTGCCGCTTCCCTTCCATGTCCTTTGATCCTTTTAACTGCCGTCTGCAGATAAATTTTTGCTTTCTGTATTTTGTACCCATTGTCTTCAGAATTTCAAAGAGTGTACTCTAGTCGACTTTTTCAAAAGCGGCCTTCAAATTTAGAAATGCTAAAAACGTAGATTTACCTTTCTTTAGCTTGTCTTCTATGACAAATCGTTGGGTCACCACTGCCTGGCGTGTTCCTGCATTTCCGCGGAACCCAAACTGATGTTCACCGAGGGTTACTTTCACCAGTTCTTCCGTTCGTCTGTATGTAATTCGTGTCAACACTATGGAAGAATGACTTATTAAACTCATGATTTGATACTATTCACACCTGCCAGTATGTTCGTTCTTTGATATTGGAATTATTAAAGTCTTCCTGAGGTCAGACGACATTTCTCCTATCTAAGGCATCTTTCACACTTCATGGAATGTTTCTATCATGCCTGGTTCCCCCAAGGATGTCAATAATTCTGAGCAAACGTCCTCTACCGCACTTAAGTCTCTCAGTACCATACCTAATGTGCCCGTCCGGTTAGCCGCGTGGTCTAACGCGCTGCTTCCCTAGCGGGAAGGCTTGCCAGTCCTCGGCACGAATCTTCCTGAGATCGGTGCGGGGCGGCGGTGAGGTTGGTAGACTGCTGTGGCCTGTTGTGGGGTTGTGAACCTCTGAAGGCTAGGTTGGTACGATGCCTCTCCGTCGTTTCTAGGCCCCCTGTTCAATATACACATACACATACACACTCTGCCAAATTCTTCTTGTAGTAACATGTCTTCCAATCCATCTTCATAAACTTCCTCTTCGGGTTTTGTAAGGTGGCCCTCTAGTTTCTTCCCCATTCATTCCTCCCACATTTCAGTTTTCCCCTTTTTGCTTAGTACTGGCTTTCCATCTGTGCTCTTCTACATTAAATTCGCATGGGTACTCTGCAAATCACATCTAAGTGCCTGGCAGAGTATTCATCGAACTACCTTCACAATAATTCTCTGTTATTCCCCTCTCGGTCGGTGCACGGAGAAAACGATGGCCTATATCTTTCGTGCGAGTTCTGTTTTCTTTTATTACAATGATCCTTTCTTCCTATCTAAGTCAGCGTCAACAACATATTTTCGCATTCTGAGGAGAAACATGGTGAATGAAATTCCGTGAGAAGATCGCCCCGCAACGAGAAACGCCTTTGTGTTAAAGACGTCCACCTCAAATCCTGTATCATGTCCGTAACACTCTTCCCTCTATTTCTCCATAATACAAAACATTTTGTTCTTCTTTGAACATTTTCGATGTACTCCGTTAATCCCATCTGGTAAAGATCCCTCACCGACAGCAGTACTCAAAAAGAGGACGGACAAGTACAGTGCAGGCAGTCTCTTTAGTAGATCTGTTGCATATTCTGAGCGCTCTGGCAAAAAATCGCAATTTTTCATTCGCCTTTCTCGTAGCATTTCCTCTTCACTTTGATAAAGGTGCTTCCGTTTCTTCGCAGGTCTCTTTAATTTTCCTGTAGACGGCATCCACAGTGTGACAGTTAACTATACGTAAAAGAAACGTAAATTAGTCACAAACTGCGGTGTACAAACACTTTATTCAACATGTAAACGTCACTACAGATGTTCGGATTTAGCTTATAACATGTTCAATATGCCTGCCGTCATTTACGATGATGTGGAGCTGAAGAATAGCCAAATTCTGCATGACACGCTGACGTGTCAGAACATCGATGCTGTCGATGATCTGAATGGCTGTTTTCAGATCAGCAATGGGTTTTAGGTTATTTGCTGCACACCTTGTCTTAATATATCCCTAGAAAAAGGAGTCGCATGTGTTCAGATCCGGAGAATATGGCGGCCAGTCGAGGCGTTTGCCAGTGCCTCTGGGTATCCCAGAGCCAGAATGCTGTCCCCAAGTGCTACTCCAGAACACCAAAAACTCTCCTGGTTCGATGTGTCAAGCTCGTCTTGCATGAACCACATCTTGTCGAAACCAGGGTGACTTTGGATAATGAGGATGAAATCATCTCCCAAAACCTTCATGTACCGTTCGGTAATATCGCACCGATTATTCCGTGACTGGATATTGCACACCACACACTCACCAGTTGAAGGGGAAGAGACTCCTCGATCGCGAAAGGCGGATTCCCAGTCCCCCAAAATGCGTCAGTTTTGCTTATTGACGAACCCATAGAAATGAAATTGCTCTTCGTCGCTAAAACAAACCATATCCACATCAGAGTCCTGTTCTTCAATTCTGTGGACAATAGTGTTGGCGAAACACAACCGCTATTCCTTGGCCCTGGGGCTTAATGGCTGATGGGTCTGATTTTGGTATGGGAAGAGATACAGGTCTTCAATTTGCCACAGAGTCTCCCAGTTGATTCCCACCTGTTGCGCAGCTCATCTGATCGACTTCTTGGGACTGGTTTGAGAAACAGCTCGAGTCTTCTCAATGTTTTCAGACGTTTTCACCGTTTTTGGACGACAGACATTGCAAACCCTGCATCACGAACACTACCCGCTCTCTCAAATTTGCGAATCAAATTATTGATTGTAAGCACACTTATACCGATTGTCTTGAGCTTGAACTCGGTCGTAATTTTCCTTTGAGCCGCAGCTGGGCTGTTATTGTTTGCATAGTGGGCCTTCACAAGGGCTACATCATCAGGCAAGCTGTAACGTGACATTTTCACGTGCAAATAGCAGACAAAAACAAGGCGAGAGCGCATGCAAAATGTGGTGTCAGCACCAGACACCATACTTGCTAGGTGGTAGCCTTTAAATCGGCTGCGGTCCGGTAGTATACGTCGGACCCGCGTGTCGCCACTATCAATGATTGCAGACCGAGCGCCGCCACACGGCAGGTCTAGAGAGACTTCCTAGCACTCGCCCCATTTGTACAGCCGACTTTGCTAGCGATGGTTCACTGCCTACTTACGTTCTCATTTGCCGAGAAGATAGTTTAGCATAGCCTTCAGCTACGTCATTTGCTACGACCTAGCAAGGCGCCATTATCAGTTACTATTAATATTGTGAACTATGTACCGTCAAGAGCGACGTTTATCCTTAATGGATTAAAGTTAAGTACTCCACCAGCTACGTCCGTTGTTTCTAAATTCTAATTTCCTTGTCCTGTTCCAGACCTCACGCCAGCCTGCGTGAGATAAATCGCGTGCCTTTCGGCCTCCTCTAGTAACACGGTGTTGGCTCTCCTGCCAACCACAAAAGAAATACTAACCACCATCATGATCCGCGGCCAACCGTGCAGTTTGAACGTTCTAACACAATCCGCTCAAAGTTATGACGATTTCATTTCATATTGTTCAATAACTGTCACCATTTATTTTTCTTCTATCTGGGTATGCTTCTACGCCTTTGTATTTGTTCTGTAGCTATTACTGCTTAGCCTTTCGTTAATTTTTCAGTCTTTTTCCCATAGTAACTTCCCCTTTGGCAGTCACCTCCGAGAGAACCAAATGGTTGACTAATCTGAAGTATTTACTCAGTGAAGAGACAATCATGAATTTTTTATGTGTTAGAGTTCACATTTCCTGTAGATATACTTTCCACGTGTTTAATACAGTGGCTTCTCCAATTGTTACCTGCATCTTCTTCATCCTCTTTCCTTTGACGAATGCTGATTCTTCCGTGTTTTAAGGGCAGTTTACACTCTCAAGGATAACAGGTTGTTCTGGCACACTTTGGCTCATTCTGCCATCTCGTTAGAAGGGCGTTCGCATCTGAACGCCGATTTGGGTCGCAGGCAGATGCCATGAAAAAAATGTCCTGATTGGTTAGAGATTGAGTAGGGATCAAACTCGTGACCGATAATTAATAGCCAAAAATATAAAAAATTTATTTACTTTTCTTTTAGATACCATGGCCATCATAATAGTCAAATTGCCGTCTATCTCTCGCAAGTTTGTCCTTTTTAGGCTGTTATTTCTTCATTTCTTTCCTACTTTTTCATCTCTCTCTGCTACCTTTTTCTGTGAAGAGGTTTTGTTTTGCCTTTGGGCTGGTAAGATTTATTCATTGCCTTACTGATACTCCACTGTCAGCCATATGCTCTTGCGCCAAACTGAATAAATATATCAATATTGAAATATGTAAAACAAATAGGCGAATATCCGATTTTCTTCCATTGTTGGTACCAGAAACTTCACATTTTTTAATATAAGTATGTTTTTCAATTAAATTTAACTTAATCGTTCTTAGCTAATCATTTTATTTAAATCTACTAAAGTTATCTCCTCTTAGGTCAAAAATTTAATTTCCGGGTACACTTCCTTTTCCCTAGAGTCACAGGCCCTACTCTAGCCTTATTAACCAATTCCAGATTTTGAGTAATGTGCCTGTAACAGACATCCATAATGATGTTTCTTTGCGGTTGCCAAGCCTTGCATTTTCCAAGACTCCGGTAACCATATAAATAATAAAGTAGTTCTGCCTATTCATATCTTCTTCATACTCTGAAGAGCCAAAGAATCCGGTACACCTGCCAAATTTTGTGTAGGGCCACCGCGAGCACGCATAAGTCTTCAACAAGATGTAACGTTGACTACACTAATGTCTGAAGTAGTGCTGGAGAGAACTGACGCCATGAACCATGCAGGACTGACTATAAATACGTAAGAGTACGAGGGGTGGAGATCTCCCCGAACAGCACGCTGCAAGGCTTCCCAGGTATGCTCAATAATGTTCATGTCTGTGAAGTCTGGTAGCCAGAGGAAATGTTTAAACTCATAAGAGTGTACCTGCAGCAACTCTGTAGCAAGTTTGGACGTTTGAGGGTCGCGTTGTCCTGCTGCAATAGCCAATGTCCGTCGGACTGCACAATAGACATGAATGGAAGCAGGCGATCAGACACGATGCGCACATAGGTGTCACCTGTCAGAGTCCTATCTAAACGAATAAGAGGTCCCACAACACTCCAACTACACACGCCCCACACTATTACAGAGCCTCCACCAGATTGGACAGTTCCCTGCTGACTAGCAGGGTCCATAGGTTCATGAGGTTGTCTCCATACACGGGCACGTTCATCCGCTCTATATAATTTGAAACGAGACTCGTCCAACCAGGAAACATGTTTCCAGTCATCAATGGTCCAATGTCGGTGTTGACGGGCCCAGGTGAAACGTAAACCTTTGTGTCGTGCAGTAATCAAGCGTACACGAGTGGGCCTTCGGCTCCGAAAGCACATTTCGATGAAGTTTCGTTGAATGGTTCGCATGATAACATTTGATGATGGCCCAGCATTGAAATCTGCAGCAATTTGCGGAAGGGTTGCGCTTCTGTCACGCTGCACCATTCTCTTCAGTCGTCGTTGGTCCGGTTCTTGCGGGATCTTTTCCCGGCCGCAGCAATGTCGGAAATTTGATGTTTTACTCGATTCCTGATATTCAAGGTACACCTGTGAAATTGTCGTATGGGAAAATCCCCACTTCATCGCTACCTCGGAGATGCTGTGTCCCATCTGTCGTGCAACGACTGTAACACCACGTTCAAAATCACTTAAATCTTGATAACCTGCCATCGTAGCAGCAGTAACTGATCTAACAACTGCGTCGGACACTTGATGTCCTATATAGGCGTTGCTGACCGCAGCGCCGTATACTGCCTGCTTATACACTCCTGGAAATGGAAAAAAGAACACATTGACACCGGTGTGTCAGACCCACCATACTTGCTCCGGACACTGCGAGAGGGCTGTACAAGCAATGATCACACGCACGGCACAGCGGACACACCAGGAACCGCGGTGTTGGCCGTCGAATGGCGCTAGCTGCGCAGCATTTGTGCACCGCCGCCGTCAGTGTCAGCCAGTTTGCCGTGGCATACGGAGCTCCATCGCAGTCGTTAACACTGGTAGCATGCCGCGACAGCGTGGACGTGAACCGTATGTGCAGTTGACGGACTCTGAGCGAGGGCGTATAGTGGGCATGCGGGAGGCCGGGTGGACGTACCACCGAATTGCTCAACACGAGGGGCGCGAGGTCTCCACAGTACATCGATGTTGTCGCCAGTGGTCGGCGGAAGGTGCACGTGCCCGTCGACCTGGGACCGGACCGCAGCGACGCACGGATGCACGCCAAGACCGTAGGATCCTACGCAGTGCCGTAGGGGACCGCACCGCCACTTCCCAGCAAATTAGGGACACTGTTGCTCCTGGGGTATCGGCGAGGACCATTCGCGACCGTCTCCATGAAGCTGGGCTACGGTCCCGCACACCGTTAGGCCGTCTTCCGCTCACGCCCCAACATCGTGCAGCCCGCCTCCAGTGGTGACGCGACAGGCGTGAATGGAGACGTGTCGTCTTCAGCGATGAGAGTCGCTTCTGCCTTGGTGCCAATGATGGTCGTATGCGTGTTTGGCGCCGTGTAGGTGAGCGCCACAATCAGGACTGCATACGACCGAGGCACACAGGGCCAACACCCGGCATCATGGTGTGGGGAGCGATCTCCTACACTGGCCGTACACCTCTGGTGATCGTCGAGGGGACACTGAATAGTGCACGGTACATCCAAACCGTCATCGAACCTATCGTTCTACCATTCCTAGACCGGCAAGGGAACTTGCTGTTCCAACAGGACAATGCACGTCCGCATGTATCCCGTGCCACCCAACGTGCTCTAGAAGGTGTAAGTCAACTACCCTGGCCAGCAAGATCTCCGGATCTGTCCCCCATTGAGCATGTTTGGGACTGGATGAAGCGTCGCCTCACGCGGTCTGCACGTCCAGCACGAACGCTGGTCCAACTGAGGCGCCAGATGGAAATGGCATGGCAAGCCGTTCCACAGGACTACATCCAGCATCTCTACGATCGTCTCCATGGGAGAATAGCATCCTGCATTGCTGCGAAAGGTGGATATACACTGTACTAGTGCCGACATTGTGCATGCTCTGTTGCCTGTGTCTATGTACCTGTGGTTCTGTCAGTGTGATCATGTGATGTATCTGACCCCAGGAATGTGTCAATAAAGTTTCCCCTTCCTGGGACAATGAATTCACAGTGTTCTTATTTAAATTTCCAGGAGTGTATATCTATATATTTGAATACGCGTGTCTGCACCAGTTCCTTTTTCGCTTCAGTGTAAATGGTATAGGAAAAAATTTTCCCTCCATGACAGTTAATCTCGTTCCAAGATAGTATTTTGCTTCATTTGTTGTCATAGCCGCCGGACTTACATATTTTTCTTCACTTCTAGCGATGAAAGTAATGTTCTTCTGAGTTTTTGTGGTCTTGTAATTAGACAGAAAATATATCCGTATGACACGCAATAGAATATTCGTTTGATGTAATATGTTGAGAAAAAAATCTTTTTTCAATCTTGCAGGATGACTGATAATTAGCAGTACTGTCACAATTCCTTTTCCAAGTACGATTCAGTAGGTTCGTTTAATTTAATGCTACTGACATGTGAGAATAACTATACTATACTTCTCTCGCGGAAGCAGTTTTCATCCTAGATTATTATCTCGACACGCCTCAAAAAACTTTATCAGGTATATGTGAGTTCGACACAGGACCAAGATAAAAAAAATTAAAATATTAACAAATTTTTGTTTACCATTTATTTTTAGTGACTTGGCATTGTGTTTTCCATGAACTCAAATACGTTCAAAGCATCCGAGTCTACCATCCAATCGTTCTTTCGTAGTAGCACCCAGAATTCGAAACGCGCCCTGTCTCATCCCAACCAAGAAGCTGAATGACGAAAGGTAGAATAACTTCTAAAGTAAGCACTGGGCCATAAACTCTTACAAGAGACAACATTTTTTTCTTCGACATGACCGGTAACCGTATACAGATTTACAGAAATTTTAATAAAGAAAAGACTAATAATTTTTCAGTAAAAGTACCATCAGTTTACACAAAACTGAAACAGTTACTACACCATTTTCAAGTCTCACTTTTCTCGCCACATGCAAACCAGGAGAATAGTGTCTTGTAAGTCGAATAAAAATAATGGTTAGGGTTCGACGGGCAATCGAAAGCGGCCGCTTTTCAGGAAATGTTGTTCTTTTAAAACCTTTTTAAGTGGCTCTTGAGACCAATGACTCACAACTGTATCATTTGTTTCGTTTTCCTACAAACACTGTGAAAGATACACTCTTTAAAATTCGGAGCGGGAGGGGTCTTGAGAAGGGGGTTCCAGTAAGAGCGCCGTCATCAGGAACTGATTAACCTGCCGCTGCTTTAAGATCAAAGAGAGCGCCTTCGCCTGTTTGTGATAAATGAGCGACCTGAAATGAAAATCGTGTTTCGTGTTTATGAATAAAGCACAGTAGACGGCGCTCGGGGGCCACCCTCGTGGTCAGTTAAATTATTGCCGCGCGTCTCCCAAAGAGCGGCCGTTGTTTGCGCAGGGTGGCGGTTGTCCCTCTGCACTTGCCTGAAGCTTCAAAGGAAGTCAAGTTGTCTCATCACGAATACACAAAGCCTGCGCACTTTGCACGTGCAGCAGCATACAGAAGGCTATCTTTAGTTCCGCTTCTGTATGTACTGCATTAGGTTATTACGCAGGGGACGTGAAAATTCGATTATTGGAAACGCTGTGGCTAGAAGTTGGCACTGGCTGCTGTTTAAACGCCAACATTTCTAGGTACATCTGTACGAGAAATAGTCGTATTTAGCTTCTACTTCTAGATTTGTGACATCAGCACATAAAACTAGCCATGTGCGAGCAGGACTCTCGCACTGTGGGTTCCGTACAAACTTAATTATGTATATAGACAGTTCGTTCCTGGAATAGAGTATTTCGACAGTTTTTGTCTGTTATCGACATTGATACTGGATAGATATCGATCTCACAGATTCTAAGATTTTCGAGAATGTTTTAATTTCAGATCCCCGCCAGCCGCGGTGGCCGAGCGGTTCTCGGCGCTTCAGTCCGGAACAGCGTGACCGCTACGGCCGCAGGTTCGAATCTTGCCTCGGGCATGGATGTGTGTGATGTCCTTAGGTTAGGTAGGTTTAAGTAGTTCTAAGTTCTAGGGGACTGATGACCACAGCAGTTAAGTCCCATAGTGCTCAGAGTCATTTGAACCATTTCAAAGCCTCCGTTGGATAACAAATGACAAAATAAGTGTTTTTCGTATGATATAATTACAAATTCACCATTCTCCGATTTTTTCCTTTACCTTTACCTTAAATCTTTTCTTCTTGCCACACTCCCTGACCGTAGACCAACAGGAAGTACCCTACAGATTTTGATGTGTGAGTTTGCGAGCATCAAAATAAGTGTCATAAATCGACGAATCCTTTGGCTATATTGACTTAGAAGCTTCAGTATTTTCCAGTCACAAGAAACCGTAGGCCTTAGTAAGTAACATAAATGTCAGCTTGATACGTCTGCCCGCTCCTGAGAAAAATTGTTTTTAACAGTCCAGTAGACAGACAGGCAGACTGACGGGCGGACAACAAAGTGATTTGTAAGGGTTCCATTTTCACCAACTGAGGTACGGAACCGAAAAAATTAACCAGATTTTCATCTAGTTCAAACAAACATTTTGAGAGATAGAGGACATGTAAGTGATTGTTCGTTTTTTTTAAAAATCAATGTACAGCTTTCTCTGTCTGCTTCCTTCTTCTGGCGTAGATATCGGAACGAACTACACAATATCAGCCATTGTTCAGGACGGATATTTTATTGTCCATGTATCTTCGACTAAGGCTATAGAAACAGGAGAGGAGTACAAGCAATTGTGTAGTCTTATCGCACAGCGCACCATACAGGAGAATCTATTAAAAATAAGGTAAACTGTATTTTTTATGTATAGTTACTCTGGGAAGGTGGAAAGAGCACACGGAACGCCTCTATGACGGGAAGGACTTGTCTGACGACGTGATGGAAGAAGAAACAGGGGTCAACAGGGAAAAGAGGAAAAGATAGGGCATAAAACATTAAAATCATAATTCACAAGACTTAAGATAAAATACGGCACAAAGCATAGATAGCATTCCAGCGGAATTTCTAAAATAATTAGGGAAACTGGCAACAAAACGACTACCCACGTTGGTGTGTAGCATGTATTATGTTGGCGATATACCATCAGACTTTCGGAAAAACGTCTTCCTCAGAATTCCGAAGATAGCAAGGGTCGTGAAGCGCGAGAACTGCCTAACAATCAGTTTAACACCTCATGCATTCAAGTTTCTGTCAACAATAATTTACAGAACAACGGGAAAGATAATTGAGAATGTGCTAGACGAAAATCAGTTTCACTTTAAAAGATAAAGGCACCAAACAGGCACTTCTGATGGAAGCAAGAGTAAAGAAAAACCACGACGCATTCATAGGCTTTGTCGACCTAGAAAGTAGCGTTCGACGATGACAAATTGTTTGTTGTTGTTGTTGTTGTCTTCAGTCCTGAGACTGGTTTGATGCAGCTCTCCATGCTACTCTATCCTGTGCAAGCTGCTTCATCTCCCAGTACCTACTGCAACCTACATCCTTCTGAATCTGCTTAGTGTACTCATCTCTCGGTCTCCCTCTACGATTTTTACCCTCCACGCTGCCCTCCAATGCTAAATTTGTGATCCCTTGATGCCTCAAAACATGTCCTACCAACCGATCCCTTCTTCTAGTCAAGTTGTGCCACAAACTTCTCTTCTCCCCAATCCTATTCAATACCTCCTCATTAGTTACGTGATCTATCCACCTTATCTTCAGTATTCTTCTGTAGCACCACATTTCAAAAGCTTCTATTCTCTTCTTGTCCAAACTAGTTATCGTCCATGTTTCACTTCCATACATGGCTACACTCCAAACAAATACTTTCAGAAACGACTTCCTGATACATAAATCTATATTCGATGTTAACAAATTTCTCTTCTTCAGAAACGCTTTCCTTGCCATTGCCAGTCTACATTTTATATCCTCTGTACTTCGGCCATCATCAGTTATTTTACTTCCTAAATAGCAAAACTCCTTTACTACTTTAAGTGTCTCATTTCCTAATCTAATTCCCTCAGCATCACCCGATTTAATTTGACTACATTCCATTATCCTCGTTTTGCTTTTGTTAATGTTCATCTTATATCCTCCTTTCAAGACACTGTCCATTCCGTTCAACTGCTCTTCCAAGTCCTTTGCCGTCTCTGACAGAATTACAATGTCATCGGCGAACCTCAAAGTTTTTACTTCGTCTCCATGAATTTTAATACCTACTCCAAATTTTTCTTTTGTTTCCTTTACTGCTTGCTCAATATACAGATTGAATAACATCGGGGAGAGGCTACAACCCTGTCTCACTCCTTTCCCAACCACTGCTTCCCTTTCATGCCCCTCGACTCTTATGACTGCCATCTGGTTTCTGTACAAATTATAAATAGCCTTTCGCTCCCTGTATTTTACCCCTGCCACCTTTAGAATTTGAAAAATTGTTTAAGATGTTCTAAATGCTGAGAAAGGTGGGGGCAAGCTGTAGGGAAGGACGGGTGATATACAATATAAAGAACAACAAAGAGGGACAACAAGACTGAAAAGCCAAGAACGAAGTGCTCTGATTAGAAAGAGTGTAAGACAGAGATGTAGTTTCTCGCTCCCACTGTTCAATCTATACATCGAGGAAGCCATGACGAAAATGAGAGAAAGGTTCAAGACTGTGTTAATATCTAGTGTGAAACGATGTCAATGATAATATTCGTGGATGACATTGCTATCCCCAGCAAAAATGAAATAATTAAGTTAAGGTCGTCGGCCACTGCGTTTTCTTGGTGAGAGGCAATGCCTGAAATATTGTATTCTCGGCACACTCTTGACACTGTGGATCTCGGAATATTGAAATCCTTAACGATTTCCGAAATGGAACTTCCCATTCGTCAAGTTCCAATTACTAATCCGCGTTCAAAGTCTGTTGATTCCTGGCATGCGGCCATAATCACGTCGGAGACCTTTTCACATGACTCACCTGAGAACAGATGACAGCTACCCCACTTAACTGTCCTTTCATACCTTGTGTAAGCGATACTGTCCCCATCTGTGCCATGATTATTGTCGGTTCAGTGTATCATGAATGTTGCAGATAAGGTGAAGTGTTGTGGTGCATCGATATGTACCATTTATATATCAAACATTCAGGTTAAAATGTTGCTACCCTTCAGTGACACATTTCTGACAGATGAATACGATACTGACGAGGCTATCATGACACTGGAGGTTACAGTGACCTCATTAACCGGTTTGTGCCTCGACGCGATACTGCAGCTTTATTGCAGCATTCCAGAAGTAGCTTGTTAAATTGCGAAAATGAGCAAAGCGACCGGCCATTCTCTACGTTACTGCGAGATTCGAAGCACAAATGTAGTGATATTGTCTAAGCTGAGTCTTTAATTCAAATGCACTTTAGTTGGGATTAGTTTCAATTCTACTCCTTACTGCCCTGGTTTTCCGATCTTCGGGAGAAGCAGGATTCAAACATATATGTGATACCGTGCCATAGGCACCACATTGTTTCACTCCAGTGCAGCCATGGGATGATTCATTTAATAAGGCCAAGGCTGAATTCCTGCACTGTTTTTGTCCAAATGGTGTAGTGCTCTGAGCTTGATACAAACGTAACATTGAACTCCAACCTCCAATTTCGTATGAGTATCTTCTGTTGGCCGTGAAGCACATGCTGGTTCTTTGTTTGGTTCGATCCTCGATAAATTTGTTACAAAAGTTTTGCCGTAATTGAGGTTTCTAGATATTACTGCAACTTTATCAAACGTCTACTGGTTGCAGTAATTTCAAGAAACATTTATTCATCACAAATGTTCAAATGAGGATGAAATCTTATGGGACTTAACTGCTAAGGTCATCAGTTCCTAAGCTTGCACACTTCTTAACCTAAAGGACAAACACACCCACACCCATGCCCGAGGGAGGACTCGAACCTCCGCCGGGAGAAGCCGCACAGTCCATGACTGCAGCGCCCGAGACCGCTCGGCTAATCCCGCGCGGCTATTCATCACAGTCGCAGTATTCCTCATCCATAATGGACAAAAGCTTGCTTTTTTTTCGTGATTCTTCCATGTCACTATGTCGTCACTTCAGATATCTTACTAGAGATGTTAGGCTGTAAAATAAAAACATGCTACACTTCGAGCTACTTCTTTTCCCAAAAACAATTCGAAGTGAAGTAGTCGAACTTAGGATCGCCTGCGCAATGGCTAATTAAACCCCATATCAGCACTAAACTACTATCTTGTCCTGTCGAAGAAAGGTAGATTTATTAGATGTACAAGGACTGTAACTTGAAATCAACCAAAAGTAAAAATTTCCTTGTGTCTCTGAGTTGTACTCATTATACTAGAGTAGAAAAACATTCAGACCTACGGTCTTTTCAGCCTTAAGTGAGAATCCGGCACTAAATATGTGGATATTTATGTATGCTGAGGAGTATAGAAGTCATGTTGTTGGAAGTACTAAATGTGAATGTCTACTATCTTTCAGACTAAAGCTTGTCTCCGCTCACATTAATTATTTCAAAAAGTTAGTAGTCTGCATTGACAGAATGCTCATTATGACTTATGACACACTCAGCGTCCCATAACAGACTACTGGTCGCGGCAATTTGTACGACGAGATTTATCCGCTTTTTAAAGAGAACTGCAGTTCGGTGCACAATGTGGAAACACTCCGTACGTGGTTCTCCATTTGTTCATAATCATCCATCGATGATACTTCTACGTGTACAAAATTGGTGAGGTGAGACGTGTACAGGCCAGCAGAAAAGTGAGCTGGCAGGACTTTCAGACCATTCTGGACAATGTGCAGTAAACGGATATTAAACTTACTTAAACTTAAAATAGACTACTCTTCGGTAAAACCAGTAATGTCTCTAGGCTTTGCACAAGTGCAGCTGAATCAAATAAAACTCCAAAGAATAGCCTTAAATCATCTGCAGCATCCCTCAATTACCTTACGAAGTTGCTGTATTCGAAAGCATATTTCCAGTGACCTCCATATATTACAAATTTCTAGTTGATAAATGGCAAGAAAACGGTGACAACATAAATAATACTGTTAAAGACGGCAGGAAGCAAACACTGTCCAAAACACAGACTAACGAAATTGAAAATCATAATTACCGTCGTCATTTCGGCTGAAAATCGGAGCAACAAGTCATAAATGTGTTTCAAATCTGCGATGTCAAATTAGCGAAAGTTACTCTTACTGACGACTTGCTGACATAGTCAACACGTGTAAACTAACAAGATGTTCCTCCTGATAAGAGGCTACGTCTAATTACACTAATTGTCGCGTGTTTGTTTCGCACGCCACTTAACCGTTAGCACGCTGTACTCATTCGCTGATGAAGTACGTAGACCGTGAAGTATAACGTACTGTCAACATGCTCGTTTAACTAGTTCTCAATTAGTGCAGAGTAACCGTTAAGATAAGCGTAAATTAATTACAGGAATACAGTCATATAACCAACCATTCTTCTCACGATACTTCGGTGAGTTTAATGGCAAGAACAGTTAACTGGGCGATGCAACGTAGCAACTATTCTTTGTCATGCATTTTACAATTATTTTATAAGTGTATATGCCAAAGCAGATGCACTAGCCAGAATTTTCGGTGTGTTACCTGCTTACAGTGATGGAAACTTTCAGCCTGATTTTATAGCATCGCTGTAAGAAGATAGCTAAAACATTTTCTATGATTAGCGTTAATCTTCTGATTTAATATAGCTCTAGGTTCTTCACGTAATTCCTGTACCACGTAATATCCAGTATCTTTCATGTTTGAAAAGGTTTCGGTCATGCATTTCTGAAAAAAAAAATATTGTTTGAATTTAGATAAATTCCGCGTGTCCACTACACTTTAAGGTCTGAAAGAGAAACAACTACTTCTTTGAAATAGTATTAACTTAAGTTCGTAGACCAGGGTTTTCTACGACTGTAAACACAATGAAATCGACTTTTCAGCATTGCCTCTATTTCAGAAAATAGGAGCAAGCCAGGACCATATTATTAACAGAATCCTCTACTCCACATGTAGAAATTGACGTATTCCCAAAACTCACTTGACGGAGATGCTTAGGATACGGCACGAGAACTGTCTATATATGCACCATACCTCGAGTTGGGTCATTACCCTGTACTGAGTTTACAATCACTAATTTAGAAAAACTAAGGAAGACCAAAATTATATGCGTGAAGAATAAGTCTTTTCTAATGCGACTCAGTTGTCTAAACGAGTGCGTCATCTGTCTTGGACAGTACCTGTAGCAGTCCACATCCACTCACTGTTCTTGGAAAGTAAAATTAAGGCACTGAAAGACCCACACTACAAACTTTCACTCTAAATAAAAGAAGAAGTCTTTTAAAATTCGAATAACCAAGTTACATGAACAATGAGAGGAAGCAGGCGTAATAGTTTTCAGTAAGCAAGCCTCTCCTAAGCAGGCGAGAAGGAGTTTCTCCGACACAGTAGTAGGCTAACCAAGAGAAATATGGGACATTCATCAGGAACTGAGTGCGGGATCTCTGCATAATTATACTGAACGCTTGGCAGTGGAGGGAGAACTCTGTAGAATTAAAAGAACCACCACGACGGCAATAGGATGCTCCAGAAGATGGCAAACAGCGATTGAAAATTTGTAAATTAGTTTTCGTCGAACTCTCGCACTACTGCTGTGTAGATATACGTAGTTCGTTCAAATAATCACATGTAACTTTTTGACTATCTGTAGATAACCCGTATCTGAAGCAAAGTGCGTCATCATTCTGCTGACACCATCGTATATCTGACGTAGGACTAACGCTAGCTAAATAAGACAGTGTAAGGGGCACACATGGGCATATACAGGGTGGACCAAAAGTCACGAACGGGTTGTAACTGTGGATAAGATATATTTCTCCTTTCTTTTGATTCTGATTCTGGCAAAGGACAGACAGGACATTGACCATCCTTGGTCATTAAGGGTGTCAAACAACAATGGAAACTAATGATAAATAAAAAAATGTTATTCACAGTTTTAACCCCTTCGTGACATTTGGCCCACCCTTTAAGTAGGTATAATCGGATGGAATACTAAATAAAATCGAAAGTATCGGTATGACATGTCCTCCTACATGCACTGTACAGTGGATTACGATGTTTTACAGAAGCTCGAAACTTAGCACGGGCTTCAGTGCGAGGTGGCTTTAATGGTTTCCACAACGAAACACTGTTTTGGAAGTATACCTCGAAGAAGACGATCTGTTGACACATAATCAGCACGGATTCAGAAAATAACGTCCTTGTGATACACAGCCGGCTGGCTCTTTATTCATACGCATTAATGAGTGCTATCGACAGCGGGTCTCAGACTGATTTGTACACATCTAGATTTCCTGAAAGGTTTTGTAATCGTTCTTCACAAGCGACTTTTAATCAAACTGCCTGGATATTGAGTATCGTCTCAGTTGCACCGCTAGATTCGCGCTTTCCTGTCGGACAGGTCACAGTTCGAGGTAAATGAGGGGAAATCAACTAGTGAAACAGAAATGTCATCTGGGTTTCCACAAGAAAGATGACATAGGGTCTCTGCTGTTTTTAACCTGAAAATGATGGTCACAAATAGTCTGAAAATCTTATAAGGGTATTGCAGGGCAGGTTGTGCTCAGAAATAATTTTCGAGAAAAAAGTTCGATACTTTGTATCTTTTCCGCATTAATTACCATAAAAATTAGCCAAACAGCCTGTTGCGCAAACGAATCCAAGCGGTCTGCCAGAGGCGGTGTCACCAAATTTGTGCTTCGTTTGGTTTTCTGAAACTGAACAAGAGAGCTATACAAAACTTGAACATGGGACGGTAGTAAGGACCTAACAGTAGTCAAAGGCTGAATAGTCTCGAACACTATCATCAACGCTGCGAGAAAGACTCACACTAATTGTATCTGGCGGGTCGCTTGAATTTGCACGTGTAACGGCGTGATGGGCTAAATTCAATGCTAATTATCTCAGAAACGGTGCAAGGTAACGAATTTCTTCTTAACAATTATTTCTCAGCACAGCCTGAACTGCAATACGTTACAAGCTTTTCAGACGGTACCTGACCACTTAACGAAAGTGGCTCAAATGGCTCTGAGCACTATGGGACTTAACATCTGAGGTCATCAGTCCCCTAGAACTTAGAACTACTTAAACCTAACCAACCTTAGGACATAACACACATCCATGCCCGAAGCACGATTCCAACCTGCGATCGTCGATTTAACAGACAGTTTGAGCAGCTTTCTTAAATTGTCTGCATAATATTCTGTTGTTTATCGGCAAATGAAGTCATTAGAATACCAAAATGAACTGCAAAATGATTTACACAAAATATGTGTATGGTACGAAATGTGGCACTTGACCCTAAGGAATGATAAGCGCGAGGTCCTCCACTATAGTACTGTAAAGATTCTGATACATTTCCCTTGCACGATAACTCACAAATTGTTAACCGTTTTAGATTCAACTAAATGGCTAGGAATCGTAATTATGTACAATATAAACTAAAATGATTGCATAGATAATTTTGTAGAGAAGTCAAACCGAAGATTAAGTTCTATTGGCAGAAGGGACTACGTAAACTACGTTTCTCCATCCTCTTCTGGTGTATTGCTCCAGGGTATGAAATGCTTACCAGGTACGATTGACGGAGAACCTCGAAAAAGTTCAGAGAATGGCAGTTCTTTTTATATAATCGCGAAATACGGGCGAGAGTGTTACGCAACTGATACGCGACTTGAGGGGGCAACCGCTCGTTAAAACAAAGGCAAGATTTTTTCACGCAGTTTCAATCACCATCTTTCACCTCCGAAAGCGAAACTATTTTGTTGAATCCCATCTACCTAGGGAGAAATGTCCATCATTATAAAATATGAGAAATCAAAAATCGCTCGGAAAGATTTAGTTTTCCAGTTTTCCTACATGTTTTACAAGAGTGGAACGGTCGACAAATAGTCTGAAAGCGATTCTATGTACATGCTGCCAAACACCTAAGTGAGAGTTGCAGGGTAGTCATGCAGCTGTACGTATATACGGATGCAAATGTCAGACGCTTAAGCTGACGCCAGTGACATACAGGTCAACAATACGCGCTCCCTGAGCCGTAGCGCAGCAACGAACTTAGGGACAGCACTCAGAAACAGAAGCACGACTGCGGCCCTGCGGTGCATCTAAGGTGTATGGAGTCGGAGCCGGCGGCTAACTCGTAAGTACGTGAACACGTAACTACTTCAGGAATGTGGGAATGTCTTTTTAAGCACCTGCTTCCAGTATTTGGAGCGTGACGTGAGCCTATAGCGTTCCGCGCCGCTGCTATCGCACCAAGAAATTATCGACGCTCGCATTCCAGATAAGCAGTCACGCGCCCAACGTACTATGGACAGATCGGTCTCATTAGCGTTCCGACTCCGAATGAGGCAGTCTAATCAGGCCAGGTTTACTTAGGTGCACTAGAAATTAGCCTGTGTCTGGCCTTGTCCAAGAAATGTTTTGGAACGACATGAGCTGCAGTTAGAGTTGGGCTCTACCGGAACTACGGTTCGGTATTTTTCGTTTAATACATAAATGACATGGTAAATGGTAGGATTACTGGTATTATTGCTGGTATTGGTAGGGAAAGAAACATAAATGAAAGTGAGAGAGAGAAACTGGGAGCCGATGACTTCTCGTTGTTTTCCGTTTGTTTTGAGCGTGATTAGAACCGCCTAACTCTCAGTGCTAGAACACTATGTATTTCAGGGCTTCCTTTCACCAACTCGTGTAAAATAATGAGTAAAATTATAGAATAAAAACATGAAAATCAAATTCATCACTTTTTTTCTCGTGTGAAAACCATGTGTACTTTTACTTCAGGTCGTATTCCCAAGCAGCATTTGCGGTTCCTAAATGAGAACGTATACACAGTTTAGTGCAGGAGAATGCGGCTTCTCTGATCGACTGTTTCGCAACAATACGGGGGTCGTTTGTGCTCCGGATCACGGCGCTAGATGCGCTGAAACCTTTTACGCATGCGCGGAGAGAGCTTTGTCGACCAATCACAGGCTGGCACGTATGCGGCCCCAGGCATCATTAAATGTTAAACTTGCTTTGTCAGTGCACTACCTATTTCATAAGTAAGTCGATTTTTTACCTTCAAGTTGTTTTCATTCATCTCTAAACCAAAGAACTACTGATACTTAGGGAGGGGGGGGGGGGGTAATTGCGAACATGGCACTTGCATTAATAAGCTTTCAATTCCCATGAGTTTCGCTCTGAAATTTAAAATTACTGTGCTCTTGACTGAATAGGTGTCCGCCATGATTTTCAACTGAAGAAAGGATCCGCCAGCTGAAAAGGTTGGAAAGCCCTGGTGTATTTTATATCATCTCAAAATATAAATTGCTCTGTTATGTACCCAAAGCAAATACTTTTGATGCAAGTATAGTTTACATGCACAAAAATAAGAAAAAATCTACATAATTAGTTTTCTTACTTTGAACTAAATAGAACGTTCTTCATCATGATCAAAAGCAACAGTTTACTGTTATCATAATTGCGAAATATGATTATGAGTAGAGGAAACATGATTTTGTATGCTCGACGAAGTACTGAAGTGATGTCTGATATATTTTTGTTTTGTGTTTTTTTTCTTGAATTTTACCTTTTCTTTGAGGAAATTGCGTTTTAGAGCGCAATTTTTTTTAAAATTTTCACTACAGAATCGTTCTGTTTCACGTTAAAAATCAACAGTTTTTGAATGTCAACCAAACCAAGTAATGACAGCTTCAGCCTTGCTATAAATGGTATTTATATTTAAGTAACGGACAGGTGGATAACTGTGTAGAACAAAGTTGTTCTGTAGGTTACATGGTTCTTTATATATCCTCACACAGTTCCTACACGGTTCATCTCTTCCAGTTTGTCGCCGATTCTAATAAGACGCTGGTCGCATATGCATATTAAGGGATCGAAATGAGGTAACGCCCAATACATAAGCAACAGATCTAACTTACAGGTAAGGCGGCTACGGTCGCAACTGACCAAAGCTACTAGCAAAGCTACCGTAGTCAGCGCTTACTTACGACAGTTGCAGTAGCCTAATCTAGTTTTACAACTATAGCTGCAGTTTAACATTAAGCTTGTCCATTACGGATATTTTAGAATCCACGACTGTTAAGTGAATGTAAATACATAAAATAGTTTGGATATAAAGGGCATGGTCATAAAAACAGCTTTAATTCATTACAAATACTATTCACCTTTAGCTAAAATAAACAGAATCTACCCTTACTAATATTCCAGATCGTGCTAACGTAAGAATAGAAATAAGTCAGCAGTTCATTTGAACTTTTGTTATTGTTTGAATTTAAATGGAAAGTCCATGGTCACATAAACAGCTGCATTTAGTTGCAAATGCCATAATTCTGTATTTTATTCTTGGGCATTCATGTTAACGCCAATCTTGATTAAAGTGTTTACTCATAAATTGACTGTATTCTACGATAACATATGATACATACGGGGTGGCCGATCAGTTCTAGGCGCTACAGTCTAGAACCGCGCGACCACTACGGTCCGGTTCTAGAGGACTGATGACCTTAGAAGTTAACTCCCATAGTGCTCAGAGGCATCTGAACCATTTTTTGGATACATATAAGACATCAGATCACTTGAAGTTTGTTCTTGTAGCAATTCATTTATTTACTTATTTTATTTTGAGCTCTCATGTTAACGCCAATTATGATTAAAATATTTTCTCATTTATCGACTTTAATACATGCAAACAAAAACAAGTAATATCTCTGAACAAAGTCTCAAGATCTTTATAACAAGCAACAGTTGTATAATACATACTGAATGCTGTCACAGAGGAAATATATACAGATTGTGTAAAAATGTTGAAGTGATGTACCAGCTGGCCATCAAAATGGAAGCAGACAGATGGACACTAACAGAAAAACGCGGCCCACACTGTCTTATTAAGTACAAACTAAAATTTAGCATCCAAATCGACAGATAAACAATACTCATTGCGATACATTACAGCATGATCCATCTTCTTGTCACAGAGCCAGCACCCATCATTGTGCTAGAAACAGATATGTATCTTCCAGAAAACCATGTGAAGATGAACCCGAAAAGGTTCGAAAACAACTTCATGGAATAATAAATAACTATTCAAAAACTGGTTGCAGTTTTATGTATCTTTACATTCTAGCTGCAGTGTTTCTGAAGTCGAAATAAGTGTGCAGTGGGTTTGTATTGAAAGTAACATTAACACAGTCTGAAAGTCCACTCTCATTTTTTGCTAATGATCTCCTGCGCCACGCGGAAAGTTCTAAGGCAGTGATTCTCAACTGTGTGTTAATTATCCATGGGTTGTTGGCGAGAGGGACGGGGTTAAAATTAACTATCCGGTAGAGTAAAAACAAAAAGGGCTCCATTGTTGTTCAGTCACGACTCTGCATTATTCCTTACATATAAAGTATTGTCACTATCTTATTAACTCTAATATTCATTAGATGATCATCAACAGCCATTTGGCATCCACTGTTATATAATGATCTCCTCGGGACCATCTCATGCACTCCGGTCTTCAGTGAAGCATATCCTTGTCATCTCCTCGGCCTCGCTTGTCTCTTGCAATTCGGCAAAAAATCTCTCGTTCATGCAGCATCCATTCACCTGACTACGTGATGTCTCACCCGTCCATCAATGTTTGATCCTCATTATAACTATAATTACGTCTTCCACTCCACTGTGTTAGCGGAGCCATTTGATTATTTTCCTCTATCACCAAATACTTCGGTGAGCGGACTGGAATGTGGTGCAGTAAGCCGCGCGGGGCTGTTGGGGAACTACTTGAGTAAGAATTTCTGGTTCCAACTGTTGGAAAGCTGACAACGACAGGGAGAGCGGAGTGCTGACGCCATATCCTTCCACTGGCGCAATTAGACAGAGTATGACATGGCAGACGTGGAGTTACTTTAGATCTAGTGATTTCATCACACAAACAGGGTGGTCCATTCGTAGTGACCGGGCCGAATATCTCAAGAAATAAGCATCAAACGAAAAAACTACAAAGAACTAAACTCGTCTAGTTTGAAGAGGGAAACCAGGGGCGCTATGGCTGGCCCGCTAGATGGCGCTGCCATAGGTCAAACGGATATCAACTGCCTTTTTAAAAAAATAGGAACCCCCTATTTTTTATTACATATTCGTGTAGTACGTAAAGAAATATGAATGTTTTAGTTGGACCAGTGTTTTCGCTTTGTAACAGATGACACTGTAATAGGTACAAACGTATAAGTACGTGGTATCACATAACATTCCGCCAGTGCGGACGGTATTTGCTTCGTGATAGATTACCCGAGTTAAAATGGACCGTTTACCAATTGCGGAAAAGGTCGATATCGTATTGATATATGGCTATTGTGATCAAAATTACCAACGGGCGTCTGCTACGTATGCTGCTTGGTATCCTGGACGACATCACCCAAGTATCCGGACCGTTCGCCGGTGAGTTACGTTACTTAAGGAAACAGGAAGTGTTTAGCCACATGTGAAACGTCAATCACGACCTGCAACAAATGATGATGCCCAAGTAGGTGTTTTAGCTGCTGTCGCGGCTAATCCGCACATCAGTAGCAGACAAAGTGCGAGAGAATCGGGAATCTCAAAAACGTTGGTGTTGAGAATGCTACATCACCATCGTTTGCACTCGTACAATATTTCTATGCACCAGGAATTGCATGGCGACGACTTTGAACGTCATTTACAGTTCTGCCACTGGGCATAAGAGAAGGGACGATGACAGATTTTTTGCACGCGTTCCATTTAGCGACGAAGCGTCATTCACCAACAGCGGTAGCATAAACCGGCATAATATGCACTATTGGGCAACGGAAAATCCACGATGGCTGCGACAAGTGGAACATCAACGACCATGGCGGGTTAATGTATGGTGCGGCACTATAGGGAGGATGGAAAATTGGCCCCCATTTTATCGATGACAATCTAAATGGTGCAATGTATGCTGATTTCCTACGTAAGGTTCTACCGATGTTACTACAAGATATTTCACTGCATGACAGAATGGCGATGTACTTCCAACATGACGGATGTCCGGCACATAGCTCGCGTGCGGTTGAAGCGGTACTGAACAGCATATTTCATGACAGGTGGATTGGTCGTCGAAGCACCATACCATGGCCCACCCGTTCACCGGATCTGACGTTCCCGGATTTCTTTCTGTGGGGAAAGTTGAAGGATATTTGCTATCGTGATCCACCGATAACGCCTGACAACACGCGCCAGCGCATTGTCAATGTATGTGCGAACATTACGGAAGGCGAACTACTCGCTGTTGAGAGGAATGTCGTTACACGTATTGCCTAACGGACTCAGGTTGATGGACATCACTTTGAGCATTTATTGCATTTATGTGGTATTTACACGTAATCACGCTGTAACAGCATGCGTTCTCAGAAATGATAAGTTCACAAAGGTACATGTGTCACACTGGAGCAACCGAAATAAAATGTTCAAACATACCTATGTTCTATATTTTAATTTAAATAACCTACCTGTTACCAACTGTTCGTTTAAAATTGTGAGCCATATGTTTGTGACTATTACAGCGCCATCTATCAAAAAGCGAAAAAAAGGATGGTCCAACTGAAACATTCATATTTCTTTACATACTACATGAAGATGTAACAAAAAAATGGGGGTTCCTATTTTAAAAAAAACGCACTTTATATCCGTTTGACCTATGGCAGAGCTATCTAGCGGACCAACCATAGCGCCATTTGGTTTCCTCTGGTTTCGTTCTTTGTAGTTTCTTCGTTTGACGCTTATTTGGTGAGATATTTGGCTCGGTCACGATCAATAGACCACCCTGCATATCCATTTCTAGGTGAACAAAAATATAAGGGCCCGTAAAATGAAAAGGAAACAGAAAACATAAATTAACTATCGATTACTTCAAATGTAATCGTCATAACCGTTAATGCATTAACGCCACTTTGAGACAAATATTCATAAACCACGCCTTTACGGTAAACTGTTTGAAGTGGCCTATAGAACAAAGACTGCATCCGATAACAATTCGATGGCCACGAATATCTTTCTTCAGAGCTCCAAAAATATGGAAATCACATAGGGAAATATCAGGACTGTACGCAGGATGTGTAAGAACTTCAGAGTTATACTTCTGTTGCTAGACGAAGCAACCTTCGCAACATGTGGGCGGGCATTATCCTGCCACAGAATGATGCTGTCTGTCAACAATCCTGGACGTTCTGACGTGATAGCTCCCTTAACGATCTGCAAAGTGCCCCTGACAAATAAATTGTTAAGAAACCCTCAGTTTATAATGGTATGAAGTAAGTGTGTATTGTGGTAATCCTTCTTGAACTCAGATGGTAATCTCTGGAGGAAAGAAGACGTTCCTTCCGTCAGACACAGCGGATAATGCTTAGAAGGTCAGTATTTGCGACAAAACAAGAGTGCAGAACTATCCTACTGCCACCAAAATACATCTCGCGTAATGATTTCGAAGACAAAGTAGGAGAAATCACGGATCGTACGGAGGAATATAGACTATATTTCTTCCATTGCTCCATTTATGAGTGGAACAGGAAACGGAATCATTAACAGTGGCACAAGGTGTTCCGTCCCATACACCGCATGCTGGCCTACAGAGTATGTACTGGCATTGCACAAAAATGTGGACCCACAGCGAGGAGTGTTTGCTTGAACATAATCACAGATTATAGCGAGACCTGGGGGTTGCGCTGTTGTATTTGACCACTAAAGGCACCAGTGGATCGTCCTCAACACGTAGCTTGTGTCAGTCGTGGACAAAACTGGGTGTTTCTGCAACTAAGGTAGCCGATGTGATCGGTGTTTCAAGAGGCTCCGTACCGAAGATGTACACAGCACACAGGAAAAGCAAAAGGCAATAGCCACGTGGAAGAAAGTGTATGTTGAGTAATCATGGCGGGCGCTCATTGAAGATGAGTGCCGCAAAAAATAAGAGCACGATAGCTGCAATCGTCACTGCAGAATTGAACGTTGCGTTTGGGAGTCCTTTCTGCACCAAAACAAAATAAAGGGAGCTCCAGAATCACGAAATTGCAGGGTGAGCTGGAATTCCAAAACTACTCACCAGTGATGCAAATGCCGGTGAAACGAAAACGTGGTACTGAAGCCATAAAAGCTGAACTATGGAGGCTTGGAAGAGAGTCATTTGGTCGGATGTGTCCTGTATTATATAGTCCCCATCTTCACGTAGAGTTTCACAACCATATCATGGTATTCCATAGACCCCGTGTGTACTCAGTAGTGGCTGGTTGCTGCCTCATTCTTTGAAAGAAACGATCTACACCTTAGTCAGATGCTAACAGGCCATTTCCCTTTCTTGATGGCATTATCCACATTGAAGAAGAGCTGTCATTCATTACATCAAATGGAAACTTTGTCAGGTGTTCGTGCATTTCTAGCCGACTGATGTGGCGGAGCGGTTCTAGGCGCATCAGTCTGGAACCGCGTTGCTGCTACGGTCACAGGTACGAATCCTGCCTTGGGCATGGATGTGTGTGGTGTCCTTAGGTTAGTTAGGTTTAAGTACTTCTTAGTCTAGCGGACTGATGACCTCAGATGTTAAGTCCCATAGTGCTTAGAGCCATCTGAACATTAGAACCTGCATTTCCTTACGATCCGCTAACAACTATTCTGTCCTGTCGACAACATCATGAGACAAAGGTAATGCTCTTGATACTGTCTGATAAATATTTTATGCATAAAGAGAACATTAGAATGCCCTGTTGTGCCTACTTGGGTTACACATGACGTTACTTCCTTTTTTGAAGAACATCCTCCGACCTTTATAGCGTACTGGGACCGACTGCTCAAATGTTCTTAGATCCAATCAAATTTGCGACGATACTCTGTATGATCATATCTCGGTTGCTAGTTGACGGTCTGGTGCAGTGCCGAACATCTTTTGCAAATATAGGAGCAAGGGATCTACCTGTTCACCAGTATCTATAGATTGCAACGACTAAAGCCCATTCTCTCACAAAATCCTTTACCGGGACGACTAGTGTGGCCGAGCTGGTTCTAGGCGCTTCAGTCTGGAACCGCACGACCGCTACGGTAGCAGGTTCGAATCCTGCCTCGGACATGCATGTGTGTGATGTCCTTAGGTTAGTTAGGTTTAACTAGTTCTAAGTTCTAGGGGACTAATGACCTCGGAAGTTGAGTCCCATAGTGCTCAGAGCCATTTGAACCATTTGACTAAAGCTTTCTTTGTTCTATTGTTCTGTGGACGTCTGTGATGGGAATCGCGTACCACAATGTCTAAAGAAAGTCCGTGTATTAACTTGATGCTCATACGGCCTAGTGTCGCACCAGTAGTCTCGTCAACAATGTCTGCAGCTTTTCTATAGTATTTATGTCGTTCTCAGACGTCCGTCCAGTCAGTCGGCAAGACTCAGCGGAGGAGCGCCTCTGAGGATGTCGAACGTAGTCCTGGACAAAACGTCAGGTACAGAAGAGTTTCTTGGACCACAACGTCACATCCCGAAAAGTTTACCGGCAGCTATGTTATCCGGACGTGAAGGCCTTCATTCTATAATGTGTACAGTTCTTTGTAGGATTATTCTTTTGCTAGTGACGATGCAATACTCTTTACGGTGAATGACTGTTTATACATTGAGGTAACGTAAGTCGTGGGATACCTCCTAATATCGTGTCGGCTCTCCTTTCGGCCGGCGTAGTGCAAAAAATCGACGTGGCTTGGAATCAACAACAAGACGTTGGAAATCCTCTGCAGAGATATTGTGCCATACAGCCTCTGTAGCCGTCCATAACTACTAGCCGGTAAAGGAAAAAATTGCGCTGAGCACTATGGGACTTAACATCTGAGGTCATCAGTCCCCTAGAACTTAGGACTACTTATACCTAACTAACCTGGAGACATCACATACATCCATGCCCGAGGAAGGATTCGAACCTGCTACCGTAGCGGTCGCGCGGTTCCAGACTGACGCGCCTAGAACCGCTCGGCCATACCGGTCGGCCCGGTAAAGGATTTTGTGAGGGAATAGGCCTCTCGACTTTTTCCCATAACTGTTCGATGGGATTCATGCCAGGCGATATGAGCTCGAATTGTTCAGAATTCAAACATTGTCATTCATAAGAATTCCCTCGTTGTTTGGCAGTACGAAGTCCATCAGTGGCTGCAAGTAGTCTCCAAGTAGCCGAGCATAACCATTTCCAGTCAATGATCAGTTCAGCTGGTCCAGAGGACCCAGGCCATCCTGTACGAAGCAAGCCCAAAGCATTATGGAGTCACAACCAGCTCCACAGTGCCTCTTTGACAACCTGGGTAAATGGGTTCGTGAGGTCTGCACCACATTCGAACGCCAGCATCAGCTCTTAACAACTGAAATCGAAGTTTGTCTGACCAAACCACAGTGTTCCAGTCATCCAGGGTCCAACCCATAAGGGCACGAACCCACCTGCACCCTGCAGATGATTTCGTGCTATTAGCAAAAACACTCGCGTCGGTCGTCTGCTGCAATAGCCCACTAACACCAGATTTTGCCGCATTGTTCTAACCGATGATACAAGTATAGCTATACACCCAACAGACAAGAATTAACTGGTGAAATTGTAAACGATGTTTTTCTGAAAATCATTAAGTGGTTCCCTGTAAATGCGCTCTCATTAAACTTTGACAAAATACAGCAAGTACAGTTCCACACAGTAAATGAAATGACACCATTAATAAATATAGACGGTGATCAGAAATCGGTAGCTAAGGTAGAATATTCAAAATTTCTAGGTGTATGCTTTGATGAGGGGTTGCACTGGAAAAAACACACTGAGGATCTGCTGAAACGTTTGAGTTGAGCTACTTACGTTATTAGGGTCATTGCAAATTTTGGAGATATACATCTGAGTTAAGTAGCTTACCACGCCTATTTTCGTTCTCTGCTTTCGCATGGCTTCATATTCTGGGATAACTCATCATTAAGTAAAAAGGGTATTCATTGCACAAAAGCGTGTAATCAGAATAATTGCTGGAGCTCATCCAAGATCATCCTGCAGACATTTATTTAAAGAGCTAGAGATCTTCACTGTAGCCTCACATTATATATATTCACTTATGAAATTTGTTATTAACAATCCGAACGAATTCAAAAGTAATAGCGGTGTACATGGCTACAACACTAGGAGAAAGGATGACCTTCACTACTCAAGGTTAAATCTAACTTTGGCTCAGAAGGGGGTAAATCATGCTGCCACAAAAGTCTTTGGTCATTAGCTAATAGCCTCAAAAGTCCGACAGATAGCCATATAACATTTAAAAGAAACTTAAAGGAATTTCTTAATGGCAACTCCTCCTACTCATTAGATAAATTTTTGGATAATTGGATTGGGTAATTTCCCCAACACAGACAAAAAAAATTAGTGTCATGTAATATTTTGTGTAATGTTATTTCTAGTGTAGACACCTTTTATTAACCTGACACATTCCACATCATTACGAAGTGTCGTATTCATAATCTATGGAACAAGTACTAATCTAATCTAATCTCTAGTCATACGTCCCGCAATGATTTCTGCGGTTATTCCACACGGATTGCTTGTCTTTTAGAACTAACAACTCTGCGCAAACGCCGCTGTTCTCGGTCGTTAAATGAAGACCGTCTGTCACTGCATTGTCCGCGGTGAGAGGTAATGCCTCTTGACATTGCGAATCTTGGAATGTTGCATGCCCAAATGATTTCCGAAATTACTAGCCGCAACTACCATTCCGCAATCAAAGTCTGTTAATTCCCGTCGTGTGGCCATAATTACCTCATAAACATTTTCATATGAATGACCTTAGTATGAATAACAGGTCCGGCAGTACTCTGCCCTTTTTTACTTTGCTTTTGCGATACTCCCGCCATCTGAATATGTGGGTATCGCTGTCCATTGATTTTTCTCACCTCAGTATGTGGCGCTTAGCCAGTGCCCCCCCCCCCCCCCCCAACCGTTACCAGAGCTGTTTCTCGCCGTAGATTGAGAACTTGTCTGGCAAAGACGCGACTGGTCTGGAGTCGCTACCGCGCCCTGCAGTGAGTCGCCTCCGCCTCCGCCTCCGACTCCGTCCTGCCACCGCCCCCGGTGAATCACGCCACCCCCGCAGCCCGGCTCCATTATTAAACGCCTCGGGCGGAGTCCTCCGCGCACTTGCTCCCCCGTGACGGGTTCGCAAATTAAATTTTAAATGCTCTCATATCTGTAATTAGGTATTTACGACAGAAGCTCTTTTTCTCTCAAAGTTCCTGTGGCGTCTCCCTGGAATTGAAGATGTCCTTCACCTGCGGAATTATACAGTCGCTGCCGGCGTTTTTAATTTAATCATCCTCTCCGGTACATATAATGACATTTGCAGGTGAACGTCAACGTCAGATGAAACTGTTTTGTCTTGTATTTGTGGAACTCTGTACCGAGCAGTTGTTTCAGCTTCCGACATTCACACGGTAAGTAATCGTTCTACTTAATAGAACTACGTCTAGCTAGGACTGAATATTACGTCATTGGATAAATGTTGTGAGAAGCTTCATGAGTGAAGAGAAAGGATTTTCTTTAGAGCTCACAGGAATTTCTGGAAAGATAAGTGCGTAGAAGCAAACTTCTGGAAGTGGACACAAGGATTGGTCCCTAAGGTGAAAACAGCAACAGGACCTATCTAATCCACACAGTTCTGACTTGAATGGGATTCCGTAGAAAAGAGTCACCGTAGTTCTCTCGAAACCTTGTTGTAAGTTGAGAAAACATGTACCAAGAACTTTATGAGGAAATTCAGCTGGAGGGGAAACTAAAATTCGATATGTCGTGGATGAACCCATACGCATCTTGGGTTCTACGTATTTTCATTTTCTCGCACCGTTACTTATCCCTTGTGCAGTCTAAACTTGTGAATCTGTCGCACAGTTAATTTATTTCATAATTTTTAAAATTCACTCACAAATGACACTAAAAAAACATCTTGGCTCATTACTCCGATTTTTGTAGCGCCGTGTCTTATACTCAAGAGTTTTGCGCCTTAATGCCACAGCCCATGGAGCCGACATAAAAGCAAAAGTTTGTAAGCGAACTACTCTTTTGTCTTCTACTCTGAGTAGGTAAAAGCATATATTCAGACCACGCTCTGAATGAAATGTCCTTTTTAATATGAAGCTTAGACAGAAGAAATTTCTTATAACTCAACCTGGCTAATTGTTTTTATTTACAAAGAGAAACATACTTAAGAGTAGTTACTGCTTGCTTCGTGCAACTGAATGGATAGAGGGTGTAAACGGATACGTAAGTGAAATTCATGATTACTGTTACTACTTATTAACCATAGTTGGAGTTCGAGAACCTGTCGATAACACACTTTATAGTAGAGTTATGTGCAGTGAGCATACTTGGGCAGTTTCATAAACAAACACATTTCTACCATATATAACCAGCACAATCATGTCAAACATGATATGACAAGTATCCGGCACTCCAGGAATCACAACGAAGTCACTTACTTCCAAACCTGTACGACAAGCAAAGAATGGGAAAAGTGTCTGCTGGTTACGGTTTTGAAAATGTGTATAACGGATGCAAAAGTGGCTCACTTTAACAGGTATTCCTCTTGAAGGCAGAGAAAGTATAAAGGTACAAAGTGTAGTAAAATACAGCTTTCAACGGGTACGCAGTACCACGAAAGTAGTGAGTTCCTAAACATCAATTATTATCAGCATGGGAGTGGGAATAAATCAAGGAAGATCTTTAAACTGAAATAATAATGCTTTTGTCTCAAAACTTTAAGAGTGTCAACTACGTATTTATAATTTACACAAAATAGATACATGCTTAAATATTTTAATGTCCTTCAGAGTAGTCACCAGAATTGTGTATAACCCGATACCAGCCATGTGGATGTCGTACGATACTCATAGTAAAGTCAGCTGTGTTGATTGTTCCAGTGGAGCGGTCTATTACCCGACTAATCTCCGTAATGGTTTGAAGCGAATGCCGTGAAGTTCTTCCACCAATTTAGGACTAAAGCTGAAGTCGTACGTAAGTCCCGTGAGTGTAGCGTGTGGTACAGCACTTTCCAGCCCCGTCTATCGAACAGGTTAGTCACAACTTGCGTCATATACACTCGAAAGTTGTCCAGCAAAATGAAGGGACGGGTCCTGCTGAAATTGTAGAAATTGTCACAATTTCTTTCTGTAAGCTAGCCGCATCCTATTTTCGAAAAGTGAACAGCTTAGAAATAGACACATCCTGCAGGACCCGACCACCATTTTGCAGGGCAATGCTCGGACGCATATGGTACAAGTTGTAACTAATTTGTTCGATCGATGGCGCTGGGAAGTGCTGTACAACCCTCGATACTCGCCGGACGTAAGCCCTCGTGACTTCAACTTGATTTCTGTGATGAAGGAAACACTTCACGGCATTTGCTTGGGTACTGTTACAGAGATTAGTCTGTCAATAGACCACTCCATTGGAACTATCAACACAACTGGCACTACTAGGGTTGTTATTTTCTGTATACATAAAACATTTGGCAGACAGGGTGGGCTGTAGTCTGCAGTTGTTCGCTGAAGATGTACAGGTGTACAGGAAGGTATCGAAGATAAGCGATTATAGGTTGATACAAGATGACCTAGACCAAACTCCTAGCTGAAGTGATGAACTGCAGCTGGCTTTTAATGTAGAAAAATGTAAGATAATGCGGATATGTACGAAAAACAAACCCTTAATGTTCGGATACAGCGTTAGTAGTGTCCTGCTTGACACAGTCACGTCGTTTAATTATCTGGACGTACCGTTGCGAAACGATATGAAATGGAACAAGCATCTGAGGATTGTGGTAGGGAAGGCAAATGGTGACCTTTGGTTTATTGGGAGAATTTTAGGAAAATGTGGTACATCTATAAAGGAGACCGCATAAGGGACGCTTGAGGGACCTGCTCTTGAGTACCGCTCGAGTGTTTGGAATCCGCACCAGATCGCGGTAGAAGAAGACATCGAAGCAGTTCAGAGGCGAGCTGCTAGATTTGTTACCGATAGGTTCGATCAGCATGCAAGTATTACGGGTGGGCTTCGGGAGCTCAAGTGGAAATCCCTGGATGTTCTTTTCGAGGAACGCAATTGAGAAAATTTGCAGACCCGGCATTTGAAAGTGACTGCAGAACGATCCTAATGCTGCCAACGTACATTTCTCGTAGGGACCACGTAGATAAGATATGAGAAATTAGGCCTCTTACGGAGGCAAACAGAGACTCGTTTTTCCATCTCTCTGTGAGTGGAACAGGAACGGAAACGACTAGTTGTGGTAAAGGGTACCCTCCACCACGCACCTTACAGTGGAATGCGGAGTATTTATGTATGTAGATGTAGAGCAGAGATGCAGCGATTGACTAACATGAAAAGTTGACATGAAACGACCAGAACAGTCTCCATTAGAGACTCAGATGTTTAGTCCCATAGTGCTCAGAAACATTTGAACCATTTGTACCAAATGGACATGCGTACCAAGACCGAGCAGCGGCGTTCGTTTGCCCTTGACCACTGCTCCAACTCGTCAGAGTGTCTTACTAAAGCCATCCCTTCTCGGTTAATAAAAGGCTGTCATACCTTCCGTAATAAATCATCCAGTACAGAATATCTTTACAGTCTGCTTACGATCTAGGACGCAAGAAAAAAATATAGTTTTGATAGCTAATACTATGGTATGCAAAATTCAAGTTGAGGACCATTGTATTTCATACATCCCGTAAAGTGTGTGTGGTGTAAAAATAAGTGAACTATTCCTAAAGTAATGGAAGTTAACTCTTGAAGCTTAAGCTAATGAGTAAGGACAAATCTTACGCAAAGACACACGCACACGCGTGCACATTCTCTCTCTCTCTCTCTCTCTCTCTCTCTCTCTCTCTCACACACACACACACACACACACACACACACACACACACACACACACACACACACAGCTATACACTATGTGATCAAAAGTATCCGTACACGACCGAAAACATACGTTTTTCATATTAGGTGCATTGTGCTGGCACCTACTGCCAGGTACTACATATCAGCGAGCTCAGTTGTCATTAGACATCGTGGGCGAGCAGAACGGGTCGCTCCGCGGAACTCACGGACTTCGAACATGGTCAGGTGATTGCATGTCATTTGTGTCATACGTCTATTTGTGAGATTTCCACACTCCTAAACATCCCTAGGTCCATTGTTTCCGACGTGATAGTGAAGTGGAAACGTGAAGGCACACGTACAGCACAAAAGTGTACAGACCGACCTCGTCTGTTGGCTGACAGAGCCCGCCGACAGTTGTGTAATAGGTAGATATCTATCCAGACCATCACAATGGAATTCCCAACTGCATCAGGATCCACTGGAAGTACTACGACAGTTACGCAGGAGGTGAGAAAACTTGAATTTTGTGGTCCAGTGGCTGATCATAAGCCACACATCACACCGGTAAATGCGAAACGACGCCTCGGTTGGCCTAAGGAGCATAAATATTGGAAGACTGAACAGTGGAGAAACCTTGTGTGGAGTGACGAATCACGGTACACAATGTGGCGATTCGATGGCAGGGTGTGGGTATGGCGAGTTCCCGGAGAACGTCATCTGCCAGCGTGTCTAGTGCCAACAGTAAAATTCGGAGGCGGTGGTGTTATTGTGTGGTCGTGTTTCCATGGAAGGGGCTTGCACCCCTTGTGTGGCACTATCACAGCACAAGCTTACGTTGATGTTTTAAGAACCTTCTTGCTTCCCACTGTTGAAGAGCAATTCGGCGATAGCGATTGCATCTTTCAACACGATCGATCATCTCTTCATAAAGCACGGCCTGTCGCGGAGTGGTTACACGACAACAACATCCCTGTAACGGACTGGCGTGTACAGAGGCCTGAATTGAATCCTATAGAACACCTCTGGGATGTTTTGGAACACCGACTTCGTGCCAGGCCTCACCGACCGACATCGATGCCTCTTCTGAGGGCAGCACTCCGTGAAGAATGGTCTGCCATTCCCCAAGAAACCTTCCAGCAACTGATTAAACGTATACCTGCGAGAGTGGAAGCTGTAATCAAGGATAAGGGTGGACCAACACCATACTGAATTCCAACATTGCCGACGGAGGTCACCACGGACTTGTAAGGCATTTTCAGTCAGGTGTCCGGATACTTTTGGTCACATAGTGTATAACCTAGTGTAACTGAAAACGGGCTTGGCATAGCTTCTGATTGAACATTGATCAGCGAATAACGATTCATTAAAGAAATTATCAAGAAATGAATAAGTGTTTGCCATCTGCATATAGCGTCCAGCAGTGCTAATCAATATGTTTCCACACTTTTTAATCATTGACTTTAAGCATAAAAGAGTAATTTACCCATCAAAATCATCACATAATTTATCAATGTCACTTCTATGTAACATCACAGTTATGTGCGAGATTCTATACTGAATTTCCGGTTGAATTACCACGTTTCTGACTCTAATCTATCATATATCCCTCGAACAAAAAACTGTGATAGTGGAAGAAAGCACAGATCACATACGTTTACAATAAGGATAGTAGAAGTGTTCCACAAAACTACCTCCCATTATACTTGACGCTGGTTTGTTGTAGAATCTTAGAAAATATTCTGAGCTGAAACATAATGAAGAACCTCGAACATGCCAACCAGCATAGATTGCGAAAACATGAATCACGCCAAACTTTACTCAAACTTTTCTTTCATGACATACTGAAAGCTTTCGAGCAAGGCAGTCACGTAGACGCAGTATTTCTTGGTTTCCAAAAAGCATTTGACTCAGTACCACATATACGGTTATTATCCATAGTTCAGTCATACGGAATTAAAGAGAACTTTGAGACTAAATTGTTAATTTTTGGTAAGAAGGACGCAGCCTGTTATCTTGGATAGATAGTCATCTTCAGATATAGGAGTAACTTCCGGTGTTCCCCAGGAAAGTGTGCTTGGGCCTTTGCTGCTCATGCTGTATGTTAATGACCTAGCGGACAAGGTTAATATAACCTCACATTTTTTTGCAGATGATGCAGTTATATGTAATGACGTGCTGCTTGAAAGAAGCTGCGTAAATATCTAATCATATCTTTGTAAGATTTAAAAGCAAATTGGCAATTTGCTTTAAATGTTCAGAAATGTAAAATTGTGCTTTCCACAAAATGAAAAAAAAGTAGTATCCTATCGTAAAAATGTCAGTAATCACAGTTGTAACCGGCCAAATCATACAAATACCTGGGTGTAACACTTCGCCGGCCGAGGTAGCCGAGCGGTTCTAGGCGCTACAGTCTGGAACCGCACGACCGCTACGGTCGCAGGTTCGAATCCTGCCTCGGGCATGGATGAGTGTGATGTCCTTAGGTAAGTTAGGTTTAAGTAGTTCTAAGTTCTAGGGGACTGATGACCTCAGAAGCTAAGTCCCATAGAGCTCAGAGCCATTTGAACCATTTTTCTAACACTTCCCAGGGATATGAAATGGAATGATCACATAGACTCAACGTGGGTAAAGCAGGTAGTAGACTTTGGTTTATTAGTGGAAGTCTGGGAAATGCAATCAGCCTACAAAGGAGATTGCTGACGAATGACTTATGACATCCATTCCAGAATATTGTTCAAGTGTGGTGGACCGATACAAATAGGGCCAACAGGGCATACTGAACGTATACAAAGAAGGGCAACCTAATGGTCTCAGATTTGCTTGCTCTTTGGGAACGTGTCACAGCGGTGCTGAAGAAACTGAACTGTCATACTCTCGAAAATAGAAGTAAACTATCTCAAGAAGGCTACTTACAAAGTTTCAAAAACCGGCATTATATGACGACTCTAGGAAGATACAGCAATACTACGTGTCTCACTCACAAGGGGATCCTGAGGACAGAATTGGATTAATTACAGCACAAACAGAGGCATTCAACCAATCATTCTCCCCGCTCTCCGTCAAGTGAGTGAAATGGGAAGAAACCCTAATAACTGCTACAATGGGACATGGCACGTGCTCTCTGTCACGCGCTTTTCAGTGGTTTTCAGAGTACACATGTGGTGTATGAATAGATATAGATCACTCCGCAACACATTCAACAATCAGATTGTTGAAACAGCACTCGTCGACCTACCTTTCTGCCTTAACCTGGTAACATGCAAAGAGAACCCACTTCTTTGTCCTATGATAGCTTTCAGTTGTTCTTACAGGGTTGAAAGTAACCTTTTCATTTTGCGCAATTTCATTTCTTATCATTATAGTTTGCTTTTAGTAGACCGATGATGATGATTAGATCGTGATAGTTATCTTTGTGCGCTTCTACTATACTCAGCTTCAACTAACCTAATTTAGCTCCTCGAGCAGATCGTTTGCATGGACACTGAAGCCATTCCCCGTCTTTGGAGAGTCTATATGTCTTTCAACTAGCGGGAAGCCTTCGCGGGTTAGATACCACGAGGCCGTGTTTGAAATTTCGTCTCTCTAGGTCTGTTCCTAGTTCTAAGACGCGCGCTCCGTGTTCTGGGTTGGAGGTAGGTTTACTTTGTCAGCGGGCGACCTTTGCTGGAGTGGGGGGCCGTACAATAATGAAACAAACGAATGACATCATTATTAGCCGTGGAGAACCCCAGGTGAAGTGGTCAGGTTATTTCGGCGCTATGTGCTCACGATTAATCTGAGACAGGGAGCCCTGGTACCCTTCCCCATGGTAAAATGAAAACTTATAGATTGCTCAAATTTGATTAAATGTAAGCTGATTGTAGCGATGCACGCTAACCTGTCAATCCCTAGCGCTGCAGGTTTTCCTGAATCACGAAACAGCTATTGTCTTCCTGAGAACGCAACATTTCGATTGTTCACTGTGAGACTGTATATTATGTCCGTCGGTTTTAGGAGCCGTGAGGACTTGTACGAGAGCGTGCTGGAAAGTAATGTCTCCGAAATATTTAAGTGAAAACTGTGAAAGCTTTTTAAATGAAACAAACGCTAGTCAACTGTCGCAGGGCGAATTAAGATATCGTGCCATTGCATAATAAAAGAGGATACGCAAATTCAGCAAACAAAATGTTCTGTTGTGGTTGGGTTAAATATTCCAGCCCAGTTTTGTGTGTTGTGGTATGCCGGTGCCTTCTAGAGCAAGTGATATCGGTACATTTGGATTTCTTCAAACGAAGCCTGGGTCACCCCGTCTGGGTACGCAAGCTCACGGAACACGTATCGTATCACATTTAAAATAATCAGTACGTATTATATTCCCAGTTTTATTTGGTCACTCCTTACAATTTCTAAGTAAATTATGTTCAGCTTAATTATACTAACTGCATAGCCTTCTTACACTCCTTTTCTTATCCAAGCGTGAGTTGGCACATTTATAGGATCTTCATTAACTGGTCAGACAGATATTAATCCTAAGCAACAAGAAATTATGACCTCAGTATAATAGTGCCCCTCTGATTATGGCACAAATCTGCCTCAAAGTAGATGTTATAAGAAGATTTTGTGGTTCGCATGAACAGGCAGACTCAACCCTCATAATTTGTTCTCAAAACAACTAAAATCAAAGGATGTTGTGCTATTTTATTTATGTAATTTACTTGTGAATAAAAAGATCAGAGTAAGAAGGTTAATAATCCCTGTGTAATAGGCCTACATTCGTTTGTAATACAGTCAGGGTTCCGAACGTTCAGGCTGAGACGAAAGCAGGAATTTTGTAAATGACTGTGGTCTGTTAGCTTTTAGATGTGAACAAACAACAAAAAGGGGAAAAAATTAGTTGCACGAGTTTTTTCAGTTTTCTTAATGCCAACTTGTCTATGAAACGAGCTGCAAATCTTGTCATTAAGCTAGATACAGTTACTCAATGGTCAGTAGACCATGCTGGATTCGATGGTGACTATGCTGAACATTAAATGATGGTAAGTATACAACAAAGGTGCGGGCTTGGCAGAAATTTTATAATTTAATTTTACCGTGTTATGATCAGTCATTAGTCATGCAACGCTCTATAATTAGCAACCACTACCGCAACATCATTACAGTTGTGAGTTTGCTTGGATATTAAGATAGTGCTTTTCAGATCATATGAGTAGAGCTTGTCAAGGCTAGTGTGCGCTGGGGTAAAGCAAGTGTGAAAAAGCGAACTTGAGACAGCCATGGAATAAGTTTGTTTGCGCAGCCACCATCTGTAACAAGCACTGAAATATTCATCTTGTAAATAAAGATTGGCAATGGCAAGGAAAGCGTTTCTGAAGAAGAGAAATTTGTTAACATCGAATATAGATTTAAGTGTCAGGAAGTCATTTCTGAAAATATTTGTTTGGAGTGTAGCCATGTATGGAAGTGAAACATGGACGATAACTAGTTTGGACAAGAAGAGAATAGAAGCTTTCGAAATGTGGTGCTACAGAAGAATACTGAAGATAAGGTGGATAGATCACGTAACTAATGAGGAGGTATTGAATAGGATTGGGGAGAAGAGAAGTTTGTGGCACAACTTGACTAGAAGAAGGGATCGGTTGGTAGGACATGTTTTGAGGCATCAAGGGATCACAAATTTAGCATTGGAGGGCAGTGTGGAGGGTAAAAATCGTAGAGGGAGACCGAGAGATGAGTACACTAAGCAGATTCAGAAGGATGTAGGTTGCAGTAGGTACTGGGAGATGAAGAAGCTTGCACAGGATAGAGTAGCATGGAGAGCTGCATCAAACCAGTCTCAGGACTGAAGACCACAACAACAACAACAACAACAACAAATAAAAACCCGCCTTTTATTTGCCGCAATGTATTTTATTTGTTCCCGTTGCACTTCGCATTTTTCTTTAAGGCATCTTCAGTGGAATAGTTATTCGATTTCTTGTCTGGCATTTGCGTTTCCTGTCACCTGGTCACATGCTAGAGGTCGCACTGTAACATCACTCATGAAACGTAAGCACACTTTCATGTTGTGAACTTTTTTCTTCGCAATTTTCACTTTCTTTTCTCTAAATGCTGTGGAATGCTAGTAGCCTTCTGTCACTAGTGGTAGCTGTTTTACCAAAATCAGTGGTTCAAAGTCGTAACTACTGTGTGTTCTCACAGCAAGTAACCAGATGAAACGAAACGCAGATGCCAGCCAAAAACTCAAATAACTTTTCCATTGAAAATGCCTTAAAGTAAACGGTGAAACGGGCCTGGAAAAATTAAAATACGTTGCAGACAGAAGAAGGCGTGTTTACTAAATGAATATTCCAAGGAGTGGCTACTTTTAACTTGCACTTAACAGGCACTTAACCATAGAAAACTGCCACTCATATTTGTTCTTCGAACTCTTTTAAATTAATTTTAACCTTCCGTAACGGATCAACTAGCAGCTCATTATCCCTAATAGCCTCTCGAGTGGAAACGAATTGATAGAACCGTATCAGCGAAGGAATGTCAGTGGTATTCCCCGTAGAGACACTGTCGTAGTCATTCCTTGTGTGGCGCATTAGTTGTTTCCTGATACTGTGTCCTGTCCACACGAGAGGGGTGTAGCCACAGCTTGCAGATACCGTTATCGTATCAACACCATGCTGTCTCTGCCGGCAACTCAACGCAGTCGAGCGTAGTTACCTTTTGTCGCTATATGGTAACAGCGGTTGACAAGAGACGTAATCGGTCCACCCACGCCGTCCAAGCTTTTCATATGAGTCAGAGTGTAAATCTGATGGAAAGAGAGATCAAATATTTTTGTTAATATTTCCCCACTTGAGCGCCAACTACCGATTACATAAACCAAGAAATTTGGAATTTGTAAATGTCCGGTCTACTGATAAGGACATAAAGAAGGCCTTATCCAGCCACAGGGGTGGCTGCATATTGATATTTTGCTACAAGGTTTAATTTATGGATTGATCTTCTTCATTAAATGAATAAGAAAAATGTTTCTACAAAGTTGTGCGTTTCTTTTAGTATTAAGATTTTGCCTTTCAGTCAAATAGAGTAACGTTCCTCGCTGCACAGTTGTTCAATGTTTCTTTCTTCCTGATCTTACAATGAAGATCGTGGATTGTATATGACATTTTTAGCCTCCTTCGAAACTGTTCTTTTTTGGCGTGCTCTTACCGCTAATCGGTTATTTTCATCTTGTTTCTTTATCTCTACGGACCTTTGTGCACAGCTATAGTCAGTCGCTTCTTATATTCGAGGGGCGTTCAGTAAGTATAATAACAGAATTTTTTCCGGCCAGTTTCGGTTGAAGAAATGCGGGGACATCGTGGAATATTTCCTCTTCAGTCACTAAAGTTTCAGGAAGGTCCTATATGTGACTGCGCCAAACGTAGCTTCAAAATGGCGACTGTAACGGAAGTGGGTTACAAGCAAAGATCTGTAACTGAGTTTCTTTTGGCGGAAAACCAGAGCATCGTAGACAATCATAGGCACTTTCAGAACGTCTGCGGAGACCTGGCAGTGAAAAAAAGCATGTGAGTCGTTCGGCGAGGCGTCTTCCGCCATCACAATAAGTTCGTGTAATCCTCACCCATTTCCCGTTTGTCGGCCGGCTGCACGCAGTTGTGACTCGTGCAATGTTGGAACGTGCAGACACTCTCATTCGATGTGACTGACGGATCACAATCAAATCCGTCAATGCTCAACTGGACCTCTCTGTTGTTGGTGCTGACACACTCTCCACCTGTTGGGGTACTCAATGGTGATTACTCCTTCGGTGCCTCATTGGACTACAGCCCAGATCTGGCACATTCCGGACTTCCATCCGTTAGGCCCAATGGAGTACGAACTCGACAAGAAGTAGTACATGGATGAAAGGGAGGTTAGTGATGTAGCAAGACACTGGTTGCGATATCGACCAGTAGAGTAGTACCATGAGGGCATACAGTCTCTCCCAGTAAGGTGGCGTAAGGCTATCACACTGAACGGAGATTATGTTGATAAGCATCACCGGAAACAGTGGAGAATAATATGATGTATTGAAATCCTGAATAAACCAAATTCCCTTTCATAAACATAAGTGTTGCCCCTCGTGACGCTTTCTGTTTGTATTTTGTATTAATAACCCTGTATTAATTAGTTCCTACGCTTATAGAGTCTCATCTCCTTTCTTCCTCTTCAGCAGCTTTCCCCAGTACTACGTTAGCTTCACAATATTACACTCACCTTTCTCAGGCTTTTGTTCTACAAATCGGATGTTTGCACACTACATTACATGAAACAAAGCACTGTAGAAAACTATTCTCATCGCTTGTTTATCATGGAATGGAGATGTTGACAAGTAATAAAATAGTCTTCTAAGAGATAAAGTCATCAGACTGTGGAAGAACTCCTGGTAATGAATACGGAGTCTTTCAAACAGTGATGTTTTGAGACTTGTGAATGACTGCATACCGAATAAAAAAATTTGTAAAAGGAAATAGTATGTCGTAATTTCTGTTAGTGTTTCCTGGGTCTTCTGCAACACGTTTACAACGCAATAAACAAAAACAAGAAAGAACATTATTTGCAAATTTTTGCTGCATATCATTTGCACTTCCCGCATGGCCGTTTATGCAGCAAAAATCAGTTTACAATTGGTATAAATGATGTTTCTTAGACGAACTCGTGCATGAGGATGAATTTCTTAGTTAAAATCTGACATGAAATTGTATAAACGTTCTACAATGTTCATCAACATCAGCTTTTACAAACGCTTGCCTCCGAGTCTTAGAAGCAGCTAAGTTATGTCTGCAGGATTTCAAAATTTTTGTTAAATTTCTAGACACAGAATCACAAGAGTGTAAGAGAAATTTGTAAAAGTCAGCTGCACCAGCTGCATAACTTTCTTCACCCCGTCACAGCACCGGCATAAACTCGCAGGTGTACACGTGTGCGACGATGGCAAGGGGCACATTCTCACACGGGGTACTTCAACGCGAACTAGAGGCTTCACTGCGTGATGTGGGGAGTGAGGGGGTGGTGTGAGATACATGTGTGGAGGAGGCTGCCGCTAGCGTGGCTGTAAATATCGGCCCATCTGCACCCAGGTGCCAGGAAAGGGCGCGTGTTTACAATGCTGGTTTACGGCGCAGCGCCATCTGCGGCCGGCGCTGGGCTGGCTGGCCCTAAACAGCCCTCACACAACCCTCACATTCTTTTTATTTTTTTATAGGTCTAATAAGGCCGTTCGTTTGCACGGTGGAGTTCTTATACACATTTGGACCCCCACTGGTGAAACACCGAACGTGTTCACTTCGCATGCAACTACTACATTTAAACTACAAAACTTGACACTGATAACAAGGTCAATGTTTCTCCGTTATTTACTCTATACGAATGCACTAACGGTGTTACAACATGATTCTGTCCTTTGCCGCTCCAGATTTAACTCTAGAAGGCAACAGTATTTCGTCATAAGCCGGAACGATTTACGAAAGTTTTATAACTCTAATAGAATACGCTTCAATTTTCTACATTACACGCTGTCTGAAAGTCAACACTTTCTTCAAGAGACTTGCATAGAAGACCACAAAGGAGAAGTAAGGAATAGGATTACTTAGTTATTTCCAGAGTTTGTACTTTGTACGAACCGGACACATCTAAAGAGGATGAATTCACGATTTTTCGAAAATGACATCTCTACTGCTAGATTAACACTTTCAGGCACATGCGAATTGAAGCAATGTACCACATTTTACCTTGTTCACATTTCTGCTTCTTTATCAAGATTGTTTGTAGAGCCTTTTTCCGTGCCGGCAAGGTAGTTCAGCGCACATAACTGCCGAAGGAAAACGACAAAGAAACAGACAAAAAGAAAAGAAAAAAAAACAGTAATCTGGACATAGTGACGTAATATCTAAAACATTATCTGCTTTTTTAAAATGTTATTACATTTGTCTTCGCCGATGACTCATTGAAGCGCAATATAAAGCATTTTTTGATAAAACCAGAAATCTGAGCCCTTATGCCTCATTCACTAGTCCTTTAGAATCATGATAATAATACTAAAGTCAGGTGATATTCCTGGTTATAGACTGCTATGTAAAAATTCTGACGTTATTTCAACCGAAAAATTTAAAAAATTATGGTAACTGCAATGAGTGGACAGTAAAGAACAATGTCTCTAAGTGTATTACAATAATGCAAAGTCTTTTTGAAAATTAACAAGTTTCTGACGTAGCACTAATCTCTGTTTTAGGAACTTGTAATCATTTTATCTTCCGTTCTCGCCCCGGCACGATACTCATGTAAGTGCATTTGTTATAACGTTTCTCCAATGATAATTGGACCACTCTAACCCTACTGGTGTAAGTGCATTCGTTATAATGCTTTACCAGTAATAATTGGACCATTTTATGGTAAACTTTGTTTTGTTTTGTAAAATGACTAACCTCACACTTTTCCCGTTATAATTATATATTTCAAGTCTTAAGGTCGTCTAAATTAGGTTGAATGCGTCTCTATTCTTAGTATTTTTTTTTAATGTTTTGAAATTCGAACCTGCATCTCAAACTTAAGTCGGATTAACTTTAAACAAAATAATTTCCTTTGGGTGAACATTAACTACGTACGTGGCTTTTTTCACCAAGTGCGCCATTAATCGATAACGGCCAGTATTTAATTTTCATTTAAGTTAATAAAGCCAATGAACTTAAGTTTATTGGGATTGAAAGCAATCAATATTTACAACAATTTCAATTGGAAATGGTAATAATTGCACTGCCATTTTTACGGCTTCTAAAGTGGAATCTTTTTTAGTCGAGACTTCATGATGCACATTGACAGAAAACTTAATCACCTTATTCGAACGGAACCGTTTAAACGTGAGCTGCTAGAACCATTTATATCATATCGCTGACTGAGTTTATTTTTATCATTGTCTCTCTAGATGACACTCTTTCTGACACTAGCATGAAAATGAGCATAACGTACTTCTCGACTGCTCCCGTTAACCACACAATATACGCCTAAGGGCCGTATATCACTGATGTACGACGTTTTGTAACGTAATATTCAGTCTGTTGCTATTAGTAATAATTTATTGAATCGTTAAACTAAGGTGAGATCAATACCGAGGCATTTCTCATTTTCAAATAGAAACCTGAACTGATTACGCTGACTTTACAACACCTTTTGTGGCTGCGGCAGCCTCTTTGCTCTTCAGTTGGGAAACTGGCTCTGAGTGGCGGAAGAATCAGCAGTGATCAACGGCATGATGATGCAGAAGGCAATGAAAGAAATGCATTGAACACCCATATTCTGAAGCCACAAGACATGTGGCCTGCAACTGAAAAGTGTCATCGTGCTCTCTGAACTGGCAAAAGAATCCCGATTAGTCCGCCATTCGGATCTCTAGGAGGAACTACCAAGTGGGAGGTGACCATAAGAAAAAGACTGAATAACCACCTAAATATTAACATCCTCTTAGTCGGAGCGAAGAAGCGAAAGAACCATAAAACTGAGCCGCATGGTAACAACACCCGACTGTTCTGGTTGACTTCTGACTCGCTACTGAACTGAATTAAATTCGACGCATCGGCTGTTGAATTCAAGTTTGCCAACTTCCGCCTACTTGAACAAAGCTCTGAACTCTATTTCAGCCTCGCTTACAGGACTTAAACACCTGCATAACGAACATATTACGTTACGTAAAAGATTACCCATTTCGATGGAATCGATGTTCTTACTAGTATCGACAACGTTTAATGGGAAATCGGGGTTTTCCACAGAAATATCGGGACAATCCTACTTAAATCGGGATACCTGACACCTCTGATAAGGAAGTCGACGTAAAAAGATGCCGAGAAACAGGTCTGCTGGAGAAGTACGAAAAAGTGAAATGAGACTTGCCTTTTCAGCGAAGTCTCTCAGTACGTGCCGGAAAAAATCAAGCGAATTGGAAACCTAAACAAAGAAGCTAGGTGAGAATCCTCGCTTCCTTGTCACAAAGTCAATATCGTATCATTGTGCTATTTCGTACTGTGTTGTAAGAGTTGGTATCGATGGACAAAGTAAGTTCGTTGAACATACACTCCTGGAAATTGAAATAAGAACACCATGAAGTCATTGTCCCAGGAAGGGGAAACTTTATTGACACATTCCTGGGGTCAGATACATCACATGATCACACTGACAGAACCACAGGCACATATACACAGGCAACGGAGCATGCACAATGTCGGCACTAGTACAGTGTATATCCACCTTTCGCAGCAATGCAGGCTGCTATTCTCCCATGGAGACGATCGTAGAGATGCTGGATGTAGTCCTGTGGAACGGCTTGCCATGCCATTTCCACCTGGCGCCTCAGTTGGACCAGCGTTCGTGCTGGACGTGCAGACCGCGTGAGACGACGCTTCATCCAGTCCCAAACATGCTCAATGGGGGACAGATCCGGAGATCTTGCTGGCCAGGGTAGTTGACTTACACCTTCTAGAGCACGTTGGGTGGCACGGGATACATGCGGACGTGCATTGTCCTGTTGGAACAGCAAGTTCCCTTGCCGGTCTAGGAATGGTAGAACGATGGGTTCGATGACGGTTTGGATGTACTGTGCACTATTCAGTGTACCCTCGACGATCACCAGAGGTGTACGGCCAGTGTAGGAGATCGCTCCCCACACCATGATGCCGGGTGTTGGCCCTGTGTGCCTCGGTCGTATGCAGTCCTGATTGAGGCGCTCACCTGCACGGCGCCAAACACGCATAAGACCATCATTGGCACCAAGGCAGAAGCGACTCTCATCGCTGAAGACGACACGTCTCCATTCGTCCCTCCATTCACGCCTGTCGCGACACCACTGGAGGCGGGCTGCACGATGTTGGGGCGTGAGCGAAAGACGGCCTAACGGTGTGCGGGACCGTAGCCCAGCTTCATGGAGACGGTTGCGAATGGTCCTCGCCGATACCCCAGAAGCAACAGTGTCCCTAATTTGCTGGGAAGTGGCGGTGCGGTCCCCTACGGCACTGCGTAGGATCCTACGGTCTTGGCGTGCATCCGTGCGTCGCTGCGGTCAGGTCCCAGGTCGACGGGCACGTGCACCTTCCGCCGACCACTGGCGACAACATCGATGTACTGTGGAGACCTCACGCCCCACGTGATGAGCAATTCGACGGTACGTCCACCCGGCCTCCCGCATGCCCACTATACGCCCTCGCTCAAAGTCCGTCAACTGCACATACGGTTCACGTCCACGCTGTCGCGGCATGCTACCAGTGTTAAAGACTGCGATGGAGCTCCGTATGCCACGGCAAACTGGCTGACACTGACGGCGGCGGTGCATAAATGCTGCGCAGCTAGCGCCATTCGACGGCCAACACCGCGGTTCCTGGTGTGTCCGCTGTGCCGTGCGTGTGATCATTGCTTGTACAGCCCTCTCGCAGTGTCCGGAGCAAGTATGGTGGGTCTGACACACCGGTGTCAATGTGTTCTTTTTTCCATTTCCAGGAGTGTATTTGCAAGAGTGTAGTATATAATTTTTAGAACATTTCTCGTGGAGAAACAGTGGCCTTGCTAAAAGTACTTTAGAAATAGATTCAAAACAGTCTCGATCGCAATGAAACATTCATTCACAATGGCTGCCAGTTTCGGTCAGAATGTGACCATCTTCAGGCTATTTATAAATTGATGGTTGTCGGTGCTAGTGTATGGAACAGGGTTATGACCTCACGATACATCAACGTCTTCGCTAGTCGTCCAGGCCTCAGTTCGAAGCGGGGCTTATCACTGAAGACAACTGTACTCCATACAAGGAGACGTATCTGAAGACATCCTGGACATCAATGGATACCAACGTGACTGACGCTGCCATACGGGTCAAAAATCAGGAGTGATGGTCTGGGGTGCCATTCCTTTTCATAGCAGAGCCCCTCTGTCTGTCATCCACGGCACCCATACAGCACAGTGGTACGTCGCCGATATCCTTTTCCCCTGTTTTGTTGCTCCTCATGGCAAGCTATACTGAGCTTACGTTTCAGTAATATAATGCCCGCCCGTACACAGCGAGAGTTTCTGCTGCTTGTCTTCGTGCTTGCCAAACCCTGCCTTGGCCAGAAAGATTGCTGGATCTTTCTTCAATTGAGAACGTTTGTGGCATTTTGGTCAGGACCATCCAGCAAGCTCGAGAATTTGGACGATCTATCGCGTAATTTGGAGAGAATTTGGCACAATATCTCTCAGAAGAACATCCAACAACTCTACCAATCAATTCCAAGCAAAATAACTGCTTGAATAACTTCTAGAGGTGGACCAACGAGTTATTGATCTACTTAATTTGTGAAGCTCTTTCTCTTGAATAAAACATCGATTTTTTATAGTATTGTAATCTATCGTTTTTCTGTACATGTACACTCACGCTCATAAATTAAGGATAATGCAGATACATAGTGAAACAACGCTCTGGTGGGCAGTTTTCGGGTTTAAATCAGCTTGGGGTATGACTTATGCGGTGCATTTGACCTGCTGTCGTCGCACAGTGGCGCTGGCAGCATTCCACACACGCAGAGGTGTGTTGGTGCATGTCAGAGTACGGTGTAGCGAGTAAGTTTGCAGACGTTTCTGACGTGCCAATGGTGACTGTGTGTCGAAAATTGCTCAGAGAACACATATTGATGACGTTATGTGGGGTAGAATACTAGGGCGACTGGAGGCTGGTCAAACACAGCAGGTTGTAGCACGGGCCCTCCGTCTACCACAAAGTGTGATCGCGAGATTATGAAAACGATTCCAGCAGACAGGAAAAGTGTCCAAGCGCTGCAGTACGGGTCGTCCACAGTGTACAGCACCACAAGAAGACCGATATCTCACCATCACGGCCCATAGACGGCCACTGGGTACTGCAGGTAGCCTTGCTCGGGACCTTACCGCAGCCACTGGAACAGTTGTCTCCAGACACACAGTCTACAGACGACTGAACAGACAAGGTTTATTTGCCCGGAGACCTGCAAGGTGCATTCCACTGACCCCTGGTCACAGGAGAGTCTGTAAAGCTTGGTGTCAAGAACCCAGTACACGGTCATTGGAACAGTGGTCCCAGGTTATGTTCACGGACGAGTCCAGGTATAGTCTGAACAGTGATTCTCGCACGGTTTTCATCTGGCGTGAACCATGAACAGATACCAACCTCTTAATGTGCTTGAAAGGGACCTGTGTGGAGGTCGTGGTTTGTTGGTGTGGGGTGGGATTATGATTGATGCACATACACCCCGGTATGTCTTTGACAGATGAACTGTAACACGTCAGATGTGTCGGCCCGTCATTTTGCGCCAGTATGTCCGCCTTTTCAGGGGTGCAGTGGGTCCCACCTTCCCTCCTGATGGATGCTAACGCACGGCCCCACCGAGCTGCCATCGTGGAGGAGTACCTTGAAACAGAAGATATCAGGCGAATGGAGTAACCTGCCGGTTCTCCAGAGCTAAACCCCATCGAGCATTTCTGCGATGCTCTCAGTCGACGTATCGCAGCACGTCTTCAAACCCCTGAGACACTTAAGGAGCTCCTACAGGCACTGATGCAAGAATGGGAGGTTATAACCCAGTAGCTGCTCGTTCACCCGATCCAGAGTATGCCAACCCATTGTGCGGCCTGTGTATGTGTGCATGATGCTCATATCCCGTATTGATGTCGGGGTACATGTGCAGGAAACAGTGGCGTTTTGTGGCATATGTGTTACGGGACGGTTTTCTCAACTTACCACCAATACCGTGGACTTAGCAGATCTGTGACGTGTGTGTTCCCTATGTGCCTATGCTATTAGTGCCAGTTTTGTGTAGTACCACGTTTTGTGGCTCCACATTCTGCAATTATTCTTAATTTATGAGCATTAGTGTGCATCACATCTACAGATTTCCGCCCCAGTCGGATAGTTCCTTCGTGGAGGTGCGTAATATTTCTTTATTTTTTTCTTAGAGTGTAGTTCGAAGTTATGGTTGTTATTCCCATTCAACAGCTCATAGCGCTGCTTCCTGGCACGATTTTTCACAATATTATTTCCCTCTTGTCGTAACTGAGAGAAAGCAGCGTCACCTGATGATCTGTTAGTATTTAATGTACCTAGCGGACTTCGACTACATTGGTTTCCAAGATTCCATCAGGTCCCACCTGCAGACATAAGATAGCCTGCAAAATCCATGGGACTTGGAAACGTCTTACAGAGTCGAAAAAACAGCCAAGAAATGCCGCTTGGAGATGCATCACGTTTTGAAGCTATATCCCCAGATTTAGGGCGAAGCTTCAAAATTTACAGTCCCATTTGGGTCAAAAAGCTTCGATAACAAAATGCAAGTACTGATATACCCGACACATCACGAGATTTTGAATATAGAAAAATAACTGCGCGATCAGGCCCAGACGATCACTCAATGCCAGTCGGCTGCCGTGACATCCTTTTCGAAATGGCGTCATTTGGATGAATTAAGAAGAGGGATCGGCACACTGCTATCCCTACCGTTAACATGCTTGCAGACCTTGAAGACTTAACTTTGCATTCAAGAGGCTCCTTAATTTGTTTCACGAAGTTGAGTGTGCCATGTGCCAAGTCTCCCCCAGCCAAAACTGTGCCTGAGAAAGCGCTGTAGGCATCGATGCTGAATTCTCCACATGGCAGTGAAATTGTATATAATGCCTTGACAAAAAAAGGTGGAGATCACAGAAGTGGAAAAGGAAACGAAATGACTTTCACTGGATGAGAGCTATGTGATGTTATAGCTGTGATTACAGAATGGTCACAAAAATCTACACATAACTTCACAGTAAGAGCTCAATAATCAGTATAAAGTGGCCCTCTCTGGCCTGGATACATACATTTATTCGGTCTCATTAGGCCGCTGTATCCTCCATTGAGGGCAGTTGTCCCACAACTGTTGTAAATGGTCCATAATATCCTGTACACTAGCACTGTCACATAGCTAAAGTCGGAGATGATCCCACACATGTTCTGTCGAGTGTGATCGGAGGATCTTGCTGGCCATGGGAGTACCTGAGCATCAAGCAGACAGGTCTTAGAGACACGGGCCACGTGTAGACTCGATTATCCTGTGGGAAAATGACATCACGACGCTGTTGCATGTGAGGCAACACATTCCCCACACAATGACTCCAGGAGCAACACCGCTGTTCCTTTCCAAAACAAAGGAAGTCTGGTATCTCTCTCCAGGTCGCCGCCATACTCGCCGACGATGCTTATCCGCAGTAGTGCAGAACCGAAATTCATCGCTGAACGCAATTCCACGCCATTCACTAGCCGTAGACCCTTATCTTTCACGTCACCAGTGCAATCACGGCCGTTTATTTCGTGGTGTTAACTGCATCTTACCTCATGGGAGAGTAGTTACCTAGTCTGGTTTTTGCTAGTCTCCGACCAATGGTGCAGGATGACACAGAATGTTGTAAGGACTCCATTACTCGTCCTCCGATGGCAGGAGCATATGTGAAGGGATTGCTATGTGCTTCGTGAGAAATATGGTGATCCACCGTTAGTCGGCCTCGGTGGCCGAGCGGTTCTAGGCGCTTCACTCCGGAACTGCGCGACTGCTCCGATCGTAGGCTCGAATCCTGCCTGGGGCATGGATGTGTGTGATGTTCTTAGGTTAGTTAGGTTTAAGCAGTTCTAAGTTCCATAGTGCTCGGAGCCAATTGAAACACTTGATCCGCCGCTGTGCTGGTCAGACATGGTCGACCGAAACCTTGACGATGAGTATGCCTGCCCTCACGTTCCCATGCAGTCCAACATCGGTCTACGGTAACATCCCAATGCATTACAAATCTGGATATTCCGCTATTCAACTAGCCGACCAAATCGAGAGCCACTATGAGTCCCGTTTCAAACTCTTGCAGAGCTGATTACGCTTTCGCGCTTGAGTATACGACATGTCCGTGTTCTTCACAACGACCACTCAGCATGTGACACTGTTCACGTCTCTTATTTACCCTATCCGCCTGTTATCAACACCGAACACGAACAATACGCTCCAACGCATCTAAGATATGCTCAATAATGTTCATATCTGAGGAATTTGGTAGCCAGCGAAAGTGTTTAAACAAAGAAGAGTGTTCCTGGAGCCACTCTGCAGCAATTCTGGACGTGTGGGGTGTCGTGTTGTCCTGCTGGAAGTGCCCAAGTCCGTCGTAATGCACAATGGACATGAATGCATGCAGGTGATAAGTGTCACCTCCCACAATCGTACCTAGACGTGTCAGGGGTCACATATCACTCCAACTCCAAACGCCCCACACCATTATAGAGCCTCCACCACCATCAACAGTCCCCTGCTGACAAGCAGGGTTCATGGATTCATGAGGTTGTGTCCACACCCGTGCACGCCCATCCACCCGATGCAATTTGAAACGAGACTCGTCCGATCAGGAAACATGTTTCCAGGCATCGACAGTCCAATGTCTGTGTTGACGGGCGCTGGCGAGGCATAAGGCTTTGTGTCGTGCAGTCATCAAGGGTACACGAGTGGACCTTCGGCTCCGAAAGCCCATGTCGATGATGTTTCCTTGAATGGTTCGCACGCTGACACTTGTTGATGCCCCAGGATTGAAATCTGCTGCAATTTGTGGGAGGGCCGCCCTTCTCTCAGGTTGACAGATTCTCTTCAGTCGTCGTTGGTCCAGCTCTTCCAGGATCTTTTTTTCCGGCGGCAGCGATGTCGGAGATTTTATGTTTTACCGGACGCCTGATATTCACGATACACTCGTGAAATGGTCGTACGAGAAAATCCGCACCTCGTCGCTACCTCGGAGATGCTGTGTTCCTTTGCTCGTGCCGCGACTATAGCACCACGTTCAAACTCACTTAAGTCTTGATAATGTACCATTGTAGCAGCAGTAACCGATATAACATCTGCGTCAGGCACTAGTTGTCTTACGCAGGGTTTGCCGACCGCAGCGCCGTATTATACCTGTTTTCATACCTCTGTATGCCTATACCAGTTTCTTTGGGGCTTCACTGTATAAAGATCATAAAATTGGATTGATTAACCAAGCAAAATTTATATTGTCTTACTGCAGCACAGTTTCATCTCTGACGACCTGAAAATTGGCTCACCAAATCAGTCCAAGAAAGCAACTAATTCACACCGCAACATGTTATTAAGTATTTTCACAAACCATTTTCAGAGATACTGGCACTCTCAAATTAACTCCCATAAAAATCTATCTGCTACATACAGATCGAATCACTGTACTCTAATTTGGAGTCAAGCACTTCCAAGCGTTAATGGACAAACCATTTTAAACTTCTGGAAAACTTTGTACGGTAGTGCACAAATGTAATACGGTATGTTCAAATAACAGCATACATATCTTTTATACGAGCAGTCTCTCTGGACAAGATCCTCATCGAAATACCACCATTTTCAATGAAGTTCTCTTAACCATAGACAAGCAAGGCTGTTGCAACACAGCAATTATTTCTTCGTTCTTCGAAGAACTAAGTATTTCCTTGGTGTATTAGAAAAAGACAAGCGTCGGAGTATACTGTGGATTGGGAAAGCCTGCCATGCGTCAGCCAGCTACTTAGTCACAGCCTCTTGCGTACTAGGACAGCCCTGCGTCAGTATGGCGGGCCGTGACTCACTCAACGTTTTCGCGGACGAACTACCTAACTTCCGCTCTCTAACACACTCTTGGTATATGATCCAGGTGCGCTTGCTTTAAAATGGAAAACATGGTTTGTTTAGGCCTTATAGCTCCAAAGTAGCTCATCAAGCAACATTCCCCAGAAAATGTCAGACTTCTTGTCCTCAACTGGAGCAATATAAAGGAGTGACGGGAGCAACTGCGGAAATGGAAGAAGTTTAGAAAACAGTCTAAAGGGGTAAATGGTAGAGTCTGTCTTTTCCTTCAAAAATAAAACCAAGCCCGCATCTCGTGGTCGTGCGGTAGCGTTCTCGCTTCCCACGCCCGGGTTCCCGGGTTCGATTCCCGGCGGGGTCAGAGATTTTCTCTGCCACGTGATGGCTGGGTGTTGTGTGATGTCCATAGGTTAGTTAGGTTTAAGTAGTTCTAAGTTCTAGGGGACTGATGACCATAGATGTTAAGTCCCATAGTTCTCAGAGCCATTTGAACCATAAATAAAACGACAATAAACGACAAAAAAATTAGGGAGCTAGATTCGCACCTTTCGATTCATTTGGAAGGCCAAAATAAACAACATGATATAGAAATATCTCACGCAGGACATGATAGAGTGTGGAACGGGTCCCTTCCTCTGTCTGTTTGGCGAGTCGTTATTTAAAACCACATTTTATGCACTCTACGTATGTCATCAGCTTTTGCAGTATGTAGTACATGTCAGCAATAAGTGGAAATTCCTCGATTTCCTCACTGAATAGTATTTCACTTAGCTTTTTCTGCAAGTTGTTGTCTCATGTTTGATCTGAGGTCCACAGGTTTTTCTTTTCTTTTTTAAAAAAAAAGCATGAAGTAAGATAATTCTAATTTCAGAATGTCAACAGTTCTTTCCTCCTCAATCACGTCTAACGTATCACAAATCATTCCGACATTTTGGCTTTGGCTCTTTGCACATACACCAAACATTTTCACAGAGACTCCACTTCTTTGACAAACCCGCATCGTATAATCAGCACATATATAAATTGCGACAATGTGTAGACAATATTTATCCGAATCCAACTGGTCTCTCGAGAATTGTTGGTACTGCTGTTCATAACATTTTCAGATATTGTAGTATAAACTGACATTTGGGAGTCGCCAGATAATTAAAATTGCAGTTCCGGTCTTAATCTACGCCATTACGTTTGTAAATTGTTGTGAATTAACAGAGTTGTGATTACCTATTGAAGTCATGAAAAAATGTATACAGGTTGCAAGAATGACATTCAAAGTAGATGCCTCTTTGGGTTATTACTTTTATTTACGTTCTGCATAATATCGAATTTGAAGGGCGGGTTTTAGTGTTTTTCTGAATAAAAGACAAAAACTGATACAGTTCCTGGAATCGTTGCAGAACAGAATGCATATTTCGTGAGTAACAGCATATTTCTACTCACTTCTGTTTTGAATTTAGAAGTACATGTTTTGAGAGAGGTGCGGGTGCCATTAACGAAGCATTAGTGAAACTTCCCGGCAGATTAAAACTGTGAGCCAGACCGAGACACGAACTCAGGCCCTCCGCCTTTCGCGGGCAAGCGGTCTGCTGACTGAGCAACACAAGCACGACTACCGACCCGTCTTCGTAGCTTTAATTCCGCCAGTACCTCGTCTCCCACTTCCAAACTTTACAGATCTGCCAAACTTGGAGAACTAGCACTCCTGGAAGAAAAATACTGCGAATACATGGCTGAGCCACAGCCTGGGGGATGTTTTCTGCACGAAAGTTTCACACTGTTGCGGAATGTGAACTGATATACAACTTACTGGCAGATTAAAACTGTGCGCCAGAGCAAGACTCAAACACGGGACCTTTATCTTTCGCAGACAGTTTTGATCTGCCTGGGAGTTTCGTATTTATCGCACACTCCTCTGCAGAGTGAAAATTTCATGGCGGAAACATCCCTCTGGGTGTGGCGAAGCCATGTGTCAGCAATGTCCTTTCTTACAGGAGTGCTAGTTGTGCAAGTTAAGTTTCGCGGGAGAGCTTCTGTGAAGTCTGGAAGGTAGGAGACGTGGTACTGGGGAGGGGGGGGGGGGGGAGTAACCCTGAGAGGATGGGTTGTGAAATGTGCTTTAGAGCACTTGCCCGCGAAAGTCCTACAGTTTTAATCATCCAAGAAGTTTCATATCAGACCACATTTCTCTGAAGAATGAAAATTTCGTTCTGGACGTAGTTAATATTCTAATTAGTGCGAAAAGCGTTTTGAACCATTTTCTGACTCATTCTGTGCTTCTCCTAAGCATTGGTAAATTTTACGAAACTTTTGTGAACAACCCAGTAATTGTTTGTTGTAGGATGTTTTTTTACGAAATGAAGTTTTAGATCGGGTAGCGTAGTTTACGGTAAATTAATACACTTGGTATGATCTGTTAGAAGTGTTACTGTAAGTGAATAATTTAAAGGAAGACAGATAGGCGACTAGAAATATGTTTGTGTACCAGAAAGAAACAGAAACTAATGTTCGAGTTTAAAGTAGAGCTAATCAGAGGTTGACCATTACTTTAGCTGGGGGTACCTGTCGTGGACATCATCCAGGCATTCGCCTGAAGCCATCTATGGAAGACATGTAACACCTGAATCTGTATAAATGAAAGCGTTTGGAACCTCCTCGCCAAGAGATACGTATATACTTACATTTGATGGCCCAAAATAATATAACCACCACATTAGAAGCGCGTTGACCCATGTTTAATAGGTATTACAGCAGTTCAGTTCAAGAGGAGATGACATCTATAAAAAAAAAGAAAAAAAAGGGGAAGTGCATGGTGACCAAAGAGAAATAACTACTGGAGATATTGGGAAAATCGAAAAAGAAATGATGGTCGGAAGGAGTGATGGACGTTAACATTAAGGGGGCAGTGGGAATTCCATTGCTAAGGGCAGAGGAGAGAGGGGATAGGTGAAAGAGTGTATGGAACGCCTCTGTGATGGAGTAGAATTGTCTGATGGTGTGATAGAAGAAGAAATTGGAGTCGACGCTGAAGGCATAGGGGATTTATCTGGCCAGACGACAGATTTCCACTGATCCATGGTCTAATCTCGATAATCCAGTCCCCACTACAATCGTAACTGACCTTGTCGTTTGACCATCATGGAAGCACGTAGGGGTCGCCGAATGCGGAACCCCGAATTCAGGAATGTGCGCCAAACGGATGCAATTTACTCTGAAAAAAAAAAACTGGTTCCAACTCTGGCAATCACGTGGAAATCTGATTCCGTATAGCATCTCGTCGACATCTTCGGTATTCAGTGAGCAGCTGCACTTCGAGGCATACAGGTATAACCAACCAGTACTTCCCTCACCGCATCACATGCCCACAATGCCACCAGCTGACACTCATTGTCTTGGTGAACAGTGGTCATTAGGATTTTGCGCATCAGCTGTGTCTGTTTAATATAAAAAGAGAGGAACAAATGTTGAAATCTAATGTCTAGCTCATTATGAGTAGATGTTTAATTCAGACGGAGGCATCCCCCGTGATCTCAGCAAGGGAACCATCAAGACATCTCGAAAAGCTATTTCTAGAGCTATGGAACGTCTAGATTTGGAAAATCGAATATACTTTGCAACAACGTCCTCCAAGACACAAGATCACTCTGTCAGCCAGCGTAGCCCATTTGCAGATCTGTGTAGCCAAGTTGTGCGTATTTGATAGTGCAATAGTTAGCTTTTTTATGATATTCATGCCCTACATTTCCTACATTTTATGAAAGCACATAGCGCTAATTCAGCTGCACTTAAATGATGATAGCGTGAAAGTGAGAAGGTAAATAGACCAATTTGGATATGCAAGTCACATCATGTATGAATGTAGCGATGAGTATCACAGAACCTGCAGTTGCCTGAATAGTTAAAGAAATACTACCTTCAATTCAGAGCGTCGGAAGTTCTTCGGAAGTACCTTCTTCACTAATCAAAATTCGCGTGCTAGATAGTCTCCCTCCACCCCCCCCCCACCCCCCCCCCACCCCCCACCCCCCCAACGAGAACGTCTCTGCGGTAACAAGTTCACTGCAATGAATTACAGAAACTCTTAAATATGTTCTCAGTCTTTCAATTGTCGGAAATTATATTAATCTAAAATTGCCCTACTCTTGCGTTAGTGGTAATTCGATGACAATGATGGATGCCAAAGGCCTTTCGTGTGCAAACGATTGCTGACTTACAATACACGTTGTAGCTGATCCTGCTTTCGGTAAAATAAATGAAGAGATTTCCACAACGATTCTTTGTGTCAGTGTACCACTGCTGGCGATAAACTAAAGCTTTCTTGTTATTTTGCAGCTGAGAGATCCCTCTTATTTTATTAAAGAAAAACGCGGAAAGAATCCGCCACCAGCCACAATATGTGTGGAAAAACGTTTATGGTCTCACCAAGACAAGGTCTGAGCCGACGGATACAGTTCACAGATACATTTGTTCTTATATAGCTCGTCTGTACTGTTTGCATATTCCCAAGTAGCCAATCTGGGTGCAGAGTGGGAACATGTTATTCCACTTACAGAACTCATCCTACTAAAATCTACTAGCTGAACAAAACACAAAATAATCAATAGCATTCATTATTTTACAGGCTAACACAGTGCTGAACTTCCGTTAATCCATTACGTTAACTCCCTATCTTCAACCCCTAGTCTCCACCAACATTAACTCTCTTCCACCTTTGTTCTCTCTCCCGCGCATCCTTCATGCGCCACTCCCTCACCCCTCGCCAGACACAATTCTCTCATACACGTAGACACCGACATCCGCAGAGTGTGTACTCATTATCCCATTTGCACTGCTATTCATTTATATAACAAAAGTACTTACAAAACTGTAAAACATAAGACACATACTAAAATATAATCGTCCACTTTCTTTCGTTTCCCATCGTTTCTTAGTTGCTTCAAAATCCATGCAGTTATGTTCCCTGTTCGTAACTAAATGAAAGGCAATATTTTTTCCCACATGCTTTTCGTTTCTTTTATTTAGAAGCAAACTTCAGTGGCCTTCTTTTTATATGCAGTGTATTAAATGCATTGCGTAATAGTTACAAGTACGTTATTAAGTTTCGTTTTCTCTTGTTAGGCTCTCGTTTTTTCAGGTTAAAAACAACTTCTGGAGCACAAGTTGTGGGAGGTTAAATTATAGTAACACCAAACGATAATTTAACTTCAGGAAACCTGTGCTGAAAATGTTTCTAACCTGAAAAACAAGAGACTAACAAGAGAAAACATAACATAGTAACAGACTTCTAACTACTGCATAATACATTTGATGTATATAAAAACGAACATATATTACAGGCCATTGAAGATGCTTCCCAAATTAAAGAATCGAAAGACATATGGCAAAAAACCAATCGCCTTTCATTTAGTTGCAAAGACGGAACATATCTCCATAAAATGTTTAGTTTTCGCCTTACGTTGCAGACAGAGGCGCAGGCTCTCCAGGAACTGTAGGCACTGCCTATCTGTGTTACGTTAACATAATTTAATTCATCTGATGAAAGAGAGATAATGCTTCGAAACATGTAGTAGTAAGTTAAAGAAAAGTGGGCAGTGACACTTGTTGTGTATGCAATGGGCATCCTCTGTACCTTACGACAGATTCAATTCTTTCATTGATATTAAACGGAGTTGAAATATTTCTGTAAACAGTGCTGCACAGCTTCAATGTACTTAAAGAACGGCTTCACAAAATCAGTAAAAGCTGCTGTAATATTTATTCACTTAGCAACAACCAGTTTCGGTCAAGCAACCGTCTTCAAGTTGCGTAGCCAAGTTATGTTCATTTGCAAGTTATATAGACTATATTTTTAGGGCAATAAGTTTGTTTGTGTGGCCACCCTCCGCAGCAAGGATATAAATACTTGTTTTGTAAATAAAACTGCCCTTTCCTGCTGCTAGTTATTTTATTTATCCCATATGCGTTTCGCCTTCTCCTGTTCTAAGGCTTCATCAGTGAGATATATAACGATACAGTTTTGTCAGTTTTAGATTTTTAGGGCCTTCATCGCAGAGCTTCATTGTTCCATTACTTGCCGATACTTTCGCAGCACCTTGACTGACGTTTTTTATAGGTTTTGACGTCTGAAACAATGACAGCTTGATTGCTGCCTCACAGTTTATTGCAGTCCTTTAAGCCGTACCTTTCGTGATACTGGTCAGTACTGGATATGTTGGTGAATACGATTTGTACATACATACTACTTTAAACAGTACGCTGTTGTAACATTATCTCTATAGACTTTACCACTGCTCGCATCCCTTCATCAAAACTTTTCGCCTCTTGTTTCATCCCTACGAATTAATTTATAGATCACTTCTCTAACTTATATTTCAATAGTTCGTGGTGTTACTGAGTATTACGTCGGTTATTGGTAGAACATCATAACAATAAATGAAAATCACTGTAGTACGTATGTTCTACAGCATTAATTTATTTAGTCAACCGGTTTTTGGTTTACAAGGCCATCACCAGACTTCAACTTACTTCCGTCGTCAAAGAAGTTAAAATGTTTGTAAACAACATTGGAAAAGATGTTCCTCATTTAGAATGACACAAGAACCCCATTAAACGTCATTAAAGCTTTTAGATTTCAGTTATTAACAAAGCTGAGTGGATAACGCGAAATTACGGCCGTCAGCATAAGCCCTAAAATGGGGAATTTGCATAAATCTAAGGGTGGTTGACGCTGCCTGACTATATCTTCCTGAACATTGGTTAACTGCATCTAACTTTCATAAACTAATGAGCATATCACTGTGTTAATGAAGCAAAGAAATGACAATTACGTAGATCATCGTACACCCAGTCACAAAGCTCCCATCTCATCAGTAAACGTTCTCATACCGATTTACCCTGCTGGCAATCTCTGAACTGCAAATCACACTCTCATTTTGATGGCATGCAGAATTGTCTGCTGCTTTTTCGTGTGTTGGTAAAACATCACATGAAATCAGCACAAGGAATCAGTCGTGATGTCCAAATTAATACCATTAGTCCAGCTAGAGCCATGACTGTGGGTTGGGGGAGGGGGTGAGGGGGTAGGGTTAAAAAGAAGGGCTACCACGATCGAGAAGCTACTCATACGCCATGAGGTTCTGCAATTAGTGCTAAGTGGCGCTTGAGGAGGTATAAGTAGCGACGCCATTGAACAGTAGGTGACTGAAAAAAAGCCTGGGATGTGTTAGAACGTCTATTTCACTCTAGACTCCAGCGCCAAACGTCACTACCTTCTATGGTTTCGGTTCTTATCCATACAGATTAAGACACGTCACTGTAAGTGTCCCCTACGCAGTTCAATCCGTCATAAAAGCAAAGGGTAGATACACACCATACTAATGTCCACTAATAGGTGTCGGATATTTTTGATGAGAGAGTATATAGGTTGCTACTTAGCTGCGTTCTTATGGTTAAGAACAGCACATAGGTGCCCAAAGTCATCCGAAATAAATTTGCTATCTTCAGGACCTCATTTCTTCTTTAATGAGAAAAGAGTTACAAGAAAGGCTAAAGAAACTTGCTTGATACATGTTTTGCTTCAGGACAACAAGTTACCTGGAGTGTTCAAGGTAAGTGGGACACGCCCTACATATCGGAATGGAAACTTCGGCAATCATAGGAGCAATACACAATTCATGCAAACTGAAGGCACACTTGCAAGAGGTTAATACTTGCGTGAGGTACGTAACACATATGATGAATATTTACTAACGTTCTCTATTTGATCCAAGGTCTGGGAAAATTGGTTATTTATTTAATTTGTTTATTTAATATGATCAGATTAAGGCCATCAGACCCTCTTTTGTAGCGTGCCATGGGTTCACATGTTGTTGTTGTCGTGGTCTTCAGCCCAGATACTGGTTTGATGCAGCTCTCCATGCTACTCTATCCTGTGCAAGCTTCTTCATATCCCAGTACCTACTGCAACCTACATCCTTCTGAATCTGTTTAATGTATCTATCTACGATTTTAACCCTCCACGCTTTCCTCCACTACTAAATTGGCGATCCCTTAATGTCAGAACCGATCCCTTCTGCTAGTCAAGTTGTGCCACAAACTTATCTTCTCTCCAGTTCTGTTCAATACCTCCTCATTAGTTATGTGATCTACCCACTTAATCTTCAGCATTCTTCTGTAACACTAAATTTCGAAAGCTTCTCTTCTCTTCTTCTCTAAACTATTTATCGTCTACGTTTCACTTCCATACAAGGCTACACTCCATACAAATACTTTCAGAAGCGCCTTCCTGACACTTAAATCTATAATCGATGTTAACAAATTTGTCTTCTTCAGAAACGCTTATCTTGCCATTGCCAGTCTACATTTTATATCCTCTCTGCTTCGACCATCATCAGCTGCTGTGAACAATGGTGTTTTCTGAGTTTCAAACTCGAATTGTCCATTACATACAGTTCCCTTCCAAACGTTCTCTCGGAAACGGGTCGAAATGCACGTGCTGCGTTCACTGCCAGCAGCAGTTCGTGGCACGTTTGAAACCGATTGTCGTAGGCAAGGCGCCGGCCGAGGTAGCCGAGCTGTTCTAGGCGCTACAGTCTGGAACCGCGCGGCCGCTACGGTCGCAGGTTCGAATCCTAACTCGGGCATGGATGTGTGTGATGTCTTTAGTTTAGTTAGGTTTAAGTAGTTCTAAGTTCTAGGGGTTTGATGACCTCAGAAGTTAAGTCCCATAGTGCTCAGAGCCATTTCAACCATTTCGTAGGCAAGGCGTGACACATACCTACACTGTCCCTGCTCTTTATAATCTTTTTACTACCGTTCTTACACCGTCTTAGATGGCTACAAGCTGAACACCATTCCTTGTTGACATGTTTGACAATTCGTGTCGATACACCAAAATAATAGGCTAAATTCATTCACTGTATGGTTATGGGTATTTCCAAACACGTCGGCTACTTTCTATCATTTTGTCATGTCCACTCATCTAGCTATGCTAATTCCATACCATTGACTGACACATATACACCACTTCGCTGCAACGCGATGGTGTGTCACATCGTTGCCTGTTACCAGTTACACAGCATTTCTAGCACTCTAAAAGATACCAGAGTGTTCTGTTAAGTGTGTGGCCAATATCAACCATTAGGGAATAAATGCATTGGTACGACACTGTAAGACTCTTATAGTTCCTGCAAACCCTTCGGCAAGGAGTTCGGTTATCAACCATGCTTGCTGCAGCTTTCTGTACAATACATATCCTTTTGACTTCACCTTCGTTGCCGCAGAATATGTTGGCATAGGACAGTATCCGGTAAAAGTATGCCATCAATCCCGTCTGGAGACCAATACCGTGAGAGGGATTCGTAACCACAAAGCAGGCAGAGCTGAGCTTTTTGGCTAACCTATTGAAGTGCCTCAGTTTGGCACCCACCTGCACCCCTAGGAATTTCACGCACGCTCATTTATTGTTCCCACTGGTTACCATATCCGGTACCTGTTGGGTGCAGGGCTGTTTTGTAACAGGTGTATGTGCAGGCTCGGCGAGCGCAGCAGGTGTGGCAGGTAGCGGGCGCGCGGCCGGCACGCGACCCTCCACGTGCGCGCTGCACCTCTCCCCGCCCCCCTCCCCCGCCACCGGCGCGCGGGCACAGCCCCCCAGCCCACTGCACCCCCACCCCCAACCCGCCCCCAACGCTCTGCCGGCAGACCCCAGCACGGCTCAACTGGCGTGCGATCAATACGAGGCCGGTACACTCCCATCCAGGGGTAAACGGCGCACCGCGCTCTCCCCACTTGCTTTTCTGCGAGGGCTGCTTTCCCATTTCTTGCAGGCGCCGAGTTTACGAGCGCCGGCTCCCCACTGGCCGTTCTATCTTGCTGCCTGAGGGACGTATCGGCGTTCTTAGCTCTAACAATAGTGCGTAGGTGTCCCGGAATAACCCGAAATGAAATTCTTATCATCAGTGATATTTTGTTGCGTAATACATCGCGTAATATTCGATGCAATATTTCGTAACCTCTGCTATTTTCAGTCTCTCGTGTCCAAGGTCTTTCTTAGGAAAGCTCACAGCGCCTGGAACAAGTTGTCAATGCCTGTGTTGTACGACTCTTCGATCACACTACACCACCATATGCAAAGCTATCCTGGCTGGGTGCAGCCAAGCGCAGAGATTTCCATATCGTCTGTCTTCTCTACCGTCTTACAAACGTACACTGTCCCTCATATCTCTACTCGGCCTTAACACAACACTTGTTCCCATCAGAGCAAAATCCTTTCTGACCCATTCCATCGTTCAGCCCCTTTCTCGAAATCCTCCTCAGTAGCAGGAACCCATTTCTGGAATAACCTCCCGCATTATATTGGAGAATTGAACAGCATCTCCTGCTTCAGAGTACAGTTAATGACATATCTGCTGAAGCAACAATAGTGACTACCACTCTCCCTGCACGAGCTTTTTGCCTCTGTACGTCATCCCTTCCAGCCAGACCTTCCTCACTTCCCATTATTCTTAGTTGTTGCAGTCTCCTTAAATTTACTTTCTCCAGAACTCGTTATAACAGAAAAACATCTACTATGGGCATCTAATAAATTATTTTTGTATCTATCAATATCATTATTGTCATTATTATTACTTTCCTTTCTCAGACGTTATGTATGGTTAAAAATGGAAAGTGACATGGACCTTGATCAAGCGTGACTTCCTTTCAACTGTACGTTATATGTTACATTGCATTTAGGAACTTTCGGGTAGTTGAACAAGTATCAATAATTACAGATTTCTGTAGTATATATACGTTTCGATGTAGCTGTATTGCGTTGATGTACTGGTGGATATTGTGTGGTATTACTCCTGTAGTTGATAGTATAATTGGTATAATGTCAACTTTATCCTGATGCCACATGTCTTTGACTTAATCAGCCAGTTGGATGTATTTTTCAATGTTTTCTCCTGTTTTCTTCTGTACATCTGTTGTACTGAGTACGAATATTTCAATTAGTTGTGTTAATTTCTTCTTTTTATTGGTGAGTATGTTGTCAGGTTTGTTATATGGTGTAGTTTAATCTGTTACAATGGTTCTGTTCCAGTATAATTTGTATTCATCATTCTCCAGTACACATTGCAGTGCATACTTGTATGTGGGAACGTGTTGTTTTATTAGTTTATGTTGTATGGCAAGTTGTTGATGTATTAATTTTGCTGCATTGTCATGTCTTCTGGTGTAGTCTGTATTTGCTAGTATTGTACATCCACTTGTGATGTGATCTACTGTTTCTATTTGTTGTTTGCAAAGTCTGCATTTATCTGTTGTGGTATTGGGATCTTTAATAATATGCTTGCTGTAATATCTGGTGTTTATTGTTTTATCCTGTATTGCAATCATGAATCCTTCCGTCTCACTGTATATATTGCCTTTTCTTAGCCATGTGTTGGATGCGTTTTGATCAACGTGTGGCTGTGTTATTATTACTATTATTATTATTATTATTATTATTATAAATATTAGTGACAGCACCAACAATGGCAGAAGTACATCTTATGTTAACTATATCAGTTAAGAGTTAATATTACTAACTGACATTGTCTCTATAGACACACAAATCAATTTAAAGCTATCTATCATATTAAAATTGTCATTTCTTTGGTAACTACTGTTTAAAAAGATCAAATTCTGAACGTGGCAGGGGTAAAATACAGGGAGCGAAAGGCTGTTTACAATTTGTACAGAAACCAGATGGCAGTTATAAGAGTCGAGGGGCATGAAAGGGAAGCAGTGGTTGGGAAGGGAGTGAGACAGGGTTGTAGGCTATCCCCGAAGTTATTCAATCTGTATATTGAGCAAGCAGTGAATGAAACAAAAGAAAAATTCGGAGTAGGAATTAAAATCCATGGAGAATAAATAAAAACTTTGAGGTTCGCCGATGACACTGTAATTCTGCTAGAGACAGCAAAGGACCTGGAAGAGCAGCTCAACGGAATGCACAGTGTCTTGAAAGGAGGATATAAGATGAACATCAACAAAAGCAAAACGAGGATAATGGAATGTAGTCAAATTAAATCGGGTGATGCTGAGGGAATTGGATTAGGAAATGAGACACTTAAAGTAGTAAAGGAGTTTTGCTATTTAGGAAGTAAAATAACTGATGATGGTCGAAGTAGAGAGGATATAAAATGTAGACTGGCAATGGCAAGGAAAGCGTTTCTGAAGAAGAGAAATTTGTTAACATCGAATATATATTTATGTATCAGGATGTCGTTTCTGAAAGTATTTGTTTGGAGTGTAGCCATGTATGGAAGTGAAACATGGGCGATAACTAGTTTGGACAAGAAGAGAATAGAAGCTTTCGAAATGTGGTGCTACAGAAGAATACTGAAGATAAGGTGGATAGATTACGTAACTAATGAGGAGGTATTGAGTAGGATTGGGGAGAAGAGAAGTTTGTGGCACAACTTGACTAGAAGAAGGGATCGGTTGGTAGGACATGTTTTGAGGCATCAAGGGATCACAAATTTAGCATTGGAGGACAGCGTGGAGGGTAAAAATCGTAGAGGGAGACCGAGAGATGAGTACACTAAGCAGATTCAGAAGGATGTAGGTTGCAGTAGGTACAGGGTGATGAAGAGGCTTGCACAGGATAGAGTAGCATGGAGAGCTGCATCAAACCAGTCTCAGGACTGAAGACAACAACAACAACAACGATCTGATCTCACAAGAGCACGCACACATTCAACGATTTCAACTGTTTTTGAAAATGAAGGTCTCCCTGAGCGCCCTTCATCTTTAGCGTGTTCTCGGCATTCCAAAATGATTTGTGGCGGGGAAAAACTTGTGGTCTTTACAAGGAATGTTCCCCGTAAGCCAGTTTCAACTTCCCGACGGCCACACTGGGGGCTTGCCCAAGTTCAACACAAAACTTGATGGCATAATGTGTCTCTAAATTCCGCTCTTGCATTTTCGTAACACACAGCAAAAACACAACTGCACTGAAGGCGCCCTCAAAAATCACGTGATGGCGGTACAAAGCTGAAATTCTCACTGGGAATCTGGAAGGGATGAACATACCGGACTATACAAGTAGAACAACACAGCGTTGCCAGATCGCTTACAGTGTTGTCAGTCTAATTACTTTTCTCCCACATTTCGTAGTCAGCCTGGCGAGGAACTCATATCTCTGAGCGAGAGACCAGTATATTGATACCGACGCTGTAGAATGTTTGACTCTGTTGATGGACCACAACATCACCTCTACTAGCACCGCTTCATCACCATCAAAGAGAAGTTCTGGAAGGCGTCTTTTAGGTTTTGAAAACAGATGAAAAATAGATGGGGCCAAGTCGGGACTGTATGGAGAATGATCGACGACAGTGAACCAAGGACGTCTGACTGTTTCATTTGTGGCAGTACTCGTGTGTGGTTTATCACTAACGTGTTGAAGGGGAGGATGCTCAATGGGGGGACGAATTCTTCAAATTCGGAACTCGATTGCAGCAAGTAATGTCGACCATTTACAAACTGAATGGGAAAAGATGTAGGCAAGGCAACGAACGTTCACTAAAGGTCTTTCAGTTGCCTTCTTTTTCTGGAATTGGCAAATCACTGGTGCATTTTATTATTAAATCTCTGAAGTGGGATGACCTAAATCTACATAATAAAAACTTCTTTTTTAAGTTTTGACTTGTAGTTGCATCAGTGTGAATAAAATGGTAATACGTTCATTGATGTTAACACTAATCATATATACTGTACATATCCTGTAAATTCACTCATTCCACGCCATTTCGATAAAAGAAACGGTCAAATGATATAGAACGTGTAACTAAGCAACTAACTAACTAACTGACAGTAAATTTTATTTGAAATACCTTTTGTCCACAGATGATATTGCTGTGACTGCTTCAACTGCAGAAAAATTTATTCAAAGAATGGACGAACTCAGTACTACATGTAATAGTATAGGGTAGACTGCTACGGTTGCAGATTCGAATCCAGCCTCGGTCATGGATGTGTGTGATGTTCTTGGGTTGGTTAGGTTTAAGTAGTTCTAAGTTCTAGGGGACTGATGACCTCAGAAGTTAGGTCCCATAGTGCTCAGGGTCATTTGAACCATTTTGAATAGGGTTGAAAAATATGCTGCTGTAAGGCCAAAATATTTAGTAGACTTCAAAAATGTAAACAAAGATAATGCTATTAATTAATACGACGAAACTGTATACCTAGATGAAATAAACGAAGTGGCTCTTTTAAACTGAAAGAAAGATAGTAGAAAGAAAAAGTGGATTGGACTTCAACTAAGTAATTAGATGTCACATTAAAAAACAGTATAAATGTATCAATCAGATGTTGACGAGCAATGTGAACTATAACTCGTACTGTGTAGCGGTGAGACGCGTACTTTGAACCATCAAAAATTTGGTACTGGTCCAGAAAGAAATATACGAAATTTGCTGGCACTCAGGGAAGAGACAGAAATTGGAGGAAATGAATAGGAGAAGAAGAACGAAATTTATTCTGTCATAGCTGTTATTGTAATATTGAAATATGCGAGTTGTCTTTACAGAACATTTCACGAAAGGAAGAAAGTCGAACTTTACGACGCGAATACAACTGTACCTCTAACAGCACCTGAGTCATTTGGTTGTGTTTGAGTCTAGGAGAGATTTTTCTCACTTTCTGAAAGTTGTGGGGATTTACTAAGAAGACGACAAATGAAACAACACTTGCCTTCTATATACATATTTTTTATGTGCTATCTGCTATTTCCTGTATGAAACCTAGTCACCTGCCCAAACAAATCTGCATCTGCTCCTTTTACTGTTGTGTACCATAGTTTGTTTTCATTTTGTTCTCCATCACTTTGAACACAAATGTACAAATAAGCCTCTTGCAACGTTTTTTGTGTTTCAGCACTCCTCTAGTAGTTTAACGGACAAGTAAATCAGTGAAAAACAATTGTTCCATCACCCCAAGAAACATTTGTTTCAAAATATCAGAACTGTTTATCGTATGTTGTTGCTGTGGAAGCTGGAGCGAACTGGGATTGCCACTGATTGCAGTTCACAGTTCGTCCTCTGGCGCTGAAAACCTGATACTCTTCTCCAAATGCGTATGGTCTCACCGAAACAGGAACAGTGTAGTTAGTTTGGGTATTTGGGAGGCGTTGTATATCATGCGGTTAACGCTGACATCACCGGCCTTATTGAGCAAGAGAAGCTTCCTTTAGAAGCTAATCGCTTGCACGTGCTGTGTACGCCACTACTGTGTCGTAACAGTAGCTCTCTCTGTATCCTGTTGCCTGTCTTCAGATGGTGCAATCACCAACCCCTATTTTTAATATTCAGTTACAACTCTAATCCGTGACGTTTTATAAGGATTTATGAGCCTCAACCCACAAACTTGGTGGCCTCTCATCTGAGACCCCAGTTTTCTGTGAGAGGAAGTGACATGTGTTTTCGAAATTTGATGATTAGAAAAATGAGTAACAACAGCTAAATAAAAGAAAAAACAGTCGGCTGACGAAAACCCTCGCGAGTAAGGGTCTACAATCTTATAGTATCAATTAATTAGTTCGTACGCTACAATATTTGCGATTTGGAAGTTTTCGCCGTCATGAGGGCGTTTGTGTGGGCGTTATATGAATGGTTACGTTGGGAGGTAATCCAGAATAACTTATGTTAACCAACTTAGGCCCGTTAACTCTTTGTCTTATTTCAACCATCAACGAGCAACACTCAAAACATTTTGAATTACCTCAGCTTAAGAGAACAAATTCTGCGTAATACTAGAACCGAACCAGTGGACAATTTTCAATATCTTTTTGCCCGAAGACTTGGCTTTGCCTTGAAGGCTGTTGAGTAAGTTGTGAAGATCAGCGCACAATACCATTTATAAAGAATATCGGATGATGCAAGATACTCTTTTATATACTGCTAAAACATCAAAAAAGCACTTCTTCAATTACGGGAGTAGCCCTTCTTGCATCCCTAAAAAAATAGGTGATTTTCGTGATTTCTTTCCAAGAAAACTGAAAAGTATTGCTAACTCTGATGTAGTTATATTCCTTAAATTTTTGTCTTTAAGAAATTATTTTTGCGTGCACCTCGGACACTTTCTGTAACCTGTGTACCAAGTGCCGGAATTCTCGAAGCCCTCTCATTGCACCTGTAACAAAATTAGTTTGTGTAAGTCTTTTTCAGCATATTTTACAACAGCATACGTAGGATAACTGAAATATATTAAATTCTAACAAAATCATGACCTGTTGAAACAACTGTGATTTTCTTTGCCCACAAAATCGAGACAAAAGCATGGATTGGAAACAGACTTCTGATGGTACCGCAAAACGGCTGTGTATGCTGATAGAGAATTCAGTTTAGAATGCCGCTATCAAATTATGATCAAAATCATATATATCTTTCTGAAGTTATATTTCCCACCAATTTGAAACACACAGTTTCGAGAAAAATGCACTTAAAGTTTTTGGTGACATTTTTTAGTAGTAAAGCTAAATGTGCCTCTAGTCAGCGATGCCTGGGCCATAAAGCTATCCTTGCAGATCCGAAGGACGTCCTCCTCCATTTACTTCGAGACCGTGGTGCGACAATAAAGTAGACATTCCTGAGAGCATTTTAAGCAAAATAATCATTTTAACTACCCATTAATGCCAATTTGGGCACCTAATCTATGTGGAGTAAAACGAAAAGCACTTAATTCTAGATATCAGTGGAGCACTAGGTAATTTCATAAGAATTGACCACAACGTTGTTTGCCTAAAGCGATTTAGGGAAACTACATAAACCTATATCAAAGTGGTTGGACGGAGGTAGATCCTTGACCTTTCTGAAAGCAAATACAGTTTTTCAATTATGACCCCACACTGCTCAGTGCGAAGTGGTAAGAAGATAAACTTCTGGATATTTAATGGAAGCAGCGGAATTCTGAGGCAGGAATGTTTGGAAAGTAATTCACGTTCATCTTTTCATTCAACTGAAGTGTTAAGTACGTTATGACTTCTAAGTCAGGAAGCGCCCACAGCGCAGGAAACATACAAAGGTATGAAATTAGGAGTCATTTGTGGCAAACGGTCATGAGGTTACTGGTACCTCGTTAAGAGCCTTAACACACCATTCACAAATTGCCATTACCTATGTGATCAAGCCCTGAGACTATTATTGGTCAAATATTTGTAAATATTGGATATTTTAAATTATGTATGACCCAGAGACTCTACCATCAGGATCCACAGCTCTTAGGTATACTCCACTGCATCTTAGGGCCTTTAATACTTACTGCCCTTGATAGAACTTCATCACACCGGTTCCTTTTACAATACGCATTGTACGGAAACTTCCAAACCAAAATTTACCAATAGTCCACGATGGAACTGAATGTATTTTTCTTACTGGCATTTTTGGGCACATGTGTTAATTCAAACGTATTGAGGACAAGTGATGGCGTACACGGGAGCAGAATCACGCTAAAATTCACACTAAATATGCTGCGGTGAGAAATTGAGGAAGAAAGCTCGTACCTTAATTTCGTCGATATCTGCGGCACTAATGACGGAACTTTGCAAATGCAAATGGCTCTGAGCACTTAACATCTGAGGTCATCAGTCCCCTAGAACTTAGAACTACTTAAACCTAACTAACCTAAGCACATCACACACATCCATGCCCGAGGCAGGATTCAAACCTGCGACCGTAGCGGTCACGCGGTTCCACACTGAAGCGCCTAGAACCGCTCGGCCACACCGTCCGGCGACGGACCTTCAACAGAAATAATACGCAGTACACAGTCACACCTGCTCGTTACAAGTGACTAACAGCGGTGAATCTATTATGATGAAGATTTTACAAATCTTCGTGACAAAATGATAACTTCATCACAGTTTGAAACTTGATACAGAATGCCATCCGAAACCATCCGTCAGCAAACGGTAATGTGCGGCCAGCCGGTGTGGCCGTGCGGTTCTAGATGCTTCAGTCTGGAACCGCGTGACCGCTACGGTCGCAGGTTCGAATCCTGCCTCGGGCATGGATGTGTGTGATGTCCTTAGGTTTAAGGTCTAGGGGACTGATGACCACAGATGTTAAGTCCCATGGTGCGCAGAGCCATTTGAACCATTTTTTTGTAATGTGCGACTTAGACTGTCCGAGATCATAGTAAAAAGTAAGGCTTCCGAGTTTTTCTTTGCGAAACTCTTAAAGATTTTTAAATAAAACAAATGTTATTAACATGCTACCACTTTATTCTTCGTGTCTACATATTTGCAGCCCTTTGCCATAGAGGGCTCCGAACTATAGCGTGTAAAATGACGGTGTGTAACGTAACTATGTCGGTGAGTGAAAAACAGCTTAGTGTAATCAAGGTTGGAATTCGAGTGGTTCGCCAACACACGGGGCGTCCTCTCCTTCAGCATTACAGTGTCAGACCACACAGGAGCGCTGAGACATTTGCAACAATCGGACGTGTTAAATTCTCTGTCGACGACCATCATCCATACATTTATATGGTGTCGGTTCTTTCGGACATGTCCCAAAGAACAGACACCATATCCATATAAGTATATAGTTCTGGCAATATCGGCCATGACCTTCTTCTGTGCGGATGCACACATATTCCTCAAACTTTTACGTCACTTGGTAAGAATGTCTTCCACGAGTAATAAGTGTGTTAGGGCGGGACACTACGAATGTAGTGTGTGGACATACAAGGTGAGAATGTGGGTCTCGCGGAAGGCGTGCGCGAGATAGTCCTTGCAGTCGAACTATGCTCTGTGCCTTCGGTGGTTCAGAGAGATAGAGCATCTGCCATGTAAGCAGAAGGTCCCGGGTTCGAGGTCTGGTCGGGTCACGCATTTTCACCTGTCCCCGTTGTTACATATCAACGCCCATTAGCAGCTGGAGGTATTAATATAACTCTAATTTCATCATCCATACAGTCCGACTTGGCCCCAACTGCTTCTCGTCTGTTTCCAAAACTTGAAGAACATCATCGAGGACTTCATTTTGATAGTGATGGAGTGGTGCTAATAGAGCTGACGTTGTGGTCCGTCCACAAAATCGAACATTCTACAGCGACGATATCAACAAGCTGGTTTCTCATTCGGAGGAATGTGTTTGCTGAAAAGATGACTATTTTCAGAAATAAATATACAGATATGAAGAATAAAGATGTAGAATGTTAATGACGTTCGTTTTATTTAAAAAGCATTACTAATATTTACATAAAAAATTCGAATGCTTTACTTTTTAGCACACCTTCGTATAGTAGAGGCTATATTCTGACCATCTATTGGTGCTAAGTGCCACCATAGCAGATATTAGCGAAACGGTGCAAGGGTCGGAGGAGAAAAGAAAGTATCTGAATGATTTTGTTCAAACAATAACCGCAGTATTCACCTCCAGTTACTTGGAGATCTTGCGAAAAAAACTAACAATGATCGGAAGGAGATCTGAATCGTGTTCCTCGCAAATTTAAACTTTTTAAACATAAAAACTTTGAACATATGAAACGTCCCCTTCGAAAAATTATACACGACTGTGGTTAAACTGACACACAATATTTTTAGCGCAACGCAATCTGACTTTCAAAAATCCCTAGGAAAGAATGGCCCTGACTAACATTAACCTATATATTTCACAAATCACTTACCTCACAAAAATCTTCGTTACTCAAGCTACTGCAATACAGCGAGCGCCACTACTGCCAGCTAAATAAAAGATTCAAACTACTGAAGGCACTAACTACTGATAGGCATAGTTAGCAAATGAAAGATTTTAATAGAGAACAAACAATGTATTTACCTCACTCGTCATAATATATATAGCAGTTCATGACACCAATTCTTACAAATTTCAAAACTCCGCCATCTCTCTCCCCACGTCCACCACTGCTGGCGGCTCACCTCCAACTGCGCAACGCTACGCGCTGTTAGCATCCAGCTGCCGCTGCCCAACACTACAATGGCAGACAACAATGCAAACTAAACACAGACTGCACACGGCACAGCCAGTGATTTTTTCATACCGAGCGCTATGTGGCGTTACCAATAAGAAAACCTAAACAGCCTACTTACACATAGCTGCTAAGGTTCAGTGACCGTGTCAGAATTATATTGGAACAAATAAGCCCTCGGTCACAAATATTAAGTCAAAATTGACCTTGTTTCGGCGCTACTATGAGCGTCGTCTTCAGAATTAGACTAACTGTTCTAAAACATATTAGGTATATAGTACATTAATAAAATTAAAGTTTGTACTGACTGGAAAAGATGCAATACTTACTGTTCATGACGTAGCCTTTCCGGCTTAGATCTTTTTTAATACGTGACTTGTAAGTACTGCATCTCTTCCAGTCAGTAGAAACTTTAATTTTATTAATGTACTATATACCTAATATGTTTTAGAACAGTTAGTCTAATTCTGAAGACGACGCTCATAGTAGCGTCGAAACCAGGTCAATTTTGACTTAATATTTGTGACCGAAGGCTTATTTGTTCCAATATAAAACTTTAAACACTCATCCGCTTCGTTGACAACTCCCCGTAGTCGCTGTAGTTTCTCTTAATTATTAACTTCTTGTCCGATGTTAATAGTCTGTCTGTAGTGTTTTCCGTTTCGAGAAGATGGAAAGAGAACCGAGTCCAAGCATCCTGTTTATTGTTTATTAAGTCAGTTGGGTATCGCCATTCTAACCGACGTATGATGACGTTTCAGATAGTTTCCATTCCGAAAGTCTTGTAAGCCATTTTTACTGCTACTAATGAAGGGATATACACTTCTTACAGGGGTTCTGTGAGTATTAAAAATACTGAACATTACTGCTGTTCGAATACCACGTGTAATTTCGATTTCTTGCCTGTACACTTGATAGACAGATGATTTAGAAGAAAGCAACGTCTTCTTTCTTTCTCAGACAGATATTAGCGTAAGTTTTGATATTTCGAAGCCGGCCGCTGTGGGCGAGCCGTTCTAGGCGCTTTAGTCCGGAACCGCGCTGCTACTATGGTCACAGGTTCGAATTCTACCTCGGGCATGGATGTGTGTGATGTCTTTACATTAGTTAGGTTTAAGTAGTTCTAAGTCTAGGGGACTGATGACCTCAGATGTTATGTCCCATAGTGCTTAGAGCCATTTGATATTTCGAACAACATTAGGACTGGTGTGTCTTTTAATTATAATCCCGGAAATAGGTTTACCTTGCATCACTAATACTGGATATGCTGTATTTTGAATTTCAGTTGTCTCACATAGCATGTCGTTACCTAGTCTGTTGGTGGGCGCTGCTGCCACGATTAGACAGTGTGAAAGTTGATGTCAGATAATCACTGAATCTGCTATTTAAGGAATTTGCCTATTTAATCGTGGCTATGAATCTGACAAAGACATGTAATCTGTTTGTGATGACGTCGTCTGTGGAGGTGATGCAACATGAGGCCACAGTTTCCGCTGCGTCGAGGCTTATCTTGGCTGATTCCAGCTACAAGCTGAATCGGTCACCAAAAATTGCTGCATGTTGCGTAATATTACACGGTGTGGGCAGGTGCCGGGAGAGTCGCATCGTACGATCTGTGCCGGTTAAAGCCGAAGCAAGAAGGCAAAGGTGGGAATGGCGCAGTTTTCCTTGACGGGACGATTTACGACAGCGCGTCATGAGTCAGACGAAGCAAGCTGGTTCAATAAGGCACTGTTTTCTCTCAACTGAGTCTCGCCAAAAACTTTTTATAATAGACATGTTAGTAAGAGTTATCTGTGAAAATGATACTTCCTTTGCCGTAGTTGATGGTTTTATTGGATAACGTTTTCGTTTTGTCATGGTCGCTTTCTCTGGTAACTTAGCCACGTAGAGTGGCGATTAAGGTAGGCCTACTGAATTCACATTTTGAAGGAACAGATTTCAACCCCCACTCGATTAACTTAATGTACGTTTTCCTTGGTTCTTCTAAGAATGTGGCTGCCTATGTACACTCCTGGAAATGGAAAAAAGAACACATTGACACCGCTGTGTCAGACCCACCATACTTGCTCCGGACACTGCGAGAGGACTGTACAAGCAATGATCACACGTACAGCACAGCGGACACACCAGGAACCGCGGTGTTGGCCGTCGAATGGCGCTAGCTGCGCAGCATTTGTGCACCGCCGCCGTCAGTGTCAGCCAGTTTGCCGTGGCATACGGAGCTCCATCGCAGTCTTAAACACTGGTAGCATGCCGCGACAGCGTGGACGTGAACCGTATGTGCAGTTGACGGACTTTGAGCGAGGGCGTATAGTGGGCATGCGGGAGGCCGGGTGGACGTACCACCGAACTGCTCAACACGTGGGGCGTGAGGTCTCCACAGTACATCGATGTTGTCGCCAGTGGTCGGCGGCAGGTGCACGTGCCCGTGACCTGGGACCGGACCGCAGCGACGCACGGATGCACGTCTAGACCGTAGGATCCTACGCAGTGCCGTAGGGGACCGCACCGCCACTTCCCAGCAAATTAGGGACACTGTTGCTCCTGGGGTATCGGCGAGGACCATTCGCAACCGTCTCCATGAAGCTGGGCTACGGTCCCGCACACCGTTAGGCCGTCTTCCGCTCACGCCCCAACATCGTGCAGCCCGCCTCCAGTGGTGTCGCGACAGGCGTGAATGGAGGGACGAATGGAGACGTGGCGTCTTCAGCGATGAGAGGCGCTTCTGCCTTGGTGCCAATGATGGTCGTATGCGTGTTTGGCGCCGTGCAGGTGACCGCCACAATCAGGACTGCATACGACCGAGGCACACAGGGCCAACACCCGGCATCATGGTGTGGGAAGCGATCTACTACACTGGCCGTACACCTCTGGTGATCGTCGAGGGGACACTGAATAGTTCACAGTGCATCCAAACCGTCATCGAACCCATCGTTCTACCATTCCTAGACCGGCAAGGGAACTTGCTGTTCCAACAGGACAATGCACGTCCACATGTATCCCGTGCCACCCAACGTGCTCTAGAAGGTGTAAGTCAACTACCCTGGGCAGCAAGATCTCCGGATCTGTCCGCCATTGAGCATGTTTGGGACTGGATGAAGCGTCGTCTCACGCGGTCTGCACGTCCAGCACGAACGCTGGTCCAACTGAGGCGCCAGGTGGAAATGGCATGGCAAGCCGTTCCACAGGACTACATCCAGCATCTCTACGATCGTCTCCATGGGAGAATAGCAGCCTGCATTGCTGCGAAAGGTGGATATACACTGTACTAGTGCCGACATTGTGCATGCTCTGTTGCCTGTGCCTATGTGCCTGTGGTTCTGTCAGTGTGATCATGTGATGTATCTGACCCCAGGAATGTGTCAATAAAGTTTCCCCTTCCTGGGACAATGAATTCACGGTGTTCTTATTTCAATTTCCAGGAGTGTATTAAACACACTTCCTCAACTCCGTGAAGTGCCCCATCTATTGTGGTCGCCATGACATTGAACTCCGATTCACACTATCCGATCGAAAGTAACCGGATTCCTATTAGCGGGCCTTAATATGGGATGTCGACGCCCTTCTCCTCTATGATGGCTTAGCTGCATTAAGGACACTTTCAGTGAGGTGTCTGAATGTCTATGGAGGAACTACAGCCCATTCTTTCTCAAGAGCCGAACAAAAGGAGACAGTGACTTTGGATGCTGGGATCTGGAACGAAGTCGGCGTTGTACCTCAATCCAAAGGTGTTCTATTCCCTTAATACCGGGACTTTGGGCACACCAGTCCACTTCTGGAATATTATTATCCACAAACCGTTGGCTTACAGGCGCTGCTATTTGATAGAGTACCTTGTCATTCTGTTACAGTTATTGTCTCGGAGCAGTTCAACTGACGGCCGCTGTGGCCGTACGGTTCTAGGCGCTTCAGTCCGGAATCGCGATGCTGCTACGGTCGAGGTTCTAGTCCTGCCTCGAGCATGGATGTGTGTGATGTCTTTTGGTTATTTAGGTTTAAGTAGTTCTAAATCTAGGGGACTTCTGACCTCAGATGTTAAGGTCCATAGAGCGTAGAGCCATTTGATTTGAGTTCGTCAACTGTAGGCAATAAACTGTGCCGCGAAAAGTGTTCATAGCATTCTGCTTTTTGTGTTTTCTGAAGTACAACAAGAGTATCGCACCCTAACTACGGGGAACACTCATACACGCACCCATGGCCTAGATACTTCACTGTTGGCTCTGTACATGACGGCAGCTGACTTTCTCCAAACATTCGTGAAACCTAAAACGTTCCGTCGGATTGGCACAGGGTATATAGCATGATTCATCACTTCAGGTCACCTGCTTCAGTCATTTGTAGTTGAGTCGCTCTTCACTTCATCCTGTCTTTCGAGTCAAGGGGGCAATATTTTGTGCAGTTAGAATCCAACAGATCATTAATGTAATCGTCTTCCTGAGAATAATGTATAGGTGATTCTCTACCACTCTGACGCTTAATATTGTACTGATATTGCAACCTGCCTCACTGAAAAAATCATGTTTATTACTGTCGGTGGTGCCAATAGATTTTCACTAGTATTACACAAGGCAAACTCAAACCTGCTAGCGTAGAAATCAGTGTAGACTTTCTACCGACTCCTCAATAACGAACACAAATAGCTGCGAAAAGCTTTCACACTACGAAAATCTCCAAATTTTAGCCAGTGAAAAGTTTCAAGGAAACGCGTTCTATGGTAGACGGGCCCATATTTTAGAAACATATTTTTCTCTAAATGGCCTCTAAGCTTCGCATATTCGTACTTTTGTAGGTCAAATTTATGACCACTACTTTACAGCACTGTGAATGAATCAGTCTCTGCAACTTTATGTATGTTATTACAATGAGACATTTTACGTATTCGAACTGAAATCTTTTTCTCTTGCGGTAACTACTTCCTTATGGGGGTGTCGCGAGAACTCGAGGACCATCAGATCTTCTCCGGCTTCTAACTTTCAGGACTCTGCGGAAACTACCCGGACCCGCTAGGGCTAAGTCGTTCACTGCCCTACTCAGCGGAGATGCCTGAAAAGAAACCTTGTTGGGTTCTTGGGAAAGTAGGAGAGCTCATTAAATATTAAAGTGTAATGTCGGTGCCCGAGGCTTCGGTGCGCTTCCTGGCTGACGGAACACTGCACAAGAAGGGCAAAGGTTGGCAACGGCTACCAGTGCAGCACACCCGCTTTCGACGTAGCTCCGTATCTCATTTGCAGAAACATCCAGCTGAGACTGTGGTTACGCAGACGTAACAACAGAACGAATTTTGCTAGGACAAGCTACGATATTAAACGTTGATTTATTCAAGGACGTACTTGACATGCACCTGAGGTGATGTAGACAAAATAACAAAAAATTAAAACAGAAGTGAAATTAAACAGTGATAGTTTCGCAGGCGAACGAGAGAAGTAACACTGGACTGCAACGTCCCTCCAAGGACGAGTTCATTAGTAACGGAGCACAAGTTCGCAAAGAGACAGTAAATGGCCTGTAGTCTTTAAGAGGGACCATCCACGCAACCGCCTTGAGTGACGTTGAGAATTCACAGATTAGATATGAATCTGCATGGTCCGACCGAGATGTGAACATCCGCCCTTCCACGTATTAGCCCGGTACTTGGACCACTGCACCATTTCCATTTCCTACAAAGCCTTACTTGCAATGAGCTTCACCTCGCTACAATTTCTACCACCGCTAGAGCCGACTCCATTACGCCACTGCACCCAGAGACGGTTTCCATCTTCCACAACACTTAACTTCACGCTTCTACATGAAAGCAGATGGCAACTTTCGGTGAATTTAATTTACATATATTAAGATTTTTTTTCTAAGTACTTTGTCGCTATAATTAAAGTGCAGCTAGTCGCAGAGATCCAGTGTGGGTTGTAATTGACGTATGGCAGCGTAACTTGGTAGATCTGAATTAATGAGGAACACATTTACACTGGAAAAAAATTAGTTCCAATTTTAGCCACCAGGTTCAAATCCGGTGTTGTATAGCATCTCGTCAGCATCTCTCGTACTCATGTGGAATAAACTGTGTAAGCGGCATTAATAATAACGTCAACGTAATGCCTTTCCTACTTCTTTGACCTTTACTGCCCACGTACAGTTTCCAATCCACTACACGTGGAAACATTTCTATACATCTTTCTAGCTTTCATAGCTCCAGAACTTCACCTGGTGGCCAAAATTGGAAGTAATGTTTTTCCAGCGTAAGTCGGTCCAGCACTAATGGATTAGAATATCTACTAAGTTGCGCTGCCCCATGACAATTACAGCTCACACCGGACCTATGTGAGAAGCTGTACTTTAATTATAACTACCCGGAAACATCGGATTTTACAAGGGTGTTCTTTATACGTACAGGCATTTAGGCTACTATATTGGAATGGTTTTTACAACTGCGTTTCGGATCAAAGTTTTCGTGATGGTTTGATAAATGTGCAAAGTGTCCTCTACCGGACACAGAAGAAACACAGAGACTATAGTCTAAATAGACTCATAGTTTTGCAAACACGTCTACTGTTGCTGGATTTACTGCTATGCTCAGTACATCCAACAATTTTTTTCTTTTTTTTGGGAATGAAGGCAGATTGATTAAGCCATAAAAAAAGAAATACAAAATGTGTAAAAGATCAGTCGATATCGAAGATCAATGGTACAATGCTCGTTGTGTACGTTGATTTGGACCCTTCGCTGAGATACCTCGTTGTTTAGAAATGGTCTTACATGCAGGTTCAAAAGGAAACAAGACGCAAATTCTCGAAAAACAGTGCAAAAGACATCGTGACGTTATTGTCAAAATGTGTCGTTTCTGTCAGAAATTGGTATACGATATTGCTTCAGTTTCAGTGGTTATGTTGTTGTTATCTAGTGAGTATTCTGGAGCAGTGTGTCTCAGGAGGCAGCCCTGCATTTCCCACAGTGGGTGGTGAGACGCTGGAAGCGTCTCTAAAGCTTCCTTTATCGGCTGAATGTCAGTCGCCGATTATTCTTATATCGAGCCGGCCGGGCCTACTCTGGGGGAGGTGGAAGCAGTTCGAGGAACTAGGGCAATGATCTGCTCCACGGCTATTAAAAGGCCGGGCTGGCGTTTGCACCCCTGGGATCATTGTATGTCAAGGCCGCCGGACCGATGGCCTTTGTAGTCTGGTCCCTTCAACCCCAACAAACCAACCAAGGCCGCCATACATCTCCCAGAGAATAACTGTGCGTGACATTATTCATTTCTGCGCGACTTCAATGGCTCAAATGTCACGGCAGATTATCGCCAGTGTGGGAAAGTCTGTTACATTCGCTTCAAAATTTCATTCAGCCAATAGTGTTGTGTCGCTCTGGACAGATTTCATGTCATGTGAGGTTAACCAATCATGATTGAACTTATTCGGCAGCGTGCCGACAAAAGCAGGGAAGTTACTTGTACTTGGTGCTGCATCTTCATGAACTTAGCAACAATTCTGACCCATCACATTAGTAACAGCATCTCCTCCATCTAGAGTTTTCTTTGTGTGCTTCTGACCATCGTTGGGGAGGGCATCATCCACATCCTCCATTTGGTGTGATTTGGCGGAAGCTAGTTGTTTAAGGCAACGTAAGTAACGCACATGTGGTAAAGCGATCCATAGTCTGTGCGACTCATTGTTTGCTTACTTTGCCATGCAGCTTGTGTAGCTTATTATGATTATATTTGTGACTTCTGGTTACAGTGCTTACTTCGATTAAACGACCTGCCCAGACAACAGGTGTTCTTGTGCTAGCTCCGTAGTCTTCTTCCGTCACTGGTACCTCTAACTGTGATAGCAGCAATTTGTATTTTAATTTACACTACATGGAGTTTTACTGTTTGTTAATCTCATTGCGATTCATGTCAGTCATCTGAGCAAATAAATAAGTGTTAATCTCAGCCTGGACTTAGATTTCAGAAACCTTTAAACCTTTACTGGTTCTGCAACTTGTCTTCTTTAGGTAGCTCATTACGAAACAAATGAAATGGGTTGTATTGCCGAATGGTTCACTTCACTGTGCCGGCGTTATCCTTGTGCACAGTGGCGCACTAGAAGGATAACTTCTTATTACCTTGTCAAAGTAACAAGCATTGCATTCTCTCGTCTTGCAGCAATGTATCGTACTCTTCTACATCTACACATCGGTACTGCACAAGCCACTTGACGACGTGTGAAAGGGGGTACTTCTGGTACAGCTAAATGATAAACCCTTCTCTGTTCCACTTGTGATAGCGACTAGGAAGAATTACTGTTGTTAAGTCTCTGTATTAGCTCTAATTTCTCGAATTTTCTCGCGGTGGTCATTTCGTGAGAAGTGCAGTGTGGTCGTACGAGGGTCGGTCAAAAAGTAATGCCTCCCATTTTTTTTCTACTTAAAAAAATTAAGTTAAGTGAAAAATTTGAATTTGGCGCCATTCCTCAAACCTTCTTCTGCAATCCACTGCAGTAGTAACTTTCTGTGTCAACAGGTGGCAGCACAGCAGAAGTTTGTAAGATGGCCGACATCGATGTTCGTTTGAGACAGCGTTGTGTGATTGAATTCTTGAATGCAGAAGGTGAAACGCCCATACGCATTCATGAAAGACTGAAGAAGGTGTATGGTGTTGTGACAGTGGATGTCAGCACTGTTAGACGATGGATTCGTCGTTGTAAGGAAGCTGAAGGGCAAACACCGTTGACTGACGAAAAGCGGAGCGGCAGGCCGGTGAGTGCAGTGACTCCACACAACATTCAGCAAGTTGATGACATCATTCGTGGTGACCGTCGGGTGACTGCAGATGAAGTGTGTCGCATTATTTCTCTTAGTAAAGGCAGTGTGATCACGATTATTAAACAATTGGGGTACTCAAAAGTTTGTGCACGGTGGGTTCCAAGAATGTTAACCGATCAGAATAAAGAGGCAAGGAAAACAATAGCCTCCCAACACTTGCAGCGCTTCCGTTTGGAGGGAGATGAGTTTCTGAAAAAAATTGTGACCGGGGACGAAACATGGGTGCATTTTTTTGAACCCGAATCAAAGAGGCAGTCAATGGAGTGGCGTCACACAAGCTCGCCGAGGAAGAAAAAATTCAAAACTGTGCGATCGGCAGGGAAAGTTATGGCAACAGTTTTCTGGGATACAGAGGGTGTGATTCTGATTGATTTTTTGGAGCAGGGATGCACAATAAATTCTGTTCAATACGTCACAACCCTCAAAAAACTTAAAGCACGTCTTCAGCGAGTTCGCCCAACAAAATCAATGGCAGATGTTCTTCTTTCGCATGACAATGCAAGACCACACACCAGTCGTCACACCTCTGACGAGATTGTCAAAATTGGATGGAAAGTTTTGCCTCATCCCCCATACAGCCCTGACCTGGCACCATCAGACTTCCATCTGTTCGGGCCACTAAAAGAAGCTCATCGTGGGATTCATTTTGAAGATGAGGAGGCCGTCAAAACATCCGTGCGCCAATGGCTTAGGAAGCAGAGCTGTGATTTTTACCGTGCTGGGATACATGCCCTTGTTCAAAGATGGTCCAAAACTGTAGAGATGGGCGGAGATTACATTGAAAAATGACAAAATGATCCTCAATGTTGTGGTTTTCAACCTATGTAATTGCATTTAAATTTCCTGACAATTAAACGTAGAAAAAAAAATAGGAGGCATTACTTTTTGACTGACTCTCGTAATTACACTTTCGCTGTTTGAGAGAGCCCGATGAAAAGCGAGTGATCACAGGACAACGAATCATTGTGATAACATTTTGTAAGGACATACGGAAGAGAAATAACGGATAAGGCGTTGAAAATGACATATGAGAGTGTAACATCTGTTAATTCTGTACCTTCTTTACGCTCCAGGTTACAAACGTTGCTCAGCGGGACAATGTTAAATGGCATCCTGAAGTAAATGAACACGGCATCGATCTGAGCGCCTTTGCCTACAGCAGTTTAGATTTCATGGAGGAACAGAGCGAGATGAGTTACGTAAGGTCTCTGTTTGCGTAATCTACACTCATGGAAATTGAAATTAGAACATCGTTAATTCATTGTCCTAGGAAGGGGAAACTTTATTGACACATTCCTGGGGTCAGATACATCACATGATAACACTGACAGAACCCCAAGCACATAGACACAGGCAACAGAGCATGCACAATGTCGGCACTAGTACAGTGTATATCCACCTTTCGCAGCAATGCAGGCTGCTATTCTCCCATGGAGACGATCGTAGAGATGCTGGATGTAGTCCTGTGGAACGGCTTGCCATGCCATTTCCACCTGGCGCCTCAGTTGGACCAGCGTTCATGCTGGACGTGCAGACCGCGTGAGACGACGCTTCATCCAGTCCCAAACATGCTCAATGGGGGACAGATCCGGAGTTCTTGCTGGCCAGGGTAGTTGACTTACACCTTCTAGAGCACGTTGAGTGGCACGGGATACATGCGGACGTGCATTGTCCTGTTGGAACAGCAAGTTCCCTTGCCGGTCTAGGAATGGTAGAACGATGGGTTCGATGACGGTTTGGATGTACCGTCCACTATTCAGTGTCCCCTCGACGATCACCAGAGGTGTACGGCCTGTGTAGGAGATCGCTTCCCACACCATGATGCCGGGTGTTGGCCCTATGTGCCTCGGTCGTATGCAGTCCTGATTGTAGCGCTCACCTGCACGGCGCCAAACACGCATACAACCATCATTGGCGCCAAGGCAAAAGTGACTCTTATCGCTGAAGACGACATGTCTCCATTCGTCCCTCCATTCACGCCTGTCGCGACACCACTGGAGGCGGGCTGCACGATGTTGGGGCGTGAGCGGAAGACGGCCTAACGGTGTGCGGGACCGTAGCCCAGCTTCATGGAGACGGTTGCGAATGGTCCTCGCCGATACCCCAGGAGCAACAGTGTCCCTAATTTGCTGGGAAGTGGCGGTGCGGTCCCCTACGGCACTGCGTAGGATCCTACGGTCTAGACGTGCATCCGTGCGTCGCTGCGGTCCGGTCCCAGGTCGACGAGCACGTGCACCTTCCGCCGACCACTGGCGACAACATCGATGTACTGTGGAGACCTCACGCCCCACGTGTTCAGCAATTCCGCGGTACGTCCACCCGGCCTCCCGCATGCCCACTATACGCCCTCGCTGAAAGTCCGTCAACTGCACATACGGTTCACGTCCACGCTGTCGCGGCATGCTACCAGTGTTTAAGACTGCGATGGAGCTCCGTATGCCACGGCAAACTGGCTGACACTGACGGCGGCGGTGCACAAATGCTGCGCAGCTAGCGCCATTCGACGGCCAACACCGCGGTTCCTGGTGTGTCCGCTGTGCCGTGCGTGTGATCATTGCTTGTACAGCCCTGTCGCAGTGTCCGGAGCAAGTATGGTGGGTCTGACACACCGGTGTCAATGTGTTCTTTTTTCCATTTCCAGGAGTGTATGTTGATTTTGTAGAGGGATTTTCGTTGCCCAAAAATGTCGTATGCATGAGGATGAAACATAATTTATAATTCTGCGGGAGGAAGAGGTAAACAATGCAGTCCTATAATTATGTACATCTTTCGTACGATCCTCTTTGAAAACGATAATAATCTGCGCTTTTTTCCAGTCACAGCTCAACACGGAAGTCTGTAATCGTCTCTCTCGCGCTCGACCGCGGTTCGTGGCTGCTGTGTTTGCCACATTCTTACACTGCAGCGGTTTGCTTTTCCAGTTATATGGAACCTTGCCTCATCACCGAACACCAAACGCGAAAGGAAATTGTCATTTTTCACCTCCATGCCTAGAAATAACTCACTAAACTCTACATGTTGTCGTCTATCACGTCATGAAGGGGGCTTTGACCCATTGAAATTTAGTGAGGGTTCGAAACAAAAACGTCGCATACATGAGGAACGGCTAACTCTCGGCTTCCAATGTGTACATGTCTGGGGACTACGACTAAAGACGGATGATTGCGTTGCACTTCTTAAACGATCGTAGAATGGCGATGTGTGTGTTTCCCCATACATAAACAACCAGTGTCTTCAAACGGTCGGGCGTTGGTCGAATCATCTGAACTGTAGGAGATGCTGTGCTGTATTCGGGACAAAAGAACGTCAGACGGCTGTACCTGAACTGCACGTGCTGAGACGGAGAGCGCAAAGCGGTCTTCGCCATCTTGACCCGATGCACTTCCTGTAAAAATGATGAATAACTAAAATTGGTACGATACAACTAGTGGTCGGTAGAGATTGACTGATTAAATATGACTTGAATGTAGACAATACGCTACACTAGCGGTCGGTGAGTTAACAGTACCTTTATTTGGCATTCTCATTCGTTGACTTCCCAACTCACAAATAAATTACCATCTTTCCACCGAATCTACACCTGGGGCTATAGTATAGATCAGCCTGACACCAATACCAAATCAACCGATTCAAGTCGAACGCCAGTTGTATCGTATAAATTTTAGCGACTCATAAAAAGTGAACTTGCTGTTTACACATGGGGCCAGGGAAAGATTTTGGCTTCGATGGGGCAAGTTTTAATTTCACACTAAATTTGTATTTTCATTCAAGAAAAAGATATAGTCTTGTGAAATGGGATGAATATTTTTGAAGATATCATGGATATCAGAGATGTAAGAAAAGGGAGATAAAGGTTACCCCGGCATGTAAACAACTAATTTCAGATATTTCGGAAGTGATTGTCGATATTTTCTATTTGTGAATCTGCACACTGGAAATCGTCCTACCAGTTCTGTGCAGATCTCTTGCACATGAAGCCCTGTAGCAGGTCTCGTGGTGTACTGGAATCGTTCGGAGCTGCAAACGGTCCTACTATGTGGCCATGATTGGGTTTGCAGGTAGCTAAACTATTTTGACTAATATCCTATGATGCCATTGAAAGGTCTCTGTTGGATTCCTTTCGTGTTAATTTCTTTAATCTGTTGTCATTTACGGCATACATTCCACTTCTAAATTTAATGTGGTGTTTTTGACTCTATCTGCGAGGAGACTGATCAGTGGAACGTTTTACTTTTACACATAATCAACAACGATCTGTCACACTACTACACTTCAAAACTCAGCTTATATGTAATTCATGTTACACAGTCTCATACGGAACCTACATCCGCTCTCTTTTATATACTGTATATGATAAGATACTGTCATCCCCCTTTCCTTCTGGGTGAAAGGATGAATGAGCAAATGTATTTCTTCTTGCATGCTTGATGGCTTGATGGTAGCAGACAAGCCTGTTTGCTAGAGAATAGTAGTACCAACGTCTGAACAGGTAGCTACGCTTTCTAAAGGCAAAGAGGTTTCTATTCTTAGTATGGTTCTGTCCGTCACTTGTCATGTTGGTATAAGAAGCTGCCTCTCTGGCCACTTCCGTTTGTATCTGTGAAGCACCCTCGGTAGGGGCCCACGGCAGTCGGTCTGCATCGTGCATCTGAAGTGGTGAGATCTCTGGCTAAGCGCATCTCTGCTAAGTCCGTAGGACAATGGATTTCTTAGGTTCAGCCTAAGTGAAAATTTAATCACCTTTATTTCAGGTTTAGATCTAAAATATCTAACGTTATCTTAAATTGCAACGCAGTGTAATTCAAGTGTGAAATTCAGAATATCTTCCAGTAGTTGGTTTCTCACTACTTTGTGAGTAAAGTGGATCCACGTGTTGACGATCTGTAACTCTAACTAAGATCATCAATCTTAAATGCGAATGTGCGTGAGATTATAACGTCTCTTCTTGACAATATTTTTCAATGTAGCAACTTTTCTTTACGTTCAACCCACCTGGGGTGTACTTTGTGAGACCAGTACCATGTGCTTATACAGTTGTTTGACCCATCAGGTTAATAGTAAGACGATAGTAACCAGTTCGAGATTTTTCTTTGGTAAATTGGGTTTCGATGTAATTTATTTTAACTATCAAAATTATTGTGGAGTTACACTCTTTGTGTAAACCAAGTTGACCACGTGAAGCATGTGGTGTAATCATCAAAGTAGCCCTCAGCTATTCTTTTCTGGAAGATTTCACAGAGAGTTAGTATGAATTTAGTATACGAGTGTGTGGTAATTTCATGACGGACAGAATTGCGCTACGGACGTAACTCCTTTGGGTTAAAATTGAATTGGTTGATTGTGGTTAATCTCCTCTTGCATATGTTTCAACGTTCTTCGTGTTTTATTTTATTAATGCAGTGCTGTATGCAGTCTCACAATCTTGGCTTCATATTTGATATGTTCCGTAAGATTACAAACTCACCTTTTCACAATCCTAAATAAGGCACCAGTTCAGTTATGAATCAAGTTTAATATGCTGAAATTTTAACGGAACAATGATCGATGTTAAAATAAATGACCAAATATTTATTTCTCTTTATTTAGATTCTCTTTTTATATATGTATCACCGCTTGCCGTAAGAGGACTATTAAAATATTATAATGAATGCTAGTCTGGTTGGGAATTTGGTGAGCTAGACTGGATACCTAGTGAAACAGTTGCTCAGTAATGCAAGGTTAACTTCCCCAGACAGCTCACAGCTTTTAACCCGGTTTTATAGTCTTGAATATCAGCACCACTTTCAGAACAACTTCATGCATCAACATTACACCATGACGCTGCATTTACTGACAAACACATTAAAATATTTCACAGTTATTAAGATTGATGCGCTTAATTTCGAAGACTGCGGAAAATCAAGAGCATGCTCTACAGAGAAATTAGACTCGCAGCTCATCCCAATGCCGACTGAATTGTTTGGTGCGCAACAGAATCCACTAGCGAAGTTCGCACGACATCGGAAGGCTTGGTACACTGTCAGTAGCATTCTCATTACAATTTATTTTTTATTACAGTTAATTTACCGCGTAGTGGAATTCATTGTAAATGAGCTTTTGCAAATCTTAAACTGTCCGTAGCATTTGTTATGTCCATAATGGTTTCTGAATAATTAATATTTTATATCGAAATGGTATCAGTTTCGCACCAACTTTAGGGTCATGCCAGGCATTCAAGATCACTCAGTTAGATTCGCCCCCAGGCTTCACTCGTTGTTAGCAGCCTCGCTGCCTGGAACACTGCCAGAACAGCCCTCGTACTCGTCGCTGTAGTGAGTATCCTTACTTAACTGATGATGATGGCTGGTTTGTGGGCACTCAACTGAGCGCTCATCACCGCCCGTACAAAGTCCCAATTTGAATACAGTCCAATTTTTACACAATCCAGTTTAGCTACTGCCACAAATGATGATGATGAAATGGATGAGGACATTACAAACACCCAGTACCAGGGCAGAGAAATTCCCCAACTCGGGAATCGATACCGGGACTCCGCGATCCAGGGGCAACAACGCTAGCCACTAGACCACAAGCTGCGGACTCTACTAAAATGAGAGAGCTATTCATCGTAATTGCAGGTTTAAAATACAATGCTAAAAATACACTGCTCTGCAAAACATAAGTACGAGTTAGATAAAGTAGCTTAACGAATTAACTACTCGGTGGAATACGCCACGAGACCTACTACGGGGCTTCACGTGCAAGCGAACTGCACAGAACTGGTAGGACGATGTCCTGTGTGCAGATACACAAATAGAAAATATCGTCAATCTCTCCGGAAATATCTGAAATTAATTCTTTACATCAGGGGGAAACCTTTATCTTCCTTTTCTTTCATCTCTGATATGCATGATGTCTTCAAAAAGATTCATCCCATTTCACAAGGCTATATTATTTTCGTGAATGACGATACAAATTTTGTGTGAATTTAAAACTTGCCCCATCGAAGCCAAAATCTTTCCTTGGCCCCATTTGTTAAGTAGCAGGTTCATGTTGTTGGTGGGAATGGTCTCACTGGAACAAGTACCTCGTTCACTCGTTTTTTATGAGTCGCTAAAATAGGTACCGTACAACCGGCGTTCGACTTAAATGGGTTGATTTGGTATTGGTGACAGATTGATCTGTAGCACAGCCGCAGGTGTAGATTTGGTTGAAAGATGATAATTTAGTTGTTGGTTGCAAAATCAACGAATGTGAATGCCAAATGAAGGTTGTGTGAACTCACAGACCTACTATCGTACCCATTTTCGTTGTTCATCATTTTTACAAAAAGTGCATCGCGTCAAGATGGCGAGACCACAGCAGCAGAAGACGTTTTGCGCTCTCCGTTTCAGCACGTGTAGTTCAGATACAGACATGTGACGTTCTTTTGTCGAGAATACAGCACGGCATCTCCTCCAGTTCAAACCATTCGATTACGAGTGTGGCCCAGGAGATGCAATTCTGCATGGTCGTACTGGCTTCCTGATCTCTAAGCACGGTACACTCAGCTGCCGACATTATTGTGACACTGTATCCCTCCTCCATATCCGTCTTTCCAGGGGAGCATTCGGCCCTCACTTCATTTTTAAGTCTGGAAATGCACGATCATGTCGAACAGGACAGATGGAGAACCTTTTGGAACGAGACTGCATTCGGGAAATGGACTAACCTGCCCGTTCGCCACTTAAATCCCACTGAAAACGTGTGGGATGCGTTGGGAAAACATATTGCAGCACCTCCACTTGCACTAACGATCATACTACAGTTTTGCATTGCGCTGGCTGACCACAAGAAGCAGTCGTTACCAAAATTGTGGCCAGGTTGCAGAGCATGCCCTGCCGATCAAGTTGCTCAGACAGCCTCTTAAAAAGCCTGTTCCGCCTTTTTTATTGTATAGGGAATTACTGCAAGTAGCAGTGATTTCGGTATAAGAACTGTATTTGAACAAATGTGTCATTTCTGTACGTCTCATGTGCACTTCTTTCGCTGACCTCTGTATTATACTGCAGCAGCTCGTCGTATTGGTCCTAGTTCCATTAACCTGTGTTACTTGACAGTCACCTATCATGCGAGAGTTACTTTCGTCCTTTTAAGTTTTGCACAGAAGTATACCGATATTGGTGGTTTTCGAAATAAGCGGACCCTCAGGCGCTCTCTACTGCTGCCAGTGGCGCGGTGTACTCATTCCGCACGGAGCCCGGCACGCAGGGGATATGCCCGGACTGTATTTAATGGCCGCTGCCTGTCAGGGCGCTCTGTAATGCGGGCGGCTGACTCGGCGCTCGTGTGTACGTGGGGGAGCGGCAGGCCCTCCGCCCCTCACCGTACCTGCTGCTCAGGGCGCGTGCCGCTTTGTTGGGGCAACACAATGCGATGCGCCGCCACCGCCACCACACCGCTTACGGCTACCTCTTACCAGCCTGTCTAGGGTCCCCGTGTGGGGCTTGTCAAACTTTCATAGGGCGACCACTGGGCACGAAATTTCTCCTTGCTAGCGCTAGTGCTCACTGGACGTAATCTCAGTCGTATCCGCAGAAGACCACACCTGCCGCTTCGGAACACTTTACGTGGCGGAAAACTGGTACCAGGCGGTAATATCAACCTCCACTGTCGATACAGGTCGTGGCAACGAAGCGGCATGTATATGCAGTCAGCTGTACGGAATCAGTGCAGTAAGATGGCTTCGTGAGGACGGAATGTCGGATGGAAACTATGATGTTTGGAAATCCCCACAATAGTTCGTAAATCAAGTTATCGGATTATTTGGACTATAGATCAGATTGTCCAACGTATCTACAAGGGACGGTGTACCACTCACAGTCTAGTAACAGCCTAATTCACAGCAACCGGTGACGAGTGTCAACGGTTATTTACATCTACATCTATATGACTACACTGCAAATCACACTTAGTGCCTGGTAGAGGATTATCGAGTCACACTCACACTGTTTCTGTACCGTTCCACTCTCTCCAACTGCGGGCGGGAGAAACGAACACGTAAATCTTTGAAACTTCCTGGCAGATTAAAACTGTGTGCCGGACCGAGACTCTAACTCGGGACTTTTGCCTTCGCGGGCAAGTGCTCTACCATCTGAGCTACCCAAGCACGACTCACGGCCCGTCCTAACAGCTTTACTTCTGCCAGTACCTCGTCTCCTACTTTCCATACTTTACATAATCTCTCCTGCGAGTTGAGTGAAAATCTCATTCTGGAAACATCCCCCAGGGTGTGGCTAAGTATGTCTCCGCAATATCCTCTCTTTCAGGAGTGCTGGTTCTGCAAGGTTCGCAGGAGAGCTTCTGTAAAGTTTGGAAAGTAGGAGAGGAGGTAGTGGCAAAGTAAAGCTGTGAGGGAGGGGCATGAGTCTCGCTTGGGTAGGTCAGTTGGTAGAACACTTGCCCACGAAAAGCAAAGTTCCCGAGTTCGAGTCTCGGTCCGGTACACAGTTTTAATCAGCCAGGAAGTTTCATATCAGCGCACACTCCGCTGCAGAGTGAAAATCTCATTCTGGACGTAAATCTTTCCTTGCAAGCCCTGATTTCTCTCAATTTATTTCAATGAGTTTTTCCCCCCTACAAAATATTTTTCCATTCGGCGGAGAACGATGGAGATCAATATTTCGCGAAAATATCTGACCGCAGAGGGAAACGCTCTTGTTTCAGTGAATTCCACCCCAACTCTCTTATCGTATCCGTGACACTCTCTCCCCTGTTTCGTGATAATATAGTATGAGCTGCTCTTCGAGGTTGTCCGTACTTTTTCGCTATTCTCCGTCAATCCAATGTGGTAAGGATCCCATACTGCACAGCAGTATTCTAAGAGAGGACGGACAAGCGTGGTGCAGGCAGTCTCTTTAGTAGGCCGGTTGCATATCCCAAGTGTTCTGCCAATAAAACGCAGTCATAGGTTTGCATTCCCCATAGTATCTATGTGATGGTCCCAATTTAAGTTGCTTCTAATTCCTAGGTATTCGGTTGAATTAACAGCCTTTAAATTTGCATGATGTATCATGTAACCGAAATTTAAAGGATTCCTTTTATTATTCGTGTGGATGATTTTATTTAAGGTCAGTTGCCATTTTTCGCACTATCAATATATCACGTCTAAATTATTTTACAATTGGATTCCTTCTTCTGATGACTTAACTAGATGGCTAATGACAGTATCTTCTGTAAACAATCTAAGATGGCTGCTCAGATTGCTAAGTCGTTAACGTAGGTCAGGAACAGCAGAGGGCCTTTAACACTTCCTTGTGGAACGCCATATATCACTTCTGTTTTACTTGAAGTCTTTCCGTCAGTTACTACGAACAGTGACCTTTTTAGCATGAAATCACGAATGCAGTCACACAACTGAAACGATACTCCATAGGCATGCAAACTGGTCTCTTGTCCACAGCATTCATTAATTCTTGCAAATAAAAAGCTAGTTTTGTTTCACGAGGACGATATTTTATGAATACGAGCTGTGTGTCAACAGATGGTATTTATTGAGGTAGTTCATAACGTTCGAGAACAGTGTATTTTACAAAATCCTGCTACAAGTCGACGCAGTGATATGAGCCTATAATTTGTCGGATTACTCCTACTTCCTTTCTTGAGTACTGGTTTGACCGGTGCAGCTCTCTAGTTTCTAGGTACGGACCTTCAGTCGAGCGAGCTGGCTATAATCGTACATGATTGTCGAGTACAATCACATCAGCTTACTCTGAAAGCAATCTGACTGGTACACAGTGTGAACCGGAGAACTTGTCTTTCTTAAGTGGTTTAAACTGCTTTGCTACCGAAGGTATCTACTTGTAAGTTGCTCATGTGCGCAACAGTACTTGATTCGAATTCTGGAATGCTTACTTCGTCTTCTTTGGTAGAGAATTTTGGAAAACTGGTTTTAGTAATCGATAACGTTTCCTTCGCTGCCGCCCAGTAAAGGTATTGATTGTGTCTTACCGCTGGTGCACTTCACATACGACCAGAATCTCTTTGGATTTTCTGACAGATATCGAGAATTTCGTAGTGGAAACCACACTCTAAGTCAAAAAAGAAAAAAAAAACGCACCACAAGGGAATTGTCGGTGTGTGACGGATATTCGGAGATGTGATACGTGATGCACATGTACAGTCAAACATATTGTAAGATGGCAAGAACTATGCCCCTTACATGAAGTCATTAAAGATCACCTAACTCACGTTGAGCGAACAGTAGGGCTGAACAAAAATGACTGACAAGGCACAATGCATCTTGTAGAGGGTATAGTATAGACGTATTGGAATAATTAATGTTGGGTGATGGTTTTAAAGTAATTCACATGACATGAAAACTTTGTGTAAACACATCAATTTACTGGAGGCTAGTTTACCCCAGGGAAGTATTCGACTTGACTGTGGCCGGCTGGAGAGTGGTGAAGGGAAGCGACAATAGGCAGCTTAGGGCGGCTCAAGCTCTGCGAAAGCGGTAACGGGGCACGGCCTCCAGCTGCCTTAAGATGAGTGACAGTGAGTGGGTGGTTGACCCCATGCTGGTGTACCGGGAAGCAGACGGAGAACTTTTACACCCGCTGATAAATGTTCGTCGTCCTGTTTTCTGTGAAACATGCAAGAAAGCTGCGCAGAGCTACGGTGGAGCAGTCAACAGAGGCCAAAATTTGCGTGTTCGTGGCTATAGCGACTTCACAGTGAATTCATGGTCCGCAGAGTCTGAAGTAAATCAGGTGAAGAGCGACAGAATGAAATATGCCGGCCTCCGATGGGAACGTAGGACCAAGGAATCTGAAGTACTCTCCTGGGAGTCAGAATTCCGGAAAAATTGCTGTTTTGTGCAGACGCTAACCTTGGTGGATGGCCTGGGAGGAGCTAAATAGCAGAAGTTGAGAGGAAGGGAAATTTTGTGGGAATTTGCTCACTTCCCAGAGCAGGCATTGGTCAGCGCTGGGAAGCGATGCTTAATTAACGCGACTTGCGCTGCAATTGGCGTAAGTGATTTTGCTGGAGGGGAAACCGAGGCGAAGAACGGACTGGGAGAATTATCTGTAGTGGTCTTCCGTTCCCAGTTGGCCTAGAGTGCGGACGTGGCGTTCTTTACTGTGCTTGCCTGAGAGAGAGTTAGCATCTCTGCAGTTTAGGACTTAGCAAACGGAACGATTGAGCTTGGATATAGAAAGTTTTAGTTCAGCTATGTACTGAGCAAGATAGCTAGAAGTGAATAGACGAGCGCTGCCTTACAGCTCCACGAGGTCGGCCGACGTCCGCGTAACGACGCTACGCTGCCACTCTGAATTCGGTGATATGGCGCCTGCTCCGGCCACTGATTAATTTGTTGGATCACGTTGGCAAAGTTTCCAAGAGGGCTTCGTGGGCCGTGTACTGTAAAATTCTTGTCGCACTTCGCATTACGCCTGGGTCAGTCGATAGGAATTACTTTTGATTTATCACGCTTTACTCCACGCAAAAGCAATTTATTACCACTGCCTGTAAGGAGAATCATGATATGTGATGATTGAAGGTCGTGAGTTAAAATAAATCTGTGCTAATCGACTGCATCTGTTTTCAATCAAGTAATAGAAATCCCAAGTCACTTTCTTAATTAATTTTATGTTCAACATTTGCATCTGGTGTTCAATAGCTGAATATAACATGAATGTGCACCCCTTTATAATTAAAAGGGATCAATTCTGAATCAATTAATGTCAACACTGCCACCGCAGTTCAATCAGGAGTCACAGAGCCTTGTTACTTTCTTTGCGTTATCCGACATTGCGGCAGTTTTCCACTCTCTGTTGATCTGTTAGTCTATTACCTGGGGTGAACACACACCAAAACCAGATAAGTGACAGGTGGAGTGTTACAACATTATTACAATTAAATGACTTATTCAAGATAAAAGTATTCACAAATGAAGTAACCCAATAATACGTTGGTCCAACTCTGGCTATTATGCAAACAGTTGTTCGACTTGGCATTGATTAATAGACTTGTTGGATATCCTGCTGGATGTTATAGGGCCAAATTCTGTCCGACTGGCGCTTTAAATATCCAAAATCCCAAGCTGGCCGGAGGGTCCTGCCCATTGTGTTCCAAATGTTCTCAGCTGGGGAAAGATCCGGCGACCTTTCAGGCCAATATAGGGTTTGTCAAGCACGAAGACCAGCAGTAGAAACTCTCCTCATGTGCGAGCCGTCACTGTCTTTCCGAAATGTGAACCCAGCATGGTTTTACGTGAAGGGCCGCTAAACGGGGTATGAAATATCGTCGACGTACCGCTGTGTTGTAAGAGCGTCGCGACGGTCAACCAAAGATTTCCTGCTATGAAAAGAAATGGCACCCCAACCATCATTCTTGGTTGTAGTGCCGTATGACGGGCGACAGCCGGGTTGGTATTATTGTGCGAAATGAAAGCAGCTGTCAGAAGGACAATGAGAGACTCTTTTAACGAATTTGAAAGCAATATTTTATCTGCAATTCTAAAAATAACCCCAAAAAATTTTGGTCGTACGTAAAATCTATGAACGCTACAAATAATTAAATACCTTCTCTTGCTGACAGTACGGGTAATGTAAACTGATGATGATAAACAGAAGGCCGAAATATTAAATCTAGCTTTCAAAAACTCGTTTACGATAGAGGACTGCAGCACCAGTCCCCTTTTTAGTTATCGAACAAACGAAAGGATGGCTGACATAGTGTTTAGTGTATCTGGGATTGTGAAACAGTTAAGATCCTTGGACGCCAGAAAGGCATCTGGGCCAGACGGTATCCCCATAAGATTTTATGTTGACTATGCTACATATATAGCAACATTCTTATCCGCTATTTATCAGAGATCGTTCAAACGGTGGAGAGTTCCACAGGACCGGAAGAAGGTCCAGGTCATAGCAATCTATAAAAAGGGTAGAAAATAGGATGCACATGATTACCGTCCAATTTCACTGACATCGTTTTGTTGAAGAATCATGGAACATATTTTTTGTTCAGACATAATGACCTTTCTAGACTCTAAAAAACTCATTTGCAGAAACCAGTAGGGTTTTAGGAAACAGCGGTCATGCAAGACACAGCTGGCCCTCTTTGTGCATGATATACAACAGGCTCTAGATATCGGCTCCCAGGTTGATGCCATATTTCTCAACTTTCGAAAGGCGTACGACTCAGTTCCGCACTGTCGCTTGCTACCGAAAGTGCGCGTTTACGGTCTATCCAATGACATATGCGGTTGGATAAAATGTTTTCTAACAGACAGGGAGCAATATGTCGTCATGAACGGAGTAACTTCATCAGAAACAAGAGTAACTTCAGGTGTGTCCCAGGGCAGCGTAATAGGTCCTCTGCTTTTTAGGAATTACATAAACGATCTGGTTGATGGTACTGACAGCGGCCTTAGACTGTTTGCCGATGATGCTGTAGTCTACAGGAAAGTAGTATCACAAGAAAGTTGTGAACAAATCAATGAGGATTTGCAGAAAATAAATGTGTGGTATAATTACTGGCAGTTATGGTTCAAATGGCTCCGAGCACTATGGGACTTAACTTCTGAGGACATCAGTCCCCTAGAACTTAGAACTACTTAAACCTAACTAAACTAAGGACATCACACACATCCATGCCCGAGGCAGGATTCAAACCTGCGACTGTTGCGGTCGTGCGGTTCCAGACTGAAGCGCCTAGAACCGCTGGGCCACAACGGCTGGCCGACTGGCAGTTATGTCTCAATATTAGTAAGTGTAGCCTACCGCGTATAACAAGGTGAAAATCCCCATTAATGTATGAGTGCAAAATAAATGATCAGTCTTTGGAAGCGGTAACATCAGTGAAGTATCTGGGTGTAATGATCTCAAATGGAATGATCAGATTACACAAGCAACGGGTAAGGCACACTCTAGACTGCGGTTTATTGGTAGAATCCTGAAGCGATGCAGTTCTTCAACAAAGGAAATAGCTTACAATACGTTAGTTCGTCCTGTCTTAGAGTACTGTTCGTCTGTATGGGACCCTTACCAGTTGGGTCTGAATCAAGAGATTGAGAAGGTCCAAAGAAGAGCGGCAAGATGGTATATTTAGCCATCACGAGAGCGTTAGAAATCTCATAGAAAGTTTGAAGTGGGACACACTTGCAGATAGCCGACGCGCTAAACAGAAAGGGCTGCTTACTGAATTCCGAAATCCAATCTTCGCCGAGGATGTAGAGCACCAACTTTCAAATCGAGCAATGATCATCATTCAAAGATAAGAGAAATAAGAGCTCGTACTGAGACGTTCAGACAGTCGTTTTTCCCTTGCACGATCCGCGAGTAGAACAGAGAGGGGAATATGACTTTGCCGTGAATGTGGCCTCCGCCACACACTGCTTGGTGGCTAGCGGAGTATATATGTAGATGTAGACTGCTGTCCACGGAGTCGCTAGACACGTCTTCGGCCTGGAATATCATTGACTCGAATAGAAGTGTCTTCAGCGATGAGTCCCGCTTCGAGTTGAGTCCCAACCACCAGCGAAGGCGTATGTGGACGCCCCGTGTAGCACTGGGATACCAATCTGACTGTCGCCCACCATACGGTTCGAAAACCAGGAGTGATGGTCTGGGGTGCCATTTAATGTCATGTTCTTTGGTATCCATCCGCGGCACCCTTAAAGCACAGTGGCCGCTCGACGATATGCTACGCCCCACTTTGTAGCACTTCACGTCAAGGTATCCTGGGCTGACAATTCAGCAAGATAACACCCGATCGCACACGGCGAGGGTTTCTCCTGCTTGTCTTCGTGCGAGACAAACCCTGCAAGGTCGCCGGGTCTTTCCCCAACTGAGAACGTTTGGAGCATTATTCGAGGGTCCTCCAACGTGACCACGTTTTTTCACTGTATAATGCACGAAATGGACAGAATTTGGCTCTATATCACTCAAGAGGAAATCCAAAAGCTCTACCAACTTGACATAAGGGCCAGAGACGGACCAATGTGTTACTGACTTGCTCAATTTGTGAAGGTATTACTCTTGAATAAATCATTCAATTTTTCTGAAGCTGTAACAACTTGTTGGTCTGTACACGTAAGTTGGATCATTCCGTCGTGGTGCTTCCTTTTTTATTTTTTAGAGTGTTAAAGGCATCCCGCATTGAAGTTCACATTACTTGCTGCTGTAAAAGTTCGTCGTTCTTGGGGGTTTGTGTAGTTTTAAAGTTCAAAATGGTTAAAATGGCTCTGAGCACTATGGGACTTAACATCTGAGGTCATCAGTCCCATAGAACTTAGAACTACTTAAACCTAACTAACCTAAGGACATCACACATATCCATGTCCGAGGCAGGATTCGAACCTGCGACCGTAGCAGCAGCGCGGTTCCGGACTGAAGCGCCTAGAAGCGCATGGCCACCGCGGCCGGCCGGTTTTAAAGCTGATATGATTTTTTCATTACTTTTGCAAGAATGCTAAGTCCTGTTTTGCGTACCATAGTGGATCACTTCCGCCTGTTGTTAATTTGTTTGGTTTAAATCTGTTCACTGCTGCCGATATTATTTCTTTCAATATAAGCCACATTTACTGTAAACTTTCATAGACAGCTGGGAAGGAATGAAAGCTGTATGTTAGGACAATCGTTTCCAAATCCTATAGGCATTACAGCTTTCGGGCAATGCAAGTCTATATCAACCTTTGACAAAACAAGACTGCATGCAGTAGACACTTGGCGTCCTGTATCTCTCAAAATATCATAAAGCTGCAAATCTACAGTGTGTCAAACAACACAGAAACTTGAATTAGTTCAATGAATGTTTGTAGTGCGGTCTGACGAGTCGTGACTGCCTTCTTTCAAAAGATGGAACTTGTCGATGGCATCTATTTCTCAAAGAGGCGCTTTACCCATAGGAGTGTTGAAGTAGTAGTCCAGCCAGAGGTATTTTTATGGTATTTTGCGAGATTTTTTCTTTTCTTCAGTTCGGCCACCTGATTCAGGTTACCGTGAACGTGAAACACGATGTTTACTTCAGCACCCTCGGCGATCAGGCAATGCTCTTTTTTCTACGTTTTCGTGATAAGTGTACTGTGGAGACTCCAGTGTACTAAGATGACGACAGCAGTGTTTGTGATACTGTACGTAAACGTTCTTGGTCGGACGAACATTCAGGCCCTATATTGGAACTTGATTCTCCGACTATACAACCTGATCTTAATCCCATAGGAAATGTTTGGGACTCTGTGAAACACCGACTGAAACGTAGCAGTCGACATTAGTCCATTTCGGTAGCTCTGCGGTATCTAATCGTCCATGAAGGGCTACGGCTGTGTATGACTACGTGACGAAACTTGTGGACTCTATTCCTCACCGAACCATTATGAAACCCGGATGCGGTGTTACACAGTATGCGTATCATATCTTCTGGGCGTGACTAACGTTCTCTCCTGTGACCTTACTAGTAACATAACAAGAGACTCTGCAGGCGGAATGTCTAAAAGTTGGAAATACGAAGGTTACACGAAGGCTTGCAGGCGTGCTTGGATAGCCTAATAGTTAAGACGACTGCTCGCGATAAACAGGAAATCCGGGTTTGACTCCTAGTATGTTAAAAATATTCAGTTCTCACTATAAGTTTAAATACTTTTCTGGCAAGAATCTTGATTAATAGCTGAATCTAAAAACACAGAATATTATCATAATTTCACTATCACTTCTAGTATTGTCCCTCTCAATGAAAGTAAAAGATGTGACAAAGATTAATTCATAATCTGTCTTTGAAGCCATTGTACAACTGAATCACAAATCAGTACTGAGGTTATTACGCACAAGTTGTCCAAAATGTGTGATTTGTTTCACAGAAAATGTTACGGGACTACATTGTCCAATTACAAAGTTCTATAAAACAAGGAAACTCAATAATGATTATTTTGCAATACTACACGCATTGACACTCAAGTAAATCTGCCTCTTTTGCCCTATTCTATTACATACCTTAAACTTATCTACCATTAGGTGCTGCCAAAAGCAAAAGGCAAGCATCGAAGATGCATTGTCAAACAAATAAAATTCTTCTTTGCACGTATCACGCTGACGTATAGGACTTAGGAAGAGGTGCTCAGTCATTAACTAAAGAAAACTGTCCGCACCTACCAAAGATTGCGTTGCCATGTAATGTATGTATCACAGTTCCGAACGATACTGCTGCCTTCAGTGGTATCTTTGAACGTTTATGTGTGAAGTCATTGCAAATCCTAAAAACCAGTCTTAGACCTGTATTGCAGTGTTAGCATCTGTTGAGAATAACCAACATGAAACAATAAAACTTTACATCCACTTAGGAGATTGGGTTAGTGGTTGTTTCCACGAGGACGTCGCTAAAGTGGTCCCAGCAATACCCCTAGGTCATTTCTAATTTTTTACGTAACACATGGACGCATTCCTTCATTAAAGCGCAAAAAACCTATTTTATATTTCTCTAACTTGACGGGTGACCTCAACAAGATGCTTAAGAATACAATATTTATAGTAAAGGATGAGCAACAGGGATTTTAAAATGATTTTATTTGATAACTGAGAACAGGAATAACAACATAGATGTAAGAACATATAGGAAACAAGTTCAATGGTGAAGTGGGCCTTAATGACAAGATTTTATGCCACCCCCATAAATATAAAATACCTTTCTTTAAAAAGCAGTTCAAAGGGCTAACACTATCCTGTTATAAGCCGAGAACAACGAGCAAGGAATGAAAAAACTGAGACGCGGATTTTACAGGCAGAACTGATGCAAACGAAGGACACAGAAATCAACGAAAAGACAAATCCGCAGAAATGTAAAAGTCATGCCAGTTGGGGTATTACATAAACTGGCGAGGTTATTCATCAACAAAGGAGTTACAATTTAGTTCCGAACGGACAACGAACTAGAACGGAGGTTGAACCATGAGATACGTGCAAGTGAGAACTGGGTGGAGAAACCTGCAGTTTATGAAATCAGGTGACTGGATTGTAAGATGTGAATGCCAGACTATGAAAAAAGATTTAAATAGCAGAATAGTAAGGATACAGTTTCCTCAGTTGTAGCAAAGTACATGAAGAAGAGTAGCATTGGCTAAGAAGCACCACACAGTACTTGAATGTACTGAACTTAGAAGAAAAAGGTTGGTTACTGTCAGATTTAAAAGAAATAGAGATTTATTGCGCTTTAGGAGAGTAACGCATGAGTGTGTCAAAGGGAAAGAAGAAGTGACCAAGGGGCACTTCTGGGCCCGCTTTAGCGATGTCCTCGTGAGAAGCAGCCACCAACCTAATCTCCTAAGTCATCGTTAAGTTTTAATATTTCGTCAAGATTATTCTCAATGGATGCCAAAATTGCAGCATATTATTTTGTAGGATCTAAACTGACACTAAACGCAGCTTATTATGATTATATTTGTGACTTCTGGTTACAGTGCTTACTTCGATTAAACGACCTGCCCAGACAACAAGTGTTGTTGTGCTAGCTCCGTACAGTCTTTTCCGTCACTGGTACCTCTAATTGTGATAGCAGCAATTTGTATTTTAATTTAAACTACAAGGAGTTTTAATGTTTGTTAATCTCATTGTGATTCATGTCAGTCATCAGAGCAAATAAATAACTGTTAATCTCAGTCTGGACTTAGATTTCAAAAATCTTTAAACCTTTAACTTGTTCTGCAACTTGTCCTCTTTAGGTAGCCCATTACGAAACAAATGTAATGGGTTATATTGCCGAATGGTTCACTTCACTGTGCCGGCGTTATCCTTGTGCACAGTGGCCCACTACAAGGATAACTTCTTATTACTTTGTCTGAGTAACAAGCATTGCATTGTCTCGTCATGCAGCAGTGTATCGTACTCTTCTACATCTACACATCAGTACTGCACAAGCCACCTGACGGTGTGTGAAAGGGGGTACTTCTGGTAGCGCTAAATCGTGCTCCTTTCTCTGTTCCACATGTGGATGTCGACTAGGAAGAATGACTGTCGTTAAGTCTCTGCATTAGCTCTAATTTATCGAATTTTCTCGCGGTGGTCATTTTGTGAGAAGTGCAGTGTGGTCGTAATTACACTTTCGCTACTTGAGAGAGCCCCGATGAAAAGCGAGTGACCACAGGACAACGAAACACATAAACTTTCAAAGATATTACTGTTGACAGCAGTATCGTTGGGGGCTGTGATGCATACGTAACATGATAGTACGGTCTTTGGTGACAGCTGCTGATTTTAGTTAGCTTTGCAGGAGTATTATGAGCTAAACTGAGATGTAAATGGAATAGTTCTATGTTTGATAACGCATGTTTGGTAGTTGCGCTTTGCTTCTGATGGCTTCTAAAGGGATGTAAACTTTCAGATATGTAATAGCATAGGATAATTTAGGCAGATTTACATGTGTGTCGGTATGTATTGCAATGGGAAGTAATCATTTCTCTGTTCAGTTTTATAGAACTTGGTAATGAGATAATATAAAATCGAAAGTGTTGTGTTAAATAAGTCTCTCATTTCCGAAAACTAATGCGCAATAGTCTCAATATTAAAGGTATGAATTTCGCTGACAGTACTAGAACCAATGCACAGATATTAAATAAAGTCATGTCTTGGATCTGTAAACTTCATGTGTAAAGAAATATTAGAATTCATAATCATGGTCACATTTTCTTCAATTTGAAAAGGTCTCGGCTTCACAGCTGTCATTTCTAAGGCAGTGACACAGAGAAGGCGCAGTTCTTAACTGCTAACCGTTCTACGACTGCCGGTACTCTTTGTGACTACCTTAGAATGCCTGATTATGGCCGTAACCCCGAAACGGGTTATCTCTTCAAATACGATAAAACGGAACTAAAACAGTGAACTCTGCGAATTATTCACAAAGACATAAAGTCAAAAAGGAGAAATCAAAAGCAAAAGATCGGCGGAACAGAATGTACAGTATCTCCTCCTATCTCGCAACTAGGAGAGCGCTACGTTGCGCAATAAGTACTTGTTTAATATCCGGATCGAATCCTCATGAGTCATTAACAATCGTGAACCTGATACAAAAACACACTCATTGGAATTTACATGATTCGCTGACTGATGTGGGCAAAACTGATCTTATTCACTTAAGACGACAGTTTACCGTCACGATTGGCATCAGGCAATTGAAGAAGGTTCCAGATATTAACGCAAGTTTAACTGATAGGAAATCCTAAAACGTGACTGAATGCCACCGAAAGAAGAGAGACGGAGAGATACAGACAGGCGGCGAGACAGAGAGAAAGACAAGAGAGAGAGTGCAGTATGGACTGTTTTGTGGTCTCGTCTTTCGTGTATACTTGAAGGTTAGGTTCACCAAGCAGTACACACAAAGGTACTGGAATTAGAATTACTTTTAGCAAAACCTATGCAGAATCACACTCACTGAATCTATAACCGTAAAAAAGATAACGAATGATATGGTGTAACGTTACGTAATAAAATGTTAGACAGGAGTTTAAAGAACAGATTGTAAAACCACTGTGTCTTCTTCAAAAGAATCATCTTGGAATTCGCATTAAGTGAATTATTAAAGACCGGAAAACAGAAATGTGAATGACTGGAGTGGGATTTGAACCCTTATGCTCCATAACGCCAGACCTGTGTCTTAATATCTACACCATTCCGTTCATTATTGGGGACAAGACTGAAGTAGAGAGAGACAGACGGACAGCGAAAAAGAGAGAGAGAGAGAAAGAAAAATGTTCGAATGTGTGTGAATTCCTAAGGGACCAAACTGATGAGGTCATCGGCCCCTAGATTAAAACAGTACTTAAACTAACTTACGCAAGGAACAACACACGCACACACACACACACACACACACACACACACACACACACACATGTCCGAGGGAGGAATCGAACCTCCGGCGGGAGCGGCCGAGCAATCATTGACATGGTGCCTGTAACCGGGCGGCCACTTCGCGTGGCAGAGAGAAAGATACAGACAGACAGAAAGAGAAAGAGAGAGGGAGAGAGACGTTAAGAGAGGAAAAATAGATTAAATACCGGCAAACATCCTCATATACATGAATACAATGGACTTTATTTTTCAATGCATTTGCATTAAAAGTTAAATTGCCCTGATCAGTCTTTTGATAAATACGTTTTTCTACTACCTTTCGAGAGCTACATATTTCAAATGAGCTGCTTGTTATTATCCGAGGGCAGTATGTAATGCACATATTCAGTCTACTGTAATGAACAAGGCCGAAGAAAACGTAGTAGGTATTAGAGGAATGCGGTGTATTCATCGTCATAAGCATTCTCAGTCTGTCAGGAGGCATATCCACCAACCCGCCTGACTCATTAGGATGATGAGCCTGTAGGCCCAGCGGTGCCACATCAGAGCTGTATCTATACTTGGCTGACTCAGTTTCCGGTGACTCAGTTACTCGAGTTTCCTCTAACAAATACCATCCTGGTAATGATAGCAATACTTTCGATTTCTTCTTATGTAAGAATCTGGAGAGTCACCAGCTTGAAGCAGCACCGAAAAACAAAAACAGTTTATGACGACGGTAGCGAAAATACTTGTAAAACGCAAATGTTCCTCTGATTTAAGAGATGTTGGTTGTACGAACAATTTAATGAATGTAATGCAAGGAAACTATTTCACACTGCAAAAGACAGTGACACAAATGGGACAAGGCCGTGGACATTCTTTTATACTAGTCTCACGGTGAGCATTTATCCTTTGATTCTTTTTATTATGGTTAAATGATCTTTGAGTACTTCCAGGTACTATAGTTTCCTGTTGTTGTGGTCTTCAGTCCTGAGACTGGTTTGATGCAGCTCTCCATGCTACTCTATCCTGTGCAAGCCTCTTCATCTCCCAATACCCACTGCAACATACATCCTTCTGAATCTGCGTAGTGTAGTCATCTCTTGGTCTCCCTCTACGATTTTTACCCTCCACGCTGCCCTCCAATACTAAGTTGGTGATCCCTTGATGCCTCAGAACATGTCCTACCAACCGATCCCTTCTTCTGGTCAAGTTGTGCCACAAACTTCTCTTCTTCCCAATCCTGTTCAATACTTCCTCATTAGTTATGTGATCTACCCATCTAATCTTCAGCATTCTTCTGTAGCACCATATTTCGAAAGCTTCTATTCTCTTCTTGACCAAACTATTTATCGTCTATATTTCACTTCCATACATGGCTACACTCCATACAAATACTACAGAAATGTCTTACTGACACTTAAATCAAATCTATACTCGATGTCAACAAATTTCACTTCTTCGGAAACGCTTTCCTTGCCATTGCCAGTCTACATTTTATATCCTCTCTACTTCGACCATCATCAGTTATTTTCTCCCCAAATAGCAAAACTCCTTTGCAACTTTAAGTGTCTCACTTCCTAATCTAATACCCTCAACATCACCCGACTGAACTCGACTACATTCCATTATCCTCGTTTTGCTTTTGTTGATGATCATCTTATATCCTCCATTCAGGACACTATCCATTCCGTTCAACTGCTCTTCCACGTCCTTTGCTGTCTCTGACAGGATTACAATGTTATCGGCGAACCTCAAAGTTTTTATTTCTTCTCCATGGATTTTAATACCTACTCCGAACTTTTCTTTTGTTTCCTTCACTGCTTGCTCAATATACAGATTGAATAACATCGGGGAGAGGCTACAACCCTGTCTCACTCCCTTCCCAACCACTGCTTCCCTTTCATGTCCCTCGACTCTTGTAACTGCCATCTGGTTTCTATACAAATTGTAAATAGTCTTTCGCTCCCTGTATTTTACCCCTGCCACCTTCAGAATTTGAAAGAGAGTATTCCAGTCAACATTGTCAAAAGCTTTCTCTAAGTCTACAAATGCTAGAAACGTAGGTTTGCCCTTCCTTAATCTAGCTTATAAGATAAGTCGTAGGGTCAGTATTGCCTCACGTGTTCCAACATTTCTACGGAATCCAAACTGATCTTCCCCGAGGTCGGATTCTACTAGTTTTTCCATTCGTCTGTAAAGAATTCGCGTTAGTATTTTGCAGCTGTGACTTATTAAACTGACAGTTCGATAATTTTCACATCTGTCAACACCTGCTTTCTTTGGGATTGGAACTATTATATTCTTTTTGAAGTCTGAGGGTATTTCACCTGTCTCATACATCTTGCTCACCAGATGGTAGAGTTTTGTCAGGACTGGCCGTCAGTAGTTCCAATGGAATGTTGTCTACTCTGGGGGCCTTGTTTCGACTCAGATCTTTCAGTGCTCTGTCAAACTCTTCACGCAGTATCGTATCTCCCATTTCATCTTCATCTACATCCTCTTCCATTTCCATAATATTGTCCTCAAGTACATCGCCCTTGTATAGACCCTCTATATACTCCTTCCACCTTTCTGCTTTCCCTTCTTTGCTTAGAACTGGGTTTCCATCTGAGCTCTTGATGTTCATACAAGTGGTTCTCTTATCTTCAAACGTCTCTTTAATTTTCCTGTAGGCAGTATCTATCTTACCCCTAGTGAGATAAGCCTCTACATCCTTACATTTGTCCTCTAGCCATCTCTGCTTAGCCTTTTTGCACTTCCTGTCGATCTCATTTTTGAGACGTCTGTATTCCTTTTTGCCTGCTTCATTTAGTGCATTTTTATATTTTCTCCTTTCATTAATTAAATTCAATATTTCTTCTGTTACCCAGGGATTTCTACTAGCCCTCGTCTTTTTACCTACTTGATCCTTTGTTGCCTTCACTACTTCATCCCTCAAAGCTACCCATTCTTCATCTACTGTACTTCTTTCCCCCATTCCTGTCAATTGCTCTCTTATGCTCTCCCTGAAACTCTGTACAACCTCTGGTTCTCTCAGATTATCCAGGTCCCATCTCCTTAAATTTCCACCTTTTTGCAGTTTCTTCAGTTTTAATCTATAGTTCATAACCAATAGATTGTGGTCAGAGTCCACATCTGCCCCTGGAAATGTCTTACAACTTAAAACCTGGTTCCTAAATCTCTGTCTTACCATTATATAATCTATCTGAAACCTGTCAGTATCTCCAGGCTTCTTCCATGTATACAGCCTTCTTTTATGATTCTTGAACCAAGTTGATTAAGTTGTGCTCTGTGCAAAATTCTACCAGGCGGCTTTCTCTTTCATTTCTTTGCCTCAGTCCATATTCACATACTATGTTTCCTTCTCTCCCTTTTCCTACTACCGAATTCTAGTGACCCTCGACTTTGATTTGATCATACATTTCATCAATTTCTTCGTCATCTGCAGAGCTAGTTGGCATATAAACTTGTACTACTGTAGTAGGTGTGGGCTTCGTATCTATCTTGGCCACAACAATGCGTTCACTATGCTGTTTGTAGTAGCTTGCTCGCATTCCTATTTTCCTATTCATTATTAAACCTACTCCTGCATTACCCCTATTTGATTTTGTGTTTATAACCCTGTAGTCACCTGACCAGAAGTCTTGTTCCTGCTGCCACCGAACTTCACTAATTCGCACTATATATATCGTTAACCTATCCATTTCCCTTTTTAAATTTTCTAACCTACCTTCCCGATTAAGGGATCTGACATTCCACGCTCCGGTCCGTAGAAGTCCAATTTTCTTTCTCCTGATAACGACATCCTCTTGAGTAGTCCCCGCCCGGAGATCCGAATGGGGGACTATTTTACCTCCGGAATATTTTACCCAAGAGGACGCCATCATCATTTAACCATACAGTAAAGCTCCATGCCCTCGGGAAAAATTACGGCCGTAGTTTCCCCTTGCTTTCAGCCGTTCGCAGTACCAGCACAGCAAGACCGTTTTGGTTATTGTTTCAAGGCCAGATCAGTCAATCATCCAGACTGTGGCCCCTGCAACTACTGAAAAGGCTGCTGCCACTCTTCAGGAACCACACGTTTGTCTAGCCTCTCAACAGATACCCCTCCGTTGTGGTTGAACCTACGGTACGGCTATCTGTATCGCTGAGGCACGCAAGCCTCCCCACCAACGGCAAGGTCCATGGTTCATACAGTTAAGATCATTTAATCCGAAAGTATGAAGGTCGAAATATTTTTTTGTGCTAAAGAATTTCTTGTTGAACGATGTCTGCGAAAAGGCATCTGTTTTACATTTTCTATCACACAAAATTTCTTTACAGCTCCGTAACTTGATTTTCTGCTGAAATTTGCTTTTGTAGGTATAAACTACACACTGGAAGTCTATTTAGACTTATTGGTGTTTGTTCGGAAAAAATCATGTTGCTTATGCAGACTGAGAATGGAGAGCTACAAAAAATCATTCAACCAGTCGAAAACCAAATATTTATTTAACGCTTGACCTAGGTTTTTCAACCAGTCGAAAACCAAATATTTATTTAACGCTTGACCTAGGTTTCAATATTTAAAAAAATATCACATGGAGGTAAAATACATTAGCTAACACGATGTAATGTAATAAGGCCCACTTCTTATAAATATCGAAACCTAGGTCAAGGGTTAAATAAACCTTCGGTTTGCAACTTCTTGGCTGATTTTTTTTAAAGTCTTCAAATTTATACAGTTGCTCAGTCGCAGCTATCTTTAAGATTTTCAAACTGAGAAGCAAATCAATGAACAAAGCGGTTACTATCAAAGCTCTTTTTGTTAACTATATATTCGACTGGTTATGTTCTTGCATTTTTAAAACATTACAGTTTAAAATTTTTCTCGATGGCAAAGAAGAGTAGCTTCTTATATTCATCCACATTGTATTCTAACAATGTTGTAATTCTTTCCTTACATAATTTGCCCCCTCAACACCATCGTCTTTTTCAACGATGAATTTTTATTGTAAAATCGTCGATGAAGTAAGTCGTTTCTAATGACACCATTCGCTTCACACTGATTGATTGAGGGAAACATGTCCCGTATCTAATTTGCTGTCATAGTCGGTAGAAGGTGAATAGCTTGATTTCAAAACTGTTTTTATCACTATCCCATTTTAGCAGAAAATTAGTGTTAGAGTAGTGTACAAAAGCGTAATGTTCTGATAATTCGCACATCATATGTTTCAGCTTTTCCTCTGTTAAAGCGCCTCTCTCAACGTATGCTTTATCCTGATGATTTCTTCCTACGCCTCTCTCTTTTTTTATCCAGTTAGTCCATTATTTGGAATTAATGTTTTTTTACCTTTTACAAGGAAATAAATAAGAACAGACTCTTTGGCCTTCCAGAAATGATGTTCATAGCCATACAGTTGGATGAAATAGGTATCTCTTTTTTGTTGTATGAGCATCACTTTCGTTTCACTGCTTTGATTGATGTTTAACTCTTGCATTAAGTTGTTTGCTTGCGTCTCTTCCGCAGTACAACGACATACAAAATCAATCTGAGCTCCTGATAAAATAGTTTCCGCATTTGCCTGTGGTCGACACGCAACAAATATCGTGAGTTTGTCTTCGTGAAGCTTTACCACACACTTTCGTCTATTAATCCTTGTCGTTAGGAATATCGTGTGCCACTTCATATTCCATTTCTTAGCTATTTAAGATGTCAAATAAGATATTACAAATTACATCCAATTTTGCACGAATTTCTGACGAAAAGAAAGCATCCACAACAGAGAATTTAATGTCATTAGAACGAAAAACACACAATAGAGCTAACTAAAAACAAGATATTGCGAAAACTATACTAAAATACTATCACGCAACACGTGCAGAAGTAACACAATTTATTGTTATCACTGTCACATTTGAGAAAGACTCAGAAATTTTCTGCTTGATGGTATAACATTTTCTCGATTATTCTAATTAACATTTTATTTTTAGCGTTCATTTAGAGTAGTTATAACTTATTTGTAATTTTCCACTCATGAATTCCTGTAGTTTATTCATTTGTCACATTTGTTTTCTAGGACTGCAATTAAATAGCTTATAGTAAGTGTTTATGTTTTAAAAGTGTGTCTCCCTTTCCTTTTTGTGGAATTCTTATCGCCATATTGACAACTGTGTCAAAAGAAGAAAATTGATAATTTAGATTCGGTGCGGAAAAATTTATTCGTGGCCAACGTTGAGGAGTAATGTTGGTATTTCAATGTTAAGATGATAGATGACCATGAATCACTCAAAATTTATAAACGAAAAATCTTAGCTTACACCTCAAGAAAATGGTAAATGTAGCGTTTGCTTTTACTATCATTCCGCACGGTATCTTTCTGGAATATTTGAAATGGCAGCATTTAGTTCCTTTCTATTTCGAGATATCACGCAACATTTCATAAGAGACTTAAGTTATGTACTGACAACGGTAGTTAAGATGTACTAGGAAATGCAAGACAGGAAAAGATGGTACCACACAGAGATTCATTTCAAGCATACACAACCAGTGTTGGGTACTCAAGAAGAAGGTAGCTCACGAGATTCTCGTTCGATCGGTACTTCAGTATTGCTCCCCATTTTGGGGTCCTTACCAGATGAGGTTAATAGAGGGAAAAAAGAAGATCCAAAGAAAAGAAGCATGTTTTCTCACAGATTCTTTGAGGCAGCACGAAAGCGTCGTGAGACTCTACAAGAGAACTGTGCATCGAGGTATGGTTTACTATTAAAGGCCGGTCGGTGTGGCCGTGCGGTTCTAGGTGCTTCAGTCTGGAACCGTGTGACCGCTACGGTCGCTGGTTCGAATCCTGCCGGGAGCATGGATGTGTGTGATGTCCTTATGTTAGTTAGGTTTAAGTAGTTCTACGTTCTAGGGACTGATGAACCTCAGATGTTAAGTCTCATAGTGCTCAGAGCCATTTGAACCATTTTTACTGTTAAAATTCCGAGAGCATAGTTCAAAGAAGAGTCATCAGTACGGAGTGAATATAGTCCATCGATAAAATTTGAAAGGCTTTCTTAACGTAGTTTTCTGGGTATTTTGGTTTAATTGATCGGTGGTCCCATGTTGCTCGTTAAGGACTAATTGCATTTCATTTGATATTTTAACCCTAGTTTCTTTTGTATCTGTTACTCACTGAAAATAGGTGCACATCAATGAAAATGTCAATTGTATGCGATGTGTCTCTTGTTTGGAAACAAACTTGTTCTTCAGGATGTCTCAAACATTTTGAGTCAAATTGAATCAGATGATAGTGAGTCCACAACAGATTATAGTGAAATAGGGAACCAATGGTCCAATGGTCCGAAAAGGATATTTATTGTGTTATGAACATACATAGCGCACACAGGGTGTTACAGATCAATGTTGAAACTTAGGTTGACTGAAAAGGTAAGGAATGAGAAGGTTTTGCACAGAATCGGAGAGAAAAGGAATGTATGGAAAACACGCACAAGGCGAAGGGACAGGATGATAGGATATCTGTTATGACATCAGGGAATGACTTCCATGGTACTAGAGAGAGCTGTACCAGTCAAAAACTATAGAGGAAGACAGTGATTGGAACACGCAGCAAATAATTTAGGACGTGCGTTGCAAGTGTTACTCTGAGATAAAGATGTTGGCGCAGAAGAGGAATTCGTGGTGGGCTACATTAAAAAAAAAGTTCACCACATAACAAAAAAATAGTTCATAGTAATTGTTCAAAGTCACGACCGCCAGTCTCAATGCATGCATGGTAACGGCGCATATGAAGTTCTGCCACACTGTCTCAAATATCCCTCGCGCCTGTTGCACCAAGACACAGGTAGCTTGGATCCTAGCAAGCAGGTCTTAACCCGTTTCTAAGAGGGATTTATACGCCAACGTCTTGCCATAAGACCAGAGGAAAAAGTCCAGAGACGTGAGAGCCGGCGATCGTGTTCGCCATGGGGCAGAACTTCCACTTCCAATCCAACCACGAGCGCATAAGTCGATCAGGTGCTCGCGGACATCAACATCGAAGTGGGCTGGTGCACTGTCATGTTGAAACCACATCCTTTCGCGGACAGCAAGGGTTGCAGTCTAAAAGACTGTGGCAACACATCTCGCAGGATCACCAGGTAATGTGGAACAGTGCAACGGGGAAGCAGCGGATAAGGAACTATTAGGAGATCATGGACAATGCCCACCCATACATTGATGGAGAATTGTTGCTGGTGGCCACCGATGGCGGTAGGGCATTGTCCTCACTGCAGACGTGGCTGTTGCGGCTGTTGAAAACACAGTAATAGGTGAATGAGGCCTCGCACGTGAGAAAAACAAACTGTACGAAGTCCGGCACTACAGCGCTGCGGTGGATAATAAAAAAAAAATACGGCTCTGAGCACTACGGGACTTAACATCTGTGGTCATCAGTCCCCTAGAACTTAGAACTACTTAAACCTAACTAACCTAAGGACATCACACACATCCATGCCCGAGGCAGGATTCGAACCTGCGACCGTAGCGGTCACGCGGTTCCAGACTGAAGCGCCTAGAACCGCTCGGCCACACCAGCCTGCCGGGTGAATAATGTAGAATGGATAGAAGTGAACGCGGGGCTCAGAATCCGTTGGTCGCAGTGCCTGCACACTTTCTTTTTTATGATGGGGTTTATTGTTGGATGGTCGGTCACACGAACCAACACGATCTCCTCAAAGTCTGGTGTTCGGACACGTCTTTGGCGGAAACCATGACCGCCCTGTGTGGCGTAAGCGACCCAGTCTCTAGCTGAAATCTATGGAGATAAAATTTTCCAGTTAGAATGACGTCTGTTGGGAAAGCGTTCTTTGTAAATTTGTGTCGTCTTATGGGTACTGCATCCTGCCGCACCGTACATTACAAGCATATCTGCCGGCTCTCGTGACGAACAACGTTCCATCTGGCCCGCCCGGTTGGCCGTCCGATCCAACGCACGGCTTTCCGAGTGGGAAGGAGGGCCTGGTCCCCGGCACGAATCCACCCGTCGGATTTATGTCGAGGTCTGGTAAACCGGCCAGTCTGTGGATGGTTTTTAGGCGGTTTTCCATCTGCCTCGGCGAACAGTGGGCTGCTTCCCCTTGTTCCGCCTCAGTTGCACTATGTCGGCGATTGCTGCGCAAACAAGTTCTCCACGTACGCGTACACCACCATTACTCTACTACGCCAACGTAGGGGTTACACTCGTCTGGTGTGAGACGTTCCCTGGGGGGTCCACCGGGGGCTGAATCGCACAGTAACCCTGGGTTAGGTGTGGTGCGCCTGAGGGGTGAAGTGGACTGCGGTAGTCGTCGTGGGGCTGTGGACCACTGCGGCTGCGGCGGGGACGGAGCCTCTCCGACGTTTCTAGGTCCCCGGTTAACAAACAATACAATACATACAACGTTCTATCTTTGACTAGGAGTCATTGAATGTACATAGTAACTCACCACACCGCGGACACATCGCACGTAGTCTGATGCAATGTGCAGCTGACACAAGGGACAGTGTCGTGTGTGCGGCCCAGGTTAATACGCCAGTGCGATGGATGCGGTCGTCACATGACACACGTGCTAACAGCTAAGTTGTGTACAGTATGTCTGTTCTATGGTCAAGTGTGTGCGCAGCTTAGCACACGCTGTCTTTGTGCCTGTTCCAGTGTACAACAGACACCCGGAATCTCTGCAAGAGTGCGGCAGAACTGCGAGTGCGTTGCAATACAAGCCTTGAAACTGCCAGTCGTCGCTTTGTACAATCACTATGAGCAACATGTTGTTGAAATTTGTGGTAAGGTCCTTCGGGAGCAAACTGCTGAGGTCATCGGTCCCTAGTCTTACACATTACTCAGTCTAACTTTAACTTACGCTAAGGACAACACACACACACCCATACCGGAGGCAGGAATCGAACATCGGACGGGGCGAGCCGCGCGAACCGTGGCAAGGTGGCTAGACCGCGCGGCTACCATGAGCGGCAACGTGTTGTTATGCGGTGTTTGCTGTGAATGTCAATAACACAACAAATGTGCACTTCAGATCATTTCTTCCCTATCTCAATATAATCGGTTGTGGACCCACTACCACCTGCTTCAGTTTGACGCAAAAGGTTTCAGGCAAACTGTGCACACTCACTATACTCGCTGTTGACAACTGTAACGGTCACTTTGCCCTTCGCCGTCGCCGGCCGGTGTGGCCAAGCGGTTCTAGGCGCTACAGTCTGGCACCGCGCGACCGCTACGGTCGCAGGTTCTAATTCTACCTCGGGCATGGATGTGTGTGATGTCCTTAGGTTTGTTAGGTTTAAGTAGTTCTAAGTTCTAGGGGACTGATGACCTCAGATGTTAAGTCGCGTAGTGCTCAGAGCCGCAGAAATGTTGGAACACGTGACGCAATACTGACCCTACGACTTATCTTAGAAAATATATTAAGGAAAGGCAAACCTACATTTCTAGCATTTGTGGACTTAGAGAAAGTTTTTGACAATGTTGACTGGAATACTCTCTTTCAAATTCTAAAGGTGGCAGGAGTAAAATACAGGGAGCGAAAGGCTATTTACAATCTGTACAGAAACCAGATGGCAGTTCAAGAGTCGAGGGCATGAAAGGGAAGCAGTGGTTGGCAAGCGAGTGAGACAGGTTTGTAGCCTGTCCCCGATGTTAGTCATTCTGTATATTGAGCAAGCAGCAAAGGAAACAAAAGAAAAATTCGGAGTAGGTGTTAAAATCGATGGAGAAGAAATGAAATCTTTAAGATTCGCCGATGACATTGTAATTCTGTCAGAAACAGCAAAGGACTTGGAAGAGCACTTGAATGGAATGGACAATGTCTTGAAAGGAGGATATAAGATGAACATCAACAAAAGCAAAACGAGGATAATGGAATCTAGTGGAGTTAACTCGGGTGATGCTGAGGGAATTACATTAGGAAATGAGACACATAAAATAGTATGAGTTTTGCTATTTGGGAAGCAAAGTAACTGATGATGGTCGAAGTAGAGAGGATATAAAATGTAAACTGGGTGTGGCAAAGGAACTGTTTCTGAAGAGGAGAAATTTGTTAACATCGAGTTTAGATTTAAGTGTCACAAAATCCTTTCTGCAAGTATTTGTGTGGAGTGTTGCAATGTATGGAAGTGAAACATGGACGCTAAATAGTTTAGACAAGACGAGAATAGAAGATTTAGAAATGAGGTGCTAGAGAAGAATACTAAAGATTAGATGGGTAGATCACGTAGCTGATGAGGAGATACTGAATGAATAGAGGAGAAGAGGAATCTGTGACGCAACTTGACTAAAAGAAGGAATTTTTTCGTAGGTACTGGAGGGCAGCGTGGAGGGTAAAAGTCGTAGAGGGAGACCAAGAGATTAATTTATTTATTTAATCGTATGGCCAGGGCCTCCTGTTGGGCAGACGGTTCGCCGGGTGCCGGTCTTTCAATTCGACGCCACTTCGGCGACCTGCAGTCGATTAGGATGACAGGATGATGAGGAGGACAGCACAACACCCATTCCCTTGGTGGAGAAAATTCCCCGACCCAGCCGGGAATCGAATCCGGGCACAGAGGACTGACAATCCGTCACGATGACCAGTCAGCTACCGGGGACGGACAGGAGATGAATGCACTAAGCAGATTCAGAAGGATGTAGGTTGCAGTAGTTACTCGGCGATGAAGAGGCTTGCACAGGATAGAGCAGCATGAAGAGCTGCATCAAACCAGTCTCAGGACTGAAGACCACAACAATAGCAGTGACAATGGGGATTATAACTGCGGTTTTCCGCAGGTAAAGTTTCTGTCTCCCAAATTGTTTCTTTTAAAGACTGTAAGTCGATTTCCAGTCGTGTTCCTCCATTTTATAATAGCTCATTATATATCTCGTCTTCCGCACAAGCTTAATTATTCTTTAATTTATTTATTCATTTACCGATAGGTTGGTGACTTGTACATTAACTGATTCAAATTAAAATTCAGAATGTGGATCATTTCAGTAGAGTAAATGTGACAAGTATGTTTTCCATCTTTTTTCTGTGTCACTCTCGTTGGTCAGTATTTTTCCATGCTGATCCTTCATAGACTGTTATCTTTTAGTGAATGTACCAAAAGGTTTTTTCATATTTTGATACATCTGCCTTTTCTCCTGTCTTAAAGTTCGTTGTGTCTCCTGGAGGTTTTTATGGAACGAGTCACTACCGGGAATTCCTTTCAGCCCGCATCTCGTGGTCGTGTGGTAGCGTTCTCGTTTCCCGCGCCCGGGTTCCCGGGTTAGATTCCCGGCGGGGTCAGGGTTTTCTCTGCCTCGTGATGGCTGGGTGTTGTGTGATGTCCTTAGGTTAGTTATCTTTAAGTAGTGCTAAGTTCTAGGGGACTGATGGCCACAGCAGTTAAGTCCCATAGTGCTCAGAGCCATTTTTTTGAATTCCTTTCACACCTCGGTAACAAAGGATGTTCGATCTCATGTTCACGTGACCTTTTTGTGTTGCTCTGAGGTCAAGAATAACTCTCTAACATTTCTGACAATTGTTTTTGTAAGCACCGTACAGAGCGCTGTGGCCGGCCTGGAATTGCGGTGCCGGCGCTGGCACGCAGCTGGGATTACTGGCTGCCCCCCGGATGTCAGCGACAGACGCGTCCCGTGTAGCCACGTTGTGAAACGCCTTGCTCAACCGACGCCGCCACTCTTCAATATATATGTTAATGACGTGACAGGTCGCCGCCAGCCCGGAAAACAATATCGGCCGTCTGTCGAACGAAAGCGCCGCGGTTGCCGCAGCAACTTAATGAACTCGCGGCGAACAAGCCTAGCAGCCGACGTGGACTCGACACGATGCGCGAAGGCGGGTTCCGTCAATTGTAGAGCATCCTCTTTACGATACATCTACGGCAACAAGCCATCGTATGGTGTATGGTGGAGGGAACTTAGTGCACCTCTGTCTCTTCTTTCCCTTTTCCTGTTCGAGTCGCGAATGGAGAACGGCAAGAGCGATCGTTGTTAATCCTTCTTGTACCTCGACCCTATAATTCGAGCACATGGTCTTTATGCGAGATATACGTAGGAAGATGCAATATGCAGAATGAACCCTAAACCAAATGTAAAAAATTCCAAAGTTGTCTTTGGTATTTTACGAATATTTTGCTTCAGTAGAATGTGGTCTCAGGTGGCTTGTTTCAGATTAAAAGCTTAATTACGATATGACGTAAGAGAGACTCAGACCTCGGCTGCAATCTAGTATTGAAATAAATCCAATTACTACAAGCGAATATCGGTACTGCCTCGGTGCTATAACTCGGATTTCTAAATTAACGTGAGATGTCACCTTAACGCCTTCGTCTATCTGGGGTCGCTTTCACTCCAACCCTTATTCTCAACTTACCGAAACCCATACGTGTAGTGTCCACTATTCATTATCCTCATTGCTCGCAGATTCACTTAATTCCGGCAGGAATTCGGACGTAGGTTGCAGGTGCACTGAAGGTACCACTATTCGCCGTCAGAGGTATATGTATTATTACATACGTGTCGTGTTTGTGCATTCGGATACGTACGAAAGAACAAACACTGCACACATGATAGTACACTACTGGCCATTAAAATTGCTACACCACGAAGATGACGTGCTACAGACGTGAAATTTAACCGACAGGAAGACGATGCTGCGATATTGAAATTATTAGCTTTTCAGAGAATTCGCACAATGTTGGCGCCGGTGCCGACACCTACAACGTGTTGACAAGAAGAAAGTTTCCAAGCGATTTCTCATACACAAACAGCACATGACCGGCGTTGCCTGGTGAAACGTTGTTGTGATGCTTCGTGTAAGGAGGAGAAATGCGTACCATCACGTTTCCGACTTTGATAGAGGTCGGATTGTAGCCTATCGCGATTGCGGTTTATCGTATCGCGACACTGCTGCTCGCGTTGGTCGAGGTCCAATGACTCTTAGCAGAATATGGAAACGGTGGGTTCAGGAAAATAATACGGAACGCCGTGCTGGATCCCAAAGACGTCACATCACTAGCAGTCGAGATGACAGGCATCTTATCCGCATCGCTGTAACGGATCGTGCAACCACGTCTCAATCCCTGAGTCAACAGATGAGGACGATTGCAAGACAACAACCATCTGCATGAACAGTTAGACGACGTTTGCAGCAGCATGGACTATCAGCCCGGAGACCACGGCTGCGGTTACGCTTGACGCTGCATCACAGACAGGAGCGCCTGCGATGGCGTAGCCCTACTCAACGACGAACCTGGGTGCACGAATGGCAAAACTTCATTTTTTCGGATGAATCCAGGTTCTGTTTACAGCATCATGATGGTCGCATCCGTGTTTGGCGACATCGCGGTGTACGCACATTGGAAGTGTGAATTCGCCGTCATACTGGCGTAACACCCAGCGTGATGGTATGGGGTGTCATTGGTTACACGTCTCAGTCACCTCTTGTTCGCATTGACGGCACTTTGAACAGTGCACGTTACATTTCAGATGTGTTGCGACCCGTGGCTCTATCCTTCATTCGATCCGTGCGAAACCCTACATTTCAGCAGGAATGCACGACCGCATGTTGCAGGACCTGTGAGAGCCTATCTGGACACAGAAAATGTTTCTCCAGATCTCTCACCAATTGAAAACGTCTGGTCAATGGTGGCCGAGCAACTGGCTCGTCACAATACTCCAGCCACTACTCTTGATGAAGAGTGGTATCGTGTTGAAACTGCATGGGCAGCTGTACCTTTACACGTCTTCGAAGCTCTGTTTGACTCAATGCCCAGGCGTATCAAGGCCGTTATTACGGCCTGAGGTGGTTTTTCTGGGTACTCATTCGGCAGGATCTATGCACCCAAATTGCGTGAAAATGTAATCACATTTCAGTTCTAGTATAATATATTTGTCCAATGAATACCCGCTTATCACCTGCATTTCTTCTTGGTGTAGCCATTTGAATGGCCAGTAGTGTAATTAAGATTTATTCACTTTGTACCCCAGTTACCTTTGGCTACATATTCTCGTGTTGAGAAAGTAGAAGCGACCTATTTTACTTGGTGAAAAACCTTGTGTAGCGCAGAACGCACGATTTATTTATTATTGACAACCAGTTCTGCAGATGTAACTGTCACCTTCTGATCGTTGAAGTTGGAGACAACAAGACGACAGTTATACAGTTAAAACTGTTGAAACCGATTGTCAAAAATAAAGAAGAATTCAATTCATGTGATCTTGGCTATAGAAAGTTTCATACCAATTACATTTGTTTCCGTGTAAATTGCACCATAATAGTAAAATCGCCATACCGTACAACGCAAATCACAAGCAACAACCCTCACAAAGTACTGTTATTTGGCTGCCGCAGTTGCGGATAAGCATGGGTTCCCTGTGACATTCCTCCACCACATTCAGTGAACTCATACACGAGTTGCATATCGGCCACCTTTGTAAAAGTAAACATATCGGTCCTGCTGTGTATCACTGTTAACATACAACTAACACCGCCGGGAAAACAAACCCAAGACAGAACCGAGCAGTGCTGAATGCAGGCTTGAGGGCAAAGATGGTTCAAGTGGCTCTGAGCACTATGGGACTTAACTGCTGAGGTCATCAGTCCCCTAAATGTTAGAACTACTTAAACCTAACCAACCTAAGGACATCACACAACACCCAGCCATCACGAGGCAGAGAAAATCCCTCCCCCGCCGGGAATCGATCCCGGGAACCCGGGCGCGGGAAGCGAGAACGCTACCACACGACCACGGGATGCGGGCTGAAAGGAATTCCCAGTAGTGGCCTGAGTAAATATGTATCCCTGGAAATGTCTTACAATTTAAAACCATGTTCGTAAATCTGTGTCTTACCAATACATAGTCTATCTGATACCTTCTAGTGTCTCCAGGTCTCTTCCATGTATACCACGTAATTTCATGATTTCTTAACCAGGTGTTAGCTATGATTAAGCTATGCTCTGTGCAAAACTCTAACAGACATCTTCCTATTTCATTCCTTACTTCCAGTCCATATTCACCCACTATGTTTCCTTCTCTTCTTTTCCCTACAACCGAATTCCATTCCCCCATGAGTATAAATTTTCGTCTCCCGTAACTATCTGAATAACTTCTTTTATCGCATCGTGCATTTCTTCAGTCTCTTCATCATCTGCGGAACTAGATGGCACATAAACTTGTACTACTATGGTAGGCGTGGCTTCGTGTCTATCTTGGATACAATAATGCGTGCACTATGCTGTTCGTAGTAGCCTGTCCGCGCTTCTATATTTTTATTCATTATTAAACCTACTCCTGCGTTACCCATATCTGATTTTGTATTTATAACCCTGTATTCACCTTGTTCCTCCTGCCACCGAACTTCACCAGTTCGCACTATACCTAACTTTCACCTATCCATTTCACTTTTTAATTTTTCTAACCTACCAGCGCGATTAAGTAATGTGACAGTCGACGATCCGATCCGTAGAACGCCACTTTTATTTCTCCTGATAACGACGTCCTGCTGAGTAGTCTCCTCCCGGAGATCCGAATGGATGACTATTTTACCTTCGGAACATTTTACCCAAGAAGACGGCATCACCATTCAACCATAACAGTAAAGCCAGGTGCCCTCGGGAATAATTACGGCTGTAGTTTGCCCTTGTTTTCAGCCGTTCGCAGTACCAGCACAGCAAGGCCTTTCTGGTGATGTTACAAGGCCAGATCAGTCGATCACCCAAGCTGTTTTAACTACTGAGAAGGCTGCTGCACCTCTTCAGGAATCACGAGTTTGTCTGGCCTCTCAACAGATACCCCGTTGTGGTTGCACCTACGGTACGGCTATCTGTGTCACTGAGGCACGCAAACCTCCCCGCCAACGGCAAGGTCCACGGTTCGTATTTATGATGAATAATCTGCTTGTTCGCAATAGATCCAGAGGAATTGCTTTACTGCATGTCACTTATAAAATCATTTCGATTTGTCTGTTAGACAAATTGATCCCAATAACTGAAGAATTGATTGTAGACTATCAATGCGGTTTCCACAGAAATAGATTCTCCATATGGCATTTATTCACTCTAAGACAAATTACAAAACGCCACATGTGTTTGGAATTATTGACCTGACTCAGAAAATTAAGTAGGAGACAAATTACTGCGCGCAAACGGATTAGATAAAGCAGAGAAAAGTTAAGAGCCTAGCTACGGATCCTTAAGTGGACAATTGCTTGATATTGAAGACGAGATTAATTAAAAGCGTCGCCGGCCATTGTGGCCGAGCGGTTCTAGGCACTTCAGTCCGGAACCGCGCGACTGCTACGGTCGTAGGTTCGAATCCCGCCGCGGGCATGGATGTGTGTGATGTCCTTAGGTTAGTTAGGTTTAATTAGTTCTAAGTTGTAGGGGACTGATGACCTCAGATGTTAAGTCCCATATTGCTCAGAGCCATTTGAACCGTTTTGAACCTTAGTTGTTAAGCCTCATAGTGCATAGAGCCATTTGAACCAATTAAAGGCGTCAACACTAAGAAGTTTGAAGTAAATACATTAATTTATTAAAATAAAAAAACTAACATGAGATGCTAGACAATGCTAAGTTGGTATTACAAAACTGCGCTACATTGGTTCCAAGTGCCCCTGCTGGTTCCCAGAGTTACTTGAAAGGTTTGAGAACGTGCCCTTCAGACGCAACGCACACTCTGAAATTACATGCAAGTTTCTAACAAAACAAACGTAGTGGCTCTCTTTTCCTCACTGTTATGCTGAGAAACACATGCCTCTACCAATGCACTGGTGCAAGTACGACAGATAACTGCAATGCTCTGAGTAAAGTCTGAACAAGGAATATCCTAAGGTTCCAGTGCCGTTAATAATACTAACCGTAAATTATCGTCGTGGGACATGCAGAGTGGAGCCATCATGATTGGGTCTCTGAAATACAGAGGGTCATGCTTCTGCCAGCATTAACAATGGAACCTCTGATCGGCTGTTCGAGTGGAGACCGCACACCACGGAAGCCCCTTCATCATCAAGACCCATGCGAACTCTTGATTTTCCATCTGAATCGTGCAGTCTGTTCCTTCCTTCCAGCCAAGCAAAACATGCCTTCCAGTTGTTCAACAACTCTCAGTTCACCAACCCTGTAATTGTTTCTTCTACAAAAATTCCGCCAAGAAAAATGCATTGCGTTAAAACTCCAATAACTTTTCGATCGACACCTCTTTCCCAAAAAAACTTCTCGATATTCTCTGTCTTCCTGACATCACAAACATTTTTACTGATTTCGTGTTTCCACGATCAACAGCTAACCTTGCATCAGTGGTCCTAAGAATGAAAAAATCGGCACTCGAGGCTAGGCTCTTATTTTTCAGCATCCCTTAGTTCTGTTGGAAGGCCTGAGATCGTTTTGTACGGAAGGCACTATTCTTTCATGACTGAGCACAGCTCTGGCAGTCTTAAAAGTTCATTCTCAGTGCACTGTTCGGCCGCTACGCTGGAGACGTGTCGTAAACATATAATTGGATCGGCCCCCAGAGACTCGGACAGAAACGCAGCTTTCCCAGTGACAACACGTCGTGCCACCTGACCTGTTTTCTGCAATGCCAGAGGACCTGCTGGTTTTTCGGGACTGTTTCCTCTTTGCATCAGACATTTCCTTACCTGTCACAAATCGAGTATGAACTCTGTCCCCATGCGCTCTCACGAAGCAATGAAAAAGAAGAACTGCACCTTGCGAAATGTACAGTAGTTAAGGTATGAAGTTAATTAGAGTTCAGTACATGTACTCACGGCTTTTCTAAGCTATTATTGTAATGTTCCACCCTCTGATTATCATCTCAGTTGAATATAAGACAATCCTAAGATGATAAGAATTGGAAGTGCAAAAGATGATATTAGCTTAAACTGCTTGGGATTCGCTGATGATCTTGCACTCCTAGTCAACACCGTTCAAGAAGCCAGACAACAACTGAAATCGCTACAAGAAATAGCAGAGAAAGTAGGCCTTAGAATATAATTTGAAAAAACGGAGATTATGCTAACTGATCCACCACTTGCAAACAAAATTACAATAGGAGAACAGGAAATCAAAATTTTTGATAAATTTAAATATTTAGGTGAAATAATAACATACAATCTAAATGAGAAGCCATCAAGGCAGAGTAGAATAAAAAAAACTGAATTACGCAAATTACGTCACCAAAACTACATACAACAAAAATTAAAACACTATAAAACAGTTACGCAACCAGAAATAACGTATACAGCTGAAACTATCATGAAAACAGCTAATACAGCAGAAATTGACAGAATACTAAAAATAGAAAGAAGAATAAACACTATAAAATAAATGGACATTGGCGAATAGCATTATATTGTATAAGAAAATAGAACCAGTCATGTGCACGATCAGGAAGAAACGCATCTCATTCTTTGGACATATGATGAGAACTACAGAAAACAGAATTAGAAAAAAATAATCCAAAAATTGTGGAATAGCAAGAGCGACATTAAATGGATCACAGAATTAAGGAAGATATAAAAGTACTCCAAATTACAGTAGATGACCTAAAAAACAAGACAGAGAAAACCAGTATACGGCAAGACCCGCAAACCAGACTACAAATGAAAATAAATAAAAGGAGTACAGGAAGGGTGGTATCAGATGAAGAAAGAAAGAAAATATCTGGAAGAATGAAGAAATATTCGGCAGACATAAGAACAAAACACTTTTCATATAAGAATAGACTCTAGTCAAAAATACAAAGTTGTAAACAAGTTGTTACACAGGGATACAACTTGTCTCAACAATAACTTAATATGATATTTAGGTAACATAATTATTATTATTATGAATTTCCACATCTTTTTAGTTATTTTGAAAAGCGACAAAGCCAACTGGCGTGACCCTTTGCGCTTGATTATTATTATTATTACTATTATTTATTTTATGGCCTTCATTGGACCACTCTAGTCAAAAATACAAAGTTGTAAAGAAGTTGTTACAGAGGGATACAACTTGTCTCAACAATAACTTAATATGATATTTAGGTAATATAATTATTACCTAAATATCGTATTAAGTTATTGTAATAATAATAATTAAGGCCAAAGGGTCACGCCAGTTGGCTTTGCCGCTTTTCAAAATAACTAAAAAGATGTGGAAATTCATTGCAGACGTCCACATGTTATTTCTAGATTTCAGAAACGTCTATGATAGTGAACACTGACAGCGCTCCTACATATAATGAGGGAATCTGAAATACTGTCAAGCCTAAGCGGATTTGTGAAAATGTGTCTAGATAAAACTTACTGTCGTATAAAGACACCTGTAAGAGATACTGAAAATTTTAATGTGTAAACCGAACTGAGACAAGAAGACGTCATTTCACCTACTTTATTTAATCTCGTCTTAGAGAAGGCTAATAGACTATTCAGTAAATCTAATCCACAAGAGAAAAAATTAAGAAGCGAACCTTACTAGAATTGCCTACGCATATTATGTAGCATTAATAAGTATTCCAAAACTGAACTAATAAAAATGTTTTCAAATTATTACAAAATCACTGAGAAAGTAGGATTACGTCTTAATGAAGAAAGGACATAAGTAAGAAAATACGAACCGATACATGTTTGGTTGTGGATGGGTTCACTTCAACTGTTTAAGAAGTCTTTCCAGAACAACAATAGAAACAAAAGTCAGTTGAGCAGGGAACAAAATACTTTTTAGTTTTATCAGAATTTTAAAGAAATGGTCACTTAGTAGTAAATTCAAAATCCACTTGCATCAATGAAGTGTTGTACTGGTGACATAAGTATATGTGAAGCATTAATACTTAAAAATAAAGATGAAGGGAAACTGTCAATATTCGAAAGAACAGTGCAAAGAAAATTCTTTGGAGTGATATATGATGCAAATAACGTGGAATCGAAGATAAGAAAAGTTAAAAAACCACCGTAAAATCGTCAAAATACTAAAGAAGATAAGGTTGAACTGGGCAGCCCAAACAGCAAGAATGGTTGACCCGAACTGATTCTGAAACATATTTCTTGATTCCCGTTATTTGCCAACGTATTTATCCGATAGCGGTTGTATTAATTCCCATTAGTTGTCGTCTTATATTTCCAGAGCGCACGTATCGACTCCCGTAAGCTATCAACATTTCCCTTCCCATTTTACACAGACTTAGGATTGTCTACATGCAGTGGGTATCGTTAAAAATGTTTGGCTTTTGTTTATATTCTGGTAAAGTAATACAGTAATACAGTACTATCAAAGTTGATGTTGTCAAGAATAATTAATAAAATTATGGAGGTGGGAGAAGCTTGCAGTGGATGTTATGTAAGATATTTATTCTGGTACTGGTTGAATTGGACAGCTTTTCCATTCGTTCTTTTATCTAGATTTGTTTGTCCCGCATTATTTTGGGAAATAATTTTCTTCTCACTTCTCATGCTTAAGTTTCAGTTTGTACACCCTTTAAATGTCTCTAATAGATGGAATACGTTAAGATGTGAAGAGTAAAACTGGGTGTTCGCCTTTAGAGTGGAATGCCTCACACCAGTTAGAAGTCCGTTCAGAACACTACTGAAATCGTTCCACATAATGGGTGGAAACTAGCTACCTGCAAGAATATAGTATGACGTAAACAATCAAGAAAGTGAACGAGATGGTCATTGTTTGCTTTGTGGAACAGTAGGTCTTCGACGAAGCAATCTTCAATTTCGTCAGTGGGCAGGACAGGCAATACAAACAAAGTTTTCAAAAGTCTTCCGATTTCAGATTTCTTTTATATAAAATCATTTGCTACGCAAAATACTTACCAGTTCTCCTCGTGCGCTTGTATCTGTCAACATAATCGACGAGACACTTACAGAAACAGTATTTACAACCGTCTGTCACCAACAGCTTCTTGACATTTTCTCTTCTTGTCATTATGTCAGCCTTTATCGCAGTGCACTGGATGCTTACAAGCCTGAACGACCCTCCGCGCGGAGGTGGAATAGAGTAGCAAAGCCACGCCATCCAAACGTTAGCTGAATCAACATGAATGTTATTGTTCCGCGAAGTTACCGTAGATGGGAATCATGCCCTTCGCTATTCGACCGCAGGCGGACGCAAAACCACAGTAGCGGCAAGAATGATGGACATCAGACTACGTAGAAAACCATTCAGAACAATAGCTGGAACGAGAGGAGGAGGAAGACCAAGAATCAGATGGCGAGATAATATCCGCTAGGACATAGCCAGGATGAACACCAAAACCAAATGCACAAATAGTGCACTCGACAGAAAGAAATGGAAGACGCTCGTATAGCAGGCGATAGTAGATCAGGCTCTCGCAACATGTAAAGCCAGTGAGTCAAATGTGCATTTTTACTCACTTTCTTGTTTACATTTGGTCATAGATTTTGTTCTGTTTTGCGCTTACAACATAATGGTGTATTCATTATCTAGAATGATTGCTATGCATTACATGTACTCGTAAGGGCTAGCAGATGGGAATGCGGGCTCCACTAACTGGTTTATTTGAGAACAGAATTTCAGGTGGTTGGAGACCACTTGATGTACGAATACCTAGAGTTGACGAACAGGTTTTTCGTACTGTGTGTGAAACTCTATGAACTACTACAATGAGAACTGCGAGGAGGGAAGCCGAAAACAAAATTAATATCTGGAATATTCTGCGTGAGAAGCTCCTGTACCCGCCTTTCATCCGACAGGTGCAAGGATTAGATGAAGTGATCTTTATGTCGAGAATTAGTTGTTAGGGCAGTGCGCTGTGTTTCAGTATTTCTTTTAATATATCTTGTTCACGTATGAGGCTGACTTTCCACGTGGTGGTATCTGCAATCATCATAACAAACAGGCCTGGGCGTATTAAAACTATAATGAAGACCGACAAGACAGATCTCGACAGAGATTCAGCTTCAGCGTGTGAGGTGGAATCTTTCATGGCCATCTCACTGACTCCTATTCTTTCCGCAATGTCTTAGTGCGCAAGCGTATCGCGGTTTGTCAAAATGAGTTAATTAATTTATTTGAAGATATCAATCGAAGAATGTGGAATTATGCACGATGATTCTCAACCTCTCTCCACGCGGATAGTTCGCCAGTATCTCGATTTACAATTTCTGGATAGGATGACTAGTCGAAAGGCAACGATTACGTGGCCTGCCCCATCTAGAGGTTGGACTGCAACGGACTTTCTTCCTTTACTGACATTTAAAATTCTTAATAGATTCAAAATCTACCCAATCTCGATGTTCTGCTGGGTCATATCAAAAATGTATTACACCAAGTACGAAACACATCACACACAAATCCTTTCATACATGTAAATGTGTTTCTCAAATGTATCATTTTTGGGCTATGAAACCATGAAAATAAATCTGTTATTTCTCCCTATCGAACGATTATAGAGCCCAAATTCATGCAAACTTTTCGTAGTGTTTTGATGTTAATAATAAATCCCCAAAGTTTCCAAAACCTGTTTTTATACACTTGCATAGTAGCGTTATCTCCACATCTCGGAGATATATACAGCAGTTCAACCTTTCCTTTAGTAGAAACAGATAAAGATAAATGATAATTAAATGGACACCATAGCTGCAAACAGGCGTTGATGTACTTCATTAGGGACATGTTGAAAATGTGTGCCCCGTCCGGGACTCGAATCCGGGATCTCCTGCTTACATGGCAGACGCTCTATCCATCTGAGCCGCCGAGCGCACAGAGGATAGCGTGACTGCAGGGACTTATCCCTTGCACCCTCCCCGTGCCGTCGGTGGCTCAGATGGATAGAGCGTCTGCCATGTAAGCAGGAGATCCCAGTTTCGAGTCCCGGTCGGGGCACACATTTTCAACATATCCCTAATGAAGTACATCAACGCCTGTTTGCAGCTAGGGTGTCCATTTAATTGTCATTTATTTCTAGCAAAGCTGCAGAGTCATCTACGGTAACTGTTCTTTCGGGAACAGATACTAACGTCATGTACGGATAAAAATGTAAAAGAAATTCATTAAAGCGACTAAATGCTAGTAAAGAAAGCTTCTCAGATCGCCTGACAGATCACTACTGGAAGCGTCAAACAGTATTTAAAAATATACTAAACTCTCCCAAAATCATTTTACAGACAGTTCTGTCTACTCACAAATGTGATAAAAACAACCCTCTGCGACAGCGCAGATCTAGACACGCCAAGAAAGGAGTACCTGTTATCTAATTTATTCTCTTGTGTTTTATATTCTTTGGAAGATGAATAATTTTATTATGTTCATTAGTAAATGACATCAGCAAGACGTGTATTTCAAATCCTTTATTAATTTAAGAGCACCCTGAGATATGCCGTCTGCATGAATTATACATCTCTTATAACCAACTCTCACCAGCAATTGTGTTGGTGAGCCTTCTTTGTAGTTTTACTCATGATATGGGATTATTGTTTTTATGATTTCAACAGCACATTTCCCATATGGAAATTTTGAGATCTGTCTCTATTTTTCGTAATGGATTAATGGTAAATAACAATTAATAATACCTAGATCGCTGTTGGTTTCATGTACTTAGTGTGATGTGTTAAACAAATCGTTCTGGATAGTGTGCTTCAATAAATGCCGTAAATTATCCTCTGAGTCGCACCGCTCGGTGTTAACTCGCAGCATCTAGCGTTGTGTTTAACAAAGCTCGTATACAATAGTAGTAGGACAAGAGCGGCATCAGCGTAAACTTTTCGTGTGGGTTGCCTACATTCAGGGGCAAGTATACATTCAGGGGCTTTTGATTGACAGGTCCTTCACCTATTCTTTTGCTAAGCACAATATAATCCTCTGGGGATAATCCATCCTTCTTAAACAACTCCCTCTCACCCCTCCTCCTCCTCCAACTCCCACACCTAGGATCTCCCCTCACTGATACAAGCACACTTTTGATATCAATTTGATTGACTATTTAATTAAGGAAACATGTAATTACAGAGTCACAGACAGCTTAAACATGCCTGAATACTTTCTCATGTCTTGCCACCTGTACAGGCTGCCTAGGATTGGTCCATGCCAGAGGGACTTCGCCACACCACTGTCGGCTGTCGGTGACTTCACGGCCCCATGAGGTACCGTGATGATCGCTGAACAAAAGCTACAATGGCGACGTCCTCTGCCATGTCAAGTGGTCACGTCCTGTTTCTGCATTCATGAACCACCGTGTTAGATACCAGCGCATGCCAGATGCCGTCCATCAAAAGCAACTGCCTGAATGGGAAACGGTGCAGAACTACTGCTGAAATTAATAAATTATTAATTTCCGGTCACATGAGCGGGATTAGGGGATATAAGGCAAAAGCAGCAGCTTTTTCACATGCACATATAAATTGACGATGTCACAAAATTAGTAGCTGGCTGATTTGAAGTATACTTTTAAAAAAAAAGGTAACTGCATAGAAAGAAAGAGAGAGAGAGAGGGAGGAGAGCTGTAGATTGCTTTACAGGTGAACTAGGAACTAGCATGGGATGTTTCATTCCACCATGGACTCTAAACTGCCTCAGCCTTCCTGGCGCACTTTCTTGCGGTATACTTCATGAACTGCTTCACGTGTTATTAAATCTGGTGCGGATTATTACATCTTGAAGATACCACAAATGTTGCTTCAGAAGATGTACTATGAGAAATATTAATCAAATCGTTAATATAGCGTTTAACCAATTTACTTCACATAGTTTAAAACTACTCGAAATAAAGAAAGGCCGACACTGCACGGTAGTTTGTGTGCATAAACAATTGTGCTATGTTTTTCAAGAGAAATTTCGCTAAATAATCTCATTCTAGTCTTATTTGACCAACATCATTATGGAGCTTCCGACCACAACAGGTCTGCTAAGTGTATTTCCTTTTTTAAAGATACTATAGAATTCCTAAGGTGACTGGTTCTCTCAGCTACACCAGAACGAAGAAGGAGCTAGGAAAAGGTCTATTGCATGATAGGATAGTAACGACAACAAATGCCACTGCGTTGCATTGGGAAACACGATCCATTCATGGCTAGATCCCTGAGATCTCTGAAAACACTCTTACATCGCATGCACTCACCTTCTGGTTGACCTCACACTTCGCACCGTGCCGCAGTACAGCACCAACACTCAGCGACCGGAGAAAACTACTACCGTAAATGCAGCCCAGGGCCGCCGCTGCAGCAGCTGCGGAAGAGTGTGTCAGTCAGAGACAGACTGCCAGCCATGGGTGGCGCTCCCCAGGAGGGCCTGAGTGGTAGGAACTCGAATGCCGTCAACAGTACCAGTGCCAACATTTCTCATATTGAATCTTCTCAAGTTTCCATGGAGAATACTGGTGATACATACAGTCATGAAACTGGCTCAATGCAAGTTGTGTATTAGCTCACTATTCACCCTTCCTGAGGAAGCTGTGAAGCAAAACATCATAAACTGCAGCAGACCAGAAGCTTTCTCAGACTCACCGAACTGGTATACAAAGGGTGAACCAGCCCCAGCCCAGAACAAAGGCGTTCGCTGAGATAGTGTTTCTGGTCCTGACCTGCCTGTTTGCTGTCAATGCTTTCTACAGCAATAACCATCCTCACAAGAATATTGGGAACCAGGCACTTATTTTAATTACAACAGAATATTACGACTGGATATGCTTATCCATTACGGATATTTTAGAAGCGTGACTGTAGATTGAATTTATATAAGTTATACAAAACTGTAACTAGTCACTTTTTTGAATACTTATGTTTTATTCCATGAACCAGTTTCCGAACTTTTTCAGGTTCATCTTCAGATGGTTTCAGGAAGTTACATCATTATTTGCTAGCATAATGACAAAAAGATGGAACACACTTTAATGTATCGCCATGACTATAGCTTATCTGTCGATGTGGATGTAAATTTAGTTTTTTACTTACTGCGACAATAAAGGCGGATTTTTGCGACATCTGGCTGTATTACACGTAATATACAAATAGAAATAAGATATCAGATTACCTGGAGTTTGTTCTTGTAGTAATTTATTTATTTATTTTATTATGTGCTCTCATGTTACCGCAGGGTTGATTAAAATATTTGCCCCTATACTGACTGTAATACATGTAAAGAAGAACAAATTACATATTACATCTCTGTGCAAAGTAGGTCTATGCCATATCTTTCTGTCAAGATCTTTGTTACAAGCAACATTGTAAAGCGCTTGCTGGATGTTGGAAAACTCTCGCTGTCAGAGTGTAAATTATTATACACTCCTGGAAATGGAAAAAGGAACACATTGACACCGGTCTGTCAGACCCACCATACTTGCTCCGGACACTGCCACAGGGCTCTACAAGCAATGATCACACGCACGGCACAGCGGACACACCAGGAACCGCGGTGTTGGCCGTCGAATGGCGCTAGCTGCGCAGCATTTGTGCACCGCCGCCGTCAGTGTCAGCCAGTTTGCCGTGGCATACGGAGCTCCATCGCAGTCTTTGACACTGGTAGCATGCCGCGACAGCGTGGACGTGAACCGTATGTGCAGTTGACGGACTTTGAGCGAGGGCGTATAGTGGGCATGCGGGAGGCCGGGTGGACGTACCGCCGAATTGCTCAACACGTGGGGCGTGAGGTCTCCACAGTACGTCGATGTTATCGCCAGTGGTCGGCGGAAGGTGCACGTGCCCGTCGACCTGGGACCGGACCGCAGCGACGCACGGATGCACGCCAAGACAGTAGGATCCTACACAGTGACGTAGGGGACCGCACCGCCACTTCCCAGCAAATTAGGGACACTGTTGCTCCTGGGGTATCGGCGAGGACCATTCGCAACCGTCTCCATGAAGCTGGGCTACGGTCCCGCACACCGTTAGGCCGTCTTCCGCTCACGCCCCAACATCGTGCAGCCCGCCTCCAGTGGTGTCGCGACAGGCGTGAATGGAGGGACGAATGGAGACGTGTCTTCTTCAGCGATGAGAGTCGCTTCTGCCTTGGTGCCAATGATGGTCGTATGCGTGTTTGGCGCCGTGCAGGTGAGCGCCACAATCAGGACTGCATATGACCGAGGCACACAGGGCCAACACCCGGCATCTTGGTGTGGGGAGCGATCTCCTACACTGGCCGTACACCTCTGGTGATCGTCGAGGGGACACTGAATAGTGCACGATACATCCAAACCGTCATTGGGCCTATCGTTCTACCATTCCTAGACCGGCAAGGGAACTTGCTGTTCCAACAGGACAATGCACGTCCGCATGTATCCCGTGCCACCCAACGTGCTCTAGAAGGTGTAAGTCAACTAGCCTGGCCATCAAGATCTCCGGATCTGTCCCCCATTGAGCATGTTTGGGACTGGATGAAGCGTCGTCTCACGCGGTCTGCACGTCCGGCACGAACGCTGGTCCAACTGAGGCGCCAGGCGGAAATGGCATGGCAAGCCGTTCCACAGGACTACATCCAGCATCTCTACGATCGTCTCCATGGGAGAATAGCAGCCTGCATTGCTGCGAAAGGTGGATATACACTGTACTAGTGCCGACATTGTGCATGCTCTGTTGCCTGTGTCTATGTGCCTGTGGTTCTGTCAGTGTGATCATGTGATGTATCTGACCCCAGGAATGTGTCAATAAAGTTTCCCCTCCCTGGGACAATGAATTCACGGTGTTCTTATTTCAATTTCCAGGAGTGTAGTTTGTCTGGAAGTGTGTGTAGTTATATTAAAACTGGACATCAAAATTGAGGCAGACAGATGGACGCTAACCGAAAAAGCCGTCTATACTGTCGCATATCGACAGATAAGCTACAGTCATGGCGATGCATTAAAGTGTGTTCCATCTTTTTGTCATAGAGCCAGCATCCAGCATTATGCTAGCAATAATGATGTAACTTCCTGAAATCATCTGAAGATGAACCTGAAAAGGTTCGAAAACCGGTTCATGCAATAAAACATAATTATTCAAAAAAAGTGACTGGTTGCATTTTTGTATAACTTATTTACATTCCGACTGGTGCTGCAGTCGGACACCGAACAATGTATGGAATTGTCTCCTCTTGATAACTATAGTCCTGGAAGAATGTCAGGTTGACGTATCAATATCTGTCGCACACATAACTTTCCAGTCAAAATCTTCGAACCCCTCACAGTCATCGATAAGTTAAATCTACACCTCAATTACGACCGGACAAAGCCATTTGCTTTGCGCATCCTGGAACGTAAGCCATAGTAACTTTACACTGAAACATATACACATTTTAAAAAAGTAATGCATGTATTGTTTATATGTGTATGATACCTGAAAAAATTATGGTATGCCCACAATCAGACCGGCTAGGTGTCTCGATTCTTCTCCTTTCTAGAAATTTATTTGACGTATAAGTCTTCCAGTTAGCACTTCCAGAAGGTGCTGCATCCTGCCAAGACTCTCCCAAACAAATGTTCTAAAGCACAAGATCCAGCAGTGTGTGATAATCAACAGCACTCCTGTGGGCAAAAGGTTGGAAAGGCATCATCAGTATGGGTTTAATAAACATCGCAGTTTATAGACCAACAAAGTACAGAAAAAGCCTCAAATTGACCTCAGTGGGGCTACCGGTATTGCAAAGGATCGCCGGCACCGGGCAAGCACAGATGAAAACTCACAAATGTGACAGAGCATATTTACAAAATTTTCAATAATGAAGGGTTGCCTGTTCTGAGTCATAAAGCTGAGCGAAATACGTTAAATTGGTCACTTTTAATTACTCTAGTTTATTTAATTGATATACAATATACAGTATAGTCTAAGACCAATGGTTCTAGAAAAAGAAACAGAATTTGTTGGAAGTATGTATAATACGAAAGAGCTAGCTTTAACCTAAAAATCATGGGTTCTTAACTATCCATGAAAAGCTCAAATAGTCACTAACTGGGTGCCTAACACCAGTAAATTAATTATTAAGCAAAATTCTTCACAAAGAAGATCGTTTTATCAAACTAGTTATTTATGAGCAGTTTAAACTAGTAACAAGGAACACTGCTAGCGGACGAGCAAGTGGTGAACCAATAGGTCTGAGCAGCTCACAAATGCAATTAAAGGAAACTGCTGAATACTAATTCCTACTCCGAATTAATACAAATGTGACAAGGATTTCGACATAAAGGACGATGAAGTTGCGAACCGCTCAGAACTTAAAAGGACTGCACTGCTGCAAAATTGCGACATTTACTCAAACAGTAAACTCGCCCAAAGTTGCAGACCAGAGTCTTGACGATCGAAAATGGGCCCTATGGGACACACAGGCCACTGTTTGCCCGTTTCCGTAAGCACAGTCACTCCCTCCAGAACACAGCGTCCTCGAGGGATGTCTCTGTCACGATTACCAGCCTGACAGCCCAGAATTTCCCTTTGTAGCACTAATTGCAGAGAGGAAACTGCTAAAATTCTTGAACAGTGCCCGTTGTGTTGTCCCCAGTTGTCTAAAGGCTGGCACGCTGATTGCTATCTCACCGTTCACTGGCTAAAACAAAGATAGTGATGGGCGACTGTTGCTCCCAGGCTACGATAAGTTCTCACACGGTGGAAGTACAAAATGGCGGTGTCGCGTACTTTAGTGCCCCGCAGTGTAGCCGCGTCCTAATATTATCGGCCGACCAGTGTGGCCGAGCGGTTCTAGACCCTACAGTCTGAAACCGCGCGACGGCTACGGTCGCAGGTTCGAATCTTGCCTCGGGCATGGGTGTGTGTGATGTCCTTAGGTTAGTTAGGTTTCCGTAGTTCTACCTTCTAGGGGACTGATAACCTCAGAAGTTAAGTCCCATAGTGTTCCGAGTAATTTCAATCATTTGAATATTGTCGACGCCATAGAGCTGCTACTGCCACAGCTCTCGCAGTGGAGTTGAGACACGATGCGCGATGACTAGGTCCCCGTTGGTGAACGGGAGACAGAAATGCGAACTCGTACGATGGATGCTTCTTCTGATTTAAGGTTGAATGATGCGAACTCGTACGATGGATGCTTCTTCTGATTTAAGATTGAATGATTCAATGCCCGGATATGTAGTAGTTATTAAATCGTATCTCATCCGCATATTACACACCACCATTTGCGAGGAAACATTGTAATTATCAGTGTCTTCTCGTACGTTGTTGGCTCGTTGCTATGGAGTTGTTGAACCTCTATGAAGCGAGATCCACATATACTCTTTGATCACGTCTGAGTGAACCTACACTGTAATGTTAAAAAAATGTTCAAAAGTTCTGTTTTCAATTAATGAAGTAGGTATTTTAACAGTAAGATTAAATTGTACCTGCTGAACAGTCGTTGGTTAACTATCATTGGTTAAATCACTTAATAATGTAGTCCACGCTTGATATTCCACTTGGAACGAACAGTTTATTGTTCCTTGGCCACTAAATACCTTATAACTTTCACACCATACGCACACGCAGTTGGTTGGTAAAGTCAGTTCTATCAAAATTAAGTTTCTTGACAATTACGACAACTTGACTCTTCAGAGTAATTGTATTATCTTCGTGAAGTCGTGTAATTGTGTCCTACTCGAGACTATTTGAGTGTACTCCTTTGATATACTATTCACTCTTCTTTTAGTTCCAACTATTTGAAAATCAAGTCCAATATTCATTAGTTTCGTCAATAAAGTTCAATTAACCTGTTATGCACGGTTAAAAGCGTCTATCAGTTCCTGTCTCTGCTTAGAAAATCAGTTTCCGAAGTTCGTGAATCACCTCACGCAAGAAACACTTCTGAACGCAAAACAATCTCGTCGCGTTCCGTAACCTCAATAACTAAGACAAGAATCGTTCTCTCTCGTCTTTACAGGACGAGAGCCAGTGAGAGTATTGTAGGCACACTGAATTTCTTCGTTGCGCTTACAGCTCTTTTCCACATAAAAGTTACCTCTGACTAACATCACCTTGGACTTAGCTTTCAAGAAATTAATTGCAATTTCACTTGGATATTTGTCCATTAATTAAATCTTAGGTTTCTTCCTCCTCTTTTCATAACAAAAACTCTCAGTGATGTATAATGCTGTTGTTATCTACATCTACATCTACATGATTACTCTGCAATTCGCATTTAAGTGCTTGGCAGAGGGTTCGTCGAACCATAATCATACTATCTCCTACCATTCCACTCCCGAACAGCGCGCGGGAAAAACGAACACCCAAACGTTTCTGTTCGAGCTCTGATTTCTCTTATTTTATTTTGATGATCATTCCTACCTATGTAGGTTGGGCTCAACAAAATATTTTCGCATTTGGAAGAGAAAGTTGGTGACCGAAATTTCTTAAATAGATCTCGCCGCGACGAAAAACGCATTTGCTTTAATGACTTCCATCTCAACTCCCGTATCATATCTGCCACACTCTCTCCCCTATTACGTGATAATACAAAACGAGCTGCCCTTTTTTGCACCCTTTCGATGTCCTCCGTCAATCCCACCTGGTAAGGATCTCACACCGCGCAGCAATATCTAACAGAGGACGTACGAGTGTAGTGTAAGCTGTCTCTTTAGTGGACTTGCATCTTCAAAGCGTCGTGCCAATGAAACGCAACCTTTGGCTCGCCTTCCCCACAATATTATTGATGTGGTCTTTCCAACTGAAGTTTTTCTAATTTTTACACCTAAGTACTTGGTTGAATTGACAGCCATGAGAATTGTACTATTTATCGAGTAATCGAATTCCAACGGATTTCTTTTGGAACTCATGTGGATCACCTCAAACTTTTCATTATTAAGCGTCAACTGCCACCAGCCACATCATACAGCAATCTTTTCTAAATCGCTTTGCAACTGATACTGGTCTTCGGATGACATTACTAGACGATAAATTACAGCATGGACTGCGAACAACCTAAGAGAATTGCTCAGATTGTCACCCAGGTCATTTATATAGATCAGAAAAAGCAGAGGTCCCAGGACGCTTCCCTGGGTAACACCCGATATCACTTCAGTTTTACTCGATGATTTGCCGTTATCAAAACGTCTTGGTATTAGCTTATCGGCAAAGATGTCGTATTTGCCAAGATAACTCTTCCCTACTTCTTATTATAATGTTCGGTCTTAATTGACTTTAAGGGAGTCGTTGGGGTGTTATAGCAGGGAGAGCAGATGCATCAAATTTGCGAACACTTCTGCGACTCAACGGAACATCCTGACTTTAAGAAGCGCGCTCTGTCCTGCTGACAGCCGCACGGGGTAGCCGCGCATTCTGGGGAGCCCTGCCACGGTTCGTGCGGCTCCTCCCTGTAGGACGTTCGAGTCCTGCTTCGGGTATGGGTGTGTGTTGTCGTTAGCATAAGTTAATTTAAGTTAGATTAATTAGTGTGTAAACCTAGTGACCGATCATCTTAGCAGTTTGGTCCCTTATGACCTTGCCACAAATTTCCAGTTTTTTTTCCTTCTGAAAACAAGAACGATCGGCGGTATCATGTGAGTCCTGGGAAGTTCGAGACCGTTGAGAAACTTAGGGAACGAGCCGTGTGTTCCGAAGCGACTGGCCCTTCCAGGCAGGCTGCTGACTTGCTTGAGCTGTCTCACACTGGAGAAAACGTTGTGACTTGGCTCCAGCAGTCATGGCTCCAACAGTCACTACACGTGTCTGCTCTCCCAGCACAGTTAAGAAAACACACATATTTTCAGACAGAATACAGATCGCATAACATGGAGGAAGAAGCCTGGAGATACTGACAGGTTTTTAGATAGATTATATAATCGTAAGACAGAGATTTAGGAAGCCGGTTTTAAATTGTAAGACATTTCCAGGGGCAGATGTGGACTCCGACCACAATCTATTGGCTATGACCTGTAGATTAAAACTGAAGAAACTGCAAAATGTTGGGAATTTAAGGAGATGGGACCTGGATAAACTGACTAAACCAGAGGTTGTACAGAGTTTCAGGGAGAGCATAAGGGAACAATTGACAGGAAAGGGGGAAAGAAATACAGTAGAAGAAGAATGGGTAGCTTTGGGGGATTAAGTAGTGAAGGCAGCAGAGGATCAAGGAGGTAAAAAGACGAGGGGTAGTATAAATCCTTGGCTAAAAGAATATATATTTAATTTCATTGATGAAAGGAGCAAATATAAAAATGCAGTAAATGAAGCATGCAAAAAGGAATACAAACGTCTCAAAAATGAGATTGACAGAAAGTGCAAAATGGCTAAGCAGGTATGGCTAGAGGATAAATGTAAGGATGTAGAAGCTTCCAGAATGAGATTTTCACTCTACAGCGGAGTGTGCGCTGATATGAAACTTTCTGGCAGATTAAAACTGCGTGCCCAACCGAGACTCGAACTCGGGACCTTTGCCTTCCGCGGGCAAGTGGTCTACCATCTGAGCTACCGAAGCACGATTCTGGAAGCATCCCCCAGGCTGTGGCTAAGCCATGTCTCCGCAATATCCTTTCTTTCAGGAGTGCTAGTCCTGCAAGGTCCGCAGGAGAGCTTCTGTAAAGTTTGGAAGGTAGGAGACGGATACTGCCAGAAGTAAAGCTGTGAGTACCGGGCGTGAGTCGTGCTTCGGTAGCTCATATGGTAGAGCACTTGCCCGCGAAAGGCAAAGGTCCCGAGTTCGAGTCTCATCCGGCACACAGTTTTAATCTGCCAGAAAGTTTCATATCAGCGCACACTCCGCTGCAGAGTGAAAATCTCATTCTGGAAACATCCCCCAGGCTGTGGCTAAGCCATGTCTCCACAATATCCTTTCTTTCAGGAGTGCTAGTCCTACAAGGTTCGCAGGAGAGCTTCTGTAAAGTTTGGAAGGTAGAAGACGGATATTGGCAGAAGTAAAGCTGTGAGTACCGGGCGTAAGTCGTGCTTCGGTAGCTCAGATGGTAGAGCACTTGCCCGCGAAAGGCAAAGGTCCCGAGTTCGAGTCTCGGTCGGGCACACAGTTTTAATCTGCCAGGAAGTTTCATGTAGAAGCTTATCTCACTAGGGGTAAGATAGATACTGCCTACAGGAAAATAAAAGAGACCTTTGGAGAAAAAAGAACCACTTGTATGAATATCTAGAGCTCAGATGGAAACCCAGTTCTAAGCAAAGAAGGGAAAGCAGAAAGGTGGAAGGAGTATATAGAGGGTCTATACAAGGGCGATGTACTTGAGGACAATATTATGGAAATGGAAGAGGATGTAGATGAAGATGAAATGGGACATATGATACTGCGTGAAGAGTTTGACAGAGCACTGAAAGACCTGAGTCGAAACAAGGCCCCCGGAGTAGACAACAGTCCTCTGGAACTACTGACGGCCTTGGGAGAGCCAGTCCTGACAAAATTGTACCATCTGGTGAGCAAGATAAATGAGACAGGCGAAATGCCCTCAGACTTCAAGAAGAATAAATAATTCCAATCCCAAAGAGAGCAGGTGTTGACAGATGTGAAAATTACCGAACTATCAGTTTAATAAGTCACAGCTGCAAAATACTAACGCGAATTCTATACAGACGAATAGAAAAAATTATAGAAGCCGACCTCGGAGAAGATCAGTTTCGATTCCGTAGAAATGTTGGAACACGTGACGCAATACTGACTTTACGACTTATCTTAGAGGAAAGATTAAGGAAAGGGAAACCTACGTTTCTAGCATTTGTAGACTTAGAGAAAACTTTTGACAATGTTGACTGGAAAACTCTCTTTCAAATTCTGAAGGTGGCAGGGGTAAAATGCAGGAAGCGAAAAGCTATTTACAATTTGTACAGAAACCAGATGGCAGTTATAAGAGTCGAGGGACGAAAGGGAAGCAGTGGTTGGGAAGGGAGTGAGACAGGGTTGTAGCCTCTCCCCGATGTTATTCAATCTGTATATTGAGCAAGCAGTGAAGGAAAGAAAAGAAAAATTCAGAGTAGGAATTAAAAGCAATGGAGAATAAATTAAGACTTTGAGGTTTGCCGATGACATTGTAATTCTGTCAGAGATTGCAAAGGACCTGGAAGAGCAGCTGAACGGAATGGACAGTGTCTTGAAAGTAGGATATAAGGTGAACATCAACAAAATCAAAACAAGGATAATGGAATGTAGTCGAATTAAGTTGGGTGATGCTGAAGGAATTCGATTAGGAAATGAGACACTTACAGTAGTAAAGGAGTTTTGCTATTTGCGGAGCAAAATAAATGATGATGGTCGAAGTAGAGAGGATATAAAATGTAGGCTGGCAATGGCAAGGAAAGCATTTCTGAGGTGAGAAATTTGTTAACATGGAGTATTTATTTAAGTGTCAGGAAGTCGTTTCTGAAAGTGTTTGTATGGAGTGTAGCCATGTATGGAAGTGAAACATGGAGGATAAATAGTTTGGACAAGAATTTTGTAGCACAACTAGACTAGAAGAAGGGATCGGTTGGTAGGACATGTTCTGAGGTGTCGAGGGATCACCAATTTGGTATTGGAGGGCAGCGTGGAGGGTAAAAATCGTAGAGGGAGTCCAAGAGATGAATACACTAAACAGATACAGAAGGATGTAGGTTGCAGTAGGTAGTGGGAGATGAAGAAGCTTGCACAGGATACAGTAGCAAGCAGAGCTGCATCAAATTAGTCTCAGGACTGAAAACCACAACAACAACAACAGGGACTTGAAGCAGACAAGTTACTTTAGGTATCCTCGTCCCGCCATCCAGACGTAAGATTTTCATGTATCATCCAAATCGTTAAAGGGGAATTGCTGGGCCGATTCGTTTTAAAGACAATGCCGGTTTAGTTTAACAAGATTTCCTTGTGCTTCGTGTCTATAATCTTGTGCACGGCACGTTACACCATAATCTTCCTTCATCCCTGAGTTTCTCATAAAAGAAAGGCTTGTTCACCACGAATAATGTAGAAGCTGAGAGAGAGCCGACGTCTGCGGAAAGCGAGCAAAGGGTTAAAAAGCGGATGCTGTTTACCAGGATTACACGCCTCGTTCCAGCAGTATCTCCCGGAGCGCCGCCTGCAGGGGAAACTAATTGGCGCAGGTAGCCGGCCGGCGCGCAGCTGCAGGCAGGCACCAGTAGCAGCAGCAGCAGCAGCTGAACCGTGGCGCTGAATTTTGCAGCGGCCTTCCAGGCGTACAGATCGACCCGACCAGCGCGGCGCGGCTCATTCGGCGTTCATTAAACATTCGTCAGGGCCGACCGACGCGGCTCATTACGTCTCGAGGTGAGTGGCCGCGGCTCATTGTCATGCCGCTATTACTGCCGGCGGCGGGCGATGCACGTGTAACAAACAGAGACGCGTTCTTTTGTGCGCCGCTCACTTATAGCAAAAATAATTAAAATATGCTGCACCGTCCCAACTTTTTGCTAGCAACTCTGGACTTTACACAACGGTCCCGGGACGGCACACCGTTCCTCAACAGTGGCGTACTATACTTCGTGATTAAGTGTTAGGATGCAGAAAACATGCAGCGGAAGAGGATTGGCTGCATCGTCAAATCTGAAACTTGGTAAGTGGAGTCAGAGTAAATATCCTGGGGGCATTCAACAAGTAATTCAGTACTTTTTTTCTGAAAGCAGGCAGGTTTTCTTGAGGATTCCTATACACCATGTTATTACCGAGTCTGTTGGCTTCAAAGCCATATTTTAAACAAATCTCGTTCACTGCAGTGGACATACACCACCTTACTGGGACAACTTGTAAGCTCCCATGGTACCATTATACTGGTGAAAGTCGGAGCCAGCGTCTTGCTGCACCAGTAACCTCACCATCATCCACTTACTGAATCCCAAGGAGAGTATCCTTCGTTGGAGCAAACAGGTGGAAGTGGTAAGGTGCCAGATCCGGGCTGTAAGGTTGATGAGGAAGAGCAATCCAACGAAATTTTGTCTTCTCCTAGCTGGTGCACAGAACTGTGTGAAGCCCAGCATTGTCATGGAGAAGGACAAAAGTTCATCTGCATTTTTGTGGCTGACGAACACGCTGAAATCAATCTCACGAATGTAGCGCAATACACTCCAGAGTTGATCATTGCACCACTAGGAAGGGCATCAAACAGTATAACCCCTTCAGAGTCCCAGAAGACTGTCACTATGACTTTACCAGCTGGGTGTGCGACTTCGAAGTTTTCCTTCGTAGGAGAGACGTGTTGTGGCGTCACTGCATAGACTGCCGTTTTGTTCCTGGTTCGAAATGATGAACCCGTATTTCATCGCCTGTAACAAGGATCGACAAAAAATTGTCACTATCACCCTCGTAACGACCAGATAATTCGTTGCCCTTTACACTCTTCTGTTTAGACGGTGAGGAATCCAACGGGTACACACCTTTGAGTACCCCAAGTAGTGGACGAGTGTGTCAACACTACCGACAGAGACGCCCAGTTGGGCAGCCAGGTGTTTGATTGTGATCTGTGGATCACCTCGAATTTGAGTGTCAACACTTTCCAATATTACATGAATCACAGCTATGTTCGCCCGGCTGGTGCGAAGGAGATCGCATGCGCGACCATATTGCGACGAAGACAGACCCCTCGCTGAATAACTCACCGTGCTTTTGTTCACTGCCAGGTCTCCATTGACATTCTGCAAGCGCCTATGTATATCTACGACGCTCTGGTTTTCCATCAAAAGAAACTCAATGACTGATCTCTGCCTGAAACACACTTCCTTTACAGACACCATTTGGAAAGCTACATACAGCGCTTCACCTATTGGAGCTTCATGAAATTATAGGGACTGAAACGAGAATATCACATGATTTCCCACAACAATTTCCACATATTTTAACCGAAACTAGCCGAGGAGGAAAATATGTTGCCTAACTTATTGAAGTCCCCTCGTATATGACATTCAACTACCTGAAACACCAGAATACAAGGACGACTGTTAAGAATTACAAATCATGCTCACCAACATCGAAGCTTCCTGAAACGATGAACTGTTTTAGTCGCGCATAGTTTCGGATCATGTACCGTCTTCAAAAATATGGCTCTGAGCACTATGGGACTTGACTTCTGAGGTCATCAGTCCTCTAGAACTTGGAACTACTTAAACCTAACTAACCTAAGGACACCACACACATCCATGCCCGAGGCAGGATTCAAACCTTCGATCGTAGCGGTCGCGCGGTTCCAAACTGTAGCGCCTAGAACCGCTCGGCCACTCCAGCCGATGTACCGTCTTCAGAAAAAAAGGCAGGAAGATTGGGGTTTAACGTTCTGCAGGCGACAAGACCATTAGAGACGGAGGACCAGGTCGCATAGAAACCATTCTGGCACTGATTTTAACTAGTTTAGATAACTATGAAAAACGTAAATCTTGGTTTCCCAGAATCGAGCCCTTTTAATTTAGAGTGCGAGTGTGCTGTTTAAAAAAACTACACACGGTGACATCATCTCCAGTGAAAACCACACATTTCTCGAGCCAGTTACGTTTTGTTTCTCTCATATTATGCTCGGATTGCACCAGTTATCCAACAAATTCAGATTCCATGTCCTTTCCTAACCTGCTGACACTTGATGCTCTCTAAGAAGTAGGTAATTTTTTTAATGTACTGGTATTCCTAGAGTATCAGATACATGATAGCAGATTTTGAATCACTTGATTTTGACGTGCTCTTCTGTTAACAACTGGGCATAAACTGTAGCTTCCAAAATGACAGTAAGCTCTGCAGTCCCATCCCGTCCCAGAATGATCCGTATTCTTTGACATGTCTGTATGAACTGTTCCAGCGCGTAGAAGCTCTGTCGGTACTTCACCTTTATTTCTGTATTTTTCAGTGAAAATATAGTAGTATTCATACTTCTGGCTCAGACAGCGTCGCGAATTTCTCGCTCAAATATTAATATTCACTCGATGGACAAGGATGAAAACTAATCAGTATCTCAGTATTCTGTAGCAAATTGTGGGAAGTTTTTTGTTAAATCAGTGTCAAGTGGCAACACCATTCTAGATGGCATCACCTATAACTGATCCATCCTCTTTAAGGAGTTACATCATCCTAGCTTCCATCGCTTCGAGTTGAGACTATGGCCCCAAGACATGCCTGTATCGCTTTAAGCGGATATATACTGGACTGTTCAAATACCGTATCAGAAACTGATCCACGGAATACGCTTTCTTAGTCGAAATGTCGACAAAGGAGAGGGTAGTAAATGTTAGTGCTATTGCCACAGCTCATAGATGGCCTTCCACCTGGTATCTTTCACACACTGAAATATGTAAATTTTCTTTTTTTTTCTTTTTTCAAAATAGTGCACTTTTACACTTCATGTCTTACGTAGCTGAGCTCTCTGAGTTTGTTGTCGGTTTGGAGACCAAGATACGTTTGCACTCTCTTAACAAGAGAATGGTACAGACAGGACCACAACGCTGTCAGGACGGTAAGTTTACGTTGCGAAAAAATTATCAACGTGGATTTATCAGGAGATGATTCTAATCTATTTTAATTCTGCCATATACGTATCTGCCATTTGATCCATCTTTCAAACTGTAGCCATAAACTACTTACCAGAGCAATTAACGAAGTAACTTATACATTACTGTGGCAGGGTAAGTAAATCTTATTACATCTGCATTGGACTTCAAAGTGAAGCAGGTAAATGACACCGTTTTTCAACATATTCAACAAGTCTCTGTAAACGTTCGGGACGTTCTACCAATCGTTCAGTTCCTGGGCGATGGAAATCCGCTCCTTGGTCACGGAACAATTTGAGAGCCATGGTGTGAACATCCACGTCGTTCCACAAAATTTCGGGCGAACTGTCGGATGTTTGTAACTTCCAGCCACAATATTTCGGAGCAGAGTCTTCTGGCCATCTTCAGATGATCATCACCTGAAGATGGCCAGAGGACTTTGCGCCGAAATATTGTGGCTGGAAGTTACAAACATCCGGCAGTTCGCCCGAAATTTTGTGGAACAATATGTACGCCGTGAAAGTTTTAAATCGCACATCATACACATCATCAGAAAATTTGCGATTGCTGCGTATCAGTTCCTCGATAGCGTGGACATCATCGTCTCAGGTCGATTTCGACGCCCTTCCTTCAAACTCAGCATCACCGGCATCTCTGCAGCCTTGGCCAAATTGTTTGAACCATTTCGCTACGCGACATTATATTTTGTCCATACACAGCCAAAACTTCATGATGAATCCTATGCAATTTAGGTGTCTTACCCAAAAGAATAGTACTGTCTCGAGTACCTCAACTTTGCAATACGATTCCATTTCTGCGCCATTTCACTCCCAAACTCCGAAGGACCTGTTAACAGCACAGCAGCGGAACTGTGTCTACAGAAACCAACGAGATACATTTACGTCTGACAGTGCGTCACTCAACTGGCAGCGGTCTTGGAGTTGGACAACATGTGTAACTTACTTTTTAAGCCTCCTCATATTTTTTATGCATAGAGATCGGCATACGGGGCTGTTTTCAACTCGGACAGTACCACTTTGCTATTGCCTGTTATAAATATATTAAATAGTAACGGCGACAAAGTGTTTGGATAAGGACCAGCAATTTTCTTGTTCACTATACTTACCAGTTTTGCATACTATTATATACAACCAAGATTTTCAACTGAATTATCTTGTGCGTTCACGTCATGAACAGTGTTCATCAATATAAATATTACACAGACGCACTCTCAGTAACTATATCTCTTACCTCATTTCCCTCAAACTGAGCCGTATATTTATACGTGTGTATGGTTCTGTCAGTTAACATTAAAGTTTTACTGGGGCAAGATAAAACTCAACCGAACATGCGCACTTGCTAAGTAGCCACGAACAGCGGAAACGTCGAAATAAAAATCGTCCAAATGGCTCTGAGCACTATGGGACTTATTCGAGGGTCCTCCAACGTGACCACGTTTTTTCACTGTATAATGCACGAAATGGACAGAATTTGGCTCTATATCACTCAAGAGGACATCCAAAAGCTCTACCAACTTGACATAAGGGCCAGAGACGGACCAATGTGTTACTGACTTACTCAATTTGTGAAGGTATTACTCTTGAATAAATCATTCAATTTTTCTGAAGCTGTAACAACTTGTTGGTCTGTACACGTAAGTTGGATCATTCCGTCGTGGTGCTTCCTTTTTTATTTTTTTATTTCTTAGAGTGTTAAAGGCATCCCGAATTGAAGTTCACATTACGTGCTGCTGTAAAAGTTCGTCGTTCTTGGGGGTTTGTGTAGTTTTAAAGTTCAAAATGGTTAAAATGGCTCTGAGCACTATGGAACTTAACATCTAAGGTCATCAGTCCCCTAGAACTTAGAACTAATTAAACCTAACTAACCAAAGGACATCACACATATCCATGGCCGAGGCAGGATTCAGACCTGCGACCGTAGCGGTCGCACGGTTGCAGACTGAAACACCTAGAACCGCTCGGCCACACAGGCCGGCACTTCGAAATATTCAAACATACAAACAAAACAGGTAAAGAGGATGGCTAGTTCCGTGTTCTTTTATGTAAAGAGTCATGATCGGACTTGCTTCTCCGCCCTTTATGAACTTTGCATAACACGTTTCAGAGCGTACAAGAGAGTACACTGTCTGCATGCAATATTAAACACATGTTGGTAGCACTATGTGCTATACATAATCACGGACTGGATGTGCAAATATGTCGTCCATTTCTTCTGGGAGCCGCAGTTTTCGCGAACTGTGTACTTCTAGGCGGCTATCAACAACTGATTTCTCTTTGGACCCTAGATTGCATTAGTTCTCCCACAATATAATATACACTTTTTCTGCGTACACGTCAGAACACTGCTTTCATAACTAATTATCAGTAAGGTTTTCAGAGACCGATTTAAGAGCAATTACATATGTTGTGGACTAGTTTCAAGACAGTTCGGGTCCAGCTTTAATCTCATTCAAGGTGTCTGTGTTAGTACTCCAAACATTTTTCACTCCACGTGCTGCCCTGCAGCTGACCTATTTTCTTCCGCACTGGCTGGAATTCGTTTCGTACATGTTTGTCACTACCAACAAAGGCTCTCAAATAAAACCCTTTTTCATTGCAAGGTATGTTCACAACTTCGTCTTCTCATGGTTAGAATGTTTGATGCACTATTTACGCAAAGCCATTATGATTGAACAGTTTAATTCTACTTCTGACTTATCCTTTTACTTCGTAAACGCTGCACGGATTTTTGACGAAAATTCGATTTTTAATATAGTCAAACGGTTCCATAGTATGACTGTAAACCAAATAAAGGACAAGAGTTTTGAACTCAAAAAGCTCTATAGCCATCCAGTACGTAAATATCAACAACTGAAATCAAGTCTAACTTATTTAATGAATTGTCTTGTAACTATTTAGAGGGCAGATCATGTGCAGTTTCAGGGTGTTATAAACCATATCGTAATATACTTAAAGAAATAACGTAGTGGCAAATGTCAGTCCGATTTTTGTGCCCGAGAAGGGAGCCTAAACACTGGTCTTCCATTCGGAAGAACAGTGTTTCAAATTTTCGTCCAGTCATTCAGACACAGCTTTCCCACTGTTTCAGAAAACTGCTTCAGTCAGATACCATTCTTTTTTTTTTTTTTTTTTTGAGAAAACCTCAGCCCATTTCCTTCCCCGAGTTCATGCTTTGTTTCTAACCAATTCCACCTAGACTGACACTTCGAATGGTTGTTCTTAAGCAGGTGCACACGATTCCTGCTTGACGGCGAATGTCAATGATTTAGCTTGTTTATTTATTTATTTACTTACAGAGTGTATCGATCGTTTCTGACGACTGTGCTATTTTTACAGAGCCTTGCTACTGCATTGCAATCTCGTGTTCTGTATACACTTGAAGATACTGATTCAAGATACCGCTTCCCTTTCAACTGTGCTGTGTATTTTCGTGTGGGGTGTTGCGTTGTTAGACCTGTATCAGCTTTTGTTCACACGCGAATTCGCCGTTTTGTTATATTCGGCGTTGCAGGGTCATAATCGTGATATCTACAGCTCCACGGCCCGGCCGTATTCATTGAATTCCTATCTCTAATCTGCTACGAAAGCGCAGCGTGTTCCGTGCAGGAAGGCTTTTGTTAACCACAAGTACTGAAAGTGCCCTACAAACGATTAGTTCTTCTTATTTAGTTTTCCGTATATACATAGGCCCATAATCCGGTAATCTTAAACGGGTCATTCATTTTTCTTATTTTTATCCGTATTTAACATAAAACGGACGACACTACTCAGTGTTAACTCATTCTGCTACACAAAATTTCAAATATGTGAAGAAACAAACTAAAAAGTCTTACTTAACATTTATCTGAAATCAACAGTTAAAGGAAAAGAAACAAACAATACACAGTAACTTAAAAGAAAGTAACCTCTACGAATGAAACCTAAGACGTAACCTTTCGACTCCCACCCCACTGACTGAGTTTCCTGGAACGTAATGACGCTTTCCCACAAGATGGTAGGGCATTTGTATACAGGTTTAGAGACCTGTATTACTAAGCGTTAACTGCTGCCACAGGTATATTCCACCGTAACAAGTGACTTCCCTAAAACTGTTTTGACGCGGGTAATTCGTTCTGATGGCATCACCAGATGTGGCCTCTATCAATCATACAAAAGATTAAGTTACTATTGCATTTGTTGCACATCTACCGAAACTGGTTCAATTGACGCGTAACATAGGTGGCGGATCGATTTAATGCGTGAAGATACAGAAGCATTAAACGTACAGATGTTACCGGATCACATCAGCTAGAATATTGCTACAACTGATAAAAGAATCTACACAGTTGGCACAGATAGCAATAATTTTCATACAATTTCATGTGTGCCTATAGTCGCTGCTTGGTAGAATAATACCACATTTATGAGTGCAATATACCCTGGTACTCCACAGTAATCTGTGTCCTCCAGTTTTTATTTCATTGTTCCATTACACACAATATTTGCTAACTACAGTGCTTTCACCACCAATGAAAAGACGTTCGTACTTTTGGAAGAAAAATTATTTTGTAAGTATTCTATTGAATGGTACACCTACTACAAGACAGTGTCGAAAATTACCGCGAGAGAAGTTTTTCTATAGCTGTTTTCATGATAGTGAATGTATGTGTTTAGCAGCAGAAAACTCAAAAAGTACAAAAATTTCTTTTTTCAGTGGAATAAAAGTGATACCAGACTGCTGAATAATGAAAGGAGAACTCTTCAATACTGGATGCTTGGTGCCCCTATCTCATCAAGACACAAGCAAATGCCGAGGTTAATCTCTGAAGTTCTAGAGAAATCATACTTGCCTATTGAGAATTTTCTGTAAACAAATCAGTGCATACCCAATTTGCATTCCAGAAACACAGATAATGCGCTTTAAAGAGGTTTCCATGCTCGCCACTGAGGGCACAGGATGCAGTCAGCGGAGAATTATGATCTGAATTGTTGTTGTTGTTGTTGTTGTTGTGGTTTTCAGTCTTGAGACTGGTTTGATGCAGCTCTCCATGCTTCTCTATCCTGTGCAAGCTTCTTCATCTCCCAGTACGTATTGCAGCCTACATTCTTCTGAATCTCTTTAGTGTATTCATCTCTTGGTCTCCCTCTACAATTTTTACCCTCCACGCTGCCCTCCAATACTAAATTAGTGATCCCTTGATGCCTCAGAACATGTCCTACCAACCGATCCCTTCTTCTTGTCAAGTTGTGCCACATACTCCTCTTCTCCCCAATCCTATTCAATACCTTCTCATCAGTACAAAATTCAAATCCTGTTGCTTGTACACTCCTGGAAATTGAAATAAGAACACCATGAATTCATTGTCCCAGGAAGGGGAAACTTTATTGACACATTCCTGGGGTCAGATACATCACATGATCACACTGACAGAACCACAGGCACATAGACACAGGCAACAGAGCATGCACAATGTCGGCACTAGTACAGTGTATATCCACCTTTCGCAGCAATGCAGGCTGCTATTCTCCCATGGAGACGATCGTAGAGATGCTGGATGTAGTCCTGTGGAACGGCTTGCCATGCATTTCCACCTGGCGCCTCAGTTGGGCCAGCGTTCGTGCTGGACGTGCAGACCGCGTGAGACGACGCTTCATCCAGTCCAAAACATGCTCAATGGGGGACAGATCCGGAAATCTTGCTGGCCAGGGTAGTTGACTTACACCTTCTAGAGCACGTTGGGTGGCACGGGATACATGCGGACGTTCATTCTCCTGTTGGAACAGCAAGTTCCCTTGCCGGTCTAGGAATGGTAGAACGATGAGTTCCATGACGGTTTGGATGTACCGTGCACTATTCAGTGTCCCCTCGACGATCACCAGAGGTGTACGGCCAGTGTAGGACATCAATCCCCACACCATGATGCCGGGTGTTGGCCCCGTGTGCCTCGGTCGTATGCAGTCCTGATTGTGGCGCTCACCTGCACGGCGCCAAACACGCATACGACCATCACTGGCACCAAGGCAGAATCGACTCTCATCGCTGAAGACGACACGTCTCCATTCGTCCCTCCATTCACGTCTGTCGCGACACCACTGGAGGCGGCCTGAACGATGTTGGGGCGTGAGCGGAAGACGGCCTAACGGTGTGCGGGACCGTAGCCCAGCTTCATGGAGACGGTTGCGAATGGTCCTCGCCGATACCCCAGGAGCAACAGTGTCCCTAATTTGCTGGGAAGTGGCAGTGCGGTCCCCTACGGCACTGCGTAGGATCCTACGGTCTTGGCGTGTATCCGTGCGTCGCTGCGGTCCGGTCCCAGGTTGACGGGCACGTGCACCTTCCGCCGACCACTGGCGACAACATCGATGTACTGTGGAGACCTCACGCCCCAAGTGTTGAGCAATTCGGCGGTACGTCCACCCGGCCTCCCGCATGCCCACTATACGCCCTCGCTCAAAGTCCGTCAACTGCACATACGGTTCACGTCCACGCTGTCGCGGCATGCTACCAGTGTTAAAGACTGCGATGGAGCTCCGTATGCCACGGCAAACTGGCTGACACTGACGGCAGCGGTGCACAAATGCTGCGCAGCTAGCGCCATTCGACGGCCAACACCGCGGTTCCTGGTGTGTCCGCTGTGCCGTGCGTGTGATCATTGCTTGTACAGCCCTCTCGCAGTGTCCGGAGCGAGTATGGTGGGTCTGACACACCGGTGTCAATGTGTTCTTTTTTCCATTTCCAGGAGTGTATTCTGAGGCTGTAGGCCTACTTAACAATGGTGGCCGGGCGGGATCTTTAACGCCACTACGGCGACTTGCGAGTGAGTGAGGATGAAATGATGATGAAAGACACACAACACCCAGTCATCTCGAGGCAGAGAAAATCGCTGACCACGTCGGTAATCGAACCCCGGACCCCGTGCGTGGGAAGCGAGATCGCTACCGCAAGACCACTAGCCGCGGACTAGGCCTATTTATCCCTACAGATACGATCAACTTCCAGCGTCATATTTGAGAAATCTCAGTTTTTCATTGTTGAGCCGGTATCAACTACTCTGTACCAGTTGTCACAGTGATTCCAATGATGTACTCTGTAGAATGCGACAATGATGCACTGATTTAGGATATGTTGTCAGTCAGTGTAAACGCAAAGAGCGTTTGGAACGTGCCTAAAACCAGGGCTGAATGACCAGGTTGAGTAAAAAATAAATAGTTGTAAACTGACCATTTGCGTAGCAAAAATTTTCGCTCATGGAAGTGGTTTCAAACTTAGAATAATAACTTATTTTTTGGGTACGTGAAGTGATTACCAGTAATTGGAACAGATATGAAAAATTCTGGAACAGAATGAAAAATGAAAACATTCTGTAAGAAGTAAGAAGGGAGTTCAAAAAGTAATGCAACTCATACTTTTCTCAGCCAGTTTCGGTTGAAAAACTGCGTAATGTGTTGTGGGACATTGTGGAATATTTCTGCTTCAGCCGCTATACTTTCATGAAGTTCTGTAACGAAGGTGCGTTACAAGCAGAGAACTGTCGTTGAATTTCTTTTGCCGGAAACCCAGAGCATCGAAAATATTTGTAGGCGCTTGCACAATGTCTACGGAGACCTGGCAGTGAATGAAAGCACGGCGAGTCCTTGGGCGGGGCATGTGAGATGGCGGGGCAAGGAGATGGCACAAACCTGTCCGAACTCAGCCGCTCACAGCTGTGACACCTACAGTGCTGAAACGTGCGGACAGACTCATTCGCGGTGACCGGCATATCACGACCAAACAACTCGCCACACAACAGGACGTCTCTCATGGTAGTGCTGATACACTCGTCCACGAGTTGGTGTACTCAGTGTGACCACTGGGTTCCTAGCCGCGTAACAGACGACCATAAAAGCCACGAAGGACCATCTGTGCAGAGTTTCTCGCGCGTTACGAGGCTGATCGTAACAATTCTTTGCCTAACATCATCGCTGGCAACGAACAGGAGAAAAGCAATATATGGAGTGGCACCATACTCCAAAGAAGAAGTTCAAAGATGCAGCCTCAGCAGTTAAAATCATGGCGACGGTCGTCTGGGTCTCTGAAGGAGAAATTCTGCTTGATGTCCTTCATGGCGACTTCAGCGTGTCCGTCACCGCAAAAATGCAAACAAAGTTCTCCTCCTTCATGACGATGCGAGGCCTCATGCAAGCTTCGCAGACGAGAGAAGCTCACAAAACATCACTGGACTATTCTTCCTCACGTACCTCGCCTCTTCTGACTTCCATCCATCCATTTGGTGCAATGGGGGGTGCACTCAGCGGGAAGCAGTCGTGGATGATGGCGAGGTTATTGATGCAGAAAGACGTTTGCTTCGACTTCGACCAGCAGAGTGGTATGATGGGAGTATGATGAGTCAGGCCCTCGCGTTGAACGGAGATTATGTTGAAAAATAGGGTTTTGTAGATGAAAGAGTGGGAAATAACATGTTTTATTGGAATCCTGAATAAAACCAACCTGTTTTTAGAAAAAAATGTATTGCATTATTTATTGAACGCTCTCGTAGGTTGGACAGCTTCTTGTGATGTTTTTTTACAACTGACATCTAGACACCTCCTTTCAACCATCTCTCACCTGCAGAGAATCTTCTTTAATACACATTTCACTACACATTTCATTACTTGCTCTCAATCGATTGAACAATGGCTGGAAAGGAAATGCGCGCTTGACTATTCAAAGGTGCCAGCACAGCATTCGCCCAAGTGATTTATGAATATCTCAGTGTGCGTGGCTGGAAGACAATTTGAAACCCGATCTGCTGGAATTCACATCTATATCTACATATACACTCCACGAAACTCTGTGAAGTGTATTACAGAGGGTATGTCCCAATGTACCACACTTACAGCGCGCCTGAAGAATAATTCATGAAATACCTCTGCGTGCTGTAATTAAACTTTCATATTCTCACCTAGCCCAGTGTCAATTGTTCATAAAGGGTTTATTCAGAATTACAACCAACATACACTCGGAAAATTTCTTGTAGGTCTGGAACAACATAGTTTTAAAGTGACAAACTTACCAATGAAACATCATTTAGGGCTCCAACAGTCACTGTAAGTAAGCAATAGTAGTTTCGATTTTCTACATCTATCAGCATCTTGACTGATTTAACTCTGCTCTGCCTTTATTTACATTGATTCGGAATTCCCTGCATTGGTAGCATCAGTTATGAGTGCCCTAATCCCAAGCGAATGAAGAACAATCTTCTCCCCTAGTCCTTGCCCCTGCTCCACGCCTGAATTCCTGCAACAGCTCGTCGTCAATAGGCAGTAGCGCACACGGAAATGTCCTTGCCTGCAGTTTTCCCTTTTTCTGTCCATCCATAACTTCTCCTGCCTATCGAAGCGTAAGTCCCGTCAACACATCCTCCTTTCTGGTAATACTTCGCATTCTGTCTGCAAGTTTAGTTACTAACATACTTAATTATTAACATACTTCCAGAACGGCACACCTTACTTGCCCCATGTTTCGTCATTTACGACACTCCAGTTTTCCTGGCTCCGTTCCTGAGTGGGTAGAAATACACCCATTCGTTAGAGATGCGCCTGTGCCATTCCCGAGGTTTACGCGGCGTTTCCATGTGGACTCATTATTCCACTGTAGTGTAAAATGTTTCGATCAATACCTCAGTCGTCTTCTCTAGGCCTTCTGAAACATAGGGCTCCTTCCACGATCTACAGACAGAACGGCATCCAGTCCTGGCAGCTACCACAAAGACCGTTGTCCGCAGTGCTTGACGAACAATACTGTTTTAGCTGGTGAAATATTGTGAATTCATGTCCGCCTGAAAGCATTGCATACTGAACCCTGGTACACTCTATACTGAAATACTGCTGAAGTTTGTATTGCTCGCATCAAGTTGGACTAACACATCGAGCATACACATCGAGCATACACAAAGAAAACAATGGTTAGGAAGCTACAGAGATGCCGAAATATCTACACTAGCACAAAATGAAAAAAAAACGACTGATATATCTCAAAAGCATATTTAAAAAAACTTGAAGAACCTGTTTTCTGGGCCGAAACCGAAAATATACGTAAACATTAACGTATTTCTAACATGGAAACCACAACAGATAACAATTAGGTTATCAGACAAATTTTCACGTAAAGTTTCATAAATAGTCCATTTGTCAATTTTCTGTCCATGAAAGGAAATAAGGAAAGAGAAATTATCTTAATGTGTGCTGTAAAAGGTACCATTACAAATTCCATCCGAAACGAGGTGTCATTGAAGTATCCTTACTGTGCCAGTGCTAGGGTAATTGCAAGGAGAAAAAACCAGCTAAAGTTTCATGAATATAATTCGATTTCTGCTCGTTTCACTTGCAATTACTCAAGCTCTCTCCTTACGTCACTGCCTAACCACCCACTCAGAAATTCCGAAATTAGGAAATAAACAGCCTAACATTTCAAGCAAGAACGTAAATGCCATCGCTCATAGGTTCTTGCATTCATTTAACTTGCGACAATTTAACCTTGCGTTTTTTATCAGACTGAAGTCACGAAATCGTACAGACACACTCCTGAGAAAGAACCGCTCTTTTATGTAAATAACATCGAATGTTGCAGGATATACTTCTACTACATACATGAAGATGAAAAAAATAACTGGAATGTATCAGGAGAATCTACCTTTCTCGCCACTGTAACTCCACATTCCTAACTACGTGTCACGACGAACACATGTAGCACTGGACAACGGCAGCTTTCATCTTAGGGCCTCCTGAAGGCTGTTACCGTCAATGTGTCATTAAATAACTTTCAACTATAACAAATCATACCAAGAATGACATGTTTGTAATAAATCTTCAATGCGCCGTTGCCTTGAGACGGAATACCATCACAACAGGCCAGTTACAATACGAAAACAACAAAATACGACGAAATCCTGAATTGATCTCCAAACTTCTACATGTTTTGACTGGTATCGATGTTCATGGTCGCTTCGAGTGACACGTCACTTCGAAATCACTTCACAGTAAGCTTCCACTGGCGCTATCTTGTCCCCATTCCATGTGATGCACGTTCTTTGTTTCTAAGCAAGCACCAACCATGATGTAATCAACGTCATGCAAGCTGAACACTTGAGAAACACGTCCCCGGTGAGGGAGGCTTCAGGAAGAGTAATTTCCGTATGAAAGAAGTCACTTACAAATTCATCAACCATCCAGTTACTGAGTATGCATTATCTGTTACTCACAGTTACCACATTTGATTAAAAGAAGCGATAACAAAGATTATTACGTAAAAAGAGCCACACAAATTGTCAGAGTACTGTAAGTCAGCATGGGGATGTCACAGAAACGGTCAGCATACAAGAGACGTTTTGAACAAGATGACGCGTATTATGGAGAGGCGTACTCACAGACTTTCAGCAGCGTGCATTTCAAAATGAATCGTGAGTTATACTGTTTCCTCCAATCTACACTCCTGGAAATTGAAAAAAGAACACATTGACACCGGTGTGTCAGACCCACCATACTTGCTCCGGACACTGCGAGACGGCTGTACAAGCAATGATCACACGCACGGCACAGCGGACACACCAGGAACCGTGGTGTTGGCCGTCGAATGGCGCTAGCTGCGCAGCATTTGTGCACCGCCGCCGTCAGTGTCAGCCAGTTTGCCGTGGCATACGGAGCTCCATCGCAGTCTTTAACACTGGTAGCATGCCGCGACAGCGTGGACGTGAACTGTATGTGCAGTTGACGGACTTTGAGCGAGGGCGTATAGTGGACATGAGGGAGGCCGGGTGGACGTACCGCCGAATTGCTCAACACGTGGGGCGTGAGGTCTCCACAGTACATCGATGTTGTCGCCAGTGGTCGGCGGAAGGTGCACGTGCCCGTCGACCTGGGACCGGACCGCAGCGACGCACGGATGCACGCCAAGACCGTAGGATCCTACGCAGTGCCGTAGGGGACCGCACCGCCACTTCCCAGCAAATTAGGGACACTGTTGCTCCTGGGGTATCGGCGAGGACCATTCGCAACCGTCTCCATGAAGCTGGGCTACGGTCCCGCACACCGTTAGGCCATCTTCCGCTCACGCCCCAACATCGTGCAGCCCGCCTCCAGTGGCGTCGCGACAGGCGTGAATGGAGGGACGAATGGAGACGTGTCGTCTTCAGCGATGAGAGTCGCTTCTGCCTTGGTACCAATGATGGTCGTATGCGTGTTTGGCGCCATCCAGGTGAGTGCCACAATCAGGACTGCATACGACTGAGGCACACAGGGCCAACACCCGGCATCACGGTGTGGGGAGCGATCTCCTACACTGGCCGTACACCTCTGGTGATCGTCGAGGGGACACTGAATAGTTCACAGTGCATCCAAACCGTCATCAAACCCATCGTTCTACCATTCCTAGACCGGCAAGGGAACTTGCTGTTCCAACAGGACAATGCACGTCCGCATGTATCCCGTGCCACCCAACGTGCTCCAGAAGGTGTAAGTCAACTACCCTGGCCAACAAGATCTCCGGATCTGTCCCCCATTGAGCATGTTTGGGACTGGATGAAGCGTCGTCTCACGCGGTCTGCACGTCCAGCACGAATGCTGGTCCAACTGAGGCGCCAGGTGGAAATGGCATGGCAAGCCGTTCCACAGGACTACATCCAGCATCTCTACGATCGTCTCCATGGGAGAATAGCAGCCTGCATTGCTGCGAAAGGTGGATATACACTGTACTAGTGCCGACATTGTGCATGCTCTTTTGCCTGTGTCTATGTGCCTGTGGTTCTGTCAGTGTGATCATGCGATGTATCTGACCCCAGGAATGTGTCAATAAAGTTTCCCCTTCCTGGGACAATGAATTCACGGTGTTCTTATTTCAATTTCCAGGAGTGTATATCTAATGTCACGGACGCTAAAATTAAGGAAAATGTGGCACAAATAGTCTTTCTCCTTGCGTACAGCTCTCAAATACGGGGTGAGTCGGCAACGTACGTCCTTTGAGAGGTGGTAGTATCAGCCGCTCTTGACAAAAAAACCTCTGTTGAACATATGTCCTATTCTCAACAGTTTCCGAGGAAAATAATGAAAATAGTGGGGAACAAGAGTAATGCAGGTGATAGTAAATGAAACATTGAGATCTAAGGTTTCTTTTAACTGTACACATTTCCTGACAAAAGAAGTTCAAGAAGTCCACCGTCCATATCAACGCAATTTGCAGCTCTTGTAGACAACTGCTGTGTTGCTGATCCGAGCTCATTCGAGCAGGCGAGCCTCTTCCGGATCGAATCCTCGTTTACTTGAGCACACACATGTAAAATAGTGGCGAGAAGTTCCTCCATCGTGTCCACACTGCCCCTGTAGACCCCACAAGCAATAACCTAATGGAATACGACTGGGTGACTTTGGTGGGCAAGAAATTACTCCACAGACTCATCGTTAATTCATGGGCATGTGAAGTGCGCATTGAAATGGTCAGCATAGACGATACTACGTAGCTTAATGTCATTTTGGTTGTATTAACTTGTGTCTGTGAAAAAGAACACAAGCCTGACGCTGTATGTCGGATACGGTTAAGAAAAGAGCATCTGAAGATTTGAAGTTTTCTGTTCAGAACTGTCAATAATATCGCCCATTGGAGCATGTGCTTTTCTTACTGACACACTGTCTATAGTAGTAATTGTGGTAACCTATCTGATGCCAGCACACTATGCGGCAAAGAGGTTGCGAGAAGAGTAATGGAGGCCAAAGACAGACTTGCAAGAGATGCGCCCCCAACGCCCTCTCGGCCGACATTATTTAGATTGCTGCCACTGCCCAGTCAGAACCAGTTTGTCATCCAGTGAGTCGGCGAGACATCACTCACAGCCCAGTCACTTGCAGTCGCAGGCAGCACATACCGACAACATAGCGACCAGAGTAACATACATAGCGGACTTGAAATACGAGTCAGCAGTGAGTCTAACGTGGTGTATTATGGCGAGCTTGTACCACAACACCTGGACTATCTTCAGTTAAGTAATTTTCTATTCTTATGAATTAAGAACCCAGTCAATACATGCATGCTGTTTGTGTTATAGAAAGAGGATACTGGCCACCAAACAACATACAAACGACATACAGCTCTACAATAACAACGAGACGACACAAAAGTAAGAGGAAAAAATGAAATCTGAACCCTAGGTACCTTTCTCCACAAACTGTGCAGTGGTGTACGGAGTACAGACACAGATACAGAGATCCCCTCCATGTTATTTGTTTCGAAATTGGTCCAGTTACTTTTTCGAGACTGGTGTGAAATTCTCCTCTTTCACACAGATGGATGTGGCATGTGTTAAGCTGCAAAGCATCAGCCCGTTATGTTTCTAAGTTTTTGGCATGGAAATAAACAGCCGTCGAATGTCATCTTGTGAAATTTCTTGCCATACCTGAAATATATGCTGTGTGAGTTCATGAAGATATGTGGTTGGAGGATGGTATGCAACTATACATCCTTCCATTGCGTTCCAGAAAGGCTCTTTGGGGGGACAATTCAAGGGATCCGACAATTGTCCTGTGAACTCAGTGCGCGTTCTTGTATTATCTTGCTGGAATATGCCCTTTGGCACCTTGATAATGGAGGATATAGTAACACAGTTTACCATTGTGTGCATGCACTACCGAGCACTGAACGGCCCTTCATCAGTTACCCAGAATTACCATAGTGCAGTGAACAACAGTTGCTAGTAACAAGCGAAGAACAACAGCGTCAATGACAAGGTAAAGGTCCTCGGACGTTGGCGCGACAGATGTTGTACGTGTTATCTCTGACCGAGGACTCGATTCCAGTCTGCTACTAACAGTGGGCGGAAATCTTCGACAATGTCATCCACTCTTGCTGGCGACATCTTTGAACAATCGTTAAACAGACGTCGTTCTAAGATCCTGAGACAGGCAGTACTTCAACAAATGGCCAAAAAAATCATCAAGTCTGTATTCTCAAATCATTCCTTTTATCATATCCATTCGAGCCTCAAACCGTGATTCGAGAAGTTCTGGAGGTGTGGGTCTCGAGAATCACTGTTTGTTGGGAATTTCATCAGGCCCTCCATGGAAGCGTTAGCGTCAGTCTAGAAACAGTAGTGAGATTCATTGCTGAACACAAAAAAAGCTGGCCGTGTTGTCTTCAGGTCTATACCAAGCATGTCTCTGTTTGCTATAGCATGGCGTCGCAGGTAAAAAATTCGTGATAGATCGAGATTTCAGTAATCTGCTATCGATGGTTCATGGTGACGCTCTTCCTGTAACATCTGTACAGATTTCCACTGTTGCTATCAATGTAACCGCTAGATACAGTCGAACAACCCTGCGATTTACTCCACTTGTAGTCCATCTGAAAGGACTCGTGTTGTTGTAAGTTGCCACACTGTTGTCCTCCGGGCATCTGGTCACTAGTCATTTTGCACATCAGCCAACTATCTGTGAAATACGTCTGTATGCTGCCCCTATGCCACTCATGCCAATGATTCCACCTTTCTCAAAGTTCGAAAGATGGTGATAAAGAGCAGTGCATGTACTCTTGGCTTGCTGTGTTGCAGTCTCTACATGAAACGTTCTTGTAACGTTAGAAGACATTGTCAGCCCATACTTTGCCCCATCAGTAAATATAAAGAAGATATGCTCGTTCCTTTAATTTCTTGTCTCGCTAGCGAAGTAAATAACAAATATTTGTCGAGGCGCAAGTAAGATTCTAGCTTTTTTATATGTTACTGAGTGTGCAGGGTACAATGTTGCTGCCAGGCGAAGTAGGGGCGAAGTGTGAACGCCACAGCCGAACATAATATAATTGTCACACTGATTCTTCAGATTTTCCCGACATAAAGAGTATTCTATGATGTTTCGGAGTTGCAACCGGATGTCGTCGACTTCTTGCCAAGATATTTCGGCTGACAACCAGTCGACCTCCTTCAGATGAGTGTTTTACACGGGAGAATGCTAGTTCACATCCCTAGGTCTATACTAAAAATTGGCTCGGAGACGCATGCGCAAAGGCAGCGGCTAACTAAGCAACCTCTGTCGAGTTTCACGCCCTCTTCGAATGTTGCTCCATCTGTTGCGCGCAGGTCCATTCGTAGCGGTGGTAATCTAGCTAGACTTGTCATTCGTTTCTTTTCTTTTTTTTTTTAAAGGTCATCGGATCACATCCTTTATCCAGTTCAACGCCACCATCAAGATTAATAAGATCTTCCACCAAATCTATTTCCACCGATTCCTTAATAATTATATGCCAGACGGGTCTCGTCAGGGCACGATTATTTCCGTGGTTGAATAATCAATAGAACTGACTTACGGCGCTGCGAAGGGCGTATGTGCCGAACATGTTCAACGCATCTTTCATCCACTGTGAGCGTTGTCTGATCAATATGGGCTTTGCCACCCTGATATGGTATTCTGTAGATACTGGTCTTCCGCCATCCCAGATCATCCTTCATCACTTGTGTGACAAGGGTGTGGGCTGAATCGGAGAATGATGAAAGACTATTTCTGAAAAGGGAAAAGAAGACGAACTTATAGTTGCAGGTGACGAGAGTGTGAATCGTAAAGACTAAAATCTAAAATAATACACTCCTGGAAATGGAAAAAAGAACACATTGACACTGGTGTGTCAGACCCACCATACTTGCTCCGGACACTGCCACAGGGCTCTACAAGCAATGATCACACGCACGGCACAGCGGACACAACAGGAACCGCGGTGTTGGCCGTCGAATGGCGCTAGCTGCGCAGCATTTGTGCACCGCCGCCGTCAGTGTCAGCCAGTTTGCCGTGGCATACGGAGCTGCATCGCAGTCTTTAACACTGGTAGCATGCCGCGACAGCGTGGACGTGAACCGTATGTGCAGTTGACGGACTTTGAGCGAGGGCGTATAGTGGGCATGCGGGAGGCCGGGTGGACGTACCGCCGAATTGCTCAACACGTGGGGCGTGAGGTCTCCACAGTACATCGATGTTGTCGCCAGTGGTCGGCGGAAGGTGCACGTGCCCGTCGACCTGGGACCGGACCACAGCGACGCACGGATGCACGCCAAGACCGTAGGATCCTACGCAGTGCCGTAGGGGACCGCACCGCCACTTCCCAGCAAATTAGGGACACTGTTGCTCCTGGGGTATCGGCGAGGACCATTCGCAACCGTCTCCATGAAGCTGGGCTACGGTCCCGCACACCGTTAGGCCGTCTTCCGCTCACGCCCCAACATCGTGCAGCCCGCCTCCAGTGGTGTCGCGACAGGCGTGAATGGAGGGACGAATGGAGACGTGGCGTCTTCAGCGATGAGAGGCGCTTCTGCCTTGGTGCCAATGATGGTCGTATGCGTGTTTGGCGACGTGCAGGTGACCGCCACAATCAGGACTGCATACGACCGAGGCACACAGGGCCAACACCCGGCATCATGGTGTGGGAAGCGATCTACTACACTGGCCGTACACCTCTGGTGATCGTCGAGGGGACACTGAATAGTGCACGGTATATCCAAACCGTCATCGAACCCATCGTTCTACCATTCCTAGACCGGCAAGGGAACTTGCTGTTCCAACAGGACAATGCACGTCCGCATGTATCCCGTGCCACCCAACGTGCTCTAGAAGGTGTAAGTCAACTACCCTGGCCAGCAAGATCTCCGGATCTGTCCCCCATTGAGCATGTTTGGGACTGGATGAAGCGTCGTCTCACGCGGTCTGCACGTCCAGCATGAATGCTGGGCCAACTGAGGCGCCAGGTGGAAATGGCATGGCAAGCCGTTCCACAGGACTACATCCAGCATCTCTACGATCGTCTCCATGGGAGAATAGCAGCCTGCATTGCTGCGAAAGGTGGATATACACTGTACTAGTGCCTACATTGTGCATGCTCTTTTGCCTGTGTCTATGTGCCTGTGGTTCTGTCAGTGTGATCATATGATGTATCTGACCCCAGGAGTGTGTCAATAAAGTTTCCCCTTCCTGGGACAATGAATTCACGGTGTTCTTATTTCAATTTCCAGGAGTGTATAATTATTAAAAATTCAGTTCGAAAGGATGGGTATTATCTGTTTAGTCACAAGGCTAACATTTCAGATTTGCATGTAAATGTGAATAAACAACTGAGTAAGCAAACTGAAATCTTTCATTGATTTGACTATTATCTGTACTTGCTCAAGGCATTGGTTTGAAAACACAGAAATATTATTCCGCAGCAAAAGCAACGTAGGAACACAACAGTATCCTCTGTCCTCCACAGAGGCGGGACAATTAGTCCCAATGTGGGCAATCTACGGAACATGTAGCTTACTTAATAGCAACGCTAGATGGTCCAGCGCTGATAACGCCATCGAAGATGGTAGGCCCACCAACAGATAATTTTAAGAAAAGTCTTTAATTACTTATCACATAACTGATGTGATTACACAACCTGCCACGTTAGGTGACGGCGCTAACGTGCTGCTTCCTGGACTCGGGTAGGCGCGCCGGCCCCGGATCGAATTTGCCCTGCGGATTAACGACGAGGGCTGGTGTGCCGGCCAGCCTGGATGTGGTTTTTAGGCTGTTTTCCACATCCCCCTAGGTGAATACTGGGCTGTTCCCCACGTCCCACCTCAATTACACGACTCGCAGACACTTGAAAACCGTCACATCCTTTCATGGCTTGCACTAGATCACTAATTCCGTCTCAGTGGGGGCGGAGCGGAAAGAGTAGCGACAGGAAGGGCACCCTCTGACACTAACAACGCCAAATCCATAGTAACACGGCCGACACCGCGTTGAAGTGGGACAAAGGCCCAAAGAAAATGATGATGATGTCATTACTCACCCAACAGCCAATGTGGTATCATTCTTCATCTGCAGAAACGGTTTTTACTGTATTGAAGTATGATGGCATAGAGATAAAATTTTAATCAACATATCCCATAGGCTTCTACCGTTGGGTTGAGGTGTTGGTTGAGTAACACTTTGATTTCCGCCAGTGTATGTCCTCCAAGACTGCTAGTACTGAACACACTATCAGCAGGTCTAGCCCCAGTTTTTGCCAGGTTTCGGTTCTTTTCTCTGGTTTCTACAGTCTCTACTTCGGGATCTGACGGTTTATGAAAGCCAAGGTAATTTCCATTCTTAGGGAAAAATGGAAAGCTTGACTGCTTATACGCATCTACGCTAATGAAAGCGACCGAGCACCCTCGTGTTGACACTTTCGATATTAAGAAGGTCGTAGCACAGACAGCGGGCCAGAGCCGCGGTCCAAGAGTGATCGATTCTAGGAGAAACGGCCATTACGTTACAGTGTTTGTGGTGTGACCAATGAGTGGTCAGCGTGGAGCGGCAGACCCCAGCCAACGGCCGGAGGGTGTGGTGTGCCACGGGCCTGCTACGTCTGCCGTCATTCTTAACGGTCACAGCAGTATTACAGTCAGACAGTTTCAGACGAGTCGAACACGCTACTTGGATAAATTCTCAGGTGTGACGCAGATAATATTTTACTTCTTCGAATCAGACAATTTGTCCATGATCCCGGTCTACCTCTACAACACTGTGGTAGCTTCCACGAGAAGCGGTCAGCAAATTCGTGGCTGTACACTAACTGACAAACCAGGCACTGTCCAGGTATTGGTTCTGCCAATATTCTATTAGAAACAGAAACAAAAAATGGACAGTGTTTGTGGTGAAGTATCGAAAAAATTCATTTCCATGTATTCGTGAAAACTTGTTTGCAGTTATGAAACAGTCGTGCAAATAATTGTGCATAATGTACAGGTGTACAAGCACAGTATGCAAATTAAGTAACATGATCCCGGATAGTTTCTTCACCCTGGTCGCAGCTGCTTCACGTGTCTACAACACGGTTTAATAAACGTCTCTATGGCAGCGCCTATTCATAGCTCTCTAGACGACTATCGTTTTCGCCTACAGCGTTCGCGCTTCGTAGTTCAAAGCTGTCAAAAGCGCTGCCACATGTCGGGCATGTCCTTAAGTTGACTCGACTGTAGGAGTGCCTCAGTACTAAAGAATAAATGTTTAAAACGTGATTCATTATGCGACATTCTTTACCCATCTCAGTGTCATACGCTCCTGATCTATGTGTCATACAATGATATAATTTTGTAACGTACATTCATCGGAATATGCGGATACTGTCTGCAAAATTAGTTTCGAATAGAGTCATCAGAGAAGAAGTAATTAATTTAAACTTCATGCACAATACAGCATTTTTTCACACATCTCAGTGTTTATGACTTCTGAACTTTCTGTGTTACCATGATATTTTTACAGAAGCTTTTAGCGGCATATGAGGATACTGCTGCGAAATCTATTGGGAATTCAGTTAGTAGCACAGAAGTAATAAATTTAAACGTCATGCGATACGTGGTAGTTTTCCACGCATCTCATTGCTTATGAAATCATATCTCCTGACAACAGAAACAAAAAGGTAAGTGGTCGTTACCGTCACAGACATTGTTACCTGACAGCAGGTGATACGTGTACCGAGCTTGGTTGAAATCGGTCCATTTGTTTACGAAAAGATGTGGAAACAAAAAAAATGGTTCAAATGGCTCTGAGCACTATGGGACCTAACATCTGAGGTCATCAGTCCCCTAGAACGTAAAACTACTTAAATCTAACTAACCTAAGGACATCACACACATCCATGCTAGAGGCAGGATTCGAACCTGCGACCGTAGCGGTCTCGCGGTTCCAGACTGAAGCGCCTTTAACCGCTTGGCTACATCGGCCGGCGATGTGGAAACACACACACGTCCACTTTTTATTAGTTTTAGAATGTTTCTACCAAAAAAAAACAAAAAAAACGAGGTCTGTTGAAAAAATTTCTGAATTTTGTCCACAAAGTTTTTCTACGCCTACCTTTTAGTTATTGTTCACCATATCCATCGAAATACTCTCCTCCACAATTGATACACCGCTTCCTACGCCGTTTCCACTCCCGGAAGCAGTCTTGATACGCCACTTGTTGGATCGCGCAAGGCGCCGTCTGCTAGTTTTACCTCGTCTATCGTTGCAAATCTTCTTCCTTTCATCGGGGTTTTCAACTTCGAAAATAAAAAAGGTCCACAGGAGTCAGGTCTGGAGAACACGGAGAATGAGGCAGCACAGTGATTTCGTTTTTTGTGCAACAGTCACGCAGCAACGAGGATGAATGTACGGGTGCGTTGTCGTAGTGCAACAGCCAGGAACTGTCTCGCCACGTTTCAAACCGTTTACTTCCCACATTTTCTCGCAGGCGTCGTTACATGTACCGGTAGTAACATCGATTAACAGTTTGTCTCTCTGGCACGAATTCATGATGAATTAATCCTTTTCTAACCCATTGTGAAGATGAACCTTGGTCTCAACATCATAACTGTCGACTCGCGTCTCATCACCAGTTATGATTCTCTTAAGGAACATCTCGTTCTCATTTGCGCGATCGAAAAGCTCTTCACAGGTTATTAGGCGGGTGTCTTTCTGGTCTTGACTCATGAGTCGTGAGACGAACTTGGCGGCAACACGATGCAATCTTAGATGCTGTGTGAGGATTCCTTGACATGATCCAAGTGAAATGTTATATTCTTTTGCAATCTATCGCACATTCGGTCTTCGACTGACACCCATTATTTCGTCTACGTTCGTGGCATGAAAGTCGCTGGCAGACGTTGAAGGGCGTCCTTAACGAGGGTAATCTGTAACTTCCGTCCGGCCATTTTTAAACCGTGTGAACCATTTGTAACACCGAGTACGGCTTAAGCACTCATCACCATAGGCTTCCTACATCATTTGAAGTGTCTCTGTAAAGGTTTTCCTGAGTTTCACGTTAAATTTAATGCAGATGCGTTGCTCGTCTAACTCTGTCATGAGTTTTCAATCGTTGTTGGAATCTACTCAGTGTGTAGTTTGTGAGCGAGGAGACCTGATCGTAACAGTTTCTTCGTGGCATACACCAGTTCGCTCTGTTGATATTCAGTCGTTTACAAAGGGTGTTAAACGCGCAAAAACTGTTATTTGAACGATGTTGAAGTAGACGCTTGAAAATGCAGTTGGTCTGTAGCTTTCTGTCAAAGATATGTTTTTCCTAGGCTTAAGAATAGCAAATACTTCGCTTCTCTTGAAAGATTGGGGTAACTTCACTTCTCGCAGGACGTCATTGTAAATGTCTATAAGCTACCTGTAGCGTCCCGATATTGAGATTTCAGGGCAACTTAGAGAAGACAGGGGTTCTTACTTCAGTGTCGGGACGATCGACGAGAGAAAGAATTGTAGGCTGTTTGTAGTACTTCGACAGTGGCTTGCCTACAACCTGAAAGTATTTCGGAGTACGCAACCCTGTGTGACTCGTAAGGAAGCAGAATGGAAATAAAAGTCAGACTGATTTCACGATATTGGAATTCAACTCCAGACACTTCTGGTAATTCCATTTCTAGATCTGAACTCGTTCCGATATAAGTCTGCTAAATAATTTTCAGAATCTATTTCGTTAGTAAAGGCGGCATGCAGGTGCTAACAAACTGTCGTAACTCCGGTACCAGGCGACGAATGACACGGGGATGGTTTCTTTTTACTACTGCTGACGTTTTCTCCCTTGGCTAGCGGACGGACCCGTATTTATATTGTTCATGAAGCTCGTTTTCTTATACCATGCCAAAGTGCGAAGCTTCTAGAACATGTCCTCGGACGTTTCTCGGTGGCTGACGTGGCTGGAGTCGCTTACGCAGTGCAAGCCTCCCTTCAGCTGTGCGTAGGAGCCCTGTTGGCCGCTTGGCGCAAGTATGTCGGCTAGCTGGACTAGTTATTCAAACGATGTGGCAACCCTCCACTGGCTCTGACTGCCAGCCCCTCGTTGCGTCGACGGAACGATTTCTGCGTAGGATATTTTTTACGTCTCGTGGGATCGGAATTCACTATATACCGCCGCGTTTTTAACACATATGTTTAATGAATCCAGGTTATGTACCGTCTGGGCCTGCACTTTTCCAACAGTTTGTTAAGTTTATTGCTGGTTTTCTGTTGTGAGAAGGTCTCTAATAGGAAAGAAATCTTGGTGGATTTTACGAATGTCCCTAATTGGATAACTCACTTACCTCTTTTGTGTCTTATCAGTGATGATTTTCCATAGATGTTTAATTCTTTTGGATATTTCCTCTGGCCCAGGGATTACAATATAAACCGTGGGTGGTTTGTGTACAGTTTCTAGTTTCCGCAGTAGCTCCATTCAAATAAAATTTCACATTAAGCCAAAATTACTAACTAAGAACATGGCGATTGCATCCTCCACCACTCTCCACACCAACAAGCTCTAATCTGATTGCCTGTGTATTAACTCAGTGTCCCCTGGATTTTCTCTCCACTCCCTGCAAATCTTCGAAAGTCAGACACTCGCCCTCGCCTTCATATCCGCTCACCTATTCCTTCATGTATCTTGTATGAACTTAGCAATTTCTCCACTCTCACCCTCCACGTTAATATCTTCAGATTTCCTACACTTCCTACAAACTTGACACCGACCACTGTATCGTTTCGTCCCTGATTATTATCAATCTTCATAGTATGTCTCGCTTGTACGAACTCAAGCCCTTAATATCAGTCTCCGCGTCTTATCCCAACTAAACCTCTAACTTTCTGCTACCAGAACATTAAATTGACTCAGAGATCTACCAGTTCTTGCGGCTCTAACAGAATACTTCACTTTCTCTGCATACGAGAGTTCCACTTGCCCCCCCCCCCCCCCCCCCCCCCCCCCCTATCCTCCCTACTCTCAGCATTTCCTGGTTCGGGATCCTTCACATCGTCATTTCTAGAACCGTTTTCTTCCTAAAATCCTCCTCACCTATTGATCACACGTTGTAAATCAGTTCTCTTAAGTGAAGAGCGCATTTTTTAGTAAATTTGATCCTCAAGTTTCTACATTTTAAAAGACAGCAATGTTTTACTTAAAATCTTGAATACATAGTTTTAATAAATTTATAATTATGTACATATTTCATTGTTTAAATCTTTATAGAAAATTTTGCTTGTCTTTTTCGTAAGTGTTCTGGGCTAAAGGGTGGCAACGTACGCTGACAGTCGAATGTAGCGCTGCATATTATCAGCCCTTTTACCATATCCTCCACGATACGCTCTTCTAGGGTCATACCATCACCACCAATCTATGCAAAACGTAGAAGACACAGATGTACACCTCATACCGGTATATTGCTGAAATTACTGTTCACTGAAAACATAAATTCTCTCGATGAGTCCTGTTTCAACTAAGGTCGATCAGCGGACTGAATAACTAACTTGATCCGTTCTCTCTCTCTCTCTCTCTCTAGCATAGTGATGTTATCTCTGTATGTATATAGGTCGCAGGGAAAACATCCTCGCACATTCATAATTTATTATTTTACCTTTTAAAGTTGGTCCATTGAAAATAGAATGTTGTTCCGACATATTATTTAATATAAAAGATCATTGATAATCTAGGGCCTAGCTGAAAATCAGGATCGGTAAATAAAATTATTTACAGTGCATAGTAATATTTCGTTAACTCTTTCACGGGGCGAGATGGTGCTGTAATATGACACTGGACCGTTATACGGGAGGACGGAGGTTTTAATCCCCTTGCCGTCATTCAGCTCTAGGTCTTCCATGGTTTTCCTAGATAGTGGAAGAGAAATTCAGTCATGGTTCCTTTCAAAGCGCATTACCGAATTCCTTCGCAATCCTCCAGCGTTGACTTGTGGCCCGGCCCTAATGACCATATCGTCGACGAATGTTAGGTCCTAATCGTTTCTCTTTCCTTCATACAAACTCAGTTGGCCTCTCCCATAACTACAAACTTGAATAGACCTTACACAGTCAGACGTAACAAAATAAACCATCAACTGTAGCCCAAGTGTCTACTATCTTGTATCATCTTCTGCAGCTAGTACCTTTTTATTTATTTGTCATGTGAGCCAAAAATACTTGTTCATAGAACGAATCAGCATATAATTATAGAAAGCTATTTAAAAAATTTATAAACAAAATATCTAAAGAATTAACAAAACACGAAAAAAATATGAGATAGTAAACGAATAAATAAGACATTACGAGTATCTTCTGTACACAATAGAAGATTCGAAACCTTGGCATTTTTATTGTCCTTTTTGCTGGAAATCTATTAAAAATATCTGCTGAGTGTTCATGCCTTTTTCTGTAGTGTTTAAGGAAGTGTTATACAAGTGCAACTCTCGCGTTCACTGAATGAATGGTGCATTTTCTTCTGAATGAATCAATACCGTCAGCAGCAAATTCCCTGATGGAATACATGTACAGGGACGGTACAGTTAGAATTCTGAGAAACGTAAACAACAGCCTGCACAAATTTCATTAACCGACACTTTAGATCGCCGGCCTTTCATGGACTAAGAATATTGTTTGTGAGAGTACAGAGTTGTCCAAAATGTAACACCATACGAGATAATAGAGTAGCAGTAAGCAACGTGAACAAGCCTTCGTGTTTCAAAGTCAGAGGCAATGGACAACACCCCTGTAGTAGAGATAGCAGCTTTCTGCATAAGACCTCAAATGTGATACTTGCAAGAAATCATTCCATCCACCCTCAGTCATAACAATTTAAAATGGTCTACTTCACTGACTGTTTGGCCATAACTGGACTGTAAGATTTCGCTTTTATGATAGTACCGCGTCAGAAACTCCATGTACTGTTTCTCTTTTTTCTTCATTATTAAGCATTAATCTCTTCCCTGAATTCCACGTGCAGATGTTACCGAATAACCTCTAACCTGTTATTTCTTTGACAAGGAAATATGATAAAATATTCGTGAAATTTTTTTGACAAATGTCTATGACGTGGCGCTAAAAAGGTGTATTACACTGTCATCATATTTTTCGTCAAAGTTCAAGATGGCGGGCAACAACACTTTGTTATTAACAAGTTTGCTTGTGGCCATCTCCCGCAGCAAGCATATAAATATTTGATTTGCAAATCAAAATGCCTTTTCCTGTTGCTAGTTACTTTATTTATCCCCTTCTCCTGTTCTAAGGCATCGTCCGTGGGATCTATAACGATACAGTTTCGTTAGTAATAGATTATCAAACAGTTCAGATTTTTTGTAAAAATTGCTTGAACCACAGTTGCATTGTGTGTGTATCTGGAAGAGAAGAAGAGGAAAAAAAGAAACATACTTGGATGAAGCTGTGGGTTTTATATCGAGATGGTAGTAGCCTACAACAAAATTTGTTACGAGAGTGGTGGGTGTCGAGTCTTATATAAATAGCTTACGAAGGGATGAGAGTGCATTTCAGTATTTGCTCATTAAAGTGGCTTCTCCTGTTACAAAACAGAATACTCACTTGTGAAACGCTATATGTTCAGAAAACGGGTTCACTATAACACTACGACTTGAGAGATGCTCTAGTTTAGAATAAAGCAGTCGAATACGACAGCGCTCGTTAACCAAAATAATTTCAGAGACGTGTGGAGTGATTTGTAAGGCACTGGAGGAGGACTATCTGAAGGCAGATAAATGTTTAGTACACTATATGGGCAATAACAACAATTTTTATTTTCAAACGATTTAATTCATAGAATTAGTGTTCCAACAATTACAAAACTAATAAAAAGTACGGAACAGGTGTAGCACTTTTTAACTTGTGGCATCCAGGGTTCAAAAATAGACAAAGTAGAATCAAAGCTAAGCAAAAAATTATTTTAGAGTGTAAGCACCTCCGCTATTCCGGCTTTCTGAAAACTGCTTGGATGTTTCCAGACGGGTGGTTGCAGCTGTGATTGTGAATATGAAGTCGCCTGCAGCATATTCCACCTGCTCATCAGCACTCGATTAATACACTCCTGGAAATTGAAATAAGAACACCGTGAATTCATTGTCCCAGGAAGGGGAAACTTTATTGACACATTCCTGGGGTCAGATACATCACATGATCACACTGACAGAACCACAGGCACATAGACACAGGCAACAGAGCATGCACAATGCCGGCACTAGTACAGTGTATATCCACCTTTCGCAGCAATGCAGGCTGCTATTCTCCCATGGAGACGATCGTAGAAATGCTGGGTGTAGTCCTGTGGAACGGCTTCCCATGCCATTTCCACCTGGCGCCTCAGTTGGACCAGCGTTCGTGCTGAACGTGCAGACCGCGTGAGACGACGCTTCATCCAGTCACAAACATGTTCAACGGGGGACAGATCCGGAGATCTTGCTGGCCAGGGTAGTTGACTTACACCTTCTATAGCACGTTGGGTGGCACGGGATACATGCGGACGTGCATTGTCCTGTTGGAACAGCAAGTTCCCTTGCCGGTCTAGGAATGGTAGAACGATGGGTTCGATGACGGTTTGGATGTACCGTGCACTATTCAGTGTCCCCTCGACGATCACCAGAGGTGTACGGCCAGTGTAGGAGATCGCTCCCCACACCATGATGCCAGGTGTTGGCCCTGTGTGCCTCGGTCGTATGCAGTCCTGATTGTGGCGCTCACCTGCTCACCAAACACGCATACGACCATCATTGGCACCAAGGCAGAAGCGACTCTCATCGCTGAAAACGACACGTCTCCATTCGTCCCTCCATTCACGCCTGTCGCGACACCACTGGAGGCGGGCTGCACGATGTTGGGGCGTGAGCGGAAGACGGCCTAACGGTGTGCGGGACCGTAGCCCAGCTTCATGGAGACGGTTGCGAATGGTCCTCGCCGATACCCCAGGAGCAATAGTGTCCCTAATTTGCTGGGAAGTGGCGGTGCGGTCCCCTACGGCACTGCGTAGGATCCTACGGTCTTGGCGTGCATCCGTGCGTCGCTGCGATCCGGTCCCAGGTCGCTGGGCACGTGCACCTTCCGCCGACCACTGGCGACAACATCGATGTACTGTGGAGACCTCACGCCCCACGTGTTGAGCAATTCGGCGGTACGTCCACCCGGCCTCCCGCATGCCCACTATACGCCCTCGCTCAAAGTCCGTCAACTGCACATACGGTTCACGTCCACGCTGTCGCGGCATGCTTCCAGTGTTAAAGACTGCGATGGAGCTCCGTATGCCACGGCAAACTGGCTGACACTGACGGCGGCGGTGCAACAAACGCTGCGCATCTAGCGCCATTCGACGGCCAACACCGTGGTTCCTGGTGTGTTCGCTGTGCCGTGCGTGTGATCATTGCTTGTACAGCCCTCTCGCAGTGTCCGGAGCAAGTATGGTGGGTCTGACACACCGATGTCAATGTGTTATTTTTTCCATTTCCAGGAGTGTAGCATGCATTGTGCCCCCTGCTCACCCAGCATCTTAATTGAAGAAAGGTTATTAAAAAGAGTCGAAGGAACACACCAACTATACATGTTTCCCAACACACTACAAAGATGTCGAATAGCTGTAGCGACGGTACCGCTCCGAGCGATTACATTTCAGATTGCAGAGAGCAGAAGACGAACGACTTTTATGATCAAATAAACAGCGAGAATCTAGATCTGATCATATGTATTTGACGAAAGATGAGATATCACTGAGTTCCCTATTGCAATGTCAGATTCCTTTGACATAAATATTTTATATAACAACTTTGACAAAGAAATGTGATAGTGTAATACCGGCCTTAGCTAGATCATTAAACATCTTTCACAATATCAACTGTCCCGTCTCAGCTGCACAATTTTTCTCGATATGACTAGTCTCGATGGCATGTGATCGTTTTACGAGCGATGAGGTTGCATGAGCAATCCATCGTGTTACGCAAAAATAACACATCAGAAACTAGTCGTATTGTAAAAAAAGTGTCAGCTGAGACTGAAAGTTAAAAGATACATAAATTCTTATACATGAAACAGTTGTTGCATATGTCGGCTACAGTTTTAATAGTTTCTCTTGTTGTCGAAGAATCGCTGTCCATTAGTGACGACGGGTACAGTGCTAGTCATTCGTGCTGCCGAAATGACGGAATAACAATTACGCAACCACCGTCGACGTTTCGGAGAACACAAACGGGCAGCACATCAATATGCGGTGGCGAAAGCCTCAAGGGTTTCACAGTTGAAACAACAGTCTTCAATTCGGGGAAGTCAGTGAAACAACGACGTGCGAAACAAGCGTTACAGACGTCTGAAGCGAGGAGAGGCAGTAGAAGACTTGCGAAGTGTCGGCGTGTGACAGAGCACCTGTGAAAACAAGCAGCTTGACCGCTCTCCCGACACGCCTTTGTAGCAGCACAGTCCGGCTACCAGCGGTATCGGACGTTTCTGTTTGTGGACTCACCCTTGCAAACAGGATTAGTTCTCTCTTCCTTGTCCTTCATCAACTTTATTTAAAATTTTAATTAATATACTTTAATTAGGATGATCCTTGACTTACGGAAGACAGCTGAGTCATGAAAGCCACTTTCTATGACGTTTCAGTTCATTTTCTACGTGTATCACCCAAATAGAACTACTTTAGAGTAAAAAGCTGTTGAAGGCTATTGTTTCATTAAAACAGTCATTTCATATCCGACCAACATCGTTTCATTATCCAGAATACAATGGGATTAAAGACTATACTTAGGAAAAGGAAGGTGTGTTCCCTTCATGCCGTTTTTGCTTTCATCAGATTTTTTTTTTTTTTTTTTCGTAGCTGTGATGGTTCACTGTACTCAGATCTATGAAGATGGTGACAATCTGTTACCGTTACGAGACTACACGGTAGTGTAAGAATTGTGAGCAGTTACATATCGTTAGTTAATCCTTCGATGATCTGGCTTCACATACACACATCACTTTACATAAGTGGGACATTCGGTAGTCGAACATGCATTTTAGCACTGTACCACGTGAAGCTCTGTCTTTTCCCACATCTACATCTACATCTACATCTACATCTACATGACTACTCTGCAATTCACATTTAAGTGCTTGGCAGAGGGTTCATCGAACCACAATCATACTATCTCTCTACTATTCCACTCCCGAACAGCGAGCGGGAAAAACGAACACCTAAACCTTTCTGTTCGAGCTCTGATTTCTCTTATTTTATTTTGATGATCATTCCTACCTATGTAGGTTGGGCTCAACAAAATATTTTCGCATTCGGAAGAGAAAGTTGGTGACTGAAATTTCGTAAAAAGGTCTCGCCGCGACGAAAAACGTCTATGCTGTAATGACTTCCATCCCAACTCGTGTATCATATCTGCCACACTCTCTCCCCTATAACGCGATAATACAAAACGAGCTGCCCTTCTTTGCACCCTCTCGATGTCCTCCGTCAATCCCACCTGGTAAGGATCCCACACCGCGCACCAATATTCTAACAGAGGACGAACGAGTGTAGTGTAAGCTGTCTCTTTAGTGGACTTGTTGCATCTTCTAAGTGTCCTGCCAATGAAACGCAACCTTTGGCTCGCCTTCCCGACAATATTATCTATGTGGTCCTTCCAACTGAAGTTGTTTGTAATTTTAACACCCAGGTACTTAGTTGAATTGACAGCCTTGAGAATTGTACTATTTATCGAGTAATCGAATTCCAACGGATTTCTTTTGGAACTCATGTGGATCACCTCACACTTTTCGTTATTTAGCGTCAACTGCCACCTGACACACCATACAGCAATCTTTTCTAAATCGCTTTGCAGCTGATACTGGTCTTCGGATGACCTTACTAGACGGTAAATTACAGCATCATCTGCGAACAACCTAAGAGAACTGCTCAGATTGTCACCCAGGTCATTTATATAGATCAGGAACAGTAGAGGTCCCAGGACGCTTCCCTGGGGAACACCTGATATCACTTCAGTTTTACTCGATGATTTGCCGTCTATTACTACGAACTGCGACCTTCCTGACAGGAAATCACGAATCCAGTCGCACAACTGAGACGATACCCCATAGCTCCGCAGCTTGATTAGAAGTCGCTTGTGAGGAACGGTGTCAAAAGCTTTCCGGAAATCTAGAAATACGGAATCAACTTGAGATCCCCTGTCGATAGCGGCCATTACTTCGTGCGAATAAAGAGCTAGCTGCGTTGCACAAGAGCGATGTTTTCTGAAGCCATGCTGATTACGTGTCAATAGATCGTTCCCTTCGAGGTGATTCATAATGTTTGAATACAGTATATGCTCCAAAACCCTACTGCAAACCGACGTCAATGATATAGGTCTGTAGTTAAATGGATTACTCCTACTACCCTTCTTGAACACTGGTGCGACCTGCGCAATTTTCCAATCTGTAGGTACAGATCTATCGGTGAGCGAGCGGTTGTATATGAGTGCTAAGTAGGGAGCTATAGTATCAGCGTAATCTGAAAGGAACCTAATCGGTATACAATCTGGACCTGAAGACTTGCCCGTATCAAGCGATTTGAGTTGCTTCGCAACCCCTAAGGTATCTACTTCTAAGAAACTCATGCTAGCAGATGTTCGTGTTTCAAATTCTGGAATATTCCATTCGTCTTCCCTGGTGAAGGAATTTCGGAAAACTGCGTTCAATAACTCCGGTTTAGCGGCACAGTCGTCGATAACAGTACCATCGGCACTGCGCAGCGAAGGTATTGACTGCGTCTTGCCGCTTGTGTACTTTACATACGACCAGAATTTCTTCGGATTTTCTACCAAATTTCGAGACAATGTTTCGTTGTGGAACCTATTAAAGGCATCTCGCATCGAAGTACGTGCCAAATTTCGCGTGTCTGTAAATTTTAGCCCATCTTCAGGATTTCGCGTTCTTCTGAACTTCGCATGCTTTTTCCGTTGCCTCTGCAACAGCGTTCGGACCTTTTTTGTGTACCACGGGGGATCCGTTCCATCTCTTACCAATTTATGAGGTATGAATATCTCAATTGCTGTTGCTACTATATCTTTGAATTTGAGCCACATCTCGTCTACATTCGCATAGTCAGTTCGGAAGGAATGGAAATTGTCTTTTAGGAAGGCTTCTAGTGGCACTTTATCCGCTTTTTTAAATAAAATTATTTTGCGTTTGTTTCTGATGGATTTGGAAGAAATGGTATTGAGCCTAGCTACAATGACCTTGTGATCACTAATCCATGTATCAGTCATGATGCTCTCTATCAGCTCTGGATTGTAAGTATGCGTTTTCCAGTACAGTCTTTTAGCTAAGACAGTAATATAGAGATCAGTTACAGAAATATACCGCCTAACAGTACCAGTCGTTACACATATTATGTCATGTAATAAATACATTCAGCAAATACATATGTAATTTTCACAACACCGGATTACGGTTTTCCGCACTGTATGTGGATTCAGGGGACGTAAAGCGGGACAGACCTATCTTCGTACTAAACACTGAGTGGAGAAACGGTAATTAATGTAGACACCGAGTAAGATTACAAGGATATTATTTGAGTTCAAACAGAATAACGTTGCTGGTAGATGCGCAATCGGCAGGCACGCGTGGGGAGAGCGCCAGTGGTGGTGGTTTTGGCAGGCGCTCTAAAACCTACACATTTCTCTTGTTGCCATGTTAAAATTTCCTTCTTTTGCCAAAACACAGCAGAGTTAACACAGTGCCACCACACTAATATGCTGTGCAGCCGCAGTTGCGGGTGAATCCTGAAACAGTGGTTTATTAAGTTTAATAAGTGAGGAATTGAGGAAAAGTAAGGTCAGTAGCTTACGGAAGAGTACATCCCCGGTACAAAATATACATACACATCTACATATATACTCCGCCAGCCACCAAGCGGTGTGTGGCGGAGGGCATTATTAGCGCCAAAATCATGCACCCCCCCCTGGACAACATACTGAATCACCTTGGAAACAGACATTCTCCTCCAGTTCATGATGCTGATTTTGGAAGCATCATATACAGGATGGAGCACGCAAGTATCCGTAGTTCGAAGATGATGTCGTGAAGGAAGGGGAGGTGTTGGCAGGATTGGGACGCCCTCTAATGAAACAGTAGCAGTAGAAGTTTGCGTGAGTGCAACTGTCATTTGTAAACTTGGTTCGGTCGAACGAGTAACGCGCTTTTGCCGTCGAAACGTAGTTTTCTTAAAATTGGCGTCTAGTTGCAGTACAGCGTGCGGTGCGTACTCTTTATTAAATCCCTCTTCGAAGAGCTGTTCGTAACCGGAAATCGATTTTATTATTGGTAGAGAAATTCCGTGCCTGTGGTAGCGTTCTGCAAAACAGATTTGTAGCGCAGCGACCAGTCGATCTCCAGAAAACACACAGCGGTTAAGAAGGTCGATGTTGTAGTCGCCTAAGCTTTCTGTTCGGAAGCATGTCTCCGCCATAGTACCTGGTAACCGTACTGTGCGCCGACTTCTGTATGAAGATGTTCACTTCCATCCACACGAGGCGGTCATCGTGCAAGAACTGTCACAACGGGACTGGCGAAATCGATTACAGGCATGTGAAAAGTTAATTCAAAACTTGCCTCGAGGTGTATGTGATTTGTCTAGTGACGAGGTGCACTTCAGGTTTCTCGATGCGTTAAAAAGCTATTGCTGTGGTGAGAATGCTGGGGCGATTCACGAGAACCATGAAATCAACAAATAGATTTGGGACTTGTGCGGTTTCAAGCAGTATGGTACCACGGCAAACACTGCTAGAAATACGGTTACTGTATTGAGCAAAACATTCCGCAGGTGCTTAATCTTCTGGCACGGTGACATTCCATAGCCCACGCTCTCGCCGAATTCAGTCAAAAAAATGGTTCAAATGCCTCTGAACACTGGGGGACTTACCTTCTGAAGTCATCAGTCCCCCAGAACGTAGAACTACTTGAACCTAACTAACCTAAGGACATCACGCACATACACGCCCGAGGCAGGATTCGAACCTGCGACAGTAGTGGTCACGCGGTTCCATACTGTAGCGCCTAGAACCGCTCGGCCACCCCCTCCGGCCAGGATTCAATCCGTGCCCCTATTTCCAGTGCGGCTACCTGAAGAGTCAGGTGTATAAACATCGACGCATGTCCCTATGATCCTCGAAGTATGCGATACTCTTTGAAGTAGGCCGCATTCCGCAACAGGTGCTTCACAAGTTCATGCACAACTTCAGAAACTGGCTGCAGCAGAGCAGCAATGAAGGAGACCACATGCAAGACCTGTTGTTCAAAACCTCAAGAAATCAACTTTCAGTTTTACCCTACTTGCCAAAATATAATTTTGTTCTACCACAGTTTTAGGGTTCCGTGCCTCACTCTGTAAAAACAGAACATGTATAGGGTCACTTTGTCCTCTATCCGTTTGTCTGTCTGTTCGACTGTTAAGCACCCTTTTCTTACGAACGGGTGGACGTATCAAGTTCATATTATGCCTCATATCAAGGCCTACGGTCCCTTGGAGGTGTAAAAATTTTAAGCCTCTAAGTCAACTTCAATCAAAAGATACGGACATTTATTTCACATATTTTTGTGCTGGCTTAAGCTGTCGCCAGCACACTGTCGGTAAAGATGTAGCTCCAAGATCGATAGTAGGCGCTATGTAAAGCAAACCTATCACGAGAGAGGCCAGAGACACACCGACAAGCAACAGGCCGCCAATGCCCTCTCGGTCGCCGCGGGGCTGACTAACTCACACTCCAGTTGGGCGTCTGTCAGTTCAACCACCGAACGTGTATAGTTCATCGCACGTTACGATAGTACATATAGACTACAACTGTGACTATAGAAAGGTTACCGATATTGTCTGCAAGAGGACTACTACTGATGAGCTTATTCCACAACAAAAAAATGGTTCAAATGTCTCTGAGCGCTATAGGACTTAACATCTGAGGTCATCAGTCCCCTAGAACTGCTTAAACCTAACTAACCTAAGGAGAGCACACATATCCATGCCCGAGGCAGCATTCGAACCTGCGACCGTAGCGGTCGCGCGGTTCCAGACTGAAGCGCCTAGAACCGCACGGCCACACCGACAGGCTTATTCCACAACACATGGACTCTATTGAATATAAGTAAGTACTTCAAGTTCATGTAAATTAAGAAATTGTATTGATCCATGTGTGCATTAGTGTTGTACAAAGATGATACACTGCCACCCATAACACCATTCTCTCCCTTGCTTCCTTGTAGAACAAGACCCTACATTGGCGACGAGGGTACTACAAGTTCAACCTCGAAAACACACTCATCAAAACCTGTACGACAAAAAATGGAAATGATGGTATGGCATTGTTGGCCCGGAGGCCCCATTCGGGGGAGTTCGGCCGCCGTAGTGCAAGTCCTTTTTAGGTGACGTCACATCGGCAACTTGCCAGTCAATGATGAAGAAAGACACACAACACCCAGTCCCCCTGCCAGGAATCGAATCCGAGTCCCCTGCGCGGTAGACGTTAACGCTACCGCTACGCTACTGCGGGTACGGTGCTTACGGCTGCCTCCAATCATGACATTGGACAAGAAGTAAGGTGTCACAACAGGTGAAGAAAATATTTGAAACTTGTTATACTGTAATTCTATCACATAGATATGTCTTTTGCCATTTTAACATACTTAGCAGTCATCATCTGTTAAAGGAATAATAGACAAACATTACTGCATGCAGATATGAAATGTAAGTCATATTTAAGTAATGTAAGTCATATTTTAGTGATGTAAGTCATATTTTAGTGATTGAATAAATATGTTTTATTCAATCTACTTTCTCTAGATATATAAACTGAAGTCCCCTGCTCTCTTCTTTTTGTATGTCTGGACGACGCTGAGCAACTGCTGTAGAGATGCTGTCTTGGAATTCACGGGAGCAATATCTTTGCAACATCCATAACAATAACAGACAAAAGTTGTTGAGATTTTTGAATTCCACGACGGATGAACTATTTATATGCACTACTGGCCATTAACATTGCTAGATGACGTGCTACAGACATGAAATTTAACCGACAGGAAGAAGATTCTGTGATATGCAAATGATCAGCTTTTCAGAGCATTCACTCAAGGTTGGCCGGTGGCGACACCTAGAACTTGCTGTCATGAGGAAAGTTTCCAACCGATTTCTCATACACAAAGAGCAGCTGACCGGCGTTGTCTGGTGAAACGTTGTTGTGATGCCTCGTGTAAGGAGGAGAAATGCGTATCATCACGTTTCCGACTTTGATAAAAGTTGTATTCTAGCCTATCGCGATTGCGGTTTATCGTATCGCGACATTGCTGCTCGCGTTGGTCGAGACCCAATGACTGTTAGCAGAATATGGAATCGGTGGGTTCAGGAGGGTAATACGGAAAGCCGTGCTGGATCCCAACGGCCTCGTATCAACAGATGGGGACGTTTGCAAGACAACAAACATCTGCACGAACAGTTCGACGACGTTTGCAGCACCATGGACTGACTATCAGCTCGGAGACCAAGGCTGCAGTTACCCTTGACGCTGCATCAGACAGGAGCGCCTGAGATGGTATACTCAACGACGGACCTGGGTGCACGAATGGCAATATGTCATTTTTTCGGATAAATCCAGGTTCTGTTTACAGCACCATGATGGTCGCATCCATGCTTGGCGACAACGTGGCGAATGCATATTGGAAGCGTATATTCGTCATCGCCATACCGGAGTATCACCCGGCGTGATGGTATGGGGTGCCATTAGTTACACGTCTCGGTCACCTCTTGTTGGCACTGACGGCACTTTGAACAGAGGAAGTTACATTTAAGATGTGTTACCCGTGGCTCGACCCTTCATTGGATCTCTGTGAAACCCTACATTTCGCACTATAATGCACGATAGCATGTTGCAGGTCCTTTCTGGATACAGAAAATGTTCGACTGCTGCCCTGGACCACATATTCTCCAGATCTCTCACTAACTGAAAACGTCTGGTCATTGGTGGCCGAGCAACTGGCTCGTCACAATACGCCAGTCACTACTCTTGATGAACTGTGGTATGGTGTTGAAGATGCATGGGCAGCTGTACCTGTAAACGCCATCCAAGCTCTGTTTGACGCAATGCCCAGGCGTATCAAGGCCGTTATTACGGCCAGAGGTGGTTGTTCTGGGTACTGATTTCTCAGGATCTATGCACCAAAACTGTGTGAAAATGTAATCACATATCAATTCTAGTAAAATATATTTCTCCAATAAATACTCGTTTATCATCTGCATTTCTTCTTGGTGTAGCAATTTTAATGGCCAGTAGTGTATATAAACTGAAGTTCCCTGCTCGCTTCTTTTTGTATGTCTGAGCTAGGTTGAGCAACTGCTGTAGAGATGCTGTCTTGGAATTCCCGGGACCAATATCTTGGCAATATCCATAATGATAACAGCCAAAAAAAATTGTTGAGATTTTTGATTTCCACGACGGATGATCTAACTATATATCTATAATTACGTTCGTATGGAACCTTCTGTGCTAAAGCCCAGTCTTTTAATTAGTCTTCACAACTTAGGGAAAATGCCTTACTCCTCCCGACAGATGATCAGGTGAGTTCTTACTCCTTGATGAGAGACCTTACGCACCTGCGTGTTAGCTCAGCACTCCGTCACCGGCGGATCCTGACAGGGAAACGGCCCTGCGACTCGCTTGCGAGGATCTGGCGATTACGGGTGGCGCGACATGTCCAATCGAGTAGAAACACGGCCCCTGCTCTGCTCCTGCTGCTGCCTTGCTATTGTTCACAGGAGGGGCGACTCTGACTCGGCATGTAGGGAGCGCAGCGGAGCCGCATGCAAATTGCAGCCAACCAGCCGCCGGCAGGAGTCCTCAGGCGAGCGCCTCTGCTCCTCCAAGCCGTCGTCTACCGCTGCCGCCGATCCGTAAGGGGGGAAGACGCAGGCGGAGGCCCCCTGCCGGCGGAGGGCGGGTTGGCACGACACTCGAGTAGGCGGCAGTCGTCCCTCGCCTGAGGAACAGCGTCTGGCTGCTCACAGACGACGAGGGAAATCTTGCTCCTCTCGACCTCCGATGAGTCACGACTCAGGGAAGCGAAATTCCATCCTGAGAAGTGCGTACAGCAGAGGAAATAAAGCCTCCCACCTCGTTTTATTCCTTTACGTGTCATTCCAAAAGCGTCATTCCCCCGGCAACCAGCAGAAGCGATCTAACAGGCTCCAGGACAGTCTTATCGCGAGGCTATTGACGAAGAAACCGGGTGTCTACAGCCACATAAACGTAAATGTTTACATTTCACAGTGAAATGTTTGGCAAACTGAACTTCTACCTTAGCTCTCTTGAATATTTTATGGCAAAAACGAAAATACAGTGAAGAGCCAAAGAAACTGATATAGGCATGCGTATCCAAATACAGAGATATGTAAACAGGCAAAACACGGCGCTGCGATCGGCAACTCCACTACAAGACAACAAGGGTCTGGCGCAGTTGTTAGATCGGTTACTGCTGCTACAATGGTAGGTTATCAAGATTTAAGTGCGTTTGAAGGTGCTGTTATAGTGGGCGCACGAATAATTATGACACAGCATATCCGAGGTAGCAATGAACTGGGGATTTTCCAGTACCACCATTTCACGTGAGTGCCTTGAAAATCAGGAATTCGGTCAAAGATCAAATACCCAACATCCCTGCGGCCGGAAAAAGATCCTGCAAGAACAGGATCAGTGACGACTGTAGAGAATCGTTCAGCGTGACAGACGTGCAACCCTTCCGCAAATTGCTGAAGATTTCAAATCTAGGCCATCAGCAAGTGTCAGCGTGCGAACCATTCAACGAAACATCATCGATATGGGCTTTTGGAGCCGAAGTCCCACTCGTGTACCCTTGATGACTGCATGACACAAAGCTTCACGCCTCGCCTGGGCCCGTCAACACCGACATTAGACTTATGCTACCTGGTCGGACGAGTTTCATTTAAAATTGTGTCGAGCTGATGGCCGTGTACGGATTTGGAGACAACCTCATGAATCCACAGACCCTGGCGTCAGCAGTGGACTATTTAAGCTCGTGGAGACTCTTAAATGGTGTTGGGCGTGTGCAATTGGTGTGATACTGGACCCATGATAGTCTAAATATGACTCTGACAGGTGACACTTACGTAACCATCCTGTCTGATCACTTGAATCCATTCGTGTCCATTCTGCAGTTCGACGGACTTGGGCAATTCCAGAAGGACAATGCGACACCCGACACGTCCAGCATTGCTACAGACTGGCTCCAGGAACACTCACTTTAAAAGCTTCCGCTGACCATCAAACTCCCCCTACGTGAATATTATTGAGCATGTATGGAACGCCTTGCAATGTGCTCTTCAGAAGATATCTCCACCCTTCGGATTTTAGGACAGTTCCTTCCAGCACTACTTTAGACATTAGCTTAGTCCATGCCACGTCGTGTTGCGGCACTTCTGCGTCCTCGCGGAGGCTCTACACGATATTAGGCAGGTGTACCACTTTCTCTGGCTCTTCAGTGTATAAATTTGTCTTCGCGTGCTCTGATTTCATCCTTTTTACCCTGGTGGCCACTCGTCACTATATAACTAAAACCCTACTAAATATTTTGAAATTCTGCAGAGAAAGTGTTTGACTAAAATTTCGCGTAAAGATTCCCTCTAAACGTGCAATTATTTCAACGAACATAAATATCTCGAGTTCTGAACTCACTTAGCTCGAAACCCGAGAATTTTAGTTAAGTTCAATTCAATGGAACGACAACTATATAATATGGATACAAGTGATCAGACAGGATGGTTTCTCGGCTCTTCATGTGCCCCTAAGTACCTACAAGTTCTTTTAGAGCTTTACTGTCGCAGAGGGAAGCGGCTGAGCAAACCTCCATTTTATTGAAATGCTGCTCCGACATGACACAGGACGGGAGGATATACGAAGAGCCGTCTTGTGACGGGGGAAACTGCGGGGAACAACGATGTTTGTACCAATCACTACTGTAGCATTCTGATTCATTTTGGTGACTGTAAGGTTTCGACAGCTCGAGGTAAGTTAAAGTTGCCGGTATCCTGGAGGAATCATATCCAAGATACCCAGAAAGACATTAAATACAGTAGCGACAATTACAAATTGGGAATAATAAAACCGTAAAACTAAGAAAGAGAACCTCAAAGACGCACTGAAGATTATGATTTAATGTCTCATTGACAGTGAGATCATGAGAGACAGTGAACGGTCGTATGTGGCTGAAAACTGGTGATGGTAATCGGACATGACAAGTTCAAAAGTATCTCTATCGAAATGAAGAAATCGGAAAATTAACCTAATTCCTTCATGAATTCCAATTCTAATTCCAACTAGAGTAGCTGAAGAATCACACTGTACATACAGTTGTAATGTAGCAATGATAAACTGAAGAGTAGCATTACATTTTTATTCCAAAATTTTGAAATAAGTAAATTATTATCTTAATACACTATTTGAAAGAACGATGACGAAAAAGATTTCAGAAGAGAGAGAATATAACAACAAGCTCCAATTGATACGGTTTTTTTTTCTTAGGTGATTTTTACTTTACCAAAATGATGACATTTTAGCACTTTGTGGGGCAGCAGATAAATTAATCTATCTTCGCCGTTTGCAAGATCCAGAAAACTATTTTTGCTGTCAGCCAGAAAGCGATGAAGAACACACTGACAATAATTTGCAGTCTGCAAGTCCACATTACTCTTCGTATTCACTGAAGGAAAATGTTTCTATATGCCATTTACTCGTTGGAATCAGAAACTATGACTATAAATTAATGTTTTGAGTTGTAACTCAATAATGTATTCTGAGAAAGTTTACACACACAAAATATGACAACATTCCTGATAATTATAACAATGTCCCTATCGCAAACAGCACTATTAACATTCAGCGATGACCTGTATGGGAAGTTACAAGTAAAATGATCTACCATCCTGACTTGTAATCATAAAAGTTAACTGCTCATCTTCAAAGTGGAAAATAATCTCGGCACTTGTCACCCAGTTTTGTCAACATTACGGGCGGCACGCGGACAGTTACTGCCGTGAAATCTAAGTGATCCAGGACAGTGTACAGTTCTCGAGAGTTCACTTCCTACTTTTACCGAAAACGCTTTTGGTAGCTACCTGGCCGTGACATCATCCGAGGCACAGCGTGAGCAGGCGTTTGACTGGCGCGGAAAGTTGATACTTTGGTGCGAATTACTCTCTTCGCTGTCTCTCTGGCCGTATTTATAAAAGGGCGCAGCGGACCGCCAAACGGAACATATGCTATCAACCGCTCCAGGCACAAGTAGCAGCGTCCAAATGACCCCTTTCTCGGAGATGTAGTATTTAATATCTCTTGTTGTTTAACAACTTACAGTCTTCTTAATTATTATGTGAATGGCGTTAAGTTGGTTTTAATTGGAGAAAAAGTTTTAGCTTGACTACATTTAAGCTTCACGGTTAGAAGTTTTAGAATGGAATCAACAGAAGAACATGACCTCCGAACTGCCTCTTTAAGATTCCTTATAATAATTATTACTAGCACTAAAGTCTTGAAACTTGGTACACATGTATTATTTAACGAATGTAATCAAGTGCTGCAATTAGAATCTATTCTATCACAAATACAAATTATACTTAATCTATTATGAGTAAGGTCGTTTTCGTTCCAAATTAGGTTTTTAGTAAATAACTTGAAAACTAATAGAGGTAGCTTATTGGTGTAACATATTTAGTGGTGTTATATCAAACTAAGGCCACAAAAAATTTTCGTTTTTCTGAGTCTAACATTTATCGCCTTTGATTTTTCGTAAAAACGCCGATTTTGACCTAAATACAGCTTCGATCAAGTTGAGACTTGTAACTTTTGATTGTGACATATATTTGCATATACTGAACAATTTTTAGCTTTCTAGCTTCATTATTTAGCACCACCTATTTCTTCTTAAAATAATACATTTGGTGAAACATATTCGTTAGATCATTCTGAGATTTCACAATGTTAACATTAATATACTTAAGCACACACTTACAAAGTTTGGAAAAGTTATTTTAATTTTTAATTGCACTCTTAGATTACGGTTCAATCCTTTGTATGATAAGCACAGGCACCTATGATGACGTGGCCCTGGTAGTTCTGAACCAAGTCCCGGCACACCCACCCGCCTCTGCGTATCTCACAATGATTTAGCATTTGTTTCGCCACAACTTCAGAATATGAAATCTTTCGTTTTCACTATCACGCATTTTCAGAATTTCGTACTGAATGTGTACTTGTAATTCCTTGGTTTTCTTGGCTGTTGTTGGTACGTAACTAGAGCCGCCATTAATTACCAGAGTGTAAGTGTCAGGTTCTCGACTTCGCAAACTACATATGAAAATATAGGTGGTAAGGCGAACCAGTTCAAAGAAGGAGTTAAAACGAGAGCGACAGCTCTCAACGCATTGTCAGTCTTGAAAGTGCAGAGAATTCGTTTACCCAAATGTACACTGGTAAGCCCAAAAATTTTAATCACTGCCCACCGCGACGTTGGATGTCGTGTGGTGGCGCTGCGGAAACGTGACACGGTGGTAAACACGGTGGTAAAAGTATGCAAGACGAGCAGACACAGTATGGGCTGCAAATGGAGAAATCCATTGAGGTAAGCGAGTTTGCCAAAGGGCAAATTATTACGCAGAGCCAGTCAACAAGTATCTTGAAAACGGCGAAGCTGGTCGAATGTTGACGTGCTACTGTCGTGAGCATCTACAGAGGTAAGAGAACAGTAAAACTATTACTAGCCGCTGAGTGGTTGGACATCCATGACTCTTCACAGAACGTGAGATTCGGAAGCTGTTCTGGTCTGTTAAGTAGGACAAATGGTGATCTGTGGCACCTCTGCCGAAAGAGCACAATGCGGGTGCACGTAAAAGTGTTTCGGAGCTCACCACCGACCATACATTGTTGAACATGGAGCTCCGCAGAAGACCATCCATACGTCTTCACATGTTGACCCAACGACATCGTCCATTTCGATTGCAGTAGGCACGGGACCATCGTGATTTGCCCTTCGATCAATGGAAACGTGTTGGCTCTTCGAGTGAATCGATTTTTGCTACAATAGGTCGACGGTCGTCTCCACAAGCGCCGTCATCGAGATGAAAGGTGGCTCGAAACCTGCAGCACACCACGGACGCAAGCTGGTGGGAGCAGTATTACGCTGTGGGAGATATTCTCCTGGACCTGCTTGGGACCTGTGGTAGTAATCGAAGATACGCTGATAGCTGCGAACTATCTGCATCCCTTCATGGTTTATGTCTTCCCCGACGGCGATGTCATCTTTCAGCAGTATACTAGTCCTTATCTCAGAGCCAGCACCGTGCTACAGTCATCTTAGGAGCATTATAGTGAACTCTCGCTGACGTCTCGGCGACCAAATTCGCCTGATGTATATCCTATGAAATCCATCTGGATCGCTGTCGGGTCACATCATTGCGTACACAAATCAGCGGCACGTTATTTTTGTGAATTACATGACCTGTGCGTAGACATCTAATGCCACATACCTCCACAAACCTACCAAGCAACTGTCAGATCTGCGATAAGCAGAATCAATTATGTATTTCGTTCCAGAGACGGACAAACAGCAGGTAGTCCTAATGTTCTGGCTGTTTAAGGAGAAATTTCGGTTCCCGAGTACAGGGCTTAGTGGATACCTCCTCCGTTTCTTCGACATTTTCTGGATTGCGGAGTTCGGGTCCGCCCTATGTAACGTACTGGATATCACCCCAATATTTTTATATGTCTTACTCATTAACGACACGTACTTGACATTGCATTCTACACGCAGTCCATATCTGCATATACAGACTATCAACTATTTTTTCTCATTCTCCACAACCTTTTCTCTATAATTATTATAGTTTAAATTGTTCGTAATTGCTATCATTAGATATTTAGTTGAACCAACAACCTTTAAATTTGTGTGATTTTATCATGTGGACGAAAATAATACTTCAGTGGATGGTAACATACTTTTTACAGTGTGGGGTATATTGCCAGTTTTTGCACCACGCTTATATAGTGATTATATAATTTTGCAGTTCTTCTTGATATTCCAATGACTTTACTAGACAGCGCCATCTGCAAACAGTTTAAAAGGCTTTTTCATATTGTGTCCTGAAACGTATGTACAGATTAATAACGCTAACGCAGAGGTAGATCATACGATTATAAATCGTTTGTGAGGAATGCTGTGAAAAGCCTTCTGGAAATCAAGGAATATTGAGAATGAGATTTTCACTCTGCACCGGAGTGTGCGCTGATATGAAACTTCCTGGCAGATTAAAACTGTGTGCCCGACCGAGACTCGAACTCGGGACCTTTCCCTTTCGCGGGCAAGTGCTCTACCAACTGAGCTACCGAAGCACGACTCACGTCCGGTACTAACAGCTTTACTTCAGCTAGTATCCGTCTCCTACCTTCCAAACTTGAGTTCGAATCTCGATCGGGCACACAGTTTTAATCTGCCAAGAAGTTTCATATCAGCGCACACCCCGCTGCAGAGTGAAAATCTCATTCTGGAAACATCCCCCAGGCTGTGGCTAAGCCATGTCTCCGCAATATCCTTTCTTTCAGGAGTGCTAGTTGTGCATGTCTCGCAGGAGAGCTTCTGTAAAGTTTGGAAGGTAGGAGACGAGGTACTGGCAGAAGTAAAGCTGTGAGTACCGGGCGTGAGTCGTGCTTCGGTAGCTCAGTTGGTCAGTCGGCTTTCGGCCGTGGTCGCGTGCGGACCGGCTCCGCGCGCCGGACAGCGCACCGTAGTTTGTTTACTTCCGCGTCGCGGTATTTCGTGTTGTGTAGCGTCCATTTCTATTGCACCTCATGGCGCACTGTTACCGCCGAGCGACAGTTAAAGTAACATTCCAAGCCGAACATGCTAGACCACGCGCTTTTGAAATTGAGCAATTCATTCGCGAAGAGCTACGTCTGGACCCCCAGGAAGTGATAGGTATTCATTTCTCTATCACTAGCAGCATCGTCTATATTAAGATGACGACGGAGGACGCGTGTGCTAACGTAGTTCGACAACACGCACGCGGACTCAAGTTCAAACATTCTGACGGGCATATTGGAGAGGTGACGGTCGATCACGCTGGTTTCGGACTTCGAACAATCCGGGTTTTTGAGCTCCCTTTCGAAGTGCCGCAAGATGTGGTCGTCGAAGCTTTCCGACCCTATGGCAATGTTGTGGGGCACATCGCGGAGAAATGGCAGACATTCACGACATACAACGTGTTGAATGGTGTCCGCCAAATCAAAATCGAACTCTCCAAACATGTACCATCCTATCTGCTGATAGGTGGCGTGCGAGCCATCGTTATGTATGATGGCCAGCCGCGGACGTGTGCCGGTTGCGGACAGGAGGGCCATGTTCGGTCAGAATGTCTCCGCCGACGTTTGCTCCAGGTCCCGACCAGTGACTCAGCTCCCAAAGTGACGGCCGCTTCTTTACCAGATAGCTACGCCACAGCCGTACGCAGCCCCGATGCGTCACTTCAGGAAGCACCTCTTCTCCACCCGGCACTCCCCACTGGAAATGACGGTGCTGCCATGGCCTCACCGGCACCATCTCCTCTGACGGCTACGACCCCACCAACTCTCCAGAGCTCGATGGACATCGACGCGAATGCGGTGCCTACCTCTGCTTTTCTTCAGACTGGCGCGACCTCGGACATCGAACATCCACATTCTGATTCAGAACAGCACCTCCGAAAGCAACGGTCGCCCAGAAAACGGAAGAAGAGGAGTCAAACGCCATCTGACGACACACTTCTTCATGTGGCATCACAGGCAGTGGAGCTGATACACGACAGTGATCTCCCTTCGAGCGTTCTGACGACAGGAGAGGCTGCTCCTGATGTCCCATCTGAAGAACGATCTCACACGAATATGACGGATTCCAAGGAGGGTGCCTCCCTGGACCCCACTACAGCAGCGTCGCTACAACTCGCCCTCGAGGAGTGTGACAGTCGCTCACCGTCTGTTCCAGTCTCCTGGGCTGACGATATCGACGAAGGAGCAGTTCGAGATGGTGGTCCTCCCATCAGGCAGTGCCCCATGGAGGTGCCTGACCCACCTTCCAGCCAGTGATTACGACAACGGTGACTACGTCAGATGTTACACGCCAGCCAGACATCTCTGCCGGAACATCTGTGCCAATGGAGGGAGCACGCCCCCAACATTACCGCATAGTGACGATGAATCTGGCCACCATTCGGGCCCCCCATAAACTGGCAATGTTCCGTGAGACCATTTATGCTGCTGATGTCGACATTGCCCTCCTCCAAGAAGTGTTTGTCGCCGATTTCCATGCCCCCACTGGCTACGTGGCACACATCTCCCATGCTTCTGACAACGGTAGTGGAGTTGCCATCCTCCTCCGTTCTGGACTCCCTGCTGAAGATGTAGTGTACCTTGCTAATGCTAGGGGTATGGCTCTCACGCTGTTCGGCGTCCGTATCCTCAATGTATATGCGCCGTCCGGCTCCAGTCGACGTCGTGATCGACACACTTTCTTTGCTGACGAGGTAACGCCGCTGTTTGAGGGTCCCCTAGATGATATGGTCCTCGGTGGCGATTTCAACTCCACGCAAAGGCCTGAAGATCAATTACCGCATCATTCCCCTTGTGCGGCCCTCTCCGTCATCATCGACAGACTCCAGCTTGTTGACACATGGACAAAGGTGCATGGCACCCGTGCAGGTTTCACATATTATACGGCGCATTCATCTAGTCGTCTCGATCGTATATACCTCACACGTTCCCTTGCTGCCGACACTCAACATGCCGAAGTATGGCCTCTGGCTTTCTCTGACCATGACGCCTACATCTGCGATGTCGTCCTCGCCCGCCAACAAGTGTGGCACAGCCGCGGCTTGTGGAAATTCAACGTTTCCCACCTGACTGTCCCTGACTGCCGACGAATCGTTGAGGATGCGTGGGCCCTCTGTCATCGTCGTCGCCCCGCCTACGCATCCACCTTATCGTGGTGGGTATCATGCGCGAAACCAGCTCTGCGCAGGGCGCTGATAGGATATGGCAAAGACTTCAAAGCCTGGCAAGCGAGCACCATGGACTTTTATTATGCAGTCCTTCGTGACTGCACTTCGATGGCCTTCTCTCCTGATCGTCAGATGATGGTGCATCGTGCTAAAGCGCAGATCACTTCCCTCACGCGACGGCGCTTAGAAGGGACTCTTGTCAGATCCTGCACCCGTGACCATATGCCTCATGAAACGCCATCGATGTACCACCTTCTCAGGGAACGCCGACGTCGTCGTCGAACCCTCATCCACGATCTCACAGATGCGGAAGGACGACGACACACTACGCAATGCGACATTGGTCACGCTTTCTATTCTCATTTCCGTCAACTGTTCGCTGCCGTCCCTCATCCCCCGACCTTAATTGAGGAGGTGGCAGCAATGACTGTCAACACCATGCCAGAGGATGTGGCTCAAGAACTTCAGGAACAAGTGACCTCTGATGAAGTCCTAGATGCTATCAAGGTGGGGGCTGCCAACAAGTCCCCTGGACCTGACGGCCTCCCCCTCGACTTTTACAAGTATTTTAGCTAACTTTTGTTACCTGCTTGGACGTCCATCTGTCGTGAATTGATGTCACCCACAACGATGATCCCAGACACCTTCCTTGATGGGGTCATCATCCTGGTCCCTAAGCCACATGGGCGATCACGGATCTGTGATTACCGGCCCATCACTCTACTCAACAGTGACATGAAAATTTTCACCCGTTTGTTGGCCTCACGCCTCAAGAAGGCAGCAAGATTCGTCACCTCCCTTGATCAGACTTCTTTGGGCGGTGACAACAACATCCATACGGCCCTTTGCCGTTATAGGGACATGATTGCGCTCGCGCGCTCGCGACATTTACCTGGCGCATTGGCATCGCTTGACTTCCGTCAAGCTTTCGACCGTGTCGACCATACTTTTCTGAAATCGGTCCTCCAACACATGGGTTTTCCGTTTCGTACAATCACCGTGGTAATGCGGCTCTTGAGCGGCGCAACTTCAAGAATACTCTGTAATGGTCGCCTCACCGCGCCTCTAGCGATCGAGCGCTCTGTCCGACAGGGATGCCCACTTTCCACGATACTGTATGCTTTGGCATTAGAGCCCCTCCTACAGGGGCTTCGCCAACGCCTGGTGGGCCTGACATTGCATGGGCACCGCTTCTGTTGTACAGCCTATGCTGACGATCTAGTCCTCTACCTCCGCAATGAAGACGATGTTCGCGCTGCTCTGACTTGGGTGACGACTTATGGGGAGGCATCGGGCAGTTCTCTTAACATTTCCAAATCGAAGGTTCTGCTCATTGGTGAGGGTCTACCAGAAAGATCTGTCGCTCCTCTAAGTGTGGCCACCAGCGTCCGCTGTTTGGGCATTGATTTTATGAATGACCTCCGTCGCTCAGCGGCAACCAACGGTCGACGTCTCCTACAAACGATCAGGGCTGGCCTTGTGGACCACCGGCTTCGATCCCTCGACATTATACAGCGCGCGCAATACGTGAATGTTTATCACGCCTCACGCATCCCCCATGTGGCACAAGTGTTCCCGGTTCCGATTACCCTCGCACGTCGTATGTTGATGGCGATGGGATCCTTTGTCTGTGCCGGGATGTTATTTAAAGTTCAATATTCCTCCCTTGCCCTCCCGCGGGAGCGTGGTGGAGTGGGCTTATTCCATGTGCCAGACAGAGTTACCGCACTTTTTGTTAGCTCCCAACTGAAAGTCTGGCGTCGCTGCCCGACGAGCCTGACCGGACTGCTTTTGCGTGAATACGCACCAGTCTCCATGTCAGCCCCGGTCATGTTATCCGACATTCCACCCCCCTTTTATCACTTTCGGTACTTCTTCTTTGAAATCAGTTACATTCTGCACTCCTTACCCCTTCTCCGTATACTCCAGACAAAGACTGTATACGACACCTTACAAATGTGTCAAACCCCCAACCCCATTGAACACAAGTTTCCCCAGATCATATGGCGCCGTGTGTGGAAAGCAGTGCATGCTGGTTACCTCGACACCAGCGTTCAGTCCACCTGGTATATCACCGTCAATGGCAAACAGGTCAACCAGTCTCGTTTGCACCGCATCCGCCTTGCTGACACACCACTCTGTGTTCACTGTGGTGTAGAGGACACGGACGCTCATCGGTTCTTATGTGGTCCGTCTGCTGACGTCTGGAGGCTCGCGCAACGTATCCTGGCTTTCCTCACCCGACAGCCGCCTGCTCAGATTACTTTCCTGACGCTTCTATTCCCGGATGTGATTCATTACCCCACAACAAAAACTAATGCCGTGAATTGGATACGCGGTCATACAGTCCGCTACCTTTTTGGGCCCGATGAGAAATCAGAACTAGGTTATTGGACGTACCTTAACGATCGACATTGTGCACTTGTTCGCAACCCCAGATACAAGCAGTTCTTTTCCAATTTTCTACGGAGCGCCTTTCATGACCCGCCTTCCAGCTGGAACGTCCAAGCCATGAGATGCTGATGCTTTTTTGCCGATATGATGTTCTGAACGTACTACACACGGAATCCCCACTAAAACTTCGAGAAGACACGTTTGGATGTTCCGCCAATCAGACGGCGCAAGCGACTCCTAGAATTCTGGTGCAACGACTGCCATAATACAAAAAAAAAAAAAAAAAGTTGGTAGAGCACTTGCCTGCGAAAGGCAAAGGTCCCGAGTTCGAGTCTCGGTCGGGCACACAGTTTTAATCTGCCAGGAAGTTTCATATCAGCGCACACTCTGCTGCAGAGTGAAAATCTCATTCTGGTAACATCCCCCAGGCTGTGGCTAAGCCATGTCTCCGCAATATCCTTTCTTTCAGGAGTGCTAGTTCTGCATGTCTCGCAGGAGAGCTTCTGTAAAGTTTGGAAGGTAGGTGACGAGGTACTGGCAGAAGTAAAGCTGTGAGTACCGGGCGTGAGTCGTGCTTCGGTAGCTCTGTTGGTAGAGCACTTGCCCGCGTAAGGCAAAGGTCCCGAGTTCGAGTCTCGGTCGGGCACGCAGTTTTAATCTGCCAGGAAGTTTCAAGGAATATTGAATTAATTTGTTAGTAACACTCATTACTTCTTGTGAATAAAGAGCCAGTTGTGTTTCAAAAGAATGCTGTTTCATGAATTAGGTAGGTTACGTATCTATACACCATTTCCTAAGATATCCAAACACGTTATATTTCAAAACTCCTAGTAGAAATCGATGTGAATGGTATGGATGTGTAATTCCACACATTACTTATGTTTGCCTTCTTCTCCTTTTGTGTAACCTGCACAATTTTCCATTCTTTAGCGTCGGATCTGTAGTTGAGGGAACGGCTGTGTATGACTGATGAAACTGAAGCTGTTTCATCAGCATATTAGGAAAGAAACCTTACTGGTGTACGTTATAGACCATAAGATTTACATTTATTGATTTACAGTACTTAAGTTGCTACGGTACAGAGAAGATATCTGTTTACCAATTACTTGTCATGCCAGCTATTCTGGATTCACATTCTGGAACACATATTGCATCGTATTTAGTGAAGGAATTTCAGAAACCTGTGTTACGTTAACTCCCCCTTAATGGTGCTGTCGTCGGTACCATTATCATTGCTGTCATGCAGAGAAGGTACAGATTGTGTCATGGTCCTTGTATAATTCACGCACGACCAGCATCTCTTTCAATTTTTTGCTATATTTCGAGACAGAGTTTCATTCTATAAACTGTTAGAAGGAATTCTTAGTGTGAGAGCACTGAAGTCCGGGTTGTGTTTCAAGTACCTCTAAATTGCTCCCGTCATGGAGATTTTGCATTCTTTTAAAGCTGGCGTGCTTTTTTCTGTGCTTATGCAAGGCTATGCTGACGTGTTTTGTATATTATGAGTGATCTGTTTAGACTCAATACACAACTGTTCCAGTTTGCAGAAGAAAGTAGCCAAACTACAGGCAACCAAGGAAGACCTTTTCTATTGAGGTATCTGTACCGCTGAGAGACCTTGAAGTCAAATGTATCAAACGGTTTTGTTTATACACTTTTAGGGAAAAATCAAAATTTTTGTAGAGTAATGTAATTTTGTTCAAATGTTCAAATGAGTGTGAAATCTTATGGGATTTAACTGCTAAGGTTATCAGTCCCTAAGCTTACACACTACTTAACCTAAATTATCCTAAGGACAAACACACACCCCCATGCCCGATGGAGGACTCGAACCTCGGCCGGGAGCAATGTAATTTCGGGAATACATTTGTCTAGGTAACATATTTAATTGATTACTATAGTAAGGTAACAGGTTAATGTAAGCGGGAGGTAAGCCATTGCAAACGTGAAACGTTGGTATATTAGTAACCGCTGTACCACCGGAATCTTCAATGTAAGCAATCGGTCAATACGGATACGGTTAATGATGATTGTGGATTGATGGCTCTCGATCTTCCACCGTAATCGTGTCCTTCAACATGAGGTGGCAAATATGAGGTAGCCAAGGAGGTGGAAACGTGGGTTCTACTATTCCAAGACTGCTTGGTAGCTACAACAGGAAAACACAATTAATTAATAGGAGTACAAAATAAGAAAGTATTTATTACTTACCTTTGCTGTAGTCCATGATCAGTTGGTTGACAATTATAGAAGACGCGGCTAGACTAAGCGTCTGTAGAATGACATAATTTACAAATCACAAATCTTGCACTGCGGAATTAATCTCTCGTAATCTTGACTGTCGAATCCGGTGAATTTGAAGACTAACTTGTAACGGAGCTACAGAGACTTGATGGCAGCAATGACTGAGCTGCAGACGATGACTAACATCGGCGCTGGCTGACCACTGAGCGCGGCTACGAACTGTAGACTGGCGCAACTGCACTGCTCTCCTGCTGCACATGAAGTTGACCTAGCGGCGCCTCGGGGCGAGCGTAAGTACTGCGACTGGCTGTGTACTCTTTGGCTAACACAGAAGTTATACTGTTCCGTTTATGTAGAGAATCGCATCCGGCGGATCGATCTCTCAGGCGGCGGTGTGATAGTATGACTGACGACATCACATGGATGACTTTCGAGTTGATGTCCGATGATGTCCCATACGTGCTTGACTGGAGATTGATCTGGTCATCGAGTAGGTCAATGCAACATGTAGGCACTCTGTAGAACATGTTGGGTTACAACAGCGGTATTGTGGGCGAGTGTTATCCTGTTGGAAAAAGCCCCCGGGAATGCTGCTAAAAAAAATGGTTCAAATGGCTCTGAGCACTATGGGACTTAACATCTATGGTCATCAGTCCCCTAGAACTTAGAACTACTTAAACCTAATTAACCTAAGGACATCACACAACACCCAGCCATCACTAGGCAGAGAAAATCACTGACCCCACCGGGAATCGAACCCGAGAACCCGGGCGTGGGAAGCGAGAACGCTACCGCACGACCACGAGATGCGGGCGAATGCTGCTCATGAATGTCAGTACAAGAGGTCGAATCACCAGACTGAGGTACAGATTTGCAATCACGGTGCGTGGGATAACCACGAGATAGATCCTGTCGTCACGTGAAATCGCAACTCAGATGTACGTCCAGGTCCTTCTAACCAACACGCGGCCATCATTGGCACCGAGACAGAACAAGCTTTCAATGGAAAACACAACACACCTCCACTCTGCCATCAAATGAGCTCTCACTTGACACCACTGATTTCGCAAATGGCGGTGGTTTGGGAACAGTGGAATGCACGATACAGGGCTACAAGGACGGTGGGAGCTGTCCTTAAATAATCGATTTGTAACAGTTCGTTGTTTGACTGTGGTGCCAACTGCTGCTGAAATTGATGCTGCCGATGCGGTACGATGCGCCAAAGCCGAACGCCGAACACGATGGTCTTGCCTCTCGGCAGTGCCGCAGGACCGGCCGGGGCTCGGTCTTCCTGCGACAGTACATTCCGTGACAACCGCTGCCAGCAATCATGTAGAGTGACTACATTCCTGCCAAGTCCTTCTGCTGTATCGCAGAAGGAACATCGATTTCCTCGTAGCCCTATTACACGAACTCGTTCAAAAAATTGGTTCAAATGGCTATGAGCACTATGGGACTTAATTGCTGACGTCATTAGTCCCCTAGAACTTAGAACTACTTAAACGTAACTAACCTAAAGACATCAATGCCCGAGGTAGGATTCGAACCTGCCGGCTTCTGGTGGCCGAGCGGTTCTAGGCGCGTCAGTCTGGAACAGCGCGACTGCTACGATCGCGGGTTCAAATCCTGCCTCGGGCATGGGTGTGTGTGGTGTCCTTAGGTTAGTTAGGTTTAAGTAGTTATAAGTGCTAGGGGACTGATGACCTCAGATGTTAAGTCCCATAGTGCTCAAAGCCATTTGAACCATTTGATTCGAACCTGCGACCGTAGCGGTCGCGCGGTTCCAGACTGTAGCGCCTAGAACCGCTCGGCCACTACGGCCTGCCGACCTCGTTCAAACTGAATGAGGCATTGATAATGGCGTCTTTGTCACCCTAAGGGCATTCTCGACTACCATCAACTCACCACTTCCAGTCTCAAAGGTAATTAACTCTCGCGGCTTATACAGTGTGTATTTAAAGAAAATCTGATTTCTGTCGTTATAGTAACACTACTAGCGCCGCTCTTATGCGAAAGGCGCGAAATTTGAATAGAGTTATCTTTCAGACGTCGAGACACGCCTACAAACATTCATTTAACTTGCATAACACTTGCTGTTGCGATTTCTGTCAGTGTATTCTAACTGTAATTATAATGGAGAGGGCTAGTACTGCTCGGCAAACTAGTGTCTGTTCATTTACGATCTAACAGTGGCAGCTTTAATCACGGGCGAGACCTTTCTGTATTTTTATTAATATCCTCTCTCGGCGAGGTAAAACAGAGCTAAATCAATGACGGAGATTAAAGGCGGACAAAATTAAATAGTAATTATAGGGAGGCGGCGCGGTGGGAGGTGAAGGGCGGCACTCGGTCCTTTAAGGCCGCCGGCCTGGCCGCACACGGGGGTGGGGATGGGGGCGGGGGAGAGGGAGGAGGGAGAGGCAGAGGCACAGGGCGCGGAGGCAGCAATGGAGCGCCTGCCCCGGGCCAGGGCAGAGGCGACAAACAAGGGTCGCGCCGCCTCCCAGCATCCATTAAGGCTGAGAGCGGAAAAAGCTGGAAAGCATCTGAGAGGGTCTGTCTCAAAGAAATCTCCCTCCCGTCATCACGCCTTAACAAACTTTCTCGCTACCCAGCATTACGCATGACTTCATTCGTGTCGAAGTCAAAACGCTTCTGAAAAGTGTAATCAGTCTTCCCACGCCATAAAGGGTTCTACTGGAAAATGTGCTAAGCTGCTGTGACAAGAATTACCCTTCTAATACTTGATTTGCCTTTTGCCCCACTACCTCTCCCCCAGCACCCCCTCTCCTTACCGCCACCATCAGAAACTCCCCTCTCACCCCTAGTTTAATAATACTTCTCTAAAATTACTGTTTCTTAACGATGTGATTTCGAGTTTCTAATGCAATCAAGCCAATGATACAGTAATAATCCTACATTGCCAAAGAGCATGAATGACTTAAGTTACATAAAAATGGCTTTGTATAAATACATGTTCATAAAAATTAGTTACTTCTTACTAAAATATTGATCTTCTACATATCTGAATTAGTGTTGAAGCCATTTACTTAAAATTCTACAAATTAATTTTATTAATTTTTAAAAACATACTATCTATTGTTATAGTGAAAAAGGCAAATGACAATAAGTCAAGTGCCAGAACATTGTTACAGGCAATATGTAAACTGTCTAGTTTATAAATTATGTCTCTGTTGTTAGTTGTGCTCAGTCTTGGCGGGAGTGTAGTTCTGAATGGACAAGCTTGGCGGGAGTGTAGTTATGAATGGGCAAGCTTGACGACAGAGTTGTTGAAAACTGAGCTGGTGTGATTTTGTAGAAGTGCTGATGGTAGTTGTATTCTGTATTACTATTTTAGAGTGTGAACATCTGATGAATATAATTATTACAAGGTTCAGAAACTTTCCTTCATTCAATAGTGTTTGGAAGTCAACTGAATGTCATAATCCTATCGTCTGTTGACGTTTATTCCTCTGAGAATAGGATCCACGTCCAGCTCCATGCCATACAGAAGACAATGAGGCTAATTAATAACTTAGATTTTTAGATGTGGATACACGCTTCGCTGCAACTTACTTCAAAATAATGAAATATCGATAGACTTCTACCCAAAATGCCTTTCAATGTGCTACTTCTTTCAATAATCTTTGGAAGCCAACTGAATATCTAAATCATTTCATCAAGGAACGTTTCTTCCTTTGATAATACGATGTGCGACGAGCATCATGCTCTATGGAAGAGAAAGAGACTAATTAATAAGGTAGAATTCTAGATGTGGACTCACGATTCGATGCAACTTACTTCAAAGTAATGAAATATCGATATACTTCTGCGCAAAATGGCTTCCATTTTACACTGAGGTGACATAAGACATCGGTAACCTCCCAATAGCGTGTAGGACCTTGTTTTGTCCAGCGTGCTGTAGCAGCTGTACGTGGAATTGACTGGAGATGATGTCTGGTTTGGTTTGGTTTGTGGGGCGCTCAACTGCGCGGTTATTAGCGCCTGTACAAATTCCCAACCTTTGCTCAGTCCAGACTCACCACTTTCAGGAGTGATGATGAAATGGTGTGGACAACACAAACACCCAGTCATCTCGAGGCAGGTGAAAATCCCTGACCCAGCCGGGAATCGAACCCGGGATCCCGTACTCGGGAAACGAGAACGCGGCCGCGAGACCACGAGCTGCGGCCATTGTGGAATGGACTCAACAAATTGTCCCCTGCAGAGCTATTGAGCCATGCTGCCAACACAGCCGTCCATAACTGCGAAAATGTTACCGGTGCAGGATTTTCCGCATGGACTGACCTCTTGATTGTGTCCCATAAATTTTCGATGGGATTCGTGTCGGCCGATCTGGGTGGCCAAATCATTCCCTCGAATTGGCCAGAACATTCTCCAAACCAATCGCGAACAATTGTTGCTCGGTGGCACAGCACATTGTCATCCCTAAAAATTCCATTGTTGTTTGGGAATATGAAGTCCATGAATGGCTCCAAATAGTCCCCATGTAGCGAACATAACCATTTGCCGTAAATGATCGGTTCAATTGGAACAGAGGACCCAGTCTATTCCGTGTAAACGCAGCCCAAACTATTATGGAGCCACCACTAGCTTGCGTAGTGCCTTGTTGACAACGCGGGTCCATGGCTTCGCGAGGTCTGATCCACACTCGAACCTTACCATTGGCTCTTACCAACTGAAACCTGATGCGATGTTGGCAGGAGTCCAGGAGAGGCACTACAGGCGCTGTCGTGCTGTTAGCAAAGGCACTCGCGTCGGTTGTCTCCTGCAATTGCCCATGAACGCCAAAGTTCTTGCTCTGTCCTAACGGACACCTTCGTCGTACGTCCCACATTGAGTTTTTGGAAATTTCACGCAGCGCTGCTTATCTCTAACCACTGACAAATCTATGCAAACGCTGCTGCTCTCGACCTTTAAATGAAGACCTTCGGGCACTGCGGTATCCGTGGTGTGAGATAGTGCGTGAAATTTGGTATTCTCCACTCACTCTTCACACTGTGGATCCCTGAATACAGAAACCTCTGATGGTTTCTGAAGTGGAATAGCCCATGTTTCTAGGTCCTGCCACCATTCCGCATTCAAAGTGTGTTAATTCCCGTTGTGCGACCATAATCACGCCGGAATCCTTTTCATATCACTCACATGAATACAAATCACAGCTCCGTCAATGTATTGCCATGTATACGTTGTGTGCGCAATACGATCGCCATCTGAATACGTGCAAATTGTTATCCAGTGACTTTTGTCACCTCAGTGAATCTTCCGTCATCGAAGATAAAAATTCTGTTTTGGAATGTTAAAGACGATCTAGGGTTCCGAAAGCAGGATGTGTATTACACTGGTATGTATTATGAGGAGCAGACGATTACAACAGTCGAGGAGAAGTGCGAGCAACATCAACGGCTCTCTCGATTAAGGGATCTATCAAAACAAAGATGTTGGAAAATCTGCTAAACCGCGACTAAGGTTTCAGTTTCGAGAAGGCTTCGAAACCGTACTCAGTTTGTTAACATCTCATCGAACAGCTCAGTCATTAAGAGTTGGAGAACTTTGAGGGCCTCTGAAAAGAAAATGATCAATAAATAAGCATTATCTTAAATGCGAGCGCTGGGAATCCAGCTTGGATGTAGGGTAAGTAGTGGAACACCAACAATACTTCACAATGTGGCTGTATTTCTGACACCGAGTACATATACTAATACAATTCGCATCACCTGGTAGTCGAAATATCGTGGAGAAAAGTAGAATAAATACCTGGGTTGAACACACGAAAGCACATCGTTAATCAGTCACGCCGAGAAAAGCTGAGAGACCTCATAGTAGTTTCAGAATGAATTTTCTCTCTACGGTGGAGTATGAGCTGATTTAAAATTTCCTGGCAGATTAAAACTGCGTACTGGATAGAGACTTGAATGTGTGATCCTTTCGCATTACAAACAGCCAATAAAACACCAGCTATGTGGTATCGTTGTATGGATTATACCTCTTTAGCACGAGCACGCGGTGAAGAGGAATTTTATGTCTTCTACGTACATTTATTAGTATCAGCATAAAAAATCAGTTTATGATGAAGAAAGAAAGCAAAGATGATTTTAATTTTTTGATGTGTTAGTAATCGCACAGGTAGACGAACTTTGGGCTATAACAAGTACAGAGAAGTTACTCATAGTTCGTTACCCCCATAAGTAATCCAACTAATACCCAAGACAAAAAAACTTAACATTGAAACATTGATGGATAGGGCTAATGAAATTAGCGTGCCAGTTTATTTTCAAGATAAGCTGAACCACGGTTGGCTTTCAACAAAAATGTTTACTTCCAATGAGGAAGTATGTGGAGCTCGTCCGAGAATAGAGAAAATTGGGACTAATAAAGGACGATGGCCGCCAAGTGGGATGGTTTTCCTCTCTTTTGTTGGCAAGATTGCGGATCATTTCGGGAAGTTTGTCCAATTACGGGAAGGAAACGATCTTTATATCCGCCAATAAAATAGGATCATAAAGAATGGTAAAAGATGTATGACTTCCACCAGCGCCATCTGGGGTGTATAAAATTCAGTGCAGCTATGAACAAGTATACACTGTAAGCGTTAACATCCGCCTACCTGAACGCAAAAGGCACCACCGCTTGCGATAAAGTAACACATCGGCCAGAGCGGAATATACTTTTCAAGACGGTAACCATGAGAGAAAACTAAGTGAGACGAGCTTAACAGCAAAGGTAACCCATGAGCACACTCCCATGTACAGAGCGCCCGCAGAGATTTAGAAACATCATAATTGCAACAGAAAAGAAGGAGATATTAGATAAAACATGGATGCCGACTTTGCGTCAGTATAGTGATGATTGATTGCTGCAATCGAGAACGATGCAGAAATCCAGACATAATCACGACTTCAATATCACGTGACAAATAGTGGTGCACTCTATAAAGCTCTATAAATTCGGGATCCTCGATCACCTGTCAGGGTTGCCGTTTTACCTCCCCAAAATTGTGGTGGTTCTCTTATTTAATGACCTGAAGGACTGAGTTTTATTGCTGTAAGCCCAACTTCCAGTTTCCGAAAGCTCCCCTTTAAAGTAATATCAGCTCTGCTAATCTAGCTCACCTGAAGTATCCATAAAGTGGGACTAACGCAAATATCTTGGATATGCGCAATCGATGTAGTATCCAAAGTCTTACTGGGGCCTAAAAGTTGCATCTGACTACCTAACCACATATAATTCTTACAGTGATAACAATTACACCACTCTGACGTATAACAATAAGAAATCAGTACTGCAGTAAATTCAATGTAGGTTCCGCACACTACCACACACATCCTTCAGTAAAATAAAGTTCCTGTCATTGAACTGAACTTGTTGCCTATATTCTGAAATTCCACTTACAGTCATCGCACCTTGGAATATATAGCTATATTCTAAATGTTTCGTTCAGTTTCATTGATAAGTGCAAAAAAGATCTGGCCTGGAAGAAAGCAGGGTTAACGTCAGTCTAGAATGAATAGAGGCCACTGACTGACTAATGCACTCATTCTGCAGAGAACGTCGGCAGGAGGGCAGTGTAATATCGCTTGCTCCTTTTGATTGTTTCGCACCCAGCTGCAACTACGACGGTCAGTAGGGTGCTGTATTTCCCAGGACGTGGCGTCTCGTACACTCTTTAGTGTTGAGATGAAACGCATTTTTCACAAACATTAATGAAAGTATTTTTTTCCTCACTTGCTACTCCTCTTCATTGACTCAGCAAACATTTAAATGAAACCACTTTGCGTTACTTCTACATAGAGGGAAAGAAAGGAAGAAAACGCATGGCAGATATAAACTGATCGGCCAAAACATTATGACCACTGCCCACGGCTACGCCGGCTGCTGTGGCCGAGCGGTTCTAGGTGCTTCAGTCCGGAACCGCGCTGCTGCTACGGTCGCAGGTTCGAATCCTGCCTCGGGCATAGATGTGTGTGATGTCCTTAGGTTAGTTAGGTTCACGTAGTTCTAAGTCTAGGGGACTTATGACCCCATATGTTAAGTCCCATAGTGCTTAGAGCTATTTGAACTATTTGAACCATTTGAACCCACCGCTACAAGGATTCCACCTTGTGGCGTTGGGCGTACGTGACTCGGTAAGGTAAATATGCAAGCGGAGCAGACTTGGATGTCGGATCACCATAGCGAAGGAAAGGGCTGCAAATGGGTAAATCCTTTGAGACAAGCAACTTCGACAAAGGGCAGACTATTATTAGGCAGAACCTGTGAGCGACTATCTCAAAAATGGCGAAACTGGTCGAATGTTCACGTGCTACTGTTGTGAGCATCTGCGGTATGAGGTATAAGGATAGTGAAATTACTACTAGGCGCTAAATTGTCAGACGTCCGACTCATCATAGCCCGTGAGGTTTGGAGGCTTGTCTGTTCTGTACAGTAGGATAGACGGTGATCTGTGACATCTCTGCCGAAAGAACTCAATGCTGGTGCACATAAAAGTGTTTCGGAGCTCACCGTGCATCATATGTTATTGTACTTGGAGCTCCACAGCAGGCCACCCGTACGTGTTCGCCAGTAACAGCACTCTCAAACCAGTGCAGAACCTACAAAACTGATGTCTACGGTTAATCCTTGGAGCACCTTGACGGGCAAGAATGAAAGACCTCCAACAGGAACTGCACACGCAAACCATCAGGGATGTAATCATATCATCCACACAAGAAAAGCCCGCTATCACTGAAGTACTACGAGACGTATTGATTATGTGGTGTCTGTCATCCCTGAGAGATGGCACCGTATCAGAGTTCCCCACGATATCATCGAGGCATCGCAATGATATTACAAAGTAATGTATGTTTATAAACAAAAAAGGAGAAAAAGTAATGAAACGTCATGCGACGGAAATGTAAAGTAAAGTGGTGTACGGGGCCAGAACATGGGCACTTACACGTTAGCTTACCAACATTAGTATTAATGATAAAGGTACTAACAAGGGCATCAGATCATGAGTCTATTGAATAATGATAAATATGAGGCACTTTGGAGCAGTATTCCCGCAATGTCTGCATGATTGAGCCACTAACTTAAAGCCTTGGTGAAAAGTGTCGGAAGTTGAGAATTGTGGAATGTTAAGTCTGCAGATGGCCGTAGCTCGCCGGGCCGCAGTGGGCGGCAGGTAGCGGTCACCGGGAACGCGGGACAATATGGCGATTTTGGGGATACCCGGCATCTGGAGCCACCTGTGCTGGGCAACACGTGGCGAAGACAGGAATTTCGTTTGCCTAGGGGCGTTATGACCTACTCGGTCATTGGGTAGATCTCAGAAATGCCGTTGAAGGAATTTCGGCAATGACAGAGCGTTCGACATTGGCCGAAACAGAGTATTCTTGCGCCGCGTTTTCGTACGCGTGGGAGACGAGAGAATTGTGGAGAGAGTGGACTCCGCCTTCAGCCATCGAGCGGTACGGACTTGGAGACGGCGTCTTGGCCACCGTCTTCGAAGGGAGATGTACGGTCTGTATCGCAGCACTGCACCAACGTGTGTTCCGTGCAGAGTTCTGCGGTTATAGCTCTATGTGTGCTCAGAAGCGAGATTTTCACCAACGCTTAACCACTTCCAATAACGTACCTAATATTCTTGATGTGGTAGTTATCCTTGCGCCGTGCCGAGTATTTATCAACGCAGCTGCCGGTAATAGGGGCGCGTAATTGGAAATTGTTAATGTGCCATTCTCAGGAGTGTGTGGGTGGACAAAGAATTACACTTTTTTTGTTTTTTTGTTAATTTTGTCAGTTGTGGTGGATATCAAATTAAAATAACAATATAACAATCGAGTAACCGACTTCATTGCAGCTAGCTTTACATGTACTCTAGTCACTGCACAGCTTGTCCGGACGGGAAGGAAAGAAGGTTTGCGATCTTCTATGTGAGCCACGGACAAATATGCTGACAGTGGAACAGTATGTAGCATTAAATGAAATGCATTAAAGTAACCAACACCTAAGGTGGTTCAAAAGACCTACTATCAACACCCTCGAGAAGCGGAACTGAAGATAAAAGTACCCCTTCACCCTTTATACCTAGGAAGTCTAGCGACGAGATGGTAGTACTTCTGTGCAGTCACTACAAAATAAAAATACTTAAGTCAGGTAGTAAATTGCTTGACATATTTGCAGGATTAAATCGCTCAAAACAGGAAAGGCCACTGGACCTGATGGGATACCAGTTCGATTTTACACAGAGTACGCAAAGGAACTTTGCCCCCCTTCTTGCAGCGGTGTACCATAGGTCTCTAGAAGAGCGTAGCGTTCCAAAGGATTGGAAAAGGGCACAGGTCATCCCCGTTTTGAAGAAGGGATGTCGAACAGATGTGCAGAACTATAGACCTATATCTCTAACGTCGATCAGTTATAGAATTTTGAACACGTATTATGTTCGAATATAATGACTTTTCTGAAGACTAGAAATCTACTCTGTAGGAATCAGCATGGGTTTCGAAAAAGACGGTCGTGTGAAACCCAGCTCGCGCTATTCGTCCACGAGACTCAGAGGGCCATAGACACGGGTTCACAGGTAGATGCCGTTTTTCTTGACTTCCGCAAGGCTTTCGATACAGTTTCCCACAGCCGTTTAATGAACAAAATAAGAGCATATGGGCTTTCAGACCAATTGTGTGATTGGATTGAAGAGTTCCTAGATAACAGAACGCAGCATGTCATTCTGAATCAAGAGAAGTCTTCCGAAGTAAGAGTGATTTAAGGTGTGCCGCAGGGGAGTGTCATAGGACCGTTGCTATTCACAATATACATAAATGACCTTGTGGATGACATCGGAAGTTCACTGAGGCTTTTTGCAGATGATGATGTGGTGTATCGAGAGGTTTTAACAATGGAAAATTGTACTGAAATGCTGGAGGATCTGCAGCGAATTGACACATGGTTCAGGGAATGGCAAGTGAATCTCAATGTAGACGAGTGTAATGTGCTGCGAATACATAGAAAGATAGATCCCTTATCATTTAGCTACAAAATAGCAGGTCAGCAACTGGAAGCAGTCAATTCCATAAATTATCTGGGAGTACGCATTAGGAGTGATTTAAAATGGAATGATCATATAAAGTTGATCGTCGGTAAAGCAGATGCCAGACTGAGATTCATTGGAAGAATCCTAAGGAAATGCAATCCGAAAACACAGGAAGTAGGTTACAGTACACTTGTTCGCCCAATGCTTGAATATGGCTCACCAGTGTGGGATCCGTACCAAATAGGGTTGATAGAAGAGATAGAGAAGATCCAAAGGAGAGCAGCCCGCTTCGTTACGGGATCATTTAGTAATCGCGAAAGCGTTACGGAGATGATAGATAAACTCCAGTGGAAGACTCTGCAGGAGAGACGCTCAGTAGCTCGGTACGGGCTGTTGTTAAAGTTACGGGAACATACCTTCACCGAAGAGTCAAGCAGTATATTGCTCTCTCCCACGTATAACTCGCGAAGAGACCATGAGGATAAAATCAGAGAGATTAGAGCCCACACAGAAGCATACCGACAATCCTTCTTTCCACGAACAATACAAGACTGGAACAGAAGAGAGAACCGGTAGAGGTACTCAGGGTACCCTCCGCCACACACCGTTAGGTGGCTTGCGGAGTATGGATGTAGATGTAGATGTAGATTAGTGATAGACACAGAGAAAAGAAAAAAACAGTTAACTTACTGAATTGGATATATATTATGATGCAACTGGTCACAACTTCTGCAGTTATAACTCCTAACATTCTTTCTGTTCATTTTACGGGGATAGCTATCAACGTGACAGAAGAAAGTGCTTCACACTTTTCATAAATGCAACAGACGACTGAAAATCACGCAGATTCCCTCACGGCATGGGCCAATTTCATTTATTTAGGAGGTGGAGACACGTGGTGGGAGTGGGGAGGGAGGGGAACTAGCCAAGTTAGTGGGGTGTTTTTGGGACTTGGTAACAACGTTGTCACTGGTTTAATCGGCGTTGCACGCCGAATACCGAACTTGAGGCTGGGAAAATCTACCTTCCGTTGTTGCTAGAGGCAAGAGGGCGCCCGCCGGCCGCCGTGACAGACGTTTGAACAGCCGCGACCAGTCCGGTAATGGAAGGCAGGCCTTCCCTCGTGCCGGCCACGCCTCGTTTACCGCGTCAGCGCGGCAGTCCGACCGCGGTCCACACGCGTCCCGCCCCGCCTCCCTAAAAAATGCCGACAATAGCCTGAGTAAACCGAGCCGCATTCCGAGCGCCGGCGGCTGCGTGTGGCCGTGACTCGCCCGTGGACCAGCCGCGGCCCGTGTGGAGACACACACCAGTCACTGGCGCCGCCGCCTCCGCTGGCTCAGTCCTCACGAACCGCGTTCTCCATTCGAATTCTGGAATATTTACTTCGTCTTCTTTTGTGAAGGCGTCTCGGAAGGGTGTGTTTAGTAACTGATTTGGCAGCACTGACTTCGATAGTATTTGCGTTGCTATCTCGCAGAGAAGGCACTGATTGTTTCTTGCCGCTAACATGCTTCACGCCCGCGTCTCGTGGTCGTGCGGTAGCGTTCTCGCTTCCCACGCCCGGGTTCCCAGGTTCGATTCCCGGCGAGGTCAGGGATTTTCTCCGCCTCGTGATGGCTGGGTGTTGTGTGATGTCCTTAGGTTAGTTAGGTTTAAGTAGTTCTAAGTTCTAGGGGACTGATGACCATAGATGTTAACTTCCACAGTGCTCAGAGCCATTTGAACCATTTGAACATACTTTACATACGACCAGAATCTCTTTGGATTTTCTGCCAGGTTTCGAGGCAAAGTTTCGTTGTGGAAACTGTTATAAGCATCTCGCACTGAAGTCCGCGTTAAACTTCGATCTTCTGTAAAAGATGGTCGATTTTGGGGATTCTGAGACATGTTTGTTTCGTTGTTTCTGCAACACTGTTCTAACACGTTTTGTGTACCAAGGAGGATCAGCTCCGTCATTTGTTAATTTATTTGGCATAAATCTTACAATTTCTGCCGACAATATTTCTTTGAATTTAAGCCAGATCTGGTCTACACTTGTATTATTAATTAGGAATGAGTCTAGATTGTCTTTCAGGAAGGCGTCAAGTGAATTTTTATCTGCTTTTTAAATAGGTATTTCAATCTCGCTACGACAACCCTGTGTTCACTAATCCTTGAATTAGTTTTGATGCTCGTTATTAGCTCAGGAGTATTAGTTGCTAAGAGGTCAAGCGTGTTTTCGAAATCGTTTACTAATCGCGTGGCCACATTAAGTAACTGCGCGAAATAATTTTCAGAGAATGCGTTTAGCACAATTTCTGATGATATTTTATGCCTACCTCCGGAATTAAGCATGTATTTTCGCCGACTTATCGAGGGTAAATTAAAGTCACCACCAAGTATTATCGTATGAGTCGGGTACGTGTATGAATTCAAACTCAAGTTTTCTTTGAACCTTTCAGCAACTGTTCCATCCTTCATCATTTTCTCTACCTCGTCGCGAATTATTCGACGTTCCGTTGCTGACATACGGTATGCTCTCTGGCTTATTGGTTGATGGTCTCCAGTGCTAATCTGATGTTTCAGCATCGGTTTGTCTAATTTGCTCTCCCCCTGTGGGCTGAAGCATTCAGAGAACTCTTGAAGAATGGCAAGTAGCTTCGTCTGTTGTTCCTTAGTGAGATTTGGTGATAGTCGAGCTAAAAGATCTTGTCTCGTATTGGTAGTGGTAATTTTGCCCACAGACTCGCCATCGGAGGTTTCTATGACGCTCAGCTGTTCTTCAATTAACGGCTCAGCGTTTGCTATGCACATGCGACTTTGGAAGAATCTGCGGTTCTCGGCGACAGTAAACTATCCACAATTCACCGAATCCTTTCTTAAACGAGACGACAGGGGCTGCAATGACCAAGTTATTCTTCAGTTGTATGCTTCTCTTACATTCCACAACAAGATCCATGTGTTGATGCATGGCATGACACGTGACAGTTACGTTTCTAGCTCTAACTGCAGGAATGATCACTTCATCTAGCACACACAGTCTCCGCACACTCGGATGCACATCTTCCTGTCCACAGTACCTCATATCCTCTGGCACAATCTTCGAGCAACCACAATCTATAATTGCCTGAGAAGGTTTCAAAAAGTCCCATCCGAGAATGACGTCATGACTACACTATTGTAAGACGATGAATTCTAAGGGTTGTGTATGGCCACTTATACCCACACAAATGAATGGTACATCTTCCTGTGGGTTTTACATATTTCCCATTAGCCACCTTCAGCAGAGATGTTTTGCTATCGACAAATACGGTTTTCTGCAACTGGCAACGGTACTTCTCCGAAATGACTGAATATGATGCTCCAGAGTCTTCAAGAGCTTGGGTGGTAGGCCATCCATGAGGATATCGACGTAGTTTCCTATCATTTTCGCAGTGATCGACGGCGGAGGAGGTTTCTCCTCGGCAGTCTCACCTCCAAGGAAGGTCGCACCCTTTAGTTTTCCAAGTTGCGTCACCTAGGTGGTCGCTGGAGCTTCTAAACGGCGAAGGAGACCTTGATCAGCGTGTTGGGGAGCGTCCTCTCCAGACGCTAGTTTGCGGCGATGGTGACCAACGTCGTCCTCCTCCCACATCTCCTTGTTCCTCTTTGTCGTCACGGAGTTGGCGTCGGCTTCGATCGGTCTGCTGTCTTCTAGCGTGGGCGTCATCAAATATCCGTCGCCTTTCTCGACAATAGCGCACCACATGTCCCGGTCGTCGGCAGCGGAAACATACTGGTTGGTTATCCTGGGTCCTCCAGACGTCAGTCTTCCTTGGTGCCCAAACAAGTGCCTCATGCGGCATTGAAGGAACGTAACTCCGTCTGGGTTTCGACGTTTTCACCATCTTAAGGGGAAATGAAGGAAGAGAATTTGGGTTCAATGTCTGTTCCACTTCCTCCCTAATGACCTCTTGAAGCGTCTCGGTTTTTTGCTCACCGTGCAATCCAAATGCCTTCTGAACTTCCTCTCTCACTATCTGACGAAGAACACTTGTGCAATCAGTTTCTTCCTCCATCACAGACATCGATACGACATTTGGAAGCCGTTCAAACTTCCTGCGTATAATTATTTTTTGATACATTGTCTCGATATACTGGCACCATTTTATGAAGTCGTCTGCTGTTCAAACCTCCTTCAGGAGCAGGGTTTGATACATGTCCTCACCAACACCCTTCATGAGATGTGCAACCTTATCTTCATCCTTCATTTTAGGATCCGTTATTTTACACAGCTCCAAGATGCCATTTTGAGGCTACGTGCAGCCCGCGCACTTATCGAAGCTTCAGCAAACTATAGGGACTGAACAGACAACATTTCGAGACGTCCAACAACTCCCGTATATTTTTAACGGAAACTAGTTGAGAAAAAAAGTGTTGGGTTCTTATCTAAGGCTCTTCGTACTTCGATGGAGGTGTAAGAATTAAACTGAGATATTCCAGGCTTCTACCTCAGATGGACGCAACTGCCTTTCTCCACCATCCATGAAAGATTATACGGGGTGCTCAAAAAGTCTCTCCACAGTGCCTTATAGCTCAGTGAATGTACCGAAATGAAACGCAATGAATACAAGTTATTAATTTAGTGAATGATCATTTTTGCTTACAAATTTTCACAATCAATGTTGAAAGTGTCCCCCCTGTTGTTGAATACACAATTCAATTCGCCTAATTACGTTTCCAAACACAAGCTGTAACATTTCTTCTGTAACAGAAGCAGTGAAAGTGGATATTGCAGGTCTCAATTTATCTATGGGTTATGGACGGTTTTTATAGACAGATGCTTTCGCTGCACTCCAGAAGAATAGGTCACGTGGTGTTAGGTCAGGCGATCGTGGAGGTCACAGTCCATGTGAAATTATGCGATCACCAAAAACATCAGCAATCAGTGACATTGAAACGCGAGTTGTATGCGCGGTTGCAAAATCTTTTTGAAAATAACCGTTCAGTGTCTCACTCAACACAAGTTCTTCCATGAATGGGTACAGAATATCACTGCAGTATCGTTCGCGTTTACTGTTTCGTTGAAAAATATGGGACCCACAATCCAACGTCTAGAAATTGCAGTCCAAACTCCTATTTTCACAGAATGAAGTAGTTCCTCATGAATACACAATGGATTGGCAGTAGTCCACACACGAGAATTTTGCGAGTTCATGTACCTGGGTGAATAAAACCACGCCTCATCAGTGAAAAACGCTTCATTAAGATTATCCCTTCCATTTTGTTGGCTCTAAGCACTATGGGACTAAACATCTGAGGTCATCAGTCCCCTATAACTTAGAACTACTTAAACCTAACTAACCTAAGGATATCACACACATCCATGCCCGACGCAGGATTCGAACCTGTGACCGTAGCGGTCGCACTGTTCCAGACTGAAGCGCCTAGAACCGCTCCGCCACACCGGCGGCTTCCATTTTGTTGAACGATATTCTTGAACCGTTGACAACAATGCAGTCTCTTGCCATGATCACTATTTTTCAGTTCTTGCAAGACTGTCACTTTGTATGGGAAAAGTTCTAATTTTTTCCTTACAACTGTGTGGGCCGTTCCGGCACCAACATCGATTTCCTGGGCGAGTTTTCTTACTGACTTGTTCGGACTCATGGACATTTTATCGGAAATGTCGAGTAGTTTATCCTCAGACAAAACGATAGGACGACCACTTCTCGGTGCATCTGTCATTGAACCCGTACTTTGAAATTTGTTAATCAAATCTCGCACGGTATCACGATGTGGGAATGTTGTCTCCGGGAAAACTGAATTTAATCTTTGACGAACTGAAACTGTATTTTGCGCCAGCTTTGAACACTTGTTCTACTAAAAACACACGGTCTTCAATGGTTAGCATTTGTAACGCCCCAAAATTGAAAAGTAGTGTGAGTGGTATACGTATGTGGCATTACGTACGTAGGTCGCCTCAACTTATTATCAAAGTGTCAATTTCGATATAAAAAAGGGGTTGTTAATTTTGTTTGTATTTGCTTCTGAAAATGTTATCAAAATTATTTGGTAGAAAGCGCATATGCAACGGCCAGAGATGTTACACAACCGCGACGATAGCAGCAGCGTGGCGCGCGGCCAAGATATCGACTGATGCGCAGCTGCCCGCTATTGAAGAGGAACGAAAGCATATAAAATGAAAGTTGTGAAAAAGAGACAATAAACGTGACATGTCTGTCATCATCATCATCATCATCATCATTTAAGACTGATTATGCCTTTCAGCGTTCAGTCTGGAGCATAGCCCCCTTATAAAATTCCTCCATGATCCCCTATTCAGTGCTAACATTGGTGCCTCTTCTGAAGTTAAACCTATTTGCTTCAAAATCATTCTTAACCGAATCCAGGTACCTTCTCCTTGGTCTGCCCCGACTCCTCCTACCCTCTACTGCTGAACCCATGAGTCTCTTGGGTAACCTTGCTTCTCCCATGCGTGTAACATGACCCCACCATCTAAGCCTGTTCGCCCTGACTGCTACATCTATAGACTTCATTCCCAGTTTTTCTTTGATTTCCTCATTGTGGACACCCTCCTGCCATTGTTCCCATCTACTAGTACCTGCAATCATCCTAGCTACTTTCATATCCGTAACCTCAACCTTGTTGATAAGGTAACCTGAATCCAGCCAGCTTTCGCTCCCATACAACAATGTTGGTCGAAAGATTGAACGGTGCACAGATAACTTAGTCTTGGTACTGACTTCCTTCTTGCAGAAGAGAGTAGATCGTGGCTGAGCGCTCACTGCAATAGCTTTGCTACACCTCGCTTCCACTTCTTTCACTATGTTGCCATCCTGTGAGAATATGCATTCTAAGTACTTGAAACCATCCACCTGTTCTAACTTTGTTCCTCCTATTTGGCACTCAATCCGTTTTATTTCCTTCCCACTGACATTACTTTCGTTTTGGAGATGCTAATCTTCATACCATAGTCCTTACATTTCTGATCTAGCTCTGAAATATTACTTTGCAAAGTTTCAATCGAATCTGCCATCACAACTAAGTCATCCGCATATGCAAGACTGCTTATTTTGTGTTCACATATCTTAATCTCACACAGCCAGTCTATTGTTTTCAACATATGATTCATAAATAATATGAACAACAGTGGCGACAGGTTGCAGCCTTGTCTTACCCCTGAAACAACTCTGAACCATGAACTCAATTTACCGTCGACTCTAACTGCTGCCTGACTATCCATGTAAAGACCTTTAATTGCTTGCAAAAGTTTGCCTCCTATTCCATAATCTCGTAGAACAGACAATAACTTCCTCCTAGGAACCCGGTCATATGCCTTTTCTGGATCTATACAGCATAGATACAATTCCCTGTTCCACTCATAACACCTCTCCATTATTTGCCGTAAGCTAAAGATCTGGTCCTGACAACCTCTAAGAGGCCTAAACCCACACTGAATTTCATCCAATTGGTCCTCAACTAATACTCGCACTTTCCTTTCAACAATACCTGAGAAGATTTTACCCACAACGCTGATTAAAGAGATACCTCTGTAGTTGTTACAATCTTTTCTGTTTCCATGTTTAAAGATTGGTGTGATTACTGCTTTTGTCCAGTCTGATGGAACCTGTCCCGACTCCCAGGCCATTTCAATTATCCTGTGAAGCCATTTAAGACCTGACATTCCACTGTATTTGATGAGTTCCGACTTAATTTCATCCACCCCAGCTGCTTTATTGCACTGCAATCTATTGACCATTTTCTCCACTTCCTCAAATGTGATCCTATTTACATCATTCCTATCCCATTCTACCTCGAAATCTGAATCATTACCGATCGCATTTTCACCTACGTTGAGCAACTCTTCAAAATATTCCCTCCATCTGCCCAAGGCATCCACATGATTCACCAGCAGTTTTCCTGACCTGTCCAATATACTTGTCATTTCCTTCTTACCTCCTTTTCGAAGACTGCTAATTACACTCCAGAATGGTTTTCCAGCAGCTTGACCCATAGTCTCCAACCTGTTTCCAAAGTCTTCCCAAGATTTCTTCTTGGATGCTGCAATTATCTGTTTGGCTTTGTTTCTCTCTTCAACATAACTTTCTCTGTCTACCTGAGTTATAGTATGTAGCCATTTTTGATATGCCTTCTTTTTCCTTTTACAGGCTGCCTTGACTGTGTCATTCCACCAACCTGTTTGCTTCATCCTACTTTTACACACTACTGTTCCAAGACATTCTTTAGCCACTTCTAGTACTGTGTCCCTGTACCTTGTCCATTCCTTTTCCAATGACCGTAATTGACTACATTCAACTAACTGGTACCTTTCTGAGATCGCTGTTATGTACTTGTGCCTGATTTCCTTATTCTGAAGTTTCTCCACTCTTATCCTCCTACATATGGACCTGACCTCCTGCACTTTCGGCCTCACAATCCCAATTTCACTGCAGATTAAATAATGATCAGTGTCATCAAAGAGTCCCCTGAATACACGTGTGTCCCTCACAGCCTTTCTGAATTCCTGATCTGTTATCATATAGTCAATGATGGATCTGGTTCACCTGCCTTCCGAAGTATAGCGGTGAATGTTCTTATGTTTAAAAAAGGAGTTTGTGATTACTAAGCCCATACTGGCACAGAAATCCATGAGGTGTTTCCCGTTCCTGTTGGCCTCCATATCCTCTCCAAATTTACCCATAACCTTTTCATACCCTTCTGTTCGATTTCCAATCCTGGCGTTAAAATCACCCATGAGCAGAACACTGTCCTTGTCCTTTACTCTAACAACTACATCACTGAGTGCCTCATAAAAACTATCTATCTTATCTTGATCTGTCCCTTCACAATGCGAATATACTGACACAATCCTAATTTTCTTACTAGCCACTGTCAAATCTATCCACATCAGTCGTTCGTTTACATACCTTATTGCAACTACGCTGGGTTCCATTTGTTTCCTGATGTAAAGCCCTACACCCCATTGTGCTATTCCTGCTTTGACTCCTGACAGGTAGACCTTGTATTCTCTCACTTTCTCTTCTTTCTCACCCCTTACCCGAATGTCACTAACAGCGAAAACGTCCAGCCCCATCTTACATGCAGCCTCTGCCAGCTCTACCTTCTTCCCAGAGTAGCCCCCATTGATATTAATAGCTCCCCTTCTCATTACCATTTGTTTGCCTCTAACTGACATGTCTGTTTGTTCAAAAATCTGGTTCTTGGTTTTGTCCCTTGTTTTAAGAAGAGTTACCGTAGAGATCTCGTGTAGAGAGTTGCAATTGAGACATCGGGGAATTAATCTCCATTGAGGTCACGCGGTAACGTCAGTCAGTTTGTGACACTCTGGAAATGTAAGCCTATTTGAAGTTGGCGCTGGAGTGATTTAATGTCGGATTTGGGCTTCTAGAGTCGAACCCGTGACTTTGTGAGTGATTGGTTTAATAAGGGTAAGCACAAAGGTACATGTGCCGTTGTCGCTTCTGTAATAAGGATTTGCTAAAGGTTTTTCATGAGTGTGCGACTGTATTGCCTGTAATTGTGGGGAAGTCCTAAGGTAATAGAATCCCCGGCTGAAAGAACTCTCAAATTGAAGTGCGGCCTGTGATTTTCATGTAATTATTGTGAGAACAGACGTCCCAGTTGGATTAATGTAAACGGGAGAACCAATATGTGTCAGATACTTTGTGACACGCGCGAATTGGTGTAATAGAAATTTTCCATCCGACGAAACTGACTAAGTAGAGCACTATAATTGTCTCTTTGAAATTGTGAGTGCTGAGTGTTTTAAATTTGGTATAGAGGGTCCACGTATGTCAACGCCTGAAGAGGGAGAGATTTGCTTTTATTTGAGTGAATATTAATGATACTTTAAAGGGGCGCTGACGCTTTTTTTTTTTTTTTTTTTTTTAGCTTACCCTTAGTGGGAAGTAGTTTACCACCAGCACTCACGCCTGACGAAACTTTGTGGGGACATTGAAAATGAAGAAAATTTCTAAATAAAATGATGCTCAGGCCCTGTGCATGATAAAGGAAAAATTGGTGTCTCGTGTTATTATTTCTCCCCATGTAACATAACTTGAAAATGCGATAACACAATATTTGAATCTCAAAAAATAGAAAGGTTAAAGATTACGCAGTAAAATTAAAACGGTAGAGTGCAAGCAGGACAAAGAATACTAAAGTGAAAGATAAGTCACACTGAGAGTCTGTTACGATAATTACTTAAAGTTCGGCTGAAAGTATACGAAAGAGGTTTTTGTCTGACTGTTTAAGTGATAAAAAGTGGAAAAGATAAGTTATGGAGCATAAACCATTATCATTGATAGAGTACACATAGCATTATCCATTGTGTGTGTTCGTAAAAAGAAATAAGCAAGGATAGAATTGCAGTACAGTGACTGTATAGGATCAATAATCTCTGACTAGTAACGTTCAGTCAACACGTAAAATTATATCGCTGGCGTGCTCTTACGAAAATTAAACTAACTGAAACTGGTAGCTAAGAAAGTTCAGTCTAGATTGATTGCTTCAGTGGGATTCTATTAAAAGGAACGCTTAAACTCCACGCGGATAGTGTTCAAGCTGGGAAAAAGATAAGATACATCCAAGGTATCAGCGTTGGACTGTTGGGTTACGTAAGCGAGGTTTCCGATCACGTTACTGTGAAGTGTGGCACATTGCAATGAGTTGGGTTTAATTTACTTACGTAGCGCATCCTAATCAGACTTGTAGTTTCTGCTTGATTCCATCGACCAGTAGATTACTTTTGGTGTTAGCTTGCTGGTTGAACCTGTAAAATCTTGTGATAGTCAGATGCGTTAACTAAAATATTCAAATGGGAGCTAACACTAGCCGATAAAACTAGAACCCGTTTGTACTAGTAGTGGTCCAGTTGCATCTTCGGCGGTAGCATTGTGCGAGTGGTAAGCATTTGGTTAAACTTTCCATCCTCGCAAGTACTTGCATGTAGCTGATACAGCACATGGTGTTGCGAAACTATGGTGTCGCTACGCGCTTTAGTACACTTGCCTTCCCTGTGTATCAGAGCCATCCCACCGAGGTTTGGCACACTGATAAATATTAGTCGGTTTAGCAGGTGTTGTTGGCAAGCGCAGTAAATACACACTACTGGCCATTAAAATTGCTACACCACGAAGATGACGTGCTACAGACGCGAAATTTAACCGACAGGAAGAAGATGCAGTGATATGCAAATGATTAGCTTTTCAGAGCATTCACTCAAGGTTGGCACCGTTGCGTCACCTACAACGTGCTGACATGAGGAAAGTTTCCAACCTATTTCTCGTACACAAACAGCAGTTCACCGGCGTTGCCTGGTGAAACGTTGTTGTTATGCCTCGTGTAAGGAGGAGAAATGCGTAACATCACGTTTCCGACTTTGATAAAGGTCGGATTGTAGCCTATAGCGATTGCGGGTTATCGTATCTTGACATTGCTGCTCGCGTTGATCAAGATCCAATGACTGTTAGCAGAATATGGAATCGGTGGGGTCAGGAGGGTAATACGTAACGCCGTGCTGGATCCCAACGGCCTCTTATCACTAGCAGTCGAGATGACAGGCATTTTATCTGCATAGCTGTAATGGATCGTGCAGCCACGTCTCGATCCCTGAGTCAACAGATGGAGACGTTTGCAAGACAACAACCATCTGCACGAGCAGTTCGACGACGTTTGCAGCAGCATGTTGCAAGCCCTGTACTGCCCTTTCTGGATACAGAAAATGTTCGACTGCTGTCCTGGCCAGCACATTCTACAGATCTCTCACCAAGTAAAAACGTCTGGTCAATGGTGGCCGAACAACTGGCTCTTCACAATACGCCAGTCACTACTCTTGATGAACTGTGGTATCGTGTTGAAGCTGCACGGGCAGCTGTACCTGTACACGCCATCCAAGCTCTGTTTGACTCAATGCCCAGGCGTAACAAGGCCGTTATTACGGCCGGCGGTGGTTGTCCTGGGCACTGATTCCTCAGGATCTATGCACCGAAATTTCGTGAAATTGTATTCACATGTCAGTTCCAGTATAATATAATTGTCCAATGAATACCCGTTTATCACCTTGGTGTAGCAATTTTAATGGCCAGTAGTGTAATTTAGCAGACACAGCACCACCGAGGAGCAGTACACATTTTAACAGTGACAAATATGAAATAAACGAACAAAGGAACTAAAACGTTCGCGTCAACACGTAACGACACACACCAACGATACTACTGAGCTGGCTGAGATAAACGAAACAGTGGAATGTTGGGAGAGTTCACTTGAAGGAAAGTAAGCCAGGCAGGCGAACAATCGTACGGCAAGCGCGGCTAACAATAATACGGCACTGCGGAGAGACTTTTTGAACACCCCGTAATGTCGGCACTGCAGCGTTGAAGCGTCCCGTGTAAGCAGATTGGTACATACAGAAGTTCTTGGCAGCCGTGCCTGTCTGTGTGCGGTGCCCGCCTGTGGGTGCCGCTTTACATGGCGGGGAACCCCCTCCATGCGCGGCACCCTCGCAGCGAACGTAATCCCCCGGCCGGTGGGTGGCGGCGCTGTGGAAGCCACAGGCGGCGGTGGGCGCTGGTGATACGGGCGGCGAACACAGCACGCACTTGTGCGCGTGGACGGGCCCCGGCCGGCGCGCGCCGGCGATCCGATTAGCAGGCGCAGCACGTCACGCACCGCCGCCAGGAATACGGCGCCTGCACCAAAACACAGCACCGCGGGGGCGCACACGGCTCTGTGCGGCAGGACCGCAGCCGGGCGGATAACGTGGAAATACGAAATCCGTGTCGCTGGATTACGGGGGCGTGCCCACGGGTCCCGGCACGTTCAGGAAAAAACGGAAACGACAAATATCTGTGGTACGGCTGTAATGTCCTCAGTTATTGTTAAACTATGAGTGTCAACGTGCTTTTCTAAATAATTTTCTGGTACAACTGTAACACCCCACCCATCACTTATCTGGTTTTGGAGTGTGTCCACCCCAGCTAATTGACCAACAGATCAGCAGAGAGTGCAAAACTGCCGCAATATCGGATAACGCAAAGAAAGTAATAATGCCCTGTGACCCTGATAGCACTGAGGTGGCAGTGTTGACATTAATTGATTCAGAATTGATCCCTTTTAATTAAAAAGGGGAGCACATTGATGTTATATTCAGCTATTGAACACCAGATGTAAATGTTAAACATAAAATTAATTAAGAAAGTGACTTGGGATTTCCACTACTTGATTGGAAACAGATGCAGTCGATTAGCACAAATTTATTTTAACTCACGACCTTCAACCATCACATTACATGACTCTCCTAACAGGCAGTGGGAATAAATTGCGTTTACCTGGAGTAAAGCGCGATAAATCAAAATTAACTCCTATCGACTGACCCAGGCGTAATGCGAAGTGCAAGAAGAATTCTACAATACACAGCCCATCAAACCCTTGTGGAAACTTGGCCGACGTGATCCAACAAATTAATCAGTGGCCTAACTCAAGCCGGAGCGGGTGCAATATCACCGAGTTCAGCGCAGCAGGGCGTCGTCGTTGTGCAGACGTCGGCCGGCCTCGTGGTGCTGCAAGGCTGCGCTCATCTATTCACTCCAAGCTATCCTGCTCAGTACATAGCTGAACAAAAACTTTCTATCTCCAAGCTCAATCGTTCCGTTTGCTAAGCCCTAAACTGCAGAGATGCTCACTCTCTCTCAGACAAGCTGAGTAAAGAACACCACGTCCGCACTCTAGGCAAGCTGGGAATGGAAGACCTCTACGGAGACTTCTGTCAGTTTGCTCTTCGCCTCAGCTTCCCCTCCAGGAAAATCACTTACGCCAATTGCAGCGCAAATCACATTAATTATGTGTCGCTTCCCAGCGCCAACCAATGCTTCTGGGAAGTGAACAAATTCCCACAAAATTTCTCTTCCTCTCAATTTCTGCTATTTAGCTCCCCCCCAGGCCACCCATCAAGGTTAGCATCTGCATAAAACACCAATTTTTCAAAACTTCTTGCTCCCAGGAGGGTACTTCAAATTCCTTGGTCCTACATTCCCTTTGGAGGCCGGCGTATTCCATTCTGTTGCTCTTCACCTGATTTACTTCAGACTCTGAAGACCGTGAATTCAGCGTGAAGTTGCTATAGTCAATAACACGCACATTTTGGCCTCTATTGACCGCTCCACTGTAGCTTTGCCCGGCTTTCTCGCATGTTTCACTGAAAACAGGATGACAGACATTTATTAACAGGCATACAAGTTCTACGTCTGCTTCACGGTACACCAGCATGGGGTCAACCACCGCCTCACTGTCACTCATGTTAAGGCAGCTGGAGGCCTAGCCCAGTTACCGCTTTCTCAGAGTTTGAGCCGCCCTAAACTGCCTATTGTCGCTTTCCTTCGCCACTCCCCAGCCATGCGGCGCCACCTGGCCGCAGTCAACTCTGAATACTTCCCTGGGATAAACTAGCCTCCAGTAAATCGATACATTTCCACAAAGTTTTCATGTCGCATGAATTACTTTAAAATCATCACCCAACATTAATTATTCCAATACATCCATACTATACCGTCTACAAGATGCATTGTGCCTTGTCAGTCATTTTGTTCTGCCCTACTGTTCGCTCAGCGTGAGTTTGGTGATCTTTAATGACTTCATGTAAGGGGCATAGTTCTTGCCATCTTACACAACAGATGTATATTTTTCCCTGCTAGCTGTTACTCTGAAGCCCCAAGGAAACTCGTATAGATATGCGTATTCAAAAACAGAGATATGTAAACAGGCACAATACGGCGCTGCAATCGGCAACACCTATTATCAGACAACAAGTGTCTGGCGCAGTTGTCAGATCGTTTACTGCTGCTACAATGTCAGATTATCAATATTTAAGTGAGTTTGTACGTTGAAAGGTGGCTACAGTGAGTCACAGCGCCAGAGATTGCGCCAAAGATTATTATTCCGCCGCCTCCACTGGTGCAGTAGTAGTTCAGAGGTTGCTGTGGGCAGTGCTGGTTGAGAGGAAGTTGAGAGCAGTACTAGCGTGAGCATGTCGTGTGCAGTTGTTGTTCTGTTGGGCGAGACAGTAGATGCTGTTCGGGTGGTGTAATGTATAGATGGAAGATGTTGCAATGATCATAGTGTATTTTTCGTCAATATATATGGAGATTAAAGAAAATTTTTATTTCACATTTCCTTAATGACAATACCTCTTGGTCACAGGTTCAGTCAACAAAGCATCTGTCTCGTGTTCATGTATTAGACTTGTAATTCTGGTTGCTATGTGCAATTATAGTATTTCTGGTTTTTCAATTAGTTCATTGTAAATGGTGTTTAAAATATCTTGTCGTATTGTTGAGGAAGAACCATGCCAGATACATGTACGTTGAATCACACTTCCACACACAGAATAGTTACACTTGTACTTTGTTGTTTCGTAGCTTTTATAGTTGCAGGGGACTTAGTTAATCAATTGTGTTAACGGAAATTTCCTTTCCTTCTTTATTGTTATTTTATGCAGTCAGATTGTGTACTAATACTAGTCAGGACAACCTGTTACGAGACTTCGTAACCGGACACACAGCTACTAAAATTATTGCATTTTAATTAAGCCCCCATGCAAAGTGGTGTTATAGTTGGCGCACTAGCGATGGGACACAGCATCTCCGATGTAGCGATGGAGTGGGGATTTTCCCCTACGACCATTTCACGAGTGTACCGTGAATATCAGGACTCCGGTAAGACATCAAATGTTCGACATTAGATTACTACGATCCCCTTAATATTACCTGCCTGACATTTAATTATCCCCACAAAATTTCCTGAAATAGATAAATTATTATTCCAAACTACTCTTAAGTATTTCACATGCATACCATGTCTCCACTCTTTTGTCTTTACGGAGCACACCTAAGATAGGTCTTACCAACACTAGATGCTGAAACATGGCCGTTCTTCAGGTCCTCTCGCACCTCTGCCGAAGTAGGGGAGCACCTTGCTACCTTATTGGTCAGCCACATTTCAGGCGCTCAAAGCTCTGGTAAATTTCATCTCTTTGGTTCCACCAAATGTGACCAAAAGATCGTCTCAAAGATGATCATATATTCACATTCACTATGTGCCGTTAGCAGACGACCATACATTCATTCATTCCACAGATCTCACCAAACTGGATGTAGGGATTTATTTTGTGGGAGTGCTCATGTGATCAATTAAGTAAATTAATTGTCATTCTTTCCCACACTGGTATCCAGCTTCGCTGTATTAATTGAAATTGAGTTATTATTAGAAAAAATATGTTGTACTGACAAGAATAACGAAGAATGTTGTACATATTTTCAATGTCGTGCGGTACTGTACCATTTCAAACTGAACACTAAATCTTCGTGGCATATTCCAAAGATGTGACTGAACAAAATAATCTTGTCTTCAATAGATCGCTGGCCGGAGTGGCCGAGCGGCTCTAGGCGCTTCAGTATGGAACCGCCCTACCGCTACGGTAGCAGGTTCGAATCCTGCCTCGAGCATGGATGTGTGTGTTGTCGTCAGGTTAGTTAGGTTTAAGCAGTTCTAAGTTCTAGGGGACTGATAACCTCAGCTGTGCTCAGAGCCATTGGAATCATTTTTTCAATAGATCCTAAATTAAAAACAGGGAAGATATAATAGTGATATTAAGCAGGTGAGTGAAGCAGCTGTGATTATACAAAGTATTTTTTTAACGCAACGAGAGAAATTATAGCAACTGAAATAAAGAAAATGGGGCACGTGAGTAAGAGGAGTAACGTACCATACGGATTGGATGGGATTTATATGGTATCTGCAGACAGAAGTGGTGAATAAGTGAACTGACTGGTCATTCACTACTAAGCTTAAATTGATAATTTCCATTATTTCAATATAGTTCATCTCCCTTCCTGTGTGGACGTGATCTAATACTTCATGTTTCACCTCGTAACTATGGCATTCTTTAAGCAGATTGTCTTCAAAAGCAGAGTTTCCTTTCCTAAGTTTCTAACTTCTGTGTTGTTCTTTCAAGCCTGTACAAATATCTCTATGAGACTGATCTACACAGAGTTAGCCACAGTTACAAGAATTATATATATATTCCACTCTTTTCCAAAGCTGTAATTCAGTCTTTACCATTTGGCAAAAGATTCCCACAGTATTGTGCATATAAAATGATGGTTCTACATTCCTGGGTTTAAGCTTTTTGGCTGCATCCAGTGACGGTTTTTCTAAGTGTGGAATTGTGCACCATATATAGGATTCTTGAGGTTGCAGGTAAAAGGCAGGATAAAGAAGAAAGTACGCCTATTGTTTCTTTTTTTTTTTGCATTATGGAGTCCACTAAGGTAGGAGGATAGCCGTCATCTGACGTTATTTGTTTGATGGCAACCTGTACCAATGAATATTTGTTAATCTGACATGGTGCTCGGAGGGGGGGGGGATAAAACTGATAATAAACTGCGTAATTGCTGGGTCATCGTTGTGAAAAGAGTTAGGAAAGAATAGAATAGCTGAAGGCAACACATAGAGTTATGAAAGATACTACCTCGCACCTGTTGTGGGTTCTGGACGCAAACGTTTAATGACTTGCAGGATAAATCGTTAGACCGAAGCCCTAAGATATCAAAGCTGTAAAAGTTGTAAACCGCTATGGCTCTCCCAGCATCTCATGCAGAGGCGGCTCGTTCTCATCACTTTGTAGTTGTTGGTGGCAGGAATGCTGCGGCCTCAACGTGGTGAAAGCGCGGGCGTCTTAAGTTGGAGATCTCCGGAGCAACTCGGCGAGGCGACCACGAAGCGAGGAGCGTATGGCAAAGTGCGTGATAAAAATGTCTTACAGCGCAACGGCGTTCTTCAAGGAAACGTCGCTTTATCTTATTTTTCGTGACGAATTATCACTGGTTGTCTGCATTTTATTTCTTGCCAGTTCCAACAACTAAAAATGCGTCTCTGAGAGCGCGGGTCCGCCTCCGTGAACTATGTTTAACTTGATTAATCACTGGTATTTTCCATGACAGTTTCCTCAGAAAAATTCGTTCGTCACTCTTTCTGTCTCTTCCTTCAGGGAGCTTCCTTTCAACATTGCCATGCTCGTAGTCACCCTGTTTAACATGTAAGCAGAATGGACTCTGGTTCACATGGAACTTTTTCCCAAAGGTTTTCTGTAAGAGCTGCGTATGCGGCGGCTTCCCACGGTATGGAAGACTTGGGGCTTCTTTTCAACTTCCCGACAATATCCCGAACGTCGTTTCTATGTTCGGCAGACAATCCCGCCTTCGGGTAAGATTCGCCCTCATTCCACCTCATAAAATGTTTCAGCAAACGGTCTCTGCAGGAAATCCTTTCTGTTACGGAATCCTCCTTGCGCCACCACAGGGAGCCAGGAATGACTCAGCCAGCCGTCGACCATTGTGTGACCGTCACTCATCGTTGGTCTTCTCCGAAGAACCGGAATGAGGCCTCTTGCCGTTGTACCATTTGGGTTACTGGCTGTGTCGTCCAGTTTGCTTCAAAAGCGTTCCCCAGTAGCATCCAAATTGATACTGCTGCAAGTAACTATCATTAGTACATTTAAGATCAACGAGTCACGAAGGTTGATGGTGGATCTCTTACTTGAATATGGTGAATTTGGATATGTTGAAGCTCCGTTCGAAAAATGATTCCGTAACATGAGTACATGTAAGAATGTCTTCAGATAGTTGACCTATTGGAAATGCTCTCTTGTAACCTGAAAGTCACTGACCTATGATTATTTATTAAATGCTGTCTGACTATATTTTAAGAATAAGCGAATAAGAGGAACGCTTTGCGCAGCGGGAAGATCTAGGGGCATAAATGACCGCTTAAATGGACTCCAATGTTCAAGTTACCTATCCATAAGGTTATCAACGGACTTGCCATAGGTGTAAATGCCCTGTCTTAACGACAAAACAATGTGCAATGAGCATACCTGGCTTGAATTGTGATCTTACCACTTTTCCACGTAAATTTTAAAATTATTCAATAACAAAACAAACACTTATTGGACCATTAGGTACTGCCTGCTACGAAGATCTCGGCGCAACTTACCTTCCAAAACCTGGAAATTCCACTGAAAACACCCAAGACTAATTATGTTACTGAGGAAATGAGTGCCAACTTTGCAGGCAGATCGTAGTGAATAAAGACCTGACTGTAACTGGTTTCTAGGTATCCGCATCGCTGTTTGCTTTCTACACACGCGTACAGTTGAACATAAAAAAGAATTGGTAACTGGCACATATGTCATCTATATTAAGATGCTATTATAGAGGGCCGTCACGAAAGTCTGAATGGCTTCTAAGACTGTTGCAAGGTATGCTGCGCTGAGAAATAATTCTTTAGAAAGAAATCCGACACGCCGCTCCGTTTTTAGCACCGAAGTTAGCCAATCAGGCCGTTGCACGCACAAATTCAACCGGCTTGCCAGAGACTGTGTCACCAAACGTGTTCTTCGTTTGGTTTGGTAATACCGCGCAAGAGAGCAAAAAAAAAAATTGGACATGGAAACCTAATGAGAATCGAACCCGAGCCAAAGACTGAGCAGTCTCGAGCACTGACTGACACTAATTGTATCTGGCAGGCAGCTGGAATTTGGCCTTGCAGTGGCCTGATTGGCTGACTTCAGTGCTAATTAATTCGGAATCGGCGCAACGTATCGAATTTCTGTCACAACAGTTATTTCTCAGCACTACCTATCTTGCAGCAAGACTATAATCTTTTCAGACTGTTTCTATCCACACTATACATCCACTTATCATGTTGTAGAAACTGATGTACACTCAGTATTTGGTCCTCTGTACCAGATGTCACTGATAATGTGTCATACACCCGAATACCGGTTTGGTTCATACACATTTCAAGTACAGCTGTTAGTGTGTAGGAGATGTCCCTTAACTAATGCTCTTATGCCACACGTTGCCTGCGAAAGACCGGGTTCTCAGTTCATGTTGCGGTTCAGGACACGGCTTTACTCTACCAGAAACTTTCAAAACACACTCACTCCGCTTCTGAGTGAAATTTTCAGCCTGGAGTTTTTGAAAAAGTTTAAATTAAAAACCAGTATCTCAGGCCCATAAGTCCAAACTGGTAATCCTCACATATTTTATTCTTCCCTTTTCAGACACAACGGAAATTTGCTTAAACTCTGTTTACTTCATCACTAGCCCTCAAATAAATAGTTACTGTAACTTTTTTTTTTGACGTACCGATGACTTCGTTGTTTTCAACTGTCTTGAACACCAAAATCCGTAAACTGTTTTTGTGAAGGGCCTTATAATTGGAGCCATAAAAACGGAAAGTAAATGTGGGAAATAGTTATCAAGAAACATTTCTTTCTACGTTCTGGATATACATTCGGCGAAGAACATTGATTGGCGTGAAACATAATTAGAATGACATTATTACGACATATTTAATAACCATTATGTTTTATCCCTGATATAAAGTTAAGAGTGTGCTTGCGAATATCAGTCGAGTTGCTGATTCTATTTCATGCATGATATTTGGGTGACCGACGGAGTCGTCTTTTTCATACGCCGCGACCGGTGTTGATAAAGTATTCGCTGTCTGGACTCCAACTAGACTGGCTGGAGCCTTGTCAGCTAGAACACATAAGAATGAAGTTTATAATACATGAAAAATACGACTCGGTCCATTGTCGAAATGTTGCATAGAAAACGGAATCTAAAACCAGTCTGACATTCTAAAGCACACCAATAGACAATGACGCCTATAAAACCTGAGAGATACCTTCCATGAATGCTTTACATATAGCCACTATATCATATTGGTCCAAGATGTCATCACAATGTATAATGGCTTCTTGGAAGAGGACTAGAAAATGATACTAGCAGAACTATAACTACTTCATTATCTAACTATAAACCAAAGTAGATCATGCCTTTAAAATCGAAACAGTAGCTCGGTTCACTCATCTTCGAAACCTGCATATTACAGACAACACTATCAAAAAAGAAATAAATAACAGCATAGTAAAAGGCAATAGAACTTATTTAGCATTACTGGATGAATTAAAAGCAATCTTATTTCAAGAAATGAAAAGTCTCACATACGTATAGTATAAACAACTCTTACCGTAAGTGTTCTGACTTGATACTGAACGTCACTTATGAGTGCTGGCTGTTTTCAGTGCAGAATATTAGCTGTGGAGTAACTGTGTGGCTTATTCCTCCATTGTTCATTTTTAACGGGATACGTTTCTCCACCGGTGTACTTTCTAATATTGGAGAGCACTTGGTAATTTTGCCTTAAATAGTAAAAAGCCATAGTGGCGTATTACGCTATTCTGTCTGTACCTGGGGCGTCAAGATGCGTAAAGAACGCATGAGCTGTTAAATTCCATGTGCTCATAATCTAGCTCTGTGCAATGCATTACTCACTGTGTACTACATTTTAAAAGCTGTCTGGTTTAGTTTTTATGCTGTTGACTGAAAAAAATGGCGTTCATCGGTAGAATCGTTTCTCTTTATGTATTTCGTTCATGCAATATGAACTCGTTACTTATTTTCTCTCTTCTCCATTTACGTATTTGCACCCCAAAGGACTTGATTTTCAGGAACAGTCTCACACGTTACTCGATATGAAAAAAATAACTATATGACTCCCTTTGTGATACCTGAGCCAGGACATACAAAATCACAGCGTGTCTCTCAGAGCACTTCAGTTTAAACAGGCTTTATTGTCAGCGAAGTCACTTGTACATGTGACAAAAGTACGCGCAAGTAAAGAATGTCCATAAACAGGTTGTCTCAGAGTAAAATACACACTTTTTGAACCTTTGAACTAATTAAAGCAGAGGGAAATAATTTTTGGTGGCTAAGTAGACAGTGAAAAATTTAGCAACGCTTTCATTTGTTCCAGAATTGGAAATAACCTGCGTGTCATCATTTGAAGAGCAGAAGTGAATGCTAAAGTGTTACTGGAAAACAAATAACGTGAGTGAGATTCGACTACGTTGGAGAGCTGAATTCGGAGCACTACCACCTTCACTGGTCAATAATTACAAGAATCTGAAATACGTCTAAAGTCGATGAAACGGTGTATGACGTGACGAAGGAACGTAGCGGAAGAAAGAGGCGTTCGGCAGACATCGTAAGTGTTCATATGGTTATTCAGGTACACACACTATCCCCCCAAAAGTCTGTAAGGCATTGCTCTCATGAGATTGATATCAGTAAAACCAGTGGTCACAGAATTTTGTGGACGCAGTAGCGCAAGCCTTGTATTACGACACGTTTCCAGCGAAAGAAAATCAGTACGTAACTGAAGCAACGAATGTCAATCTAACTGGAATATGAGTCTGGTGTGGTCTGTCATCTGGAGGATTAATCGAGCCTTTCTTCTTTGAAGAGAATATTAGAGCTCACTCTTATCTAGAAACGCTGCACATGACAACTCCAGGTCTTAAGTATCTTAAGTACATGTTTGATAATGAGTATTATTACTTTAACAGGTTGGGGCGATACTTCAGATTAAGCTTGATCTGAGGGAGTTGCTTAATCGCACATTTCCTTCGAAATGCATAGGACAAAGAGGAAGTGTTGAGGCGTATCCAGCTCGATAACCACATTTAATTCCTTAGGCTTCTTTCTTTCTGGGTACTGTCGAGTGTACGCCTCAAAACCACCTAATTTTCAACATTCTTCTGTAGCACGACATCTCAAATGCTTCTATTCTCTTCTGTTCCAATTTTCCCACAGAATAAGTCTCACTGCCAAACAATGCTGTGCTTCAAACGCACATTCACAGAAATTTCTTCCTTAATTTAAGACCTCTGTTCAATAGCAGTACACATCTCTTGGCCAGGAAAGCCCTTTTTGCAAATGTTCGTCTGCTTTTTATGTGCTCCTTGCTCCGTCCGTCATGGGTTATTTTGCTGTCTAGGTAGCAGAAGTCTCTAACATCATCTACTTCGTGGTTGCCAATTATGATGTTAAGTTTGTTGTTTTCTTCATTTCTGCTACTTCTCACTACTTTCGCCTTTCTTCGATTTACTGTCAATCTATATTCTGTACTCACTGGAATGTTCCCATTCTATTCAACAGACCCTGAATTCTTCTTCAGTTTCACTAAGGATAGCAACGTCATCTTTACGTACACCTTAATATAAACGGCACTAAACGCTTTTCTATATGCTATAATTAAGGAGAAAATTAGTTTCAAAGAATTTAGATATTATTTTGGGACTCCATGCAGTTAGTATTATAATTTAATGGTTTATTAAAATTATTTGATATTGAGCCATTACATTAGACGTTACAAAATATTTACCCTATAAGAAGTCTTATTTACTGCTTATCTAAGCATTCTATCTTTGGCTGCATCTGTTCTTTCCCTCGTCCAACTGCTACATTATTCTTCATGAAGGTGGTAATGAGATGCCCAGACGCTATTCTGAGACGCATCGTCATTGCTATCTGTTCCTGGTAAAGTCTGTTCTATTTTCTCATAACCCTTTGCTTTAGAATCTATAGTAGCCACAATTTAAAAGAACACTGCGACAGGTTAAGGAATTTTTGACATAATGCTCGCAGTTAAGACCTGACGCTGCGTGATAGCTATCTGTTCATCGTCTTCCTCGGATTGTTGCTCATTTATCTGCTGCACGTAATTAGAGCTGCAATGAAGTCCACGATTGTGTATAGACGTAAGGCAAAATGCATGTCGCCTATGTATTTGAAAGCAGGAAGGTTACAGATTTGTATCTCTTCGAAGCGGCGTCGGCAGGGACAGAGCTTTACCTCAGATATGGAGTGTAAAGACATAGAAAATACTACTGATTTATCAAACAAAACATTCGACTGTCTGCTCAACTGATTTGAAAAGACGGAGGATCCAAACCAGGATTGTACGACAGGGAACTGATCCCCTCTCCTCCCAATACCAGCTCAGTGCCTTAATCCTTGGAGCACATTGTCCATTAAACAGGCAGGTTTTGAGTTTTATATGGATATTGCAAGGTTAAACTCCATGTGATTCGTCTATCGTATTCGAACCTGGTCTGTCGACCAGTAGTTTCTTTGTCAGCTCTTACTTTAAGTGCTTAACTTCCTGTAGTAGACAAACTTCGTCGCAGAGAACACATTAACTTTATTGGACATAATTGAAGCCTCAGTCATGTCCCATTTAAAGAACAGTCTTGGCATTTACCCGAAGAGAAATGGTTATCCTTAAAAATAGGTGCAAGATCTTAAATCCGAGTTGTGTGTTTTTAATACGTAACTACTCTGATCCGTTAACTACCACCGCATTCCTTCGCCATTGTAACATTGTAACTTGGTGCACATGTAGGTGAACAAATATTTTATCAAGAAGCACAAGACGTCAAAACAATGACTCTACAGGAATGGTATAACTGGGAGTACATGTTTCTGTTTCTTTCGGTGTATCCTTTGCTTGGGGATGGGAATTCTTGGTGTGCAATGTACTTCAGTGACGTACCCTTATCTGCACAGGACATATCGGGATTCTCGTCACAACTCCATAGAAACCTAATCTGACCATCTGGGGCAGAATAAGCCTACCTCTTCTACAGAAAGTACGGAAATAAAGTGAAGGTCTGTATATTCCCAACGACCAATTAATGATGGTATCAAAGACAGACAGGACATGACAGAGATCTTATCTGTGTCACTAGCATTACTATTCTTCTCCAAACGTGACGATTCCGTTGGAATGCCATATTCTTTGCACAGGGGAGTACAAGTAACTGTGGGTTAATATTTCAAATCATTCTCATTGCTGCTTTTGTGTAATCAGTGTTTCCTTTCTACGTGTCAAGTTATCCAATAACAGTATCGTATAAGACACAGAATAGAAATACACTAAAGGAAAAAAAGACGCATTACGAAGGAATCACCTGAATGAGACGGCAATCGGTAGATATGACGTACATGAACAGACCAACGAATGAGTACAATTTCAGAAAAATTGGATGCTTTATTCAAGAGAAAGAGCTTCGCAAATTGAGCAAGTCAAAAACGTGTTGGGCCCACTGCAAGCAGCTGCTCGGCTTGGTTAAAAATGGCTCAAATGGCTCCGAGCACTATGGGACTTAACATCTATGGTCATCAGTCCCCTAGAACTTAGAACTACTTAAACATAACTAACCTAAGGATATTACACACATCCATGCCCGAGGCAGGATTCGAACCTGCGCCCGTTGCGGTCACGCGGTTCCAGACTGAAGCGACTAGAACCACAAAGCTACACCGGCTGGCGCTCGGCTTGGTATTGA